>NW_027228757.1:0-600000 GCF_037783145.1 Equus przewalskii
GATAGATGGATAGATATACACAATGGAATATTATTCAGCTATAAAAAAGAAGGAAGTCTTGCCATAGGCCACAACATAGATGGACCTTCAGGGCAGTGTGCTAAGTGAAATAAGTCAGACCAAGAAAGACAAATACTGTATGATCTCACTTATATGTGGAATGTAAATAAAAAAAGGAACTCATTGATACAAAGAACAGATTGCCAAATCTGTTACAAAGAACAGGTTGCCAGAGGTGAGGCTTGGGGTGAGTGAAATGGGTGAAGGTGGTCAAAAGGTACAAACTAGGTATAAAATAAGTATTCTGGGAATGTAATGTACAGCGTGGTGAATATAGTTAATAATACTGTATTATATTAGAAAGTTGCTAAGAGAGTAGATCTTTTCTTATCACAAAAATATTTGTAGCTATGTGTGATGACACACGTTAACTAGATTTATTGTGGTGATCATTGCACAATATACACAAATATTGTGTCATTATGGTGTACACTCAAAACTAAAATAATTTTATATGTCAGTTATATCTCAATAAAAAAGACAAAGACAAACAGAGATTCTTGAAAGCAGAGATAGAGAAGTTACTCATCACATACTAGGGATCCCCACTGAGATTAACAGCTGATTTCAGAAATCATGGAGGCCAGAATACACTGGGATGACATATTTGAAATTTTGAGAGAAAAACAACCTGTCAATTTAAATTTTCTACCCAGCAAAACTATCCATCAAAAATGAAGGAGAAATTGAGACATACTCAAATAAACAAAAATGAGATTTTGTCACTAGCAGACCTGGCCTATAACAAATACTAAAGGGAATCACTCAGCCTGAAATGAAGGGACACTAGTCAGTAAATAGAATGCATATGAACAAATAAATTGCACCAGTAAAGGTCAACAGATAGATAAATAAAAAAGAAAATATGAATGAGTGTTTTTTGTTGTTCTTGTTCTTTGATATAGTTTTTTTCTCCTAACTGGCTTAGAAGAAACTTGCATCATGCAAAAATTATAGATCTGCATTAATGAGCACACAAAGTAAAATATGGAATTTGTATAAGAATAACAGCACAAAGCAGGATAGAACATAGCTCTATAGGATCAAAATTTTGTTTACTATTTACATTGCTATTAATCTTGTTGGGATCGTAGAAATTAGGAAATTAACTTAATCCACACAAGTAAATAAATATTATAAGGAAAACTGTGAACAACTGTAAGGAAAAAATTACGTAAATTAGATTATAGACAAATTTCAAGGAAGACACAACTATCAAAAGTAACAAGAATAAATTGAAAATCTAGGTAAACCTATGACAAATAAAGAGGATGAATCAGTAATCAAAACACTCCCTCAAAGTAAAGCCAGAATGGCTTCACCTTGAATTGTACCAGACATTTAAAGGAGAACTAACGTGAATCCTTCACAAATGCTTCCAAAAAATGTAATAGGAAATGGCACGTAGGGAGTGACCAACTCATTCTATGAAGCCAGAATCACCCTGATATCAAAACAAGACAATGACATCACAAGCAAACTACAGACCAATATCCTCATGATTATACACGCAAAAATCCTCCACAAATTATTAGCAAACTGAAACCACCAGCATATAAAAAAGGATTATACAACACGACCAAGTGGGACTCTTCTCAGACATGCAGGGTTGGTTCAACATAAGAAAATTAAGCAAGGTAATATGAGATGTTAGTCAATTAAAGGAAGAAAACCCACATGATCACCAAGGTAGAGAAAAAAATATTTGACAAAATCCACCACTTTTGCATGAAGAAACCACTCAACAAGTAGTGATTGAGAAGACCTTCTTCCACCTCATTGAAGGTATTTATGAAAAAATGGCAGCTAACATCTTATTTTATGGTGAAAAACTAAAATCTTTCTCCCTAAGGTTAAACAACAACAACACAAGAGTATCTGGTCTCATTGCTTGCATTTAACGTTATACCACAGTTACTAGCCATAACAATTAAGTAAGAAAAAGAAAAAATTCTACGCATAGTAGAAAGGAAGATTTAAAACCATCTCTATTTGAAAATGGCATGATTTTATATAAAGAACATCCACATCCAAGGGAATACACAAGAAAATATCGGATCTAATAAACTAGTTCTGTAATGTTTTAGAAGACAAGGTAAATATGCAAAAATTAGTTATATTTGTATATACTAGGAACAAACACTCTAAAAATGAATTAAGAAAGCAACTCCATTAAAATAGAATCAAAAAGAAAAAAAAGCACTTAGCAATAAGTTTAACAAAAGAAATGTAAGACTAGTGTCCTGAAAATGCAAAACATTGTTGAAAGAAATTAAAGAGCTCCTAAATAAATGTAACAATATGCCATGTTCATGGATTAGCGATTTAATATTTTAAATTGGCAATACTCCCCAAACTGAACTGCATATTCAATGGAATCCCCTTCAAAATTTCTTCTGGATTTTTTGGGCAGAAATCGAAAGCCAATGCTAAAATTTATGTGGAAATAAAGAAGACTCAGAATAACCAAAACAATCTTGGAAAAGAGGAATAAATTTAGAAGACTCACACTTCATGGTTTCAAGATTTGCTACAAAGCTAAAGTAATCAAGACAATGTAGTATTGACATGAGAATAAATCACTGGAATAAAATCAGAAGAACAGTAGTAAACCCACACAGCAACGGTCAATTGATTTTCAGCAAGGGTGCCCTGAAAACTCAGTGGGAGAAAGAACAGTGTTTCCAACAAATGGTGCTGGGAAAGCTGGATATCCACATGCAAAAGAATGAAGTTTCACCCTTACCTCAGGCTGTATACAAAAATTATCTTCAAGTTAATCGAAGACTTTAGTATAGGAGCTAAAAGCATCAAACTCTTTAAAGAAACCTAGATGAAAATATTCATGACATTGGATTAGGCAATAGTTTCTTAGATATGACAGCTAAAGTTCAAGCAACCAGATTTAGAATAGATAAATTGCACTTCAATAAAAATTTAAAAATCTGCGCTTCAAGGGAGCCTATCAAAAAAGTGAAATACAATCTTCCAAATGGGACAAATATTTGCAAGTTATATGTCTACTAAGGGTCTAGTGTCCAGAATACATAGCCACCCTGGTGGTCTAATGATGAATATTCAGCACTTTCACTGTTGTGGCCCAGATCTGTTTCCTGGTCAGGGAACCACAACAACCTTCTGTTGATTGTCTTTCTTGGTGGTTACATGTTGCTATGGTACTGAAAGCTACACCACTGGTACTTCAAATACCAACAGGGTCACCTGTGGTGGGTAGGTTTCAGCCAAACTTCCAGACCAAGATAGACTAGGAAGAAGGACCTGGCCACCCACTTCCAAAACTATTGGCCATGAAAACCCTGTGAATAGCAGTGAAGCATTGTCTGATATACTGCTGGAAGATGAGAGGCTGGCACAAAATGACCAGGCAGGGTTCCACTCTGCTGTATGCAGTGTCTCTAGGAGTCAGAATCCAACCAACAGCACTAACAACAAATCCTCATGTGAGCGAAATCATACATTATCTGTCTTTCTCCATTTAACTTCTTTCGCTTAGCATAAAACCCTCAAGGTCCATACTTGTAGTCCCAAGTGGCAAGATTTCATTCTTTTTTATGGCTGAGTAGTATTCCAGTGTGTGTGTGTGTGTGTGTGTGTGTGTGTGTGTGTGTGTGTACACCACATCTTCTTTATCCATTCATCTATCAGTGGGCGCTTAGGTAGTTTCCATGTCTTGGTGATTGTAAATAATGTTGCAATGAAAATAGGGGTGCATATATCTTTTCAAATTCGTGTTTTCATATGCTTTGGATAAATACCCAGAAGTGGCATAGCTGGATCATATGGTAGTTCTATTCTTACTTTCTGGAGGAATCACCATACTGTTTTCCACAGTGGCTGCACCAGCTTACATTCCCACCAATGGGCTTCGAGGGTTCCCTTTTCTCCACATCCTCTCCAACACCTGTTATTTCTCATCTTTTTAGTAACAGTCATTCTGATGGGCATGAGGTAATCTCTTATTGTGGTTTTTATTTGCATTTCCCTAACAATTACTGATGTTGAACATCCTTTTATGTGCCTGTTGGCCATCTATATGTCTTCTTCGGAAAAATGTCTATACAGCTCCTCTGTCCATTTTCTAA
This sequence comes from Equus przewalskii, assembly GCF_037783145.1. Classification (NCBI taxonomy): domain Eukaryota; kingdom Metazoa; phylum Chordata; class Mammalia; order Perissodactyla; family Equidae; genus Equus; species Equus przewalskii. Next base: position 4,164 of record NW_027228757.1, read on the forward strand.
TTGAGTGGTTTGTTTTTTTAATATTTAGTTGTATGAGTTCTTTATGCATTTTGGATATTAACTCCTTATTGGATGTATGATTTGCAAATATCCTCTCCCAATTTGGGGGTTGTCTTTTCACTTTGTGGGGGTTTCCTTTGCTGTACAGAAGCTTTTCAGTTTGATGTAGTCCCATTTGTTTATTTTTGCTTTTGTTTCCCTTGCCTGAGGAGATATATTCAAAAAGACACTGTTAAGATCAATGTCAAAGAGCATACTGCCTATGTTTTCTTCTAGGGATTTTATGGTCACAGGTCCAACATTCAAGTCTTCAATCCATTTTTAGCATTTTGGTATGGTGTACGACAGTGTCTGATTTCATGCTTTTGCATGAGGCTGCCCCCTAATTGTTTTATGTGCTCCATTCCCTTCTCTTTCCTTTATGATCTTCTCTCTAGATTTTCTATCCATTACTAAAATTGGGTTATTGAAGACTCCAACTATTATTGTTAAATTGTGTCTTTCTTCCTTCTATTCCATCATTTTTTGCCTCTTGTATGTTGGGGCTCTGTCTGTAGGTTCATATAGGTTTATAATTGTTATGTCTTCTTGATGTATTGTCATTATAAAATATACTTTGTATCTAGCAATAATTTTTGTCCTAAAGTTTATTTTGTCTGTTACTAGAGATTGAACTCTGCCTTCTTTTAATTCTTTAAAACATTGCCAGTCCTAGGCTGTCATACGTAGTACCCCCTTCCCTGTACTCTTCTATAGCTGGTATGCGTGTGCTTGTTCATGTGTTATGCCTTGACACAGGGTGAATGGGACATTGAAATTAGACTTTTTTTAAAGTCTTTGGCATTTTTCCACCAGGGAGCGTGTATGGACTGACTCCCTCCCGGTACTCCTGGCCCCCAGCCACATTACTGTCTCCCCTCTCTAGGCTCCTCCTCCCCACTCTCCCTCACACAAATCGGTTTCCTAATCAAACAGTTTCCAAACAAGGAGTCCTTTCAGGAGAGGTATAGGAACATGAGAGGCAGTGGTGGCATGTGAGAACTATTCTCCATCATCCTGTGGGTGACTAGGGGATGAGCTGCTTAGATTTTGATTCCATATAAGAAGAAGTTTTGACCACAGGTTGCATGGACCTCCTCTGGAAGATATTTCTCCATTACAAGGTGGGCTGTAGAGGGAATGTTAAAGCCAATGTTGAATAGCCCTTGTCTGAGATGCTGCCTAGCAGTGTTTGAGGGAGAACAGACTGGACTCCAGGGGACTTGCTTGAGGCCATGCAGTGGGATGGGAGAGGGGCTGTGATGTTGGGGGATGAGTCCTGAGCTTATTGTCAAGACTCCAGACTCTTTCCCTTGATTTGCTATATGATCTTTTAAGGTTACATAACCCATCTAGGACTCATGTTTCACATCCATAAAATGGGTTTATATGCAGAGACCCAAGTTCCTTGAGAATGTGGGAGTGTAGCCAGACCTGCAGGCTGTAGAGCCTCAAAAACTAGTTCCCAGGACAAAGTAAATACCAATATTTGCATTGGTGACGTGAGAGTTAACACTTCCCACAAAGAGCTTTGTTCTTTGCCCACAGTTTCTTCGTAAGGCAACTGACAGTTGAAGTTTTTAGAAACTGAGAGAAGAAATTTGACTCATTGAAAGGGATAGTACCAGAAGACGGCCCCTGAATCCAGGAGAACCTAGCCCAAACTTGCTGTAAAAATATGATTTCCAGGGCTAACCACAATCTGGCCCTGAGGAGCAGGGCTGCCAGGGGAAGAGCCATTGACCCAGGGAAGCAGCAACGGCTTGAGGGAGGGTGTGTGCAAGAACCCCAAGCTGGCTGTGACCGGCAAAGTGGGGCCTGTCCAACATGGTGCCAGGTAGGTCTTAAAGTGAAGCTGTTTGTTCATTCATTCTACGATTATTTATTGAGTACCTACTGTGGCACTGGGGATTGAGTGCTTACTGTGCTTCAGCAAAGAAGGTACTAGGAATAGAGAGATGATCAAGTTTAATTCCAACCCACAGGAGGCTTACAGTCCTCAGGGATATACTCAAACAACCATAATAGAAAAAGGAAATTGCTCTACAGATGTTATGTACAAAATGCACTGTGACCTTAGAAGAAAGAGTCCTCCATTGGCCTTAACACTCAGAAGATTTCAGAGATAAAGAATGATGGGGCCACCCCGTGGCCCAGTGGTTAAGTTTGTGCACTCTGCTTCAGCAGCCCAGGGTTCTCTGGGTCAGATCCTGGTGTGCACCTGCACACAGCTCATCAAGCCATGCTGTGGTGACATCTCACATAGAGGAACTAGAATGACTTACAACTAAGTTATACAATTATGCAGTGGGGCTTTGGGGAGGAAAAAAAGAAGAGGAAGACTGGTAACAGATATTAGCTTAGGGCCAATCTTCATCACCAAAAAGTATACATTAAAAAAAGAAAACAAACAAACAAAAAGAATGAGAGGGTAGTTGACAGGTGGCAAGAAGTTTGCTTGCAAGGACCAGTTTGAGGAGCGTGTTCTTCTATGAAAATAGCACACAAAGACACAGAGGTGCAAGGAGCTCAGAATGTTCAAGATGGCAGAGGAAGTGTGCTGCCAGAAATGACAGACTCTCCTTAGGAAGAGTTTTGGTTTCATTTTAGCCTGACACCCGGGCTCTCTGCTGGGGTTGTCTCCCCAGAACTGACCTGCTAGTCGGTGGTCAGCAAACATGGATCACAGTGTCTTTATCTGCAGGCTTGGCTAGACAGCACTGCTCCTCTTCTCTGTGTCGTGTGCCGATGAGCAGGCAGCCTGACTCCTGCTGCAGCCCCTGCTCAGGGGCTTGGGCCTCCAGTGGCCTCTTGGCTTCTAGGCTGCATTTGCCTCCTGCACAGTAAGAGGTTCAGGATGCCCAGAAAATCATAGCAATTCAGTGGAACCAGAACACAGGGTCCTGAGCACCTGGAGGGTTGTTTAAGCTGCCAAGGCCTGGGCAGCTGAGACAGTGTGATCTGCTCTGAGAGTCCCTCACTATTGCACCCACAGTGTTTTAGCTCAGTCACTCTGTGTCCACCCCATGTTCCAAAAGACCCCTCCCCATCAGCTCCCTTCTCAGGAAGCCTGGGCAGATGGAAGGGCACTTTCCCTCCTTCCCTGCCCCTGGAAGGGGAAGATGCTCCACACACTGAACCCTGAATCTGCTCTGTGCTATTCAGCTTTTCCAATAAAGCTGCCAAGAAAGCACAGTGGTACCGCCAAAGTACCCTCTTGAGCAGGATATGGATGGCCAATAGACACATGAAAAGATGCTCATCCTCACTAATCATCAGGGAAATGCCAATCAAAGCTACACTAAGATATCACCTTACACCTGTTAGAATGGCAAAAATAACCAAAACAAAAAGTGACAAATGTTGGAGAGGTTGTGGAGAACAAGGAACCCTCATACACTGTTGGTGGGAATGCAAACTGGTGCAGCCACTATGGAAAACAGTATGGAGATTTCTCAAAAAATTAAAAATAGAAATACCTTATGACCCAGCCATCCCACTACTGGGTATCTATCCAAAGAACTTGAAATCAGCAATTACAAAAGTCCCATGCACCCCTATGTTCATTACTTACAATAGCCAAGATGTGGAAGCAACCTAAATGCCCATCAACTGATGATTGGATAAAGAAGATATGGTATATATACAATGGAATAGTACTCAGCCATAAGAAAGACAAAATCATCCCATTCACAACAACATGAATGGACCTTGAAGGTATTATGTTAAGTGAAATAAGCCAGACAGAGAAAGACGAACTCTGTATGATTCCACTCATAGGTGGAAGTTAAACATAGAGACAAAGAGAATTGATTGGTGGTTACCAGGGGAAAGGGAGGGTGGGGAGAGGGCACAAAGGGTGAAGTGGTGCACGTACAACATGACTAACAATAATGTACACCTGCCAAAAGTACCCCCTTGGGATCTAAGAATTAAGGGAGAAATGAGCTTCCACCCTAGAACAGAAATCTGGAGTCAGGCTGTCACAGATTGGGAGAAAATACTTGTAAATCACATATCTGATAGAGCATGGTTATTGCACTAATTGTTTTTTTGGACAATATTGTTATTGTTTCATTAAAAAAATGTCATTTATTTAAGTATATAATGGGCTTATAGCAAGTTACCACAAATGTAGTGGCTTAAAATGACAGCCATTTATTATCTCACAGTTCCATAAGTGAGAAGTCAGATACAACATGGCTGTGTTCTCTGATCAGAGGCTCAAAGCTGAAATCAACATGTCAGCTGAGAGCCTTCTCATCTGGAGCTTGGGGTCCTCCTCCAAGCTCCCTCTTCTTGTTGGAAGAATTCAGTTCCTTGTGGTAGCATGTTCTTGCTGTGTGTCAGCCAAGTACAATTTTTGACTCCTAGAGGCCACTCTCAAGTTCTCACCGCGGGGCCCTCTCCGTCTGGGCAACAGAGAACTTCTCCTGCTTTGGGTCTCTCTGGTCTCCTCTTCTTCCACCACCTGGAGAAAACTGTTTTTAAAGTGCTCATGCGATTACGTTCCACCAGACCAATAATCTCCCTTTCTTAAAGTCAACTGTGCCGTGTAACATAATCTCATCTCAGGAGTAAAACCCATCATATGCACAGTCCTAGGGATCAGAGTGGGACTCTTAGGAGCCATTTTATAATTTTGTATATAGATACACCCATATGTATATGTAATTGTAATATGTTTGTATTTTATTTATAGTATGATATAAAATATGTAAATATCTTTTACTGCCCAAGAAGTGCAAGAACATGTAGTGTATCCTTCTCTCCGCTCTCCCCTCTATCACTCTCCTCCTAGTTGCACAGATGTGCTCAGGTCCTTGGTCAACACAATGCATTGAATGTCCTCTTAAAGTCAGCGGCTTCTTGGGAATGCCAGGCTCTGATCCCAGCTATGTGTATGACCTTAGTGAAGTAATAAAAACAGTAATAATTGTTTGTTGAGTAGCGCTATGGTCCAGACTCTGTGCTCAAAGCTTTATATGCACACTCATTTTAGCAAGGAGTTTTCAGTGGTGATGTCAACCTTGCAGTTGCTGCTCATGTGACCTAAGGCATAGTGGGCAGCTGGTTATGGAGGATCACAGGCTCTGGGCCTGTGGGAGTCTCCATTTCCAGGAGATCCTAGGTTGCCACCAGCAATAAGCTATGCAACCAGTGTAGCATGGACCAGAGAAGTTTCTTGCATCAGAACTCCATGGGAAACTTTTGGCCAACATGGGAGGTGCAGAGACTCCAAGAAGTATGAGGGAAGTTTATTAAAGTCTTTACAGTGAAGGAGAACCTGGGGACACTCACAGGAGTGCCTATGGTATTCCGATTTGGACTTCTCTAGAGTCTTTTGTTGTAAAGGAGTTTACAATTTGTAGAGGAGTTATGTGTTGCCTCCAGAACTCAAAAAGGCCTAAAAGATGTTAAGCATGTTTTAATCAGCATTGTAAGTGTTAAAGGGTCAATAGTTGTTTCTTGGCCATGTCAGGGATGGGGCAGCCCTCGACTCCCCAGATAATTTTTAGGAACTTACCCAAGGTGGCAGGGTCTCGTACTCTGTGTGTGGCAATGACCCATCTCCTTTTTGTAAGCTCCTTTGTGAAAATCTTTAGGTCCTGACTGAGTGTGTTAAATGATCCAGCGATCCTACTTCAGGATATATATACAAGAGGATTGAAATCAGGATCTTGAAGAGGTATCTGCACTCCTATGTTCAGTGAAGCATCATTCACAATAGCCAACATATGGAATCAACCCAAATGTCCAGCAACAGGTAAACAGATGAAGGAAATGTGGTATATGCATATAATGGAATATTGTTCAGCCTTAAAAAAGACGAAAATTCTACCATTTGTGAACATGGATGGACCTGGAAGATATTATACGAAGTGAAATGTCAGTCACAGAAGAACAAATACTGCATGATTCTACTCACAAGTTCCCTAAAAAAGTCAAAGGTATAGAAGTAGACAATAGAATGGTGGTTACCAGGGCTGGAGGGAGGAGGACATGGGGCCTTATTGTTCAATGAGTATAAAGTTACAGTTATACAAGATGAGTAAGTTCCAGAGATCTTCTGCAAAACATAGTGCCTATAGTGACAATAAGAAACTGTGTACTTAAAAATTTAAGAGAGTAGATCTCATGTTAAGTGTTCATACCTCCCCCCCTGCCCCGCCCCCACACACACGCATGCACAAAACAACAAAGGGATACAAGGAAACTTTTGGAGGTGATGACATGTTTACTACCTGGATTGTGGTGATGGTAACATGAGTGTATACATATGTCCAAATTTACCAAATTGTGTTCATTAACTATGTGCTGCTTTTTTATAACAATAATACCTTAATAAAGCTGAAAAAAGAAAAAGGAAAGAACCATCAAAAATGGAGTCGGTCTCCTCATTACAGGGCAAAGTCAAAATTCCCCTGCCCTTTCTTAACCCAAAGAAGGCACTGGCTGCTCCTCAGTGTCGGCTCTGACCGAGAATGTTAGGTGAAAGTCACACAGCAGCATCCCTGAGTTATGTAACTGCAGCATTAACAGGCTCCTTCAAGGTCTGGAGACATTAATAGAAAGGGTGTTGACTCCTGTTTGAGAAAGAGCAAAGAGGTAGCCGCTGAGAGGTGGGGCTTCTGGGTCTGTGAGGTGGTGGACGCAGGTGTGGGTCGTGCTCAGCCTCCAGCTTATGCCATGCCCTGGGAAGGGGCTGTGTGTGGACTGAAAGGTGATTTCTTAGAGCTGCAGTGATGGCTGGGGCTTAGCTCTTTTAGGGAATTGCCGCTGGGCGTGTCCAGGGAGATGAGCTTTCCTTCCCCGGCTAGGGAGGGCTTGGTGGCAGCTGCACGGGGCCTCGGCTTCCACAGCCTTGCCCAGGGCGTGGCCTTCAGGGACACCTTGTCATTCTTAGCTGCCCACAGACTTAAAGAAATTCTGGAGCAGCTTCAGATCACCTTTGCTGCTTCACCTGCCCACTCCTTGTCCTTGCCAGAGAGACCCATATTCCTCACACACGTGACCCTGTAATCAGTGCCTGGCTTACTGTAACACTGCCCCCACCCCAGAACCTCCTCTGCCTCAAGCCTGCTCCTCTCCCACGTCCACCATCTTGGGACAAGCACTGGGGAGCAGTGGGGACAGGAAGAGCTTTCACGTGGAGGCCATGGCCAGACTGATGAGGGGTCCACTTCCTGGGTGTTACTCTCGGGAGAGGCAGCTGCCACCCCAGAGTCACTATTTCCTGCACTCATGGCTGCACAGGACTTGAGCCCTCATCTGGCTTCTGCACACAGGAAGAGTCCCTCAGCTGACAGAATCCCCACCTCAGTCACCTCACATGGAACAGGGACAGGGCTGGCCTGGACTCCTCTTCCTCAAGACATTAGTGATCCTAAGATGCCTGGAATCCCGTGGATGCATGATGGAGGGAGTTGAAGCTCAGGGAGGGTGAGTGTGGACCTCTGTCCCCTCCAGTTGCTGATGTGTTAGCACTGTGTCCTGGGACCAGCTGGGCCATGTGGTCATGACTAGTTTGGAGAGATCAGTCCCATGCAGCAAATCTTATCAGCTTCCCATGAACCCATGCCAGGGTGTCTGCCCTGCACCCCAGGGCATGCCCCAAAGGGCAGCATGGTGAAAGCTCTAGTGAAACTGCCCCCTGGACTGGACCAGCAGCTGAAAGGAATGCGATATAGACAGGAACAGATGGAAGGAGGAGCCTTGAGTTTGGGAGCAGGCTGACCTGGGTGTCCCAAGGTAGAAACAGACACTATGCTGGCTCCACTGATGTAGGTCTTGAAGGTCACCCCCCTGGGCCACCTTGAGGGGAGCTGAAGGGACTGGGATGCTTTCAGCCTGAAGAAGCAGTGCCCACAACACCTCCGCCATGAAGCCTTTCCTGATTCCACCAAGCAGAAGTGACCTCTCCCTCCTCTGAACTTTTTTGTATCTTGTTTTCTAGGTAACGCTTTCTGGTATTCAGCCTTGTAATGGGGTAGCTCCATACTGGATTTTTCCACATCAATGTGAATGTGACTCCCCAGGGCTTGGTCCCCATCTTACTCCTTCATGTGTCCCCAAGGGCCTTTTTCCTAGGAGATGATTGGCCAAATGTGTTAATTAATAAATAGGAAGAACATATCTCGCAGGGAGCTGCCCCTGGAGCCACGGTATGAGATATTCTTTGCCCCAGTGAGGGAAAGGAATGAGTTTAACTTATGCAAGAGGGAGACAGATCAGATACAAGGAAGAACTTACTGATTCAGTAAGCTGATTACACTGTCAGGCAGTGGCAAACCCAAGTAAATCCTACACCTGCTTGAAATCAAGAGATCATTCTTCTATCAAGGTGAGAGCAGGTTGGCTTTTGTGGTACTTCCGGTGGTCCAGTTCTGGGCTGGGACAAAAAACAGAGTTGGAACAGAAGTCTCCTCCAGTTGTCTGGGGTTGACCAGAGGTCCAGGGTTAGTGGCTATGGGGCCACTCAGGGCTCAGGAGGAGGGCCTGATGCAGTGTAACAGCACAGAGCAACTGAGCGAGGCTGGGGTTGTCAGGCCACCGCCCCTAAGAAGGGAAGAACATGTACCTAGGACTTCCTGTGTGACAGAGGCTGCGCCAGGTGCTTAGGACACTTTCTCATTTCACCCATGCAGCAACGCTGTGAGGTAAGCGTTGTGAACCCTCGTTTCAGGAGAGGAAACTATGGCTTAGCAAGTTCAGTGAATTAACCCAAAGTCAACATGACTACATTTGAAATTTGCACAGAGATCTATTCTAATTTTACTACATCAGTTGCCTTCCTAGAATCATCCTAGTCTTCCTAGAACAGACTGGATGGACTCAGTTTAAAACGGAAGATTTCTCATCTCTTTTCAATAAGAAGACATTCACGGTTCTGGTTTCCAATGCCCTAGGTGTCTGCAGCACTGGGGCCAAGAGTTCTGGAGCACATGGTTCTGGAGTTCAGGATTCTGGAGCCTGTGTTCCTCTGAAGGGGATTCGAGGAGGTTCTGTGCTGTTTCATGTGATCAAGGAGCCAGGAGCCGAGCTGGAGGAGATCTCGTGGGACTTTGGTCCTGAATCAAACTAGAGTCATGCTGCAAGTCCGCAGTGGGTCAGAAGAGGCTCCAACCTGAGTCAGCCTCCAGCACAAGTACAAGCAGAGGATCCACGTGCCCAACACGACGTCCCTGTGGACTGAGACCTTGACCTGTAAGGACAGTGGGCACTACCAGGATCCAGCTTAACTGGAGGGATAGAATTTAACCAGATTTTCTACCTCACTGTCGATGGTGACAGCTGTAGACATATTTTTGGGACCCCTCTCCCTGGTCTAAAGGTGAATCTAGAAGCAGACGGCATAGGCTTTAAGTCAGTACACCAAAAATCCATGCTGTGCTGTGATGCAGCCAGGCAGGCCATCTTCAACCTGGGCCAACATGACCTGCAACCCTTCGTCTGAAGACAAGATGGCAGCTGGAGAAACCAGCAACAGGAAAAGATAGAAGGTACCCAGCTCCTACATCCACAGCTGCATTTCTTAGAGATTGAGGGAACAAATAACGACCCTGGTCCTTGCCTCCCTCCACACATAGATAACGTCAGCATCTCTGAACTTGTTTGATGCATAACCAAGGAATTCTTGTCTATGTTACCCTTAATGTATAATCTAGAGAAAAACCAATTGCACCCTAACCCCTTTTTTGACATATATGAAACCTAGTTGTAAGTTTTTTCCTCTTCCCTGAAAGTACACTGTTTTGTTAAAGAGATAGAAGCTGCTCTGAAACTCACACACCTCGGAGCAGGTCCTCAGAATTCCCTACATTCAAATTCCTCACTTTGATTATCAAATAGACCCCTCGAATTAACCTTCACCCAGACTCTTTATTTCAGTCGACCCAGCCTGCATGTCCTGTCCACTCCACACCCCTCCCCACGCTGCTTCCCAGCTCAGGCATGACTAGGTCTTGCAGGGTTGAGTGCACCTCAGCCAGCTTCTACAGTCACGGCTGCCCTTCCTGTCCTCCCTCGCTGCATCCTGATGATGTCTGATCCTGATGACATCCTCTCCGTGTCTGTGTCTGTGTCTATCTCTCTATGTTTCCTTCTCTCTGTCTCTGTCTCTCTCTCTCTCTCTCTCTCACCCCCCCCCAACCCCCCCACATTGTGGCTTGCTGCAAGATCCTATCTTGCTGTTCTGCCTGCCAGAAGCTGCGGATTTCCTGTTCTTCCTCTTTGCATTTCTTCTATATCAAATCCTAATCTCTCAAGGCACATGTTTGGTAAAAGCCATGTATTCATTGTATTCAGAAAATCCAAGGAGAAAAAGTCTGTCAGTAATTTTCAAAATGCTGCTCCATTAGTGTTTTAAAAAAAAGAAAAATGAAAAAACTGCTTAAAGCTTTAAAATTACATCAACCTTTAATAACTACATTTGGACTAATCTCCAAGGAAGAACACCATTACCAAAGAAACTTTTGTCCAGTGAAAGAAATAATTTCTTAAGTGCATACTGGGAAAACTACGCAAGGTGTGCTATATTTACTATTTATAATTTTTTTAAAAGACTCCACAATTCAAGTTATGTTTATAGTTAAAAATATGTCCAAAGTCAGGCAGCTCTGGTAGAGCCAAGAAACAGACTCAGATCTTTGTAACTCTAAAGTCAAGTGCTTTCCATTACAGACTAAAAATACCAAATATCTTTAAAAGAGAGGGAAAAAAATCACCCATTAAGATTGTCAAAAGTTTGGAAATAACTGAAGTAAAACCAATGAATCACCAAAGTAATAATCAGTAAAAGTTTATTGTGCACGCGCCCAAAAGACAGGTTCCAAACCAGGAGCATTTAAACCAAAACGTGGAAGGAGACTCAGGGGACTATTGTTACAAAGCAGCTTCTATAGTGAGAAAGTAATGACTGTTTGTTCTTCACAGTGATTGGTTATAATAACAGAATTTTCTTAAATGATGGGAAAGTGGTCAGTGTCTGCCTCATATTAACTTTGGGAAAGAGTTTCAATTTTGCTTACAATTCCCAGAAGCATAAACAAGAAATGACCAAGGTCAAGTTAGTCTTGCAAATAAGCTAAATCAAGCTTTTCTCGTATAATTAAGGTGATTTTGTAACTTGGAATTTTCAAGGCTGGTTTCCATTTTTCTGGTGTTACAATTACCTAACAAAGAGCTGTTGAATAGAAATTGCAGCAGTGGCAGAAACGTTCTCTGTCTGTGCTGTGCACTTTGATAGCCGATAGCCGCATGTGCACTCTAAATATGAGCGATACGAATGAAGAACTGAATTTTTTATTTTATTTAATTTTAATGACTTTAAGAGTAAATAGCCACTGTTTCCTTCCACTCACAACATCACTGAATATAAGTGACATCTATGGAACGCCGTTCCTCACTAAAGCCAACCCTGGACTCGGGATCTTCCTACATGGGGGAAAGGCTGCAGAAGCCACAAGAATGAGAGAAGAACAATGGCCAAACCCACACATATTGCTTTGAACCCACAAGTCAACTGCAGCAGCTAGAAAATATACGCTACGATCCACCCAAACTACTAGCCCCTCCTTTGGGGTGGGAAGGGGGTGGGAAAGGGGGCACAGAGCTTCACCTCTCTGCAGTTAGAGATTTAAGCTGCTGTCATAAATGTGGCAAATTTCTATACATTTTTTCCTTTTAGCTGGTTTTCTAGCATTCCTTGCCAATAAGAAATTTAAGTCTTCTGTGCTCATATCTTTTGAATCCTTATCTCTGTTATTTCTGGCTTTGGAGACATGCTTAAAAAGCTATTTCCATCGCGCTATTAAAAAAGTTAAAAATGTTAACTTTTTTCCTACTACCGCTTTTATTATCTTATTTTTCCGTGTAAGGTCTTACCCTAATGGATCTTAACCAGAACTATGCTGAAAACGCACAAGTGCCTCGTTCCCAGGAATTCGTACTCAGTAGATTGAGATGGATCCTGAGAAGGTGTGTTTGGAGATCACTCTCTAAGGGATTCAGATGCTCGACAATAGATAAGCGCTTTCATTCATCTGAAATATATGTTGGCGTAAGTTTTAACTTATGTAAGGCTATAATTTTATATTTTTTCAAAATGTTTAGACCTGTAACCCACCACCATTTACTGAATAATGTATCCATATACCAATATCTTCCTAACATATCTCCAGCCAAGACTTCTTTTGAGCTCTAGGTCTAGAGACCTTGAGCTCTAAATTTTTAAACGCAACTGGTGATTTGGCAGCTCCCTTTGCACATATAAAAAGCAACTCAATATGTTCAAGACTGAGTGCCTAAGTCTGATTTTCCTCAAGTATTCCCCACTCAGGTGAATGGTGTCACCATCAATACCATCACTCTTGATGATTTCTTCTCTCTCAACTCTGTAGCCAACATATCAATAAGTAATCTCTATTTTCAAAGTATCTCTTACATTATCCACTTCCCTCCATCTCTATTGCCACCATCCTAGTTCAACCTATCATCTCTCATCATCTTCTCATTAGCAGCAATAGCCAACTATGTTGAGTTCCCACATAGTCTTGGCTTTCCTCTGCTGTATCTTCTACACTGTAGCCAGTGTGATCTCTTTTAAAAGCATGTTTTATTATGTTGTCACGTCTTAGTGATTCCATGTTGCATCCTTACCATGCACTGCAATGCTGTACAGGGTCTCCCCTGCTGACCACCCCACTCTCATTTCTCTCTGTCCTCTGCCATGCTCCTGAATTGCCATCAAAATGGCTGTTTTTCATTTTCTCAACCACAGCGTGTTTCCTCCCACCACAGGGCCTTTGCACACACCATTTCCTATCCCTGGAAACCTCTTCCTGCTCCCCTTTCCCTAATTAATTTTACTCACCCTTTTAAATCTTAGATCAAGTACACATATTACAAAGACCCTTCCATAATCCTCATCCTTAAATAACAGTCCCATATTAGAAACTCTCAAAGAATTTCTACATGCCTTATTCCTTCGGAGCATTTATTTGTTTGTAATTATATATTCGTTATAATTATTTTAATTTAAATAAAATGAGGTTCTCAAATGTTTCGTCTAAATAAGAAACTCAATGGAGTTACGAGTTTCTTTCTCATCATGCATGTGGGAAAGGAACGAAGTGACAATGATCATCTTCTGGCTTAACAAAGAAAATTCACTAGTACCTATTTCAACCAGAAAACAGAGAAGTTAATTTAAATATTATTATTGGGTTAGAAATTTTTAAGTAAGAAAACAAGCCAGAAGTACAGATTATTTTGTAAAGGTTAAAGCTTATTTTCAAAGGTTATAACAACAACCACTGAAGCCCAGGGTCTTGAAGTCCTGGTGTCTTCTGTCTTCTTGCTATGGTCCACGTGGCAGCTGGAGCTCTGCCGATTAGGTCATCATCTACTCAGCAGGAGGAAGAAGAGACAAGGAAGGACAGACATCTTCCTTTAAGGACATTTTCCAGAAGTGTCTCATAAACTTCTGTTAACACTTCCTGGATTCTATCAGGGTTTTATTTATTTATTTATTTATTTATTTATTTATTGCTTTTTCCAGGTAACATTGATTTATCACATTTTATAAATTTCAGGTGTACATCCTTATATTTCTATTTCTGTATAGACTGCATCATTTTCACCACGGAAAGTCTAGTTGCCATCCATCACCATATACATGTGCCCCTTTACCCCTGGATTCTAGGAATTTTAACCATAAATGGGAACTGGATTTTATTGAATGTTTTGTCTACATCTATTGAGGTACTCCTATGATTCTTCTCCTTTAACTTGACAACGTGGTGTTGTTCACAAATACATTTTTCCAATGTGAAACCATCCTTGCAGTCCAAGAATAAGTCCAATTTGGTTATAGAGCTGGGTTTTCTTTTCCAAACATTGCTAGACTTGGTCTGCTAGTATTTTCTTTAGGAATTTTATATCTATGCTCGTAAGTATGACTGAGCTATAATTTTCCTTTCTTTCACTTTCCTGTACTTTTGAATTTTGTGTCAAGTTGAAACAAGCTTCATAAAATGAATCACAGATCATTCCTGCTTTTTCTCTTCTCCACAATAGTTTGCACAATATATGGCTTCTGTTCCTCGAGGTTTGGGTAGAAGTGAGCATGACTGACTCTCCCACCACCTTCAACTCTGTGAAAACGTCACCTTCTCAATGAGGCCCACCCTGGCTACCCTATATAAAGAGCAGCGTGCCAGTCTGCACCCCACCCCCAGAATTCCTGGACCTCCTTACCTTACTCTACTTATCTTTTCCACAGCACCTTGAACTTTTTAACACACTGCGTAACTCTGTCTTTTTTGTGCTAATGTTTATCTGTCTCTCACTCCCCTCAACTGGAATATAGGCTCCAGGAGAGCAGGTTCTATCTGTTTTATACAATGATGGACCCCAAGACCCTAGAATACAGTTAACCTGGGCGTACTCATCAGGGTAGTTAATACTACCTGTGGTAGCAAATAACCCTAGAATATCATGATTTTATACAATAAAAACTTACTTCTCAATCAAGTCACTGTCTCCTACAAGTTAGCATCTCCCCTTGGCAGCTTAGCTTCAAGCAGTGACTCAGGGATCCGGGCTCCTTCCATCGTATGGCTCCACTGTACTTGAGCCCTTTGCTTCAAACCACTGGGACAGGGAGAGGCACACAGTTCTTAACTGTCTCAACCGAGCATTAAGAAGTCACATTCCATTGATCAAAACTCGATCACATGAGCTGACCCAACTGCGGGGGGATCTAGGGAAACACAAAGGAAAACATTTGATGAACATTACCTGTATCCTTTAGATGTTCAACTAATATCTGTTCAATGAATTAAATTAATTTGCTTCTACAACTGTCAGCTTCTTAGGTTTTGTTCTCCCTAGTGTAGACTTCTAACTTTTGTTGCAGATTTTTCTTTTACTAGTAGTACTTTGTGGTTTTATATTTCCTTTTGAGATTGCTTTAGTAGGTTATACTTTTCTAGAAAATTATCCATTTAACCTATGTGCTCAATATATTAGGTTATATGGTATTTATAGTGTTACACTCTTTTCTTAATCTCTGCTGCCTCTGTAGCTCTGTTCTCTTTTATAAACAGATTATATTGGTTGTGGGTCTTCTTTTTCCTTTTTATGTTCATTCTTGCCAGAGTTTTGTCTACATTTTTGTCTTTTCAACAAATCAGCATTTGGCATTTTTTTTAAAAACTGAAACATACTTGGCATACAACACTGTGTAGGTTTAAGGTGAGTAATATGCTGATTTTATACATTTATATATTTCAATGAGATTTCCACCATAGTGTTAGCTAACACCTCTATCAAGTATAATTATCATTTCTTTTTCTTTGTGGGAACAATTAAGATCTAGTCTCTTGGCAACCAGGAGGTTTATAATACAGTATTGTCATCTGTAATGACTATGCTGCATAGATCTGCAGGACTTATTTATCTACTGCTTGCATGTTTGTGCCCCAAACAGCATCTCCCCACTTTCCCCACCCTCCCCCAGCATTTGGCTTTGTTGATCATCTCTACTGTATCTTTATTTCAGTTGCATTATTTTTTGCTTTTATCCTGTATCTGATTCCTTTTACATGCTCTGAGTTTATTCTTTTTATTCATTTTATGAATTGGACAATTTGCTGGTTACGGAGGGTATGGTCATAAGCAAGGTGAGTTAAACATATGTTTAAGTAATATAAAATTTAAAGGTCTCATACATTTTGTCCATAGATTAAAATTTTTTCAATTTTTCTGACACTTCCTCATCACACTGGGAAGCCAACCATAGTAGTTCTCTCTCAACTCGTGGATCAAACCCAGCTCCCTTTCTTTGTCCTGTCTCCTCTGTCTCCATGTCTCTGTCTGGAGCCCACGATGGCAGAGACTCTTTCTTCTCCAGATCCTGACAGCAGACATGGGGACACATTCAGTAAATGCTGTTGTTGCTATGGTGAGGGGGTCCCCATGAGAGAAGGACCACTCCTCACTGGCAGCTTCCTGTGTCTCTGGAAATTGTAGTGTGAATTGAGCCCACCCTCAGGCTTCCACCTTTTCTTCTGCCCTTCTCCTTCCAAATACTTGTGCAGGAAAGGGTTCGGGTTTTAACAACGATAAGGACTTTAGCACCCCCTGCCCCTCCCTGAGGTGTACAGCAATTTAGAGGTGATTCCTTCTAATGACTCCCTCTGCCAGTTCACCCAGGCTGCCCAAATGCAACTGAAAGGTGTCCATCTCATTGAGAACCAAGGAGATTGAGCCTAACGGCAACCAATTCCATGTTTTCCCAGATCCTGTGTGACCTTGAGAAAGTCATTTTCCTTCTTTGGACACAGATTGACTCATCCTAAAATGAGAAATTCTAACCAGTGCTTTCTTTCTCTCTTTCTCACTCTCCTTCTCTCTGTCTTTCCTTCTTTTCTTCATTTCTTTCCTTCCTTCGTTCATTGAAAGTTGCTTTGTGGCCTAGTAAGTAGTCAAGTTTTATCAATGTTCCATGTGTACTTGGAAATATTTTGAATTCTCTAATTATTGGGTATCAGGCCTGGTATTTATTTAGCAAATCAAATTATCAATTGTGTTGTTCAAATCTCTCTCCTTACTAATTCTGTCTGTACTCTTTTTCAATTATCGAGAGACCCGTTAACATCTCCTACTGTGAAGATGGATTTGTCTTTTTCTCCACACAGTTCTGTCAGTTTTGCATCATATATCATGAGGTTATGTTGTTGAAAGTATTTTCATGCATTGCCAGTATATTTAGAATTGTTATATAATCCTATTTCTCCCTAACGTCTCTCGTAAACACTGTATTGCTGGATGGAGTTTTCTGTGCAATCTGTGCCTGTCCATGTCTAATTGCTGAGTTGTTTTTCCATTTAAGACATCATGGTTACTGATGGATATGGCATTATTTCTATCATATTATTATGTCCTTCTTTTTCTTCTCTTTTACCTATGCTTCTTTTCTTCTTTCCTTCACGTAATTAAGTATAAATCTTTGCTCCATTTTTCCTCCACTTTTTTTGAAGTTATGACCTGTACTTCTATTCAGTTAGAGATTAGACTTAATTTTTAACATACATATAGAATTCAAACTATCTCTACTTACTTCATAAAACGAAAACAAACTTGGAGCACTTTCCCTCTTCTCATCTCTCTCTTGTCCTAAATATTATTGTTATCCAATATTTTTATTATGCATTTTCACTACCACATCTATAAATTCTTATGATTTTTATTCAATCTGTGTTCAGGTTTACTGCCTGTTTATCACTTTCTCTGCTCACCATTCCTTTTTGTTTTCAAACTCTCCTTCTAGATCATCTTTCTTATTCATGAAGTGGTGCTTTAGTGATTGGTTCTTGGCGGTAAATGTTCTCAGTTTTCTTTGACTGATGATGTCTTCATTTTGCCCTTTATCTTGAATGATAGCTCAGTTGAGTATGCAATTCAAAGTTGACATTTTCTCAAAAACCTCTGAAAATGTTACACATTATACATTACAGCTGTGCTGTCATTGTCCTGTCATTCCTCTGTAGATGATCTGTCTTTTCTCCCTCTGGCTATTACAAAATTTTATCTCTGTCTTTGGTGTGCACTAAAGCTGTAATATATTTCGTTTAGGTGGAGAACTGACCCCATCACAGGCAAGCCGGTGCCAAATGAGGATGTGAGAGAGTCAGACCGATTTATCAACTAAATGCGGAGAAAATGATCACAGAGGATGATATGATTGATGTTTCCAACGAAAACGATGTGTATAAGAAAGGATTAAGAGAACCTTGGAAAAACTGGGACAGCTCATGCCAAGGGTAAGGTGTCTGGGGTTAACCAAGCCCCTGCTTCCACCACTGGGCCTGGAGCACCTATCGCCCCTGTGAATTGGAGGCAGCAGGATCCTACTGCGGCCCTTAGTGTAACTGTCCGTCAAGGAGGCCACTCCAGACACGCACAGACTCCCAAGGTCGTGACTCCCTGATTGACTCACACAGACACTTCCCTGCAGCAGATCTGCAGATAAGCTGGAAACACTATCTGATTATGGATATATATTTACCATCAATACATGGTTAGATTTACTAAGGTTTTTTATCTATTTCTTTGCTCAAAATTTCTACTTTTCCCCCACTCCCTTCTGCCTGTTCTTTCTTTGAAGTGTTTTGGTTTTGCACCATGGGCTTGATTCCTTCCCCAATCTCTTCAAACAGTTAGTGCGCACACGTGCCCTGAGCAGTGGGAGGCTCCCCACAGGTCAGTTCCGTGTTCGCCCTGCTGGACCCTACAGGCTTCACCCATTTTTAAGGTGGTTTCTGGGTTCAGAGTTCCAGTGTGCACTGAGAATCACACCCACACCCTGCACAGGGCAGGCTTGGATTCCAGTTTCTCACAGATTCCTCTCACGGTCTAGGGCAGGTGGCAGCCCCTGAGCTGATGTCCCGGACAGAAGACGGGAACTTTTTCAGCCTGTATTCACCTGAACCCTTTTTGCAGCATCTCTACACTGCCACACTTAGATTCGTCCCCACCGAGGGACGTATTACATGGGCCTCTGAGGTTTATATCTGGTCCTAATAACCCCTCGGGACACCAGAACTTCCAGCCCCACTCCTCCCTTTAGCATCCTTTAATTCCCTTTTGTTTCTGTAACTGGAGTTTTCTGAACGTAAGATACATGATTAAACATTTTTGTTATGTTTTCATCAGGCGTCATTGTGTGGTCAGAGTGTGAAGAGGGGCTCTGAGTCACTTCAAGGGCCCTGTTGTCTGGAGGCTTCCTAAGAGCCTTTTCCACCCCGTGGTCTCTGTGTCCCACAAACCACCCACACATGGGGCCGAGGCAGCCGTGGCTTCAGGCGGAGACGGGAAGCCCACTGAGAATGCAAACTCCGTGTCCATATTTCCACTTCCAAAACAGGCAAGAGCCATATTTTGCTGATAGAAAAAAGAGATTTCTGTGCTCCAGAACTAATGACTGTAGATGCAGAAAATAAAGTTCTTTCAGCAAGTTACAAACAAAAAACACACCAGGTAAGACATGAGAGTGGTTTTATACATATTTCTGAAATGAAGTAAGCATTAAAGAAACACGTTAAGGATGAGAGTGATGAAAACTTGGGAAAGATGTGATAGGCTATTGCCTCTGGGCTTGACCGCAGAGGGCTGTGGGGCAGGGTGGGAGCAAGCCAGTGATAGGAACTCCAGATAGGATGAGCAAGAACACAAAAGTGAGGGAGCCTGGCTCCCACTTACCACTTCTCTGGAGGGGAGTGCCTCCTCACAGGGAGCCGTGCTTAGTAGAAATCTGGGCATGGTGTGTTTATACAGAAAACGGCTCTAGAATTGCCAGAAGTTCTCTCAGCCTGGGTTTCATATTGGGGAGATTCAGAGGTTCTCATGAGCTCCTCTAGGGGAGACAAAGTTCTGACAGGGTCACAGGCCAAAAGGTGAGTGAGGTCAGGATAAGGGAAGTCCAAGTGCAGGGACCTCACCATGAGAGGCTGTGGCACGGACCAAGGACATCAGCAGCATCGCTCATACTGGCCTGAGACAAACAGGAAGAGCCCCATCAGCAGCAGACGCAGCAGAGGCAGATAGGGAGACCCAGAGACCAGAACACAGTTCCCTGGCAAAGGCCCACAAGGATGACAGAGAACAGCAAAGAGCTGGAGCTCTCTCCACCTCGACAAGGCAGGGAGGGAGAGCGGGGCAGCAAAGAGGATGAAGCTTGGAGGCAACAGGAAAGGCCTCTCGTGGCTTCTCCTGCGTTGAAGTCAAGCAGTTGTGTTCTCTGGGTGTGACAGTGTTTAGGCTGATTCTTTCTCTCACAGGGCGTTTTCATAGGCTCCTTGGATATCCCTCCTCTGCCATGCTGGAGATCTCTCGCCTACCTTGTCACAGTTAATGGACTCTCAGGATGGTCGCTTAAGTCTTTCTGTTTGGCCCTTGGTCTTGGCTGCTCCATTTCCACACAGACTCTCTCCGTTGGAGCTCTATTGCCTCTCCAGATGGCCCTGTTGTCAAAGATCTTTTACGCTCCTACCTCTGGTTGGTGAAAAGTGTGTTCATTTGACTCACCGATCCCGATGCAACTTCTTCCCCCTTGACAGCCAATGCTTTACTGTGGGTTGTTTCCGCAGCATTTCTCCCCTTGAGTTTATCAGGTGTAAAGCAGACCCCTGTCCAGTGCATCCCCAAGCTGCAGGGGACACACGTCCACCCCTCTAAAGGGCCTCGTTGAAGCCCCTTTCACCGTGTTCGAGGTGAGGGGCAGGCACCCATTGGGTTAGGGGGACTCACAGCAGCACAGCTCTCTCTAGGGAAATTCTCTTCCCCCTTATCCCCAAATCCTAACCTTTTTACGTCTGCCATTTGCGTAAGAGATGGTTAACGTTTCAAACCAGTTTCCAGACCCTGCTTTGACAATTCTGCATATTGGAAGGCATTTGCCCAAGAAGTTTTATACGGCCTCCAAGTGCTCTGGGGGTTGTGAAGGATCTGAGCATGTGTGGAGGGCAAGCAGGTATGATTCCAGCTGTGTGATTTGGGGTTGGGGTGTGAGTGGTGGAGAGAGTTGATAGATTGGCTGCTTTCTCCTCTCTGAAACTGAGATTCTGTATCACTTTCTCATTATATGAATTTGAACAAGCTGTTATATCTCTACAAGCCTAAGTTTCTTTAGCTGTGAAGTGCCCTCCATTCTCAGCAGGGCGCTCTGAAACAAAATGAAATAATGGATGAAAAATTTGATCCACAAATGCAAGTATAATTATTTTGTCATCTCTTAACCCAGAACCAATACCCATTCCCAACATCCTGGTTGACACCATCCATCACACCAGGCTAGGGCAATGTCACCTGGAATGCAGGGCCACGGGAGCTGTAGAGGACCTGAACACAATCTGGGAGAGCAAGGGCCTTCTCAGAGAGCTGGAACAGAGAGGGACACCACATCAGCCCCCGACACCTGAGCCCCGGCTGTGAGGTTGTCCCTGAGCCAGCCCGACATCAGCATCACCTGTGTGGTCAGCAACCATGTAGACCAGAACACTGCCACCAACGGCACTGGGGAAGTCTATTGATCAAGAAAGTGCCCAGCAGGGTGAGTGTGCCCAGCTCCTGAGACACTCCTTTCCCAGGAGATGGGGAGTGCGGTAGGTTGATGCTCATCACCCCCAGGAAATGTGATATCCAACATCTCCAGCCATTGGGACAATACCAGGTGACATGAATCAGAGACAGTAAAGGCTGGCATGTGACCCAGGAAACTATGGGGGATGGGTGGAATCGGGGCTTTTAGGAAGAGCAAAGAACAGCTATGCCAGGCACTGATGTTTGTCTCTGCTCTGTCCTAAATCCATCTTGAAGGACCATTAAGTGGACAAGGAATCATCTCTGTAATAAACAACCTGAAGATGGAAACTTGAAGATAAAAGCAGGTTTTGACTCAACATTTGAGGAGAGAGTTCTGTACTCAGAGTCATCCAAAAATGAAATAGATGCTTTGGCACACAGTGAGGTCCCTGTCACTGGTGGAATGTAACCACAGGCAAAGTCACCTGGTGGGTTGTTAGAAAGCAGAGGATGGAGCAGGACTCCACAGTGAGTTTGCTTCCAACATGGGCATTCTTAGATTCTAGGAAACTCTCTGCAGCAAAATCACATAGGATTATTGCAAACCCCAACATCCCAGTTTCCCAGAACCACCAGGTGGAGTGGAGGGCTCGCACTGAGCCAGCCCACCGCAGGGAGCATGGCCAGTCCCAGGACCGTCACCCAGAAGCCTCTCGCTCTGCTGCGTTTCTTACCTGACAGGGACTAGAACTCTATACCCCCATTACTGTGGACGGTGCTGGCAAAAGGCCTCTCTCTTTAGGCTCCTTGGGAAGCCAAGAATTCAGCTCACAAGAAGGGTTTCCAGCAGAATGGAAGAGAGAGGCACCTGAGCAGCCAGACAACTGCACTGGGACCTTCTGTCTTTTCTTGTGCTTTGTCAAGTTTTCTAAATCATAAATGGATACTTTCTATATTCTGCCAAGTTTTAAAACACATTTGTTGGAGTGCAAATGTGTTATTTTTTAATGTTTGAAGGAATCTACCTGTAATAGCATGTGGCTCTTATGCCCTTAAGGGGAAAATATTTAAATAAGTTTTACAATATTTTCTGTGCTGATTTTTTGAGCTTTACACACACATGTAGATCAATTTTAGCAATCCATACTTTTTTTAGAAATTGCCAATTTCATAAAGATTTTTAAATTGAATGGACATTAATTAATATTACATTCTCTTAGTTTTTCTAGTTGTTGTTCTGGTTCTGGTGCTGTAAATATGAGAGGATCTCACCGAAAGGCTTGTGATAACTTAGGTGAAGACTCTGGCCCTGAGAGCTGTGGAATCCCATTGCTCAGTTCATGGCTTTTCTTTCTGGGTCTGTTTGCTAAAGCAGTTTGGTGGTTCAGCTGGTGGTATGCAGTATGTTGAGGGGGTTCCCTCTCCCTCCAATCTCTCCACTACAGCTGGGAAATGAGAGATAATAAGTGTGTGTATTTCTTTGGTTTTTAGTTTGTTTGTTTGTTTTTGGAGATTAAATAAAACATCATACACCTGGATCACAGGAGAGGTACAAACATTCAAGATCAGACACCCAGGCAAGACTTAATCTCACAAATGAACATGACCAAAGAAAAGTATGTCAATCCGAGGAGGGCTAATAAGAAATGGAGCATAAAGAGAGGTGAGCGACAGAGACAAACGTTCCGTCAGACAGGCAGGAGAGTCCCCTGCGCCGGGCAGGTACGTCCCACCATGGAGATGAAGAGCTCAGACTAGAAAGCCATCAGCATCCACACAAGCAGCGTCTACTCATCTGTCCTGACTCAGGGCTCCCCAGGCAGCCCAGTGACAACGTAGTTTCCCATGTGGCCTGTCTTTGGGAGAAAACATACTGCTCAGGCTAACAGGACCATCCAGCCCAGTTAGCAAGTGTGCCTCTTACTACAAATTAATAAATCAGCATTCTGGTTTTGTCTATCAGTGTCTTTTGACATTTGTTAGCAAGATTTTGCATCTCCAAGGCAAATCACACAGGGCGATGGATGAAATGGAGCTTCTGGGCTCAGGCTCAGGGTTTGTGTTGTGGGGTACTGGCATTGGCCACCCCAAGATATGTCTCTTTGGCATGAGGATTATTTGGGGCTGGTTACTTTTAATAAACTGCAGATGGGAAGGAGGCTCTGAGGAGTGGAACTTGCTCGCCCTTTGTTAGGAGATATTTGCATTGTAAAGGATATCTCCATCTGTATAGGTGTCTCCCTCTCTGTATGAGGAAGAAGGGAGGATGACCTTAACTCTAGAAACTCTTAATCAATGCCAAAGGCAAGGACTTAAATCTGCATTTGTTTACTGTACTTCTGTGGTAATCTCCCATGATCAACTCCCCCTCCACCCCCAACAACCTCCTTTGTCATTAGCTTCAGATGATATTTGAGGTGGGGACTTCAGCCATTTTGGCAAGTTGCTCAGCTTGCCTGAGCCTCTCCCATGTATACATGTTATAAAGCCTTGTTTAATTTTCTCCTTTTGTTCTGTCTCATGTGAATTTAATTCATTCTCCGGCCAGAAGAACCCACAGTGGGTAGAGGAAATGTCTTCCTCCTCTACAGTGTGTCAGACTTTGGACCTTGGTGAGCACATCAAAGTAATTCCAACCCATGGGATCTCATCATTCACTCATTCTTTCACTCAAGCACCATTTCCTGCACTGCGTGCTGAGCACACATGGAGAACCATCTTGAAAGACAAACTCAGTTTCTCCTTGCCATGTGCATTCCCATTTGAATTTATTGAAGGCTTCATGTAGATCAATGTTTTAGTTCTCTATCCTGGTCATGCATCAGAATGACTTATTGAGTTTTTAAAAATACAGATGATCCCCAGTTTGGAGGTAGGGTCCAGGCTTCTGTTTTTAAAAGCTCTCCAGTTGATCTGATGAACAGCCAGGTTGGTGAGCTGGGTCATGGGGAGTGTCCATTTGAATCACTTAGACCACCATTTTCTCTTTGCCTGTCCTGTGTAGAGAGATCCAGAAATATTTAGGATTATTTCAATAAAGATTCCGAAGGCATCAATTCAACACAATAGAAAATGAAAATGAGCATAAATACTTTAACGACTTTCCAAGATGATGTGCTTCTGGTTGGCACATATGTGGTGTTATCTGTCTGAAACATGGCCCTGCTCATGTCACTGCCCTGCTCAAAAATTGTAATAGATGATCTTTTTCCTGATAAGTGTTATAGAGAATCTGATGATACAGAAAAAGAAACAGGTGCCTGAAGATAACCACTGTTAAGTTCTTGACATATCAGCTTTTAGACTTCCTTTATGCCAACATAAAAATATGGTTGTATATATTCATAATACAGGTTAATAGTATACATACTGTCTGCTAACTCATTTAATATCTCAGGGGCAGTTTCCCACCTAAATATGTAAAGATGCAATTTATCCTTCTTATTACATCTATAGTGCTCCACCATGTGGACAGACTACACCTTATTTAACCAGTGTACAGCTGTCAAGAGTGGGGGCTTTAGAATCCAACTCCAAAATTTAATCCCAGCTCTGCCACTTCCTAGTTATGTGACCTGGAGCAGGTTCATTAAGTATCAGTGTTGCAGTTTCCTGGGAAGAATAATGGTATTTGCATAATAGGATTTGCAGTTTACACTTTGAGGCCTCCATTCCCATTGTCTTTAAACTACAGCCCAGATTAAACGCCCCCTGACTCACAGCCTTTTGAAGAACAATGAGGAAAAACAGAGTTTGGAGGAGAAGGATGGCGCCTGGAGGAGTTTGCAGCTTTAAGTAGGGAGGTCAGGGGAGACCCTACCGAGAAGATAACGTTTGTAGAAGACCTGAAGGAGGTCAGGAAATGAGACAGGCAGACAGCTGGGGCAAGAGAATTCTAGGCAGAGCGAAGGCCCTGAGGCAGGAGCATGCATGGTGCATTGAAGGAAGGACAAAAAGCCCAGTGTCCTAGAGTGAATTAAGTGAGGAGGGGAGCAAGAGAGATCAGGTCAGATGGTACAGGGCCTTACAGATAAATTGGACCCAAGGGGAGTTCTGAGCTAAGGAGTAATGCGATGCTACTTAGGTTTTGAAAAGACCACTCTGGATGATATTTCAAAAACAGATGTTAAGGGGTTAAGTAAAAAGTAGGGAGACTGAGGTTACTGCAATAATACAGGTGAGAAATGGACCTGGGGCCAGGGGGGAGGTGAGATGTATTTTGTTATGAATATATGTATCAATATATATGGATATATAAATATTTGAACATATGTACTGAATGAAAAGATATCAGTATTTGCTGATAGAGTGTAGGGTATGAGAAAATGAATGAAGTCAAATATGACACCAAGGTTTTGTGGCCAGAACAAACGGAAGGATTGAGGTGACAATTTTAGGGATGGGAAACTGTATGGGCAGCATGTTTGGGGAGTCTGAATTTAGACGTGTCAAGCTGGAGACGCCTGTTACACATGCGAGTGGAGATGTCAAGTAAACAGTTGGGAATTTATGATGTGGAGTCCAGGGAAGGATCACATCTGTGAGTCCCTTTTGCCACATAAGGTCATAATGTCACAGGTTCCAGAGATTAGTGCGTGGTCATAACATCAGAAATAAAATGAGTGCAGGTAGTGAAGAGAGGTGGTCTGGGTGGTTTGGGTATGAGCCCTGGGATATCCCAGAACTTGGAGGTTGGAGAGATTGGAAAAAAACTGATAAAGGAAACTAAGGAGCAGCTACTCAGTAGGAGGAAAAGAATGGCGAGTGGGGAACGAAAGGCGAGGACAGTGTTTCGAGGAAGTATAGGTCCATTGCTGCTGAAAGGTCACAGGAGATGAGGGCTAAGAATTGACCACTGGAGTTAACAACCCGGAGTTTCCTGACAACCCGGACAAGAGCAGATTCAATGGAGAGGTGGGGTCAATGCATGACAAGAGAAAATTCCAGTGAGGAGATGTCATCTTTTTGTCTCTCAGCTTTCTGCTCAGCTTAAGGGAAAAGAGGTCAGAAACAGTCTTTTTATGGATCCCACTACTCCTCCCTTATCCATGCGCCATCCAGCAGGCTCCTAGCATTGCTTCATAATGCTCAAGCCTGTGGCTCAGAACTTTGCTCTGAGGTCAGGGATGAAGCAGCTGATCTGAGCTGACTGGGAGGGAAACCAAGAGACCCAGGAATCTAGGGCAAGAGACAAGGTACCACAGTTTATAGTACCAGTGGGTCCATCTCTGACCCAAGAGCTGTGATCCAAGGCAGAAGGCAGAAGCTTTCAGGAGGCAAGGACTCGCATGGAGGAGAGAAGCTCCTACACACAACAGTGCACGCTGAATCAGGTCCTCAGACAACATGAGGCTGGAGCTGGAGTAGGGAAGTCCCCACCTCAGATCTCTGGGCCAGGGAGAGTCATGAGAGCTCATCGACAGGGTCATGGGAGGTCATCACATCCATTCTTGCTTCCACATGGACCCACCACCAGAAAGACCTGCAGCAGCCTCTGTGCTCTTGGTCTCAGTCTGCTGAGCTCCTGTGGGAGGAAGGGTGGCCCAGACCCTTCACAGAGACAGGTACTTGTTTTCTTGTTCCTGGCCTCCTACAGCCCTGACACCCTCTTGAGGGAGCCCCAGGTTAGTCCAGCAGGGAAGACTCATGACTAATCCAGGACAGACTGTGGCCATGACCTTAGTTACATCCAAAGCATTTGAAAATATCAGACATGGGAGAGACCATTTCCAAACCTTTGGACCAGACAGGATCCATAGAACATGTGACTTGGAAGGAGGCTTCAGGCAGGATGGTAATATTTCAACAGACAGGGATGGGAGCAAGGAACAGGGAGAGAGAACTGTCATTCTAGACACAGGGATGTCAGTGAGCAAAGAGGGGCTGACCTAGGGGCTGAGGCCAGCATGGTTGTGGGGGGCTGAGAGTCAGCAGAAGAGTCTGGAGACAGCTGGTTCGACAAGCTTCGCACCCCACAACAGCCCCACCAAGGAGGGTGGGAGGTCACTGCACATCCATTCCAACTACCAAGTGCCCCTATCCAAGGTAGGAGAAGAGATGAAGCTGTTTTCTTAAGAGGGCAACTCCCAGCTTTGGGCCTCTGAAGTCATTTTCTGAGAAACAGAAGAATTGAAAGGGCCTGAAACAGTACAAATTCCTCTTCCCACTCCACAGGAAAGTGGGTTTGGGATCCATGGGCTGACACTGAGGCCGAGGTCCAGGTTAACACAGGTGGCCAAGAACAAGTGCTCTGGCCAGTATGTAACGTACACTAGACACTCCCCCCAACATACACACACACACACACTGCCCAACACCCCCAAGGGAGCCCTCCACAAGCTGCAAAGGAAGACTCGAGTCACTGCCTTTGTGGGCTCCCACCCACCCGTGCTGCTTCCATTAATCCCGAACTCAGCATCTGGCACTAAGGGCCTCACTCCCTCCTTTGTGGTCTGGTCAACATGTCTACACAGTCCCCACACTTGTGCTCATGTTCTCAGAAAGACACACAGCAGAGGTTGTAGGGATTAACACAAGCACAATCAGGAGGGTCTCCTTTGGGGAATCTTCAGGAGGAGAGGGGTCAGGAGCCAAGTCAATGACAGGGAAAGAGCACTTGTCCTGCAGGAGTGAGGGTCCTGAGTGGGAGGGCAGCTTAGGTAGGAGTCAGAGGAAATGACAGGGCTACACAAGCCTAGGGAGTTGAAGACATGAGTGTCAGAGGAATGTGGACCAGAAGCAGCTGGAGCTGGACCAGAGCTGGAAGAGGCAGGTGTCTGCAGGGATCAAGCTCAGTGTGGAGGTGTCCTAGGAATGCTGATTCTCCTGTTTTCTCTTTATCTTCATGGCCTGGCCGGGCCTGGCTTCTGGACCTCACTGTAGACAGTAGTGAGAGATTCCTTTTCTTGTAGACGTCGTTCACCCATACCCTAGGAATGTGAGACAGAAGATTCATAGAACAGCAGAGGGATAGAGAGATCCCAGAGGGACCCACAGGGAATCAATGCTGCTGACGTGAGCTGCATGTGAATTCCCCCAGAGTGCCCAGCGCTACACTGGCCCCAGTTGTAAATTTTCTTAGTAAATACCAGTGACTATCAGGAAGGAGTTAGAGACAGAAGGGCCAGAAATGCTCAGACTCAGCCACAGAGGGTGGGAGAGCCCAAATGGGCACTGCTCCCAGCTCTCACCTTGTCCCTGCCCCCTCGAGACTCCTGCAGGCTCAGCTCTGCATACTGGATGTCATCATCCTGGTTCCTGTGTTCCTCCTGCAGTCCTGCACCTGAGTCACACATAGATTGGATCAGGAATCTGGGCCTTGGAAACCTGTACCCTCCCGCACTGCTATGAAGCTCAAGGGCATTCCCTGAGTAGCAAAATGCAGGAGGAAGGGTGCCAGGGGTCAAGTGGGGCAGGGGAGGTATGTGGGCCAGAAAGGAGAAGTTAACCTGCCTCTTCCAATCTCCATCTTCTTCTTCTTCTCATGTGTCTTCCAAAGGTACAGTCCAACACCGAGGATCAGTAGCACAGCCACGACGGCCCCAAGGATGGCTTTGAGGGTGCCTGTTGAGGCCTGTCCCTGTGAATCTGTTCCCCTCAAGCAGAAAGAATGAAGAAGGTTAAGGCACAAGAGAACTTAGATACCCACTGCTAAGGAGAGATAGAGAGAGCAGGTAGAGAAGTCTGAGGGTCCTGGATCAGAAGCCGAAGAGGCAGGAGCACAGAGATTCATTCATTCAACCAGTTCCCGAGCTCCTGCTTGCTGCCTGGGATATTGAGATGGACAAGACTTGGTCCCCGCCCTTGGAGCTCGTCACCCAGCAGGGAAGACTGAGAGAATAACAAAGTCTGCCAGCCAGAGGGATCGCAGTGCAATAGCAGTTTACACCTTGTACACAGGTCTTCAGGGAAGGCTTCCCAGAGGAGGTGATGGGTAACCTGAGTCTTGAGGGAGGAATAGGAGTTTACCAGATATTCATCATTCCAGGAAGGAGGAGCACCATGTTCAGGATATGACTGTGTCAAAAAGCCAGCCCCTGAGAGTCCCCAGCACCCCACTGGGGCAGGCAGGAGAGGACAGGGCAGGAAGGAGCTGCACAAGAAAGGTCAGAGGGAGGCAGGACTCTGCTCTCAGAGGGTCTAGTGGGTGACGCTGAGTGTTGAACTTTATCTGAGGGTCCTGTTTGGAGGTGAGGGTAGGGTCACAGGGGTTTTTCTGTGATGCTGACACATCAGATCCCTCCACCAGCTCATGCAGGGTAGGTTAGGGGGGGCGAGGCTGCACTCAGGGCTACTACGTCATCCGTTCATTCAACGGAACATGCAGAACAAACTGTGCCAGAAGCTGTGCTTCGCACAGGGATTCAGAGGAGAAGAAGACAGGGCCCCTGCTCTCAAGGTGCTCCAGGCTCTGGAGGAGACAGGTAGAATACAGAGCATTGCCGCTCAGTAGGGGGCCAGGGACCCACCTCAAAGGTGATGTTGGAGGGCAGGATGGCTATAGACCCTGCAGGGCCCTGTGCAAAATGAGAATGAGGAGCCCTGTGTTCAAAGATTGTCTGAAATTTCAAGATGGCCACCACAGAGCTTTAAACCCAGCACAGAGCTCTGTGTGACAGCATGGCACACATGCTACTGAACTCAGCCATGCCTGAGGGAAATCCTTCAATAAGAATAAAGCAAGAGGTGCCAGCCCAGTGGCTCAGCGGTTAAGTTCACGCGTTCTGCTTCTCAACAGCCTTGAGATCGCCGGTTCGGATCCTGGGTGCAGACATGACACCGCTTGGCAAAAAGCCATGCTTTGGTAGGCGTCCCACATATAAAAAAGTGGAGGAAGATGGGTGTGGATGTCCACTCAGGGCCAGTCTTCCTTGGCAAACAGAGGAGGATTGGCAGTAGTTAGCTCAGGGCTGATCTTCCTCAACTAAAAAAAAAGAAAGAATAAGGCAAGAAATGAAGGAAAAGGTAGGAGGAATGATGGTAGAGGAAACAGCACATCCAGAGGCTCTAACTTTGCAGAAGGCAGTCGGGACTCCAAGCAAACAGGTCAGTGTGAGTGTCAGTGACCAAAACATGGGCACAGGAGCATCAGAGCCCTGAATCCTACAGGGAGTCCCTGGAGGTCAAACCCTTCAGGCGACACAGACAAATGACGCATTCCAGGTTCTTTCCCGAAGACCACTCTGCATTCCCTGTGGAGGACGGGTTGGGTGGAAGAGGTGCTGGACAGCTGCTGCCCACCAGCAGGGGCAAGAGGTGAGAGGCACAGACGTGAGAGTCATTTAAGAGCAGAAACAAGTTGGATGTGCCTCCAGACTCCTGTAGGGGGTGGCCAGGTTGGGGTGGTGCTGATAAACATGGTGGGGAGAAAAGCCCAGAATCCTCAGACCCCAGAGCTTCCTGAGCTCTGACAGTGCGCCTCACCTCTGGCATGTTGTACTCACCATGGGCACACAGTGTCCCAAGGAATGTGGTGACATTTTTCTGGTCCTCCGAGTTGCTGACCACACAGGTGAGACTGGCATTGGGTGGGCTCGGAGGCAGGCTCACAGCCAGGGTCCAGGAGTTGCGGGCTGGTTCCAGCTCCCTTGGGAGGTCCTTGCTTTCCCAGGTCACGTTCATGTCCTCTGTGACCCCTGAAGCCCTGCACTCCAGGGTGATGTTGCACCAGCCTCCTGTGGTAGACACTGACTGGACCAGGATCTGGGGAAGGGGCACAGGCTCTGGGGTGGGAGGGACAAGAGAATGGAGTCACACATGAGTGGAAAACACTACAATTTGCACATTCTCATCCACTATCTCACTGAAGCTCTGTCTTCCTCCCTCTAGGAAGGGGAGACATTTTATAGAGGAAATAAAATTTACCCAAAGCTAAATATGTTGCAAGAGACAAGAAGGAAGGGAGCCACTGAGTTAAGCCTTATGTGACTGCACTAGACTGAGAAAGTCTTAAAATCTCCCACAAGAAAATAAAGCCAGCACTCCACCCACCCAAGGCCCACTATTTTTAGAAATTGGGTCTTTCCCAGAAGGAGAAGAAGTGGAATGAAGGACATGTCCTGGTCCAGGGCTCTCACTCTGCTTCTCCTGCTGAGATGATGCCTGGACTACACAGCCCACAGTGAACAAGGACGTCTGGCCAGCTCTGGGAGTCCCAAGAAAGGCCCCATGCGCCCCAAAGTGGAGAGATGTGGGAGATGCAGTGGTTATGACTAGGGACGACACCCCCAAATGTGATTAGAACATGCCACTGAACTTGTGGTACACAGAGGAGGAGAAGTGACATATTTTCCAGACATCATAGAAATCCCATGGAGACCTAAAGCTGTCAAAGCCACTCTCCGTAGCAGGATATTTCTCTATGGAGAGGAATGTAGGGAAAGAAAGAGGTGCTAAATGAGGTCTTCAGAAGTGTGGCAGGCTAGACTTGCTCCTACGTCTATGGAAGTTCTTAGGGCTGGATTTTGTGAGTGAGGCTGGCCTCCGGCTGGGGCTGAGGAAGAGCAGAGGGAATAGGGAGGATGAACTACACGTGATTTCTGAATTACAGCAGGCAGAACAGTGCCCCCGCCCAAAGATGTCCACATCCTAATCCTCAGGGCCTGTGAATATGTTAGGTAATGGCAAAGGGGAATTAAGGTAGTAGATAGAATTAAGGTTGCTGATCAGCTGACATTAAAATAGAGAGATTATTCTGGATTGTTTGGATGGGACCTATGTAATCACAAGCGTTCTTAAAAGTAGAAGAAAGAAGGAGAGGAGTCAGAGGGATGCAGTGTGAGGAGAACTCGTCCCGCCATTGCTGCCTTTGAAGACAGACGAATGTGGCCAAGAGCTAGGAATGCAGGGAGCCAGCAGGAGGTGGAAAAGACAAGAAAATGTTTTTTCCCGTGGCTCCTGCAGAAAGGAACACAGCCCTGCCAACACCTTCACTTTAGTCCAGTGAGACCCGTGTCTGACTCCTGACCTACACACAGCAGAGTAAGGGAACACAGTTGTGTGGATTTAGCCCGCTACGTTTGTAGTACAGCCGTCCCTCCTCATCCACGGTTACACTTTCCCAGGTTTCTGTTAGCCACGGTCAACCACACACCAAAAAGATTAAATGAGAAATTCCAGAAATAAAGTCGTCATGTTTTAAATTGCATAGTTTTCTGAGTAATGTGTTGAAGTCTCACGGCATCCCGCTCCATCCCGCCCGCGACATGAATCTTCCCTTTGTCCAGCATGTCCACACTGTATACACTACCCATCCATCAGTCACTTAGCAGCCAGCTGGGTTATCAGATCTACCGTGATGGTGTCTCAGTGCTTGTGTTCAAGTAACCTTCATTTTACTTGATAATGATCCCAAAGATCAAGAGTAGTGACGCTCGGATATGCCAAAGTGAAGACATAAAGTAATTCTTTTAAGTGAAAAGGTGACAGTTCTTGACTTAATGAAGAAAGAAAAAAATCATATGCTGAGGTTGCAAAGATCTATAGTAACTTTTATTACAGTATAGTGTTATCATCGTTCTATTTTATTATTAGTTACTACTCATCTCTTACTGTGCCTAATTTATAAATGCAGCTTTATCATAGGTATGTATGTATAGGAAAAGCATGCTATATATACGGTTCGGTACTATCCACGGTTTCAAGCATCCACTGGAGGTCTTGGAATGTATCCTCCACAGATAAGGGGGGCCACTATAATTTGTTATAGCAGGAATAGAAAACTAACACATAAATTAAGTCAACTGAATCCTCTAAAGAACAATGTATTACGGCAAAAATTCCATTTCCCCCATAACTCTATTTTTATCTCCCAAAACACTGAAGTGATTCTTTCCCTGGTGTGAATCTCAGCTCTGCTCTCCATTTGTGCTGAACCCACTTACCCTAATTTCAAGGGGGAAAATAGAGCCTGAAGGCTGCTGTCAGGAAGGAGTCCTGCAAAATGGTGCCCACGCGAAACTCCTAGGCACCAAAGAAGGTCATAGCCATGGGATTGAGGTGAGGGGGTGTCACGTACCATAGACAGTGAGGTCGAAAATCTGGTGAGATTCCATTCCCCCAGTTAAGCTGGCTCGAGCCCGGTACTGCCCACTGTCCTCACGGGTCAAGTTCTCAATCCTCAGGGACGTCATGTTGGGCACACGGACCCTCTGCATGTACTTGTCCTGTAGTTTGACCCAGGTTGGAGTCTCTTCTGCCCCATTACGGACTTTCAGCATGACTAGATATTTAAGGGCAGGGCCAAAGGCCCAAACGATCTCCTCCAGCTCAGTTCCTGGCTCCTTGATCACATGAAACCACACAGAACCTCCTCGGATCCTCTTCAGAGAAACGTAGGATCCAGAATCCTGAACTCCAGCACCATGTGCTCCAGAACTCTTGACCCCAGTGCTGCAGACACCTAGGGCATTGGAAACAGGAACGTGAGTGTTCTTCGATCAAGAATAATAGAGAGAATCACAGAACCCATCTTTTTGTGTTTGTGTGTGGAAATGAAGATTGGCCCTGAGCTAACATCAGTGCAAATCTTGCTCTATTTTGTATGTGGGATGCTGCCACAGCATGGTTTGATGAGCAGTGTGTAGGTCCGCACCAAAGCTCTGAACCCGTGAACCCTTGGATGCCAAAGCGGAGTGTGCAAACTTAAGCACTATGACAGCAGGCTAAAAAGTGGACCCATCTTTTTAATGAAATCCATCCAATGTACTCCTTTGATTCCTGGAAGGCAGCCTAGTACAATGAATTTGAAGCAACTCTGGAATCAAGTCCCGGTTCCAGTGGAGTGTAACCTTGAACAGGTTACCTAAACGTGCTAACCTGCAGTCAGGTTCCGTACCTGCCTCAAAATGAAAGTGTGAATTAAATGAGCTCAAGGATCAAAAGCACCTGCACATTTTCTGACACATACTAAGAGCATATCTGTAGGAGGCAGCTTCCAAGGTGGGTCCAAAGACCCCTCCCTCCTCATGCTTACACCTTTAGTAACCACCTAGCCCTGGAGTGTGGTCTGACCTGGTGACTCACTTCTAAGGAACAGGATACAGCAAAGGTGATGGGATGTCACTTAGCGATGTGAGCTTATACAAGACTGTGACCCGTCTTTCTCGCACTCTCTCTCTCTCTCCCTCAGTCTGATGGAGCCAGCTGCCATGTTGTCAGCTGCCCTGTGGAGAGACCCACACAGCGAGGAACTGAGGGCAGCCTCCAGCCAACAGCCAGGGAGGAACTGAGGCCCTCAGTCCAATAGCCACAGGAACTGCATCCTATCAGCAATCACACGAGTGAGCTCAGAAGCAGATTCTTCCCAGCTGAGCCTTGAGCTGACTGCAGCCCCCGCCAAAGCCTTGATTTCAGTCTCAGAGACCCTGAGCCAGAGAACCAGCTAAACCACCCCTGGATCCTGACCCACAGAAGCTGTGAGGCTGTACATGGTATTGTTTTAAGGCACAAGTTTTCGAGTAACAGGTTACACAGCAATGGATAACTAATACAATAACAAGGTTGCTCTCCCTTCCCCTTCCTTCCAGGCAGTGTAGTAGTCAGGGCTGGGCTGTGGTAACAAATAATTACAGTGCCTCAGGGTCTTAAAAGGGGAGTTTGTATCCTACACCACACATCCCATGAGAGAGGGAGGGAGGGGGCCTGTCATACGTGGTGGAGGCTCCACCACCTTGTAGCTGCACCACATGAAACCCACAGTGTCCTCACAGCCTCTCAGTCCCACTTCAAAGTATGTTTTATTGAAATGTCCTGAAGTGTCAGACTGGGTGATCTAGTACAACAGATGGTCTAAAACTTGGACTTCAGAGCCAGTGAGACTAAATTTGAGGCCAGGTCTCCATTTCCTGGCTGTGTGAGATTTGAGCTGTTATTCAACCTCTTGGCCTTCACTTTCTCATCTGTGAAATGGAAATGATGACCGTGCTCACCTCACAGAATCATTGTGGGGACTTAAGAAGATAAAAGCTCTCAGCAGTGTTCGATAACTCATCCACAAATGTGTTCCAGCTCACTACGATGATGATGATTCTTGACCAAGCCTACCTGGGATCAGAACCAGACATTCCCAGGTGCCAGGATGGTGCCCTTTCCTCTCCCCTACCTGCCCCTCTAAGGGGTCTCGCCCTGGGTACAGGGCTGGGCTCAGACACCCGTGGGTGCAATCCCATAGGCGGCTATAGGGAGTCAAAGTCCAGCCAAGGCCTTCTTGTTTACCAAAGGCCTCAGACTGAAAGGAAATTTATTGCTGTGTAGACAGCAGCTGGCTTCCATGGCCACTGTCAGCTCCTATGTTATCAGGTACCTGAAGACATCTGTGCTGCAGGGGAGAGTGGTAAAGATGGAGGAAGGACAGGCTACATGCTATCCCAAGCTTGGGTTGAAAAAATTAGTACTATCAACTGCATTTGGTGTGGGCATTCTCCACTTTCTTTAGTGAGTTGCTTTATAATCTTAAAAGTATTATGTGTTCATAAAAAACTATTTTATGCATTATGGAGTTGATTCAAGTAAAAGTTCCAAGAGTGCCTCCTGTCAGAGATAAGCCTCCTTATTGACCTGTATCTTTCCAGACCTTTCTCTGCATAGCCACAAATGCCATAAACTCTGTAAACACAGGGTTTCTGTTTGTACATTCATTCCAGCTTCCTGATGGCCTGTGTGGGTCTCAGACTCTCTTGGAACAGGCTGTGACAGCCTCCCGGTTCCCTCATTAATTAACAAGTGAAATTAAAGCATTCTTTAACACCTCAGCCAATCAAGGCATTCAGAGTTCATCACACATTGAAGTGTGCAATTTTGGACACAGCAATGGACACTAATCATTAGTGCTCTATCTAACCTGGGGCTCAGCGAAACATCCTGTTCCAATGGGGAGCTGCTCAGATGGACGAACTGACAAACAGCATTTCAATCGCCAGGGTGGCACCTTCCTAAGTGATTTTCACAGTAATTCTGACCCCATTGTGTTTGTCTATTTCTCCCAGCGTTGGTAAGAGGGGGTCAGCCCGGGGAAACAGAGAGAAAGAAGCTGATACTTTCTGCTCCACAGACAGAAACTGAGAAGCTCTGGCCGAGGTTCTCAGTCAGCCGCTTCTGAGGAGCACAGCTGCAGTGAGCTTTCCTGAGCAGGGTTTGCAGTGTTGCACACACTGGGGGGAAGGAGATGACTTCCTTCCAGGTGGTCTGGAGACCCCTCTCAGGAGCAGTTGACAGGAAAAACAGAGGGCCAGGCTGGATCCCAAACACAAGGCTTGAAGAGGATTCCTTCCCTCCTTGGAGAGCTGAGGAAGTGACCACAGGGACTGCCAGGGGTCTTCTCTTTGAAGGTGCCCTAAACAGGCTCACCAGCTGGCCATCACTGTCAGGCCACAGGAATAGGACAGGGGGGGATGAAGAGAGAGAGCAGCGGCCTTGAAGCAGCCACAGGAGAGTCCTGTCTGGGTGGACTCAGGAATATCATCCCCTTAGAGGGGATCTGCCCAGGCCCTCCTTTCACAGAGGAGGAGGCTCCCTGGTGGGTGACCTTGTCCTGGGTCACACAGAGCAGAGCCAGGCCTGGAGCCTGGGTCTCCTCTCTTCCCGCCCAGTACTCTCCCCTGCAGGAGCTGCCCACCAGCTCCCCCACCCTTTCCCTGCCCTCCCCAGGGCTCCTCCCTACCAGCACTCTGTCTGATGCCAGGATCTGAGCAGGTCCCGGAGTCTCACCCTCCAACTTCCCTCTCCCGGGAAAGGGAAGCAAGAATTAGAGGGGTAGCAGAGCAGGGGCTTCTGGCTAGGGGAGGGTTAAACAGCAGCCAAGCCAGATTCCCCACTTTCTAGAGAGGAGGGACCCAGGGAGAGAGGTGGCTCAGCCCTCAGGTTGCGGGAGGATTGGCCCCAGAAGCTGCGTGGGGAGCACCAGCTGTGAGGAAGATGGACGAATTCTTAGAAAGAGAAGGAAGGCAGCAAGAGCTCTCTGGTCCACAAAGGATCTAATCCTGAAGAAGAAAATAAAGACTGGGGAGCGCATGGTGGTAAACAAGATAGAGTTAAAATTCATTTAAACAATATAAAGTTTAACACTCAAAAATCACCATAAAATGTTATGCAGTTTTCTGACCCTTCCTCCTTTTTTCCTCCCCCACCCCCATCTTTATCTCTCTCTCTCTCTCTCTCTCTTTCTATTTATATAATCTTACAACCCCGGGCCTTTGCAGAAAACTCTATATAATTTAACAAACTTCTCCAGTTAAATAAAATTGAAGAAGTGGAGAAAGCAGACATTTTACTGTTGACACTACGTTACCTAGTTAAAGGGGTCTAATGCAAAGCACATCACGAATTCAAGACATTCTGTGTACAGATGCTCTCTAATCCAGTAAATTTCATATAATTCCCTGCAACTTCGTATAGTGGCTGGGATATTAGCACAAAAAAATACAACCATGAAAGCTTTCACAGCCTTCACTTAAATTCCTAATTCAATGGTTGTTATTTTCCCACTATTTCTTTCCTTAATTTCATTATACGTAAACATAAAATCTCCGATAAAGTCATAGATGAGATATCCGGCCGTCCTGAGCACAGTGTTCCTTTCAGTTCCCTTTTTGCTGAACCCTTCCCCTCTCTACTTCCTCCTCCTCTGTCTCCTCCCCAAGTTCACCCTCCCTGAGAACCCACCTTAGCAGTCTACTGTTTCTTTCCACATTTTCTCCAGTTATAAACACGTAGATACACAGACACCCTTAAATTTCGAGGCTCCTGTTCATTTACAAAATGAGAATTTCATGGTATTCAATGTCCCGCATCTTGCTCATGGAAATCCACATATCCGACCTCATGGAAGTTGGAAATCCCACCCAGACAACCAGTCATTCAGTTTTTTTTTTCCTCCTTGTTATTCCATGGGACAGATGCTGCCCAATTTATTCAATCATTCTCAAACTGCTGGGTACCTCCTTTCTTTCCAGAGTTTTTCTCTAAAATGTTGCTTTCAGTCTGGGGTCTCCAGGACTTGAACAGCATTGGTGGTGTTGGGAGATGCAACCCACAGGCAGGAAAAAGGCATCCTCCTAGAGGATTCACTTTACCCGAAGATAAACACTTCTTAACATTTAAGATGAAAACTAACACTGTAGTAAAATGTAAAATTCACAAGTAATTTGAAGTTAAAGTTGAGACTCCCAGGGACTCTCTACTTGGTGCTTGGAGCTGAGCCCCAAACCCAGGCGGGCACTGCTCGTTCACTCTCCTTTTGAAGAGGAGAAGCCCAAGAAGCCCAGACTACAGTTGATTCCTCCAGCTCTGACATGGTGGTGCCAGGTCAGCCCTCTCTTCCACACGACAGCTGCTGAAGCTGGCAGGTCCCCTCTGAGTTTCAGGCCAGGGGTGCCTGGTTCCTACGCACTCTGTCCCCAGGAGCAGCTTCTTTGTCTGTCTCCATCCCTCATCCCTGGAGAGCTCCAGGCTCCCCTGGCTTCACTGTTATTGCAGCAGAAGTGGCCTTGCCTCTCTGGTAATGGTCCCCTTAAGGCAGCACTGCTGGGACCTCAGGGTTCCCAGCCTCCACGCAACCAAAAAGCCATTTGTTCTTTCTGTTCACCCATGGACAGTACATTTGCTAAATTATAAGAGTTGTTTTGTCTTTTGTTCACCAAAGACAGCAGACAGGGGAGGGAGACCCTGCCCCCCTGCTCCACCCCGCTGCCCTCCCTCCCAGGAGCCCGGACCACTCACTGAGGAGGAGGCTGCTGAAGCCCAGGAGCCAGGAGGCCCAGCAGAGGGGGGGGTCTTCTGAGCAGGGCCCCATCGCAGGCTGCCTGCCAGCCTGTTCCGCTGCAGAGGAAGCGTCTAGGAGGCAGAGACAAAAGCAGAGGAAAAGCTTCACTCAGACAAGCCCTTTGCTCTCTTCCCCACCCCAAGGGCGGAGCTAAATTTTAGTTCTGGGATCGCAGCCCAATAGTTAGAGTAAGCCATTCAGCTCTTTCCTATCATCCCTGGTATCTACAGTAAGACATCAATCATAATTTCAGAACCAGTTATAAACAGCCTCACTCTATGATCCTCCTGGCCCAGTGTTGCAGAGTCCCCTCCCTGTAGTGATCTCACACTTTCCAGCCCTACACCCACTCAAAACCCTCACCTGCTTCTCCGGTCAACGGCCTGCCCCAGGCAGCCCTGGCCACCAGTGCCAGTGTGGTCAGCTCAGAGGTCACTCTTTTAGAGCCTGGCTGGGCTAAGCCTCACCTTAATGAGTCAAATTTCCATTCGGATTTCCACAAATTTCAACTGTCAGTCACCTAAGTAAGAAGCTCTGAGCAAAACAGCAAAGCTCTTTGTGGGAAATGTCAAATCCCTACACCCCAATGCACATATTGCCGTTTGCCTATTGCTTGCGCCTACATGGCTTTCTCGGCGGCCACTAGTGCTAGTGATGCTCCCCACACAGGGCGTAGACTAACCTCTACAGAAACTGACAGGCTCTTAGCTGCATCACAACCAGGCTTTTCCTCTAAGCCTCTGCCAGCCCTGCTCCCACTATCACAGAGCAGCAGGGACAGAGACCTGCACATCCTCCTGGCCACAGCCCCAGGCTGCCTGAGACTCACTGCCCCTACTGATGGTCAGGCCCCGGACTCTTCCCCCAGACTGGAGACTTGCAACATCCGAAAACTCTTGCCTCCCCTACCTTAGGGGACCAGCGCCATCTTCCTAACTCCTGAGAAGTGCGTCCTTCTCCTCCCCACCGAGGCTTCCCCCTCCGCTGCCCACGTAGAACACCCCAAGGCTG
Organism: Equus przewalskii; assembly: GCF_037783145.1. Taxonomy (NCBI): domain Eukaryota; kingdom Metazoa; phylum Chordata; class Mammalia; order Perissodactyla; family Equidae; genus Equus; species Equus przewalskii. The sequence continues at coordinate 44,059 of NW_027228757.1, forward strand.
GAGCTGCAGCACTGGCCCCATGACCATGCACTCAAGCTAGTCAGGGCACTGCATAGTAACCCATTTTTGAATGTGACAACCAAGCCCTAAAGTGTTGTACAACTTGTGAAAGGTCACACAGCAAATCAAGGGTGAGGGTCTGCACTCTTAACAACAAACTCTGGAAAAAAATCCCCAACATCACAGCTGTCCAATCCCACTGTGTGGCCTCAAGCAGGTCACCTAATTCCAGTCTGTTCAACCCCTAAACTGCTCTGCAGCATCCCAGACAAGAGAACGTTCAACACTGGCTTGATTCCCCCACCCCACCTTGTAATGAGGACATCACTTCAAAAGGCAGTCCATGAGTCTTGAGGTCTGGAACTTCTTGTGTGGAGTCAAAATCCAGGCAGCTCCTCCACTAGTCACTCTCGGGGTGATGGGGAGCAAGTCTCATAGGGCCCCTTCCTCTCTGTCCCTATGCCTCCTGTGAAAGCACTCTTCATGTGAGAATCGTTGAGTTATGCAAACTAATTGCTTACACCTCATTTCTACATCCCAGCCATCCTGTGCCAAGGTCTAACACACAAACAAGCTCACATGCTAGCTGCAGAACCTTTGGTAAGAGTGTGCTACACATAACTACCTGATGCCAGGAATGTTTGAGGAATTAGATGAGGGCACACCTGGATCTACAGCAGCATAATGTGTGTGTCAGGAAGGGCCAGGTAGAAGAAAAATGTCGAGTTCAGTGAGCTGAGATCACGGGAAGAATAAGAGATCTGAGCCAGGAGAAAATAAGTTCCTAGGAAGTCATAGAAATTGTAGGTAATTCTCTGGACCTCCAAGGGAGTTGGTAGATGGTAATGTCTATTTTATTGGAATTCCAAAGGGCAGGACACCCCAGTTGAGAGAGGATCGTGTGAGGAATACATTTGTTGAATATCTACTGTATGCCAGAGGCTTTCCATGTGTTCTTTTAATTAATCTACAATATATGTTTAACTAAATCCTCAAAACAACATATTATCTAAGCAATCATTCACTAATGAAGGAGCGTCCTGAAAGTCCAAAGAGATCAAATAACTTATCCAAGGTCATATTTTAACAAATGGCAATGTGCTCACAAGCTGACAATATCATCCCAGCTGTGGATGTGCTCTAGAGGAAAAGGAGGGTGTAGATTCTGAGAAATTCAAGTCATGAGTGTGAAAGACCCTGGCAAGAGAGAGATTGGCCACTTTATGATGTGAGGGGAACGTGTATCCCCAGGAGGAGGGCTGGGTGTTTAGGTAAAGGAGAGTTTGGAGGACAGGGTCTGAATTATGGTCTTTTTTCTGAACACCATGTCTGGGTGAAAGAGAAGAGCCACCTGCCCAGCCATGAATGTTTTGTAACACAGCAGCAGGGCAGCCCCAGAGCTGGACTGGAGACAGAGGGAGACAACAGCAGGTGCACACTAGTCATCACTATCTGTTTTTTCTTCCTTCCTTCCTCCTCTATAATTCAACTACTTATTTTCTGATTAAAAATAATTACAATTAGTATTTTGATTAAAAATAAATAGAACTAAAACTTTAAAAAGTCATAGCAGGATAAGGTTTAGTTTCAATGGGTCATTTAGGGAAAAGTATATAAATGCTGAGCAACTTTAGCTATAATTAGAAAATAACTAATAAATTTACAATGTATATTAAAATGTGAAGAGTGAAAATGTCAGAGTAAGGACCTCCAAAAATTCTCTCCTTCATAAAAGCAGTGAGAAAACTGGCCTACCTTTTAGAAACTTTTTCAGAATACTGGAAATTAACTAATGGCTTGCAGTAACCTGAGGAGCATTTATTCAAGAAAAATGGCTTAACCCCAATAAGAACAGGGAGCCATCTTGTGTTTTAACTTTTCCTAGTCACTTCTCTGCTCTCTGGCAGTGCTGTACACTTGAAAAATAAATGTCTGTATTCTTGGTGAACTCCAGCAGCCTTGCAGCCACGAGAGACAGCCCTTTCAAAGCCTCATTCCCAGTAAATTGTTAGGATTTGACATGTCTAGTGGTACCCCTGAAGACCCTACTTGAAATAGAGTCTGTATTTGACTTAAACTTGGAGCTCTCCCACTATGAACAGCCCTTTACCCAGCAGAATTTGACAAAAGCTATTACAGGCAATTGTTTAACTTCAGGGCTTTCTGAGATAGTGGATAATAATTGACACAAATAGACTAATTAAAACCTTGTAAGGCAAACGTGGGGAATGAGCTATCCATAGAGTCTTTGAAAGCTTTGACATATTCCTGGAATTTAGAAGTCTAAGCACATGCATACGGATGTGGGCATGTCAGAAAAGGCCTGAGAAGGCCTTCATCCTTACCTATGGCTACGATTGTGGCTCTGTGCAAGCAGGAATTGAAGTCTAACAGCACTGCCTGGATGAGTATGGAAGATAAGACCAACACGCACACAGAGACTTTCCCTCAGCAAAGACTGAGAGAGTCACTAGGCTGAGGCATTTAAGGAAACCTCTGCACAACATTAGCAGACTACTAGACCAAATGAGCAGGAACATTAGTAGACAAACACAACAAAGAATGCAAATGAGCATCATTAGTTCAGAAATAAACTAAACAAACAAGAAAAGCTACAACAGACAGCAACAACTACAAGAACAGGAAAGGGAAAGAATCTGATTTTTAGAGTCACCACATTATACTATTTTAAATGATCAGTTTCTGACCAAAAGGTATTTATAAGATATGCAAAGAAACACGAATATAGGATATATTCACAAGGGGGGAAAAACAATATCCCTGTAGAAGCATAATCATTGCACTTACTTGACAAAGACTTTAAATCAGCTATTTTAAACATGTTCAAAGAACTAAAGGAAATCATGTATGGAGAACTAAAGAAAAGTGTAAGATCAATGTATCAAATAGACAATATCAATACAGACATAGAAGCTGTAACAAAGAATCAAGTAGAAATTCTGGAGTTAAAGAATACAAAAACTGAAGTGAAAAATTCACTGGAAGAGCTCATCAGCAGCTATGAGCAGACAGAAAAATAATCACTGAACTTGAAGATATGTAAGTTTAGATTATTCAGTCTGAGGAATAAAAAGAAAAAATAATACAAAACAATAAAAAGACATTCAGAGACCTATTGGACATCATCAAGCATAACACTAAATATCTAATGGATTTCTAGAAATAGAAGAGAAACAGAAAAGCATAGAAAAAAATTTAAAAATGTTAGCAGGAAATTTCTCAAATATTATTTTTTTGAAAACACTCTAAACTACAATCAAGATACTCAGTGAGCTCCAAGTAGGAAACTCAATGAGATACACATTTCAGAGATCCATATATTAGAATCAGATTACCAAAAGATAAACGGAGGTCTGGTTCAAGATAGTGATGTAAGAGGATCCTGAAGTCACATGCTCCCAGGGGCACACCAAATCTGCATCTACATGCAAAATAATTTCCTCTGAAAAAGAATCAAATACTAGGTGAGCAGCTCCTTCACATTGGGGGAAGGTGAAAACAATCCACAAGGAAGTGAATAGGAGAGGCTGAGTCACAATCTCACCATAGACCCCACCACTGATGTGGCAATTCTCAATCATGAGGGAATTCACAACCCAGACCTTCTCCCAAAGGAAGGAAGGATTTGAACCCCACCTCTGACACCCCAACATTTAAGACCTGCACCTGACAGACAAGCCCCCAAATGCCTAACTGTGAAAGCCAACAGGGCTTGCATCTATGAGACCCACAGGCAATAGCAAACTGAGGAACAGTTCTTAAAGGGCTTCTGCATGAGGAATCACACCCCTCAGGGCCGAGTACAGAGACAGCCAACTGAAAAGTGAACAGACTTTCTATGAAAGAGGCCTATTTGCTGATCTTAAAGCATTGGCCTGAGGGGAAGGCATCTAATTTAATATGCATCTAGGGGCTACTGAAACACTCTTGAAAGTCATAGGCCAGCAGGCACCATTTTTGTGCTCTCCCTCCGCCTCACTCAAGTTTGCCGGTATCTTTCAAAGAAGAGGTTGTACACTCATCTGGCACACAAATTTTTGCAGCTGCCACCCAAGAGAGAACTCTAGATCGCCTGGCTCAGATGGTCAGTGAGACTTACTCTTGTGGGTCCCACAAGACTATAAGAAAAGTAGAAAGAGTTCTTAACCAGCTACAACCGTCAGGGCCAGTAGAGAGGCTATAGACTGAGGCCTGCAGTCTTTCTGTGAAAGAAGCCTATTAGCTTATCTTCATAGCCGCAGCCTGAGGGGCAGGCTTCTGATTCAACACACATCTAAGCAACAACTGTAATCTTCTGCAGAGAGCTTGGAGGGCAGGTGTTATCTTTGCAGTCCCTTCAACCACGCTCCAGAGCTCGGATATCTACTGGAAGGGATCTTATACATGCATCTGTTCCCAGTTTTTACATCTCGTGCCCTAGTTTTTGTGGTCGCTGCCCAGGGTACACACCCTGATCACTTGGGTCTTGTAGCAAGTGGGGCTTGTGTTCATGGGTCTAATAGGACTGTAACAAAGAGAGAGAGAGTTCTTGGCCTACTACCAACCCCAGGGCACAGCACGGAGATAGCGGACTGAAAGACAGCACAGTCTTTCTGTGAAAGACACCTATTTGCTATACTTGGAGTTTCAGCCAGAGAGACAGGCTTCAGGTTTGGCACACATCTAGAGGCTTTCTAAGGTGCTCTCCAGGGATGGAGGCTGGGTGGTGTCATCTTTGCACTCTCCCTCTGTCTCAATCCAGGTCTCCAGTATCTCCTGGAGGGAGCTCGTGCACTCATCTGGCACCCTGATTTTGGCAGCTGCCACCCTGGGGATGCCTCTTGATTACCTGGCTCTGGTGGATTGTGGACTTAGTGGTGATGGGTCCCACAGGACTACTGAAAATCAGAAAACAGTTCTTAACCTGCTATCAACCCAATGGCACAGAAAAGAGACAGCAGCAGATTGAAACGCACTCCCAATGTTTCGTGGAAAAGGCCTGTTAGCTTATCTCCATAGGGGTGGCCTGAGGGGCAATCTTCTAATTAAACACACACTTGGGTCTGACTACAGTCCTCTCCAGATAGCAGGGAGGCTGCTGAGTGCCATCTTCATGCTCCCCTCTGCCCCTCCCCCCCCCCCAGGGTGTAAGTGTCTCCAAGATAGAAGCTTGTGTACACATCTGGTACCCTGGTTTCTCTGTCTATTGCCCAGAGGATGCGTGCAGTGAAATCCTGGCTCTGGTGGCCAGCAGGGCTTGTGCTTACAGGTTCAAAGGTAGCAAAGAAAGAAATAGTTCTTAACTGGCTATCACCCCAGGGCTCAATGCAGAGGGAACAGACAGAAATGCCCATCTCCCAGTCTTCTCCTGAAAGAGGCATATTTGCATACTTCAAAAGCTATTTTGCCTCAGAGTTGGGCTTCCAATAAGCCTGAAACTGGGTGCTGCCTGAAATCATTCGCTTTGGGACATGGACAGGACTTGGCACATGCTCGGCTACTGGGATCCACTAAAAATAAAGTAGGCTGCTTGAACGATCAAAAAGGTTTGAGAGACAACCAAGAGCTAGGACAGGGTTGAATGATAAAGTCCATCTCTTACTCAAGGCCACTCCTTTAAGCCTGAGAGTGGTGGCTGTTTTATCTCACGCATAGACATCAACACAGAGAATCAAGAAAAATGACGAAACAAAGGAATATGTTCTAAATGGAAGAACAAGATGAAATTTCATAAAAAGACCTTAATGAAATGGAGATGAGTGATTTAATGGATAAAAAGTTCAAAATGATGGTCATAAAGATGTTCACTGAGCTCGGGGAAGAATAGAGCAACAAAATGAGAATTTCAAGAAAGAGATAGAAAATATAAGAAACCACCAATTAGAAGTAATGGAGATGAAGAACACAGCAACTGAACAGAAAAATACAATAAAAGGGTTCAATAACAGACTAGGTGAAGCAGAGGAAGGGAGCAGTGAACTGGAAAACAGGGCAATGAAACTCACCCAGTCAGAGCAGCAATAAGAACAAGAAAGACAGAGTGAAGATGGCCTAAGGGGCTCATGAGACAACTTCAGGTTGACCAACGTTCATGGTGTAGAGATCCCAAAAGGAGCAGAGACAGAGAAAGGGAAAGAAAACTTATTTGAAGAAATAGTAGCTGAAAACATCCCTTACCTGGGAAGAAAGCAGACATCCAGATCCAGGAACCCCAGAGGGTGCCAAAGAAGAGGAACCCGAAGAGATTCACACCAAGACACATCATAATTAAAGTGTAAAAAGTTAAATACAAGAAAGAATCTTAAAAGCAACAAGAGAACAGAACTCACATAAGACTATCAGCAGATTTTTCAGCAGAAACTTTGCAGGCCAGAAGGGAGTGGCCTGATATATTCAATGTGCTAAAAGAAAAAACTTCCACCCAAGAATACTCCTCCCAGCAACGTTCTCATTCAGAATAGAAGAAGAAATAAAAAGCTGTCCAGGCAAGCAAAAGATAAAGGAGTTCTCATCACAAAAAGAATTTGTAACTGTGTGTGGTGATGGATATTAACTAGATTTCTTGTGGTTATCATTTTGCAATATATACAAATATTGTGTCATTATGTTGTACACCTGTAACTAATATAATGTTGTGAGGGAATTATATCTCCATTTTAAAAAAGACAAAGATAAACAGATTCTTGAAAGCAGAAATAGAGCAGTCACTCATCCCATACAAGGCATCCACAAAGAGATGAACAGCTGATTTCAGACACCATGGAGGCCACAGGCACTGGGGTGACATATTTGAAGTTTCTGAGAGAAAAAAACTATCAAACTTGAACTTACTATCCAACAAAAATGAAGGAGAAGGGGCCAGCCCTGTGGCCAAGTGGTTAAGTTCACGTGCTCTGCTTCAGCAGCACAGGGTTTGCCAGTTCGGATCCTAGGCATCGACCTACATGCCACTCATCAAGCCATGTTGTGGCAGCATCCCACATGGAGGAACTAGAATGACCTACAACTAGGACATACAACTATGTGCTGGGGCTTTAAAAAAAAATGAAGGAGAAATCAAGACATACCCAGATAAATGAAAACTGAGATTTTTGTCACTAGCAGACCTGCCCTATAACAAATACTAGAGGGAGCCATTCAGGCTGAAATGAAAGGACACTAGTCAGTAAATAGAATGCATATGAACAAATAAATAGCACCAGTGAAAGTCATTAACTCGATAAACAAAGAAGTTAATATGAATGGGGTTTTGTTGCTGTTGCTCTTTGTAACAGTTTTTTCTCCTAACTTAAAAGAAACTTGCATAATAAAAAAATTATAAATCTGTGTTAATGGGCAAACAACGTAAAAGATGGAATTTGTATAAGAATAACAGCACAAAGCAGGATGGAACATAGCTCTATAGGATCAAAGTTTTGTTCACTATTTAAATTAAACTGGTATTAACCTAGTTGAAAAAGTAGCAATTAGGAAATTAATTTAATCCACACAAATAAAAAATATTATGAGGAAATACTGTGAACAATTGTATGAAAAAAATTACATATATTATTATGGACAAATTTCTAGAAAGACACAACTATCAAAACTGACAAGAATAAATTGAAATTCTAGATAAACCTATGATAAGTAAAGAGAATGAATCAGTAATCAAAATACTCCCTCAAAGTAAAGCCAGGATGGCTCCATCTTGAATTGTACCAGACATTTGAAGGAGAACTACTGTCAATACTTTACAAATGCTTCCAAAAATATAATAGGAAATGGTGCTTAGGCTCTTACCACCTCATCTATGATGCCAGAACTACCCTTATAGCAAAAAAAGACAATGGCAAAACAAGAAAACTACAGGCTAATATCCTTATGACTGTACATGCAAAAATCCTCCACAAATTATGAGCAAACTAAAACCATCAGGATATAAAAAAGGATTCTACAACATGACCATGTGGAATTCATCCCAGACATGCAAGGTTGGTTCAACATAAGAAAATTAAGCAATGTAATATGAGATGTTAGTAGACTAAAGGGAGAAAAAAATACATGATCATCTAGGTAGAGGAAAAAAGTATTTGACAAGATTCAACACCCTCTCATGAAAAAAAAACAGTCAAAGGTAGGAATTGAGGAGAACTTTCTCAAATTGATAGATGTTTATGAAAAATCCACAGCTAACATCTTATTTAAGGGTGAAAAACTGAACACTTTCTCCAGAGGAAAAAAGAAAAGAGTGTCTGATCTCATCACTTGTATTCAACGTTATGCTATAGTTTCTAGCCAGATTAATTATGTTAGAAAAAGAGTAAAATATGCTCATATTAGAAAGGACAATTTAAAACTATCTCTATTTGAAAATGACATGATTTTATACACAGAACATCCAAAGAAATCCAACAGAAACTATTAGACCTAATAAACAAGTTTAGTAAGTTTTCAGGAAGCAAGATAAATATGCAAAAATTAGTTATGTTTGCATACACCAAGAACAAACAATCCAAAAAATAATTAGGGAAACAATTTCATTACAATAAAATCAAAAAGAAAAAAATGACTTAGCAATAAATATAACAAAAGAAGTGCAAGACTAGTGTACTGAAAACTGCAAAACTGTTGAAAGAAAGAGCACCTAAATAAATGGAAAGACATTCCATGTTCATGAATTAGTGATTTAATTTTGCTGAGTTGGGGAGAGGTGTCAAGATGGTGGCATAGGCAGACTCTGAACTCACCTCCTCCCATGGACACAATCAATTTACAACTACTCTGAGAACAATTGCTCATTGGAGAGGACTGAAACTGGATGAAAATAACCCCCATGACAAGGGACAGTACTGACTGAGGTGAAAGAGGCAAAAATTCCTGTCTGGAGATTTAAAAAAGCCACGTTGACAAGCCGTGATGCTTTATGGCCAGCCAGGAGTGATCCTAAGGTTCACAGCCTTCCCTGGAAGAGTGGGGGAACTGAGCAGGGGAGAGTTACCCCTATAAGCATCCTTTGGACTCAGCACAACTGAGATGAGTCTCATAATATCTGGCTTTGCTGGCTACTAGCAACAACAGGGAATACCCCCAGGAAATCTATGGGACATAAGGGAAAAAAGCCAGCTCTTAAAGGGCGCATGCACAAATTCACCCATGTTGGAAACCTAAAATCCCCAGAAAGAAAGGCACACAGTCCCTTGGTGAAAAAAAGACCCACCTTATAGGCTGTGGGAGCATCTCAGAGAGAGGTGAGACCTCTCCAGGGACTGAGACATTGACAGCAGCCATTTTGTGACCTAGTCCAGGCCTATTGACACAGATGCTGGCAGACACCATTGGAGTTCTTCGCTTGGCCAGTTACCCAGGATCTGCGCCAGCCACTGAGCACTGATTAATCCAGCTCAGCCAAGGCAGGCAGCCCACCCTACAGACTACCCCCACCCAACAGCAAGTCCTCGGGCCTGCATAGGCTGGGTGCCTGGATTCTCTGCAGTCAGGCAAGTGGGTCTGCCTCTGTAGGGAAGGGGGTGGGTAACTAGTTGGGATTATGTGGGGCCTCTGCAGTGAGGTGACTGGGTCCACTTCAGTGGGCCAGGGTGCACCCACGGTACAGGACTGTGTTGATGGGGTGTGTGGCCCTGCAGGCTGTGGGGAATGTCAGCTGCAGAAGACTTGTGCATCACAAACAACCACATAGGGGATCAGGCCACCTTCCAAAGCCTGAAACAAATGGTTGGTCCCATGCCTGGGGCCAGCACCACTCAGTTGCAATCCTGAGAGAGCTGACAACACCCTTGCAGGCCAGAGGCCTACAGCAATTGTAAGCCCCTGAGTCTAACAACCAGCCACACTGGAGGCCTTCTCACTTAGTAGAAAAACTGCAACAGGAATGTGCTATTAGACATTGTAGCCAACTGTGCTGGGGGTCCCCAGGGCCAATAATGTGAATGAAGGGTCCATAACATTCAGACACATCTGAGTATCACAACCAGCTGGACAGGGAAACGGCTTAGCATCCCTGGGCACCTGCAGCAAGAGCAACTTAGCCACAACAGAAGGACACATGTAGCCCACACAGGAGTCACTCCTAGAACATTTGGAAATGGTGATGAGAGGGGAGAACACTGCTGGGCCTCAAAAGCCACCTCTTACATAAACCCACCTCTCCAAGATCAGGACACATAGCTGACCAACCTAGTACGTGGATATAAGCACAGACAAAGAAGCAAGGTGAGGAGGCAAAGGAATACATTTCAACTAAAGGAACAGGACAAATCCCCAGAAAAAGAACTAAAGGAAACAGAAATAAACAATCTAGCTGACAAAGAGTTCAAACAAAAAGTCATAAGGATGCTCACTGATCTTAGGAGAAGAATGGATATAAAGTCAGTGAGAACATCAACACAGAACTGGAAAATATGAAAAAGGACCAATCAGAAATGAAGGAAACAATACTGGAAATGAAAAATTCACTAGAGGGAATTAATAGCAGAGTAGATGATACTGAAGAATAGATCAGTGAGCTCGATGAAAGACTAGAGGAAATTACCCAAACGGAACATAGAAAAGAAAAACGAACTTAAAAGAATGAGAACAATCTAAGGGACCTCTGGGACAATGTCAAGAGCACTAACCTTTTTATTATAGGTGTCCCAGAAGGAGAAGGGAGAAACAAAGGGGCAGAGATTCTATTGGAAGAAATAATATCTGCAAAATTTTCCTACCCTAAGGAAGGAAACAGACATATAGGTACAGGAAGCACAGAGAGCATCAAACAAGACAAACCCAAAGAGGCCCACACCAAGACACGCTATAATTAAAATGTCAAAAATTAAAGATAGAGAATCCTAAAAACCACAAGCAAAAGGCAACAAGTTACATAGAAAGGAGATCTAATAAAGCTATCAGCTAACTTCTCGGCAGAAACCTTACAGACTAGAAGGGAGTGGTAGAATACATTTAAAGTGCTGAAAGGAAAAAACCTACGGCCAAGAACACTTTATGCAGTAAGGCTATCATTCAGAATGGAAGGAGAGAGAGTATCCCAGACAAGCAAAAGATAAAGGAGTTTATCATCAAGAAACCAGTCTTACAAGAAATGCTAAAGGGACTCATTCAAGTGGGAAAGAGAAGACCAGAAATAGGAAAAAGAAAATTATCCCCCCAAAAGGCAAGAAAATCACTGGTAAAGGCAAAAGTACAGTAAAGGTAGCAGATCAACCACCTAGGAAGATGATATGAAGGTCAAAAGACAAAAGTACTAAAATTACCTATTTCAATGATAAAAGGGTAAAAGATACACACACACTCACAAAAATAGGTAAGATATGATATCAAAAACATAAGATCTGGGAGGTGGAGAGAAAAGAGTAGAGCTTTTAGAAAGAGATTGAACTAAAAAGAACATCAGCTTAATATGGATTGCTATCAACATAGGTTACTATAAATGAATCTCACGGTAATCATAAAACAGAAACCTATAATAAACACAAAGAAACTTGAGAGAAAGGAGCTCAAACAAAATACTAAAGACAGCCATCAAACCACAAGGGAAGAGAGCAACCGAAGAAGAAAAGAACAGAAAAGAACTACTAACAGACCATTAAAAAAGTAACAAAATGGCAATAAGTACATACTTATCAATAGCTACTTTAAAAGTGAATAAAGTAAATGCTCCAATAAAAAGGAATAGGGTGGTTGATTGGATTAAAAAAACAAGACCCATATATACTGCATACAAGACATACATTTCAGACCTAAAGACACTCACAGACTGAAAGTGAAGGGATGGGAAAAGATACTCCATGCAAAGGGCAATGAAAAGAAAGCTGGGGTAGCAATACTTACGTCAGACAAAATAGACTCTAAAACAAAAACTATAACAAGGGACAAAGAAGGACACTACATAATGATAAGGGGAACAATGCAACAAGAGGATATAACACTTGTAAATATCTATGCACCCAACATAGGAACACCTAAATATATAAAGCAATTATTAACAGACATAAAAGGAGGGATAGACAGTAACACAATAATAGTAGGGGACTTTAACATTCTACTTACGCCAATGGATAGATCATCTAAGCAGAAGATCAATAAGGAAACTTTGGCCTTAAAGGACACATTGGACCAGATGGACTTAGTAGATATATAAAGAACATTCCATCCAAAAACTGCAGAATACACATTCTTTTCAAATGTACATGGAACTTTCTCCAGGATAGATCACATATTAGGCCACAAAGCAAGTCTCAAGAAATTTAAGAACATTGAAATAATACAAAGTGTCTTTTCTGACCACAAAGGTATGGAACTAGAAATCAGCTACAGGGAGAAAATCAGAAAAACCACAAATATGTGGAGATTAAACAAAATGCTACTGAACAGCGATTGGGTCAATGAAGATATAAAAGGAGAGATCAAAAATTATCTGGAGAAAAATGAAAATGAAAATCAAAATACGACATGCCAAAATCTATGAGATACAGCAAAAGTGGTTCTAAGAGGGAAGTTTATAGCAATTCAGGCCTACCTCAAAAAACAAGAAAAATCCAAAAACTTCTAGCGTCCAGAACTGTGAGAAAATTAATTTCTGTTGATTAAGCCACCATCCATATTATTCTATTATGGCAGCTGAGCAGACTGAGACAAATCCTCCCTTATCACTCTTGTCAAATGGCAGGGCCTCCTACTTCTCAGGGAAAAATGCACAGCAGAAAGGGATAATTTCAAATACCTACCACCAAACTTGTAACTGACCTGCACTTATTTATGTCTGTCCTAAGTTTCTCTCCTGTCCCCGTGGAAGACATTGAGCTCCTACAGTCTAAAGTCAGCACCTTCACTGAACTTCATGTCCCTTCTCCTCTCACCTTTTTGGGTACTTGGCTTTCTAATGTATTTCCTCTTTCTTTGGTGTGTTCCACTGATCCATCTCTGCCCACTCCTTTCCTGGACCCTTAAATATTCTCAGGAATCTCTCTATGTTAACATCCTCCTTAACCCCATACCCCTGACCATTGTCCTATGTCTCCCTCTTCCACGTCACAGTCACACTGCTGCACTTTCTCCAAGATCCTCCTTCCTTGCCTTCTCCTACTACTCAGAACATCAGCAACTGACATTATTGACCTCTCCCTCCTTCTTAAAACACTCTCTTCCTTCAGTTTCCTTGATGTCAGACTCTCCTGGATCTCCCCTTTCACAATGGCCATCCTCTTCAGGCTCTTTTGCTGGCTCCTCTTCCTCTATATCCATTCTTCCCTCAAACGTTAGTGCTTCCAGTGGTCAGAGCCCCCTTTTCATCTCATTTTTCACTCTGTCACTAGGACATCTACTCTGTGAGCTCCAAGTATCATTCACATACTGCTAATGTCCACGTCTCTATCCCCACCCCACATCATCTGCTTAGCATCAGATCCTGCATTCAACTCAACAAGACATCTCCACTCAGGGCTCACTCTCAACATGTCCAATGCTTCATTGATTATACCCATTTCCAACCTATTTCTGTCTTCCCACTTTCAGGCAATGGACCACTCCAGAAACCTGGACCATTTCCTTGGCTCCTTCCTCTCCCTACACCCCCTAGCATGGTTGATCAAGTACCTACAATATGTCAGGTCTCATGTTAAGCACCTCGCATCCAATGACTTTATTTTATTGACCCAATCTTAAGCAGGAAAAAAGAAATCATCAAACTTTAGATGTTTCTAGCACCTGCTGGTAAAGAAATTGAATGGGAATTCCCTAACTACAGCAGGCAGTAATATAATTTTTTTAAGGTTTTTTTTCCTTTTTACCCCCAAATTTCCCCAGTACATAGTGGTATATTCTTCGTTGTGGCTCCTTCTAGTTGTGGCATGTGGGACGCTGCCTCAGCATGGTTTGATGAACAGTGCCATGTCCCCACCCAGGATTCGAACTGATGAAACACTGGGCCACCTGCAGCGGAGCGTGCTAAATTAACCACTCGGCCACGGGGCCAGCCCTTAATTATTAACTACTCTTCAAACAATCTGTGAGAAAAGTGCCCAACATGAGTCAATAAATGACTCATATTTTCAATTTAGAACAAATGGTAAGGGGGATGGATCAGAGACTGGAGGTGAGTACACAAGATAATACCTACAGAGCCTCACACACTCCATGCCACCAGTTTCTTGCCCCACCCTCTAATCCATTTTGTAGGGCTTGGCTAGATTAATCTTCATGTATGCACACTCCATCAAGAACCCCAATACACTTCCCACAACCTGGAATTCAAACTTTTGAACCTGGTGTTCATGTCTTTCATTAGTATATAGAAGTACAACAATATTTTTCTGCTGGGTTTCTTTCCTGTAATCTTGCTAAACTCAATTATTAGTTCTAGACAGTTTTCTATATAGACAAGCATGCTGTCTACAAATAATGATAGGTTTCTCCTGCCTCGTTCTCAATTTGTAGACCTTTTATTTCTCTTTCTCGCCATAATGCACTGGCCAGGACTTACAGTACAGTGTTGAATAGAACTGCTGAAATTGGACATATTTTCTTATTTCCAATACCAGGGGAAAAGCACTCAGTTTTTTGCCATTAAGACTGACTTAACCGTAGCTTTCAGGAATATACCCTTTTTCAGATTTATCATTTTCATGAGTTTCTGGTCTTCTCTATATTATTTCCTTCCTACTGCTTGTTCTAGCTGTTTTTAATTTTCAGGTTTCAGAAGATGAGAGCTTAAGTTGTTTATGATATATTTCTTCTTCTCTAATATAAGCCTTTGATCCTACAATTTTTCTCTAAGCATTACTTTAGCTTCATCCCATAAATTTTGATATGTTGTATTTTCATTTTCATTTAGTTCAATTATTTCCTAATTTCCTTGGAGACTTCCTCTTTGACCCACAGAATATCTACAAGTGTCTTATGTAATTTCTAAGAGTTTGGAGATGTTTCTGTTCTCTTTCTGTTACTCATTTCTAGTCTAATTCCATGGAGCTCACACAATATGTTTTTCACATCTTTTAAACTTGCCAAGTTTCATTTTATGACCTAGAATAGAACCTATCTTGCTGAATTTTCCATGTGCTTTTAAAAAAAAAGCATAGCCTGCTGTCATTTGGTGGAATGTTCTAAAATGTTAATTAAGTCAATTTGGTTGATAGCGGTGTTCACTTCTTCTATATTCTTACTGATTTCCTATCTAATACTTCCACTTCTGGGAGAGGAGTATCACAGCCTCTGACTATAATAGTAGATTTGTTTCTTTCTCCTTTCAGTTCTGTCAGTTTTTGCGTCATGTGTGTGGAAGCACTGTTGTTATATGCATACACATTTAGGATTGTTATCTCTTTGTAAATCGACCCCCTCGTCAGTATATGACACTGTGATTTATAATAAAAACATATATTTGGTCTTCTCCATTTCTGGCACAGAGCTCCTAAGACCTTTAGAATTTCCTGTGATGAGAGAGAGAAAAGTGTCTTTTGTTATGTTAATGAGGTGACTTTTGGAATGCACCTAAGGATGGGAGCTGGTTACCAGTGGAGCCAACCATATGATTAGAGGGTTGGAACATTCAGTTCCACCTGCTGACCTCTGAGGAGGGGAGAGGGGCTGGCAGTTGAATCAATCACCAATTGTCAATTAATCAATCATGCCTATGTAACAAGGCCTTCATAAAAACCTGAAAGAACAGGGTTCAGACAGCTTTCAAATTGCTGAACACGTGGAGTTTTGGGGACAGTGATGCACTCAGAGAAAGCATGGAAGCTCCGTGCCCTTTCCCCTTACCTTGCCCTATGCATCTCTTCCATCTGCCCGTTCCTGAGTTATATCCTTTTATAATAAACTGGTAATCTAGTAAAGTGTTTCTGTGAGTTCTCTGAGCTGCTCTAGAACTTGCAGAACCCAAGGAGGGCATCATGGGAACCTGTGATTTACAGCCAGTCAGTCAGCAGTCCAGGTAACAACCTGGCCTTGCTACTGGTGTCTGAAATGGAGGGGGGACAGTCTGGTAGGACTCAACTCTTACGTGGTGGAATATGATGCTATCTGCACGTAGATAGTGTCAGAATTGAGTTGAACTGTGGAAGACACAGCTAATGTCCAAGAATTGTTTGTTGGTATGGGGAAACACCCAAACACACAGACACACATATACATTGAATTTGGTACCAGAACCCAATTAAATATCCATCACTATTTCTGGTAATTTTTGTGCTCTGAAGTCGACTTTCTCTGATATTAATTAGCCATTCCAGCTTTCTTTGAGTTAGTCTTTGCATGGCATATGTGTTTCTCTCCTCTTACTCTTAACCTATGTGTACCATTAATTTTAAGGACAAGTCTGATGGAGAATGGTGGTTACTGAGTCATCAGGCCCTTTAGTCCTGTATCCTGTTGCCTGCTCCCCTAGCTGAGGTGTCCCTTTGGCCATCCTCTGCTTCTTCCTATTCCTCCCTACCAGGTTCTTGTTAAAGGCCCCACACAAATTGCACCACCCCCTTATCCATGCAGGCCCCCTGGTTTTCCTGAGCACTGATTTTTCTGAGATCCTCTCTCTCAACCCTCTTTTCTTCCTAACTTCTCTCCATTCTCACTTACTGTCACACTGAGTGTCATGCTTTTCTCGCTTTTACAGGGGCCATGCAGCCCAAGACAGTTTCCAGGGCTCCACCCACTCCTATCTCCCTGCCCCACTGGGGCTGCATCCAGCGTGTGACAATGATAATAGTTTCCTTTGGGTTAAGGTTCCAGAACTGGACCTGAGGGGGAGGAGATGTGGGAAGTCACCACGAGGAGAGGACTAGAGGGTTTCCTCACCACCTCAGCCCCTGCCGAGGTTCTAAGGACAAGGATAATGACAATGATTTATAGTGATGTCTTTTGTCAGAGCCAATTTCCCTTTCATAAATTTTTTTTAATGCTATAAAAAATGAGTCAAGAGGACAAAGGTGGAAGGAGAGAAAGATGGTCAAATAGGGACAAGCGTTCTCCCAACAGCCATGGTCCACATAGCAGGATAGTCACTGGCAGTCCACGTCAAGAGCAGGTGAAGAGGCTTCAGGACACTAGAGGCGCAAACTCCCTGGAGAGACAGTTCTCATTCTAAATACTCACTCTCTTTCCTGCTTCTAAGTATAAAAGGTTGAACGTATTAAGTCCCACAAAACCTGCTCTGCTCCTGCCTCTCATCCCCCTTAGACACATTGTTTCATCCATTATTCCCTCCCCAGTCTTGTGTCAACTTCTCCCTCTCTCCTGAATCTGTTCTCTCATCCTAAAAATATGACTGAACCTCTTCCACTAAAAAAGTCAAAAACTTCCTAAATCTTATGACCTCCCTCCTGATCCATCTCTCTCTTGCTCATCACAGGCAACCTTCCTGGAAGAAAAGGTTTTCGTTCCACTTCTTCAGTTCTTTCCCACGTCTCTCCCTGGCTCTCACTGTGCTCACTGGTGTAAGGAGACAGGAAAGTCTCACTCACCAGAATTCCCCAGGGGGATGCTGGTGAGGGCTGGAAGCTGACAAAGTCGCTCTCTCAGAGAACAAATTAGAGTGAGGGGCAGTGGATTCTACACCCCACAGGACACTACAGGACAGAGAGTGGTCATGTGTGAGGACCTCAGGCTTTAGAGGGAGGCTGTGATGGAGGTGATGGCAAAGAGGGGAAAGCCCGTGTGCTGCCAATGAGACTGATAACACCTCCTTGTTACAGACCAGAATCTACAGTAATGTCCACAAACAAACATGTTCTTGGCTCAACTGGGTTTTTTTCACAGAAACCAGGGTAGAAGAGAACCAAGAGAGCGGGTGTGAATGCAGGCAAGAAGGGGTTAACGTGGGAGGAAAAAGAAGTGGGAGGACAATGAGCTGGTAAAGTGGTATATTTCAGAAGGCACAGGGGGCCTTGTATTGTGTCAAACCCTATAAGTGGTCAAACCAAGTTCAATCAGCTCTTTGAGGACAAGATTGGCAGATCCCATGGCCTGGCTCATCCAATACCCGTTAAGTCCCTGCTCGAGGATCCTCCCTGTACTGCAGGGGGATGCAAAGCTAACAACTACGTTTTCCAGGTTCATTATGAGTAAGGTCCCAGCAATCATTTTCATACACACAAGACCTTTATCTGAGATTGAGTTACACAGGGTCCAGGCACGAAGCAGAGCATCCATTTTTCTGGCATGGAACGCTGGCAGACAGAATGGGCACAGGCTAACAGCTCCTGATCCTGCAGTTTCCTATTCGTGGCAGAGGCAGCAACCCTCTTAGCAGCCAAATTCTACAGTGTGGTTCTTCTGGAAGTCATTTCTGGGATCTGACGTGATTTTGTTTCTTCGCCCCATTAAAACACTGTTGACTTGATATTTACTCTTTATTAAACATTTTCTTCTTAGACTGACTGAAGAGAATAGTAAGTCTACAACGAAACACTTGACACAAACAATACATAATATCAAAAATACTTGCACAGTTCTGTGTGAGACACTTTTCAATTATCTCCATTTTGTGAGGCTGGGCAGCCTAAGAAACACTATTCTGGAGGTGAGGGGCCTCCAATGTTGGGTACTGGGGGCTCCTGTGCTCAGGTCACTGAAAGAGGGCCCCGTGCCTACGGCAATGAGGAGGGAGCTCTGCCCTGAGCTAAGTTCTAAAGGGTTACGGATGGGAGAAGTCCGACTGATGGAAAAATGGGGACACTGCTTAATCTGTTCTTGCTGAATCTATGCAAGAGACATTCCCATGGTCTCAAGTATGTCAGGGGCACCCAGAGCTAAACATCATCAACACCTCCCACTTGTCTAGCACATTCCAGTTTACAAGCACTACCACCTGTGAGAGACAGGCACCATTAGGATCGCCTTCCCACTTCACAGATGAGGAAACTGAGCATCCAAGTAGTTTCATGCATAAACCCAAGGTTTAGGAGCCAGTAGGTGGCAGAGCCAGGCCTAGAACCAGGTGGTCAGTCTTTCAGACCCATGGTCTTTCCAGATCCAGGTCCCTCTCAGGGAAATGAATCTCCCACACTAAGACGGCTTCAGAGCTTGAGAAGCCGCACGGAGTGGAGGGGAGGGACGCCTGTCCCACAGTGGCCTCTTGCCTCCTTCACACCACCCCCAGTCAGGGGAACCAAGGCCTGTGGCTGCATCTCACAGCCTCTGAGAACAAAGGCGGCCCCTGGCCAACCACAGCCACCTCCCTCTGCACTCAGTGCATCACAAATGGGCCTGCGCCTCCAGCCCAAACCACGCCTGCAAAGCCTGCTGGCTTGAGGAGCCTCAGCTGGTCTCCAGCAGGGCCTGGGACCCTCATGTCTCTGAGCTGGAGGCTGGTGAGCCCTCCCCCCTCCCTGGGGCAGGGAGCACCATCCTCCTAAGGAGTGTCTCAGTCTGCCTTTCACCAGGTCTTTTCATTAGTCTTAATCATATCATCAGTCTCGCCAACTACAATACCATTAAACCTGGAGAAGCCCCACTGGCTGGGACTGCTCCCCTCCCCTGCCTGGGCCCAGCTCCCTTGAAGGGCTCCCGTCTAACCTCAGATTGTCAGTGACATTCATCCCACCCACATCGGTCAACCCCTTTCCGCCGGACTTCCTTTATCACAAGGTTTCCCTCCCGGGTCTCTGCTGGACAGGTTCCCAGCATCTCTCGTCCATCCAGTGGGGGAGGACAGGCCACGACACCCAGCACAACTTCCTGCCCACCCAGGGGCTCAGGCCATACCACTGCACCCCACAGGGCAGTGGGTAGGCTCTGCAGACCCCACAAACAGCCACCAAGAACATGCCCTGGGATCTTGGAGACTCACTCCTGAGGAGGTACAGAGGAGAGGGAGAGCCCTGTCCCCCAAGCAGGACAGTGAACTGGGAAAAGACCTCCCAATTTATAGGGGCCAATCCCCATCCCCTCTGGACCTAAGAGAGGACGCCCCATCAGCCTCCAGACTGTGTGTCTGCTCCTGCTCCCTAGAGTAACACCTTTCCCTCTCATCTCCCGTCACATGTCTGCTGACCCTTCCAGAAGCAGCTCAGATGGCCTCCCTGGGGGCCTGCCCTGTTCCGTCTCAGAAGCCATTAGGTGCTCTCTGTGCTGGGTTCTCACAGAACTTTAGCAAGTCATCACTCATTTGTGATACCAGCAGGCATCACTGGCTCTTGCCCTCCCTCTTATGATGCAGGACCAAGGTCCTGTTAACTGGTGAGGCAAGAAGGCCACCCAGGCTGGTGCAAGTGCAGGTCAGCACCTGACAGTGGGTGTCTCACTGTCTCGCCCTAGTACCGACCCTGCCTGTGAGGTCCCTGAGGTATCACATATGTTCTCGACACAGACAACCAGCTTTCAGCTAAACTACACATGGCAGCCATCACTAATTTCCATTCAGTAAATATTTACTGAACACGCCTGTGTCTCGGCACTGCCAGGGACTTCCCTTCCCATCCTGGTCACCATCTGCTCCTTCCCTGAACCACAAGGTGGCTTCACAGGCAGCATGACCTCACCGAGCACCTCCTTTTCTGACAGATTCTGAACCACCAAGGGTTCAGACCACACCTTAGGAAAACAAAGGTGAGCTCCTCTCTGCTAGTTGTCCCCACAGACCCTGAGCAGTCACGTGTGTGCTGTCCTTCCCTAGCTAACACCACAGCCCACCCTGTCCCCGGTGGTTACCCCACCTTCCTAGGACCCAGGCAGGACTTCATCACTGGTTGGGCCCAAAGACATCTTCCAGCGTCAGCCATCTTGCTTTCCAGTGGAGACACAGCATACGCATGTTTTACTACTCAAATTGAGTCATTTGCCCTCAACAACAAAAAGAAGAGGCAGAAAAGAGAGGCAACTTAAATTGGGCAGCAATTCTACTCCAATAGCATTTACTCTTCAAAATCTGAGGACTTGGAGGGAGCTTGAGAGGGAAGCTGTAAATCCATGGGTTAGCCTTGGGATCCCTTGGTCCATCTCTCTGCTCCCACTGGCCTTTCCTGGTGGGCAGTGATATGCTGGTAACTGCCTAACAGCTGGCTCCTCAGAAAGAACAAGCCCTGGTCTCCAGCATTCGAAAATTTCTGTGGTGTAAATACTCCCTCTAGGGCTCATTTCAAATTACCAACCTGATCACACAGAACATTCGGTTGGGAAAAGATGCATGAAAGCAGCTCTCACAGCCACTTCCAGCTGGCTCCAGCACACCACTGTCTGTGGGTGAATCCGATGTTTCGATATGCAGGACACAGGTTTCATACAGCCTGGCCCCTCATACCAGCCCACTGTTTCATCAGGAAGAAAAGGCGTCTCTTCCAGAGCAGGAGAAAACACTTGCTGAGGGTGGGAGGTCGGCCTGCAATACAGCAGCATCCTAAGAGATTCGCAAGAGGGGTATTCACTGTATTTGATTTCCACCTTAAAACCTAATTCTCCCCTTCAACAAACAAAGCTAAGACTTGGGGACTCCTCATGGACCCTCCTCCTTCACTAGAAAGTCCTGGCCCAAACTCAAACGGGGTCCCCCACACCCCATCTACCTCCTCACAAGATTGTGCATCCTAAGGGAACAGAATGACTTTTTCTTTGGGAGCCCAGCGTGCTTGGAGGCGAAACTTTGGAGACAAACAGACCTTGATTCCATTTCTGCCTCTACCACTAAGCTGTGTAATCGTGGGCAGATCCTCAGTGGCCTCATCTGTAAACTGGGATAATACCTACTTCACAGGGTTGTTGGGAGGACTAAATAAATGTAGTACAAAAAGCACCCAGCACAGGGCAGGGCCAACAGGCACACCACCACTACATCCCTCCTTCAGGTCCCCGGGGGAGCGCGGCCTGAGCCACAATCAGACAATGTCGCCACTTAGTGGCTGAGCTCAGAATCGCCCAGAGGCCTGTAGGTGTTCCTGGATTTGAGACAAACTGCTCAGAGAAGAGAAGGGATGGTAGGTGTTTGGTGAGAATGAAAACCATGCTTTCTGAGAGGCCATCTGGCTTTCTGGAAGGAGACTAGACACTGGCATCAGGTTCAGGTTCCAGCTTTGCCACATAGTAGCAGTTTTTGACCTCCGGCTACTTATTCAATTTCTTCAAAACTCAGTTTCCTCGTCTGTGAAATGGACAAAATGATTTCTATGTCATTAGATAAACACTCAATAGGTGTCTGATGCCCTTCTCCCTGCTCTTGACCCCTCTTCCAGCCCCCTTTCTAGACTCTAATAAATTTCATCTGACTGTCTCCTACACCTCCTTGGTGGTTGCCCCAACCACATTTTCTCAACCCTGCTTTCAGGGATGCTGCCTAGTTTCCCTTAGGACTCTGAACCTCTTGGGAGAGAATCTCAAAGTCCACAGCCATCCACAGTACTTCAGGTCCCAAAGCTCTAAATGTTTACAATATTCAGTAACGTTCAGACTCTTGGTGATGCACTCAGGATGACAAAGTTAGGTCAAGGATGACATATGAAGTAGATGCCAAGTTATTCATTGCAGTAAAAGGCTCCCCAGTCAAGCCAGTGACCCAAGATACCCCCTTCCCATTAACAGTTTCTCTCTGCAACCACAAGGGGACCTCACTGGGCACACATCCTGCTATGGTCAGGGTAGGGGTTATTTCTCCCACATTCAGGAACATTCTGAAACTTCCTGACTCAACTGAAACACCTCTGTGGTGGGCAAACTGCTCCTGACCCCTATCCTGAGGACACGCACTGACCAGCATGGCTTCTGTGCTGACTAGGGCCCTTCAGGTTAGACCCTCCCAAGATGTGCCAGTGTCACAGTTGGATGTCGTGGAAATGTGGGGCTTTAGGACTAGACGGAATTAGGTCTGAATCTCATCTTTTTCACTTATTACCTGAGTGGCCCTGGACAAGTTGCTGAAATATACAAGCCTACGAGCTACCACAACAATGGGGGACACATTCCTACCTCAGGAGTCTCTGGGTGCAGTAAATGGGGCCCTGTGTGTGTGCCCAGTGTAGTCACAAGTGTTCAACAAATACTCCATGTTATCGAGAATCCACTGTATAGAGATACTTCCTCCATTGTGAATGTGTTGGCTTCACTACTAGACCGCAATTCCAGGGGCGCCCCCTCCTGGCAGTACATTTTCCTAATTTCCTTCAAAAAATAAAACTGTCCTTGGGGATAGGAAACACCTGAGCATAAATACCCACTAATCTCTTCAGTCGACTTATTTCTATATTTCAAGATATGAGCCACTGAAACTCTTTACAATGAAAGGAAAATGTAAACGTGTGTCATAACATACTTCCCAACATACACAGTGGATTCTCCACTCACCAGAAAGAAATGCCGTGAAACCTAAGCAAATGGAAACACAGAAGAAACTAGATGTTCATGACCACAGGACAGGAATAAATGGGCCACAAAACAAGAAATGCAATTACTTCACACGTGCAGGAGGAAAAAACATGGGGACACTGAATTAATGTTTGCCCCTAGGGTTGCAGTCTCTGTGTGCAGTTTTCAGCACATGCACACTCCCCACTGGCCTCGCCATCTGAAACAGCAATCAGTATAAAACCAGACTAATCCTGAGGCAGAGATCTCTCTTGGGGGATTTGTTTAGAACGTGCAGCCCTGTTCCTACCACCGTCATCATCTGGGACACCAGCTCTATCAAGGAGAATACTGTCTTCCCCCCTGGCTTTCAGATCTCATGGGACTCAGTCAAATGATGCTGGGATCTATTGGCGAACTCCTTAAACCTCCGCCAGTGGGTGATGGAAGAACTTCTCCCTCCCAGAGCGGGCTCTCCTGGGGCTGAACCCATCCATCACTTAGATCTGCCTCTGATTCTCATCAAGACCGTCAGCGAGAGCTGGCCTCTGCCCATTGCATTCCTGTAACCATTCCACTGCTGTGTTCACCCTTTCTTTCCTCTGGGCCTTCAGCCTAGGGAATGTGTGGAGGAAGGGAGGCAAGTCACTGTCCTCATTCTCTGTAGGATTTGCATATCTAGGGGGACCCATTTATCAGAATGTGAGTAATAGAGCAGCCCCACTCCCACCTGGGGAAAATATCTACCACTAATTTCTCTGCCTGCCTGTCACTATATTTTAGTCCTTAAAATAATTTTGACCCATTTCCTATACCTGTCCACACCAAAGGCCAAAATCTGCTTTTCTACCACATTTATTTGCAGGTGTCTGGACAGGCCTTGTGGGCCTCAGGCATGTCACGTGGTCCATGTGTTTTCCCCTGAGCAGGTGCTCTGGGCATATTTCAGGCAGTTGACATTCATTGAGTGCTCACTATGTACAAGGCACAGAGACTAACACTTGATATGAATGATCTCGTTAATCCTCCAACAGCTCTCTGGGCAGATAGGATCATTACATCCACTTCACAAATGAGAAAGTGGCTCAGAGGAGTAGAATGACTTGTCCAAGATCCAAAGCTGACAAATTACAGAAAGGAGTCAAACCCAGGTCAGTCTGGCCCCAAAGAACTTGGTCTTGTCCAGTACTTGCAACACAATCATATTTGTAAAAACAGCTTTGCTGAGTACACAACACGTTTCACCCACTTCAAGGGTCCAAATCAATGGCTTTAGTGTATTCACAGAGATGTGCAGCCATCAAAAGAGTCAATGTTAGGACACTTTCTCCACCTCAGAAAGGAACTTTGTGTCCTTCAGCTGTCACTGCCTTCTCCCTTCTTCCCCACCCTCTCGCAGCCCTGAACATCCGCTAATCTATTCTGGACTTCCATACGAGTGGAATCGCGTACTATATGGTCTTTGGTGTCTGATTTGTTTAACTTAGCATAATGTGTCAAGGTTTATCCATGTTGTAGTGTGCATCAGTACGTCATTCCTTTCAATGAGTGAATAATATTCCATTGGACGCATGTGCAACATTTTGGGTTCATTTTGTTTTGTTGGAGCAAAACTTAAACTTGTATTATATGTAAGCCACTACTCTTGGAGGTATTTCTCTTATATATAACCAAACCGATTTTTTTTGGTAAGGAAGATTGGCCCTGAGCTGATATTATACACTTGAAAGTTAAGAGAGTAGATCAGAAATGTTATCATCACACATGCAAAAAACTGGTAATTATGTGAGGAGATGGAGGCGTTAACTATCCTCATTGTGGTAATCATTTTGCAGGGCACACATTTATCAATTCAACTTGTTGTACATCTTAACATACATATGTTATATATCAGTAATATCTCTGTAAAGCTGGGGTAGAAGAATGTGTATGGTGGTTAGCTGTGTGAGCTGTGATAACAAGTGGTTTTTCTTCTTCTGAACAATTTTCTCCGCTTTCTAAATTTTATGTAATCAACATGGATTGTTCTCAGAAAAAAAAGAAACACTTCTTTTTGTAAATTTTTATGTCCCTTGACTCACCAGGTAAGGTGAGTGTGCGATGAGAGGATTCAAGAGGAGAGTGAGGATGGGAGGGGGACCAGAGGTGGGGAGAGAAGGAGCCACTGGTCTAACCTCGTCAACAGGTAGTCAGTTGACTCCTTGTGCCCCAGCTGGTTCTCCTGCCAGACCCTCATGCTGCAAATCAGCCTCCTTCTTAGTGAGTAGCAGAGCAGGTGGGGCGGCTCCCTGGGGGGTGTGGAGGAGGCTGAGGAGTCAGGTGGGAGGGGGAGCTGGGGCTTGCATGATATTAAAACTCTGACTCCTCCAGCTTCATTGAGGGTTGAGGGGGAGGGAAAGGGGGCTGGGGTTTTTCTGGGATGCCTGCAACTTCCTCAGGACAGAAAAACCTCCGCCAAACCTCTGCCTCAAAGGGCAGTTATTTGTCCTGCTCAGTTGGGCTGCTGCCGCTGAGATCCTCTGACCAGCGTCTCATTTTCCACCTCCCTGTTTGGTGGGAACAAATCCACAGTCTCAGGTCCTTGTCTCCATCCGCTCCCCAGCGTCCAGCCTGCTTCCTTCTGCTCCTCCCAGGCTGAGGAGGGCATGTGTGGGGAGTGAGGGGTCAGAACATCTCCCACTGGCCATCATTAGGGACAGCTGAGCTGTGGCACCACCTGCAGAGGCGAAGGAGGAGAAGGGGCGGGGGGAAGCGGGGTTTGGCGGGGAAGTGGGACCTTCCTGTCTCGCTCTGCTTGTGACCTTTCTGTGCGGTTACCGGTTGTTTCTGATCTCTGTGTGGGGGTGGGGGTTATGCTGCAGGAGCTGCCTCATGGGAACCAGGCTCGGGCTTGGTGGCCTGGTCCCCTGCCCTTGTCCCCAGAACCTCCTTGTGGTAGAACGAGGGGCTGAATTCAGCAGTCACACCAGCTGGGTCGAAATTCTGGTTCTGCCACATATTGACCATAAAATTTTGGACAAATTGTAAATACCCTGGCAGAGTGGCTTTATCTTTCTGAGCTTCAATTCCTCACCTGGAAAATGGATACAATAATGCCTCACTCAAGGTGTTCTTGGGAGAGTAGGTGCAATCGTGCACTTTCCAACCGGTGTCTGAACAGGGACACAGATTCCCCATGTATACAGCATCACACATTTCTTGCTTGATAAAAACTTGCTGGTAGACACTGTAATAAAAGGTGACGTTTCCTTATTTCATAATTGACAGTGATATCGTGATCCAACAGTTTAAAAACAGGAAAGGTTTCCCTCTGGGACGTGAGGTAGTTGTGGTAACACAGAGGTCGCACACGTCCCTACGCTCCCCACTGCCCTCCACCTCCTGCACTGTGGTGAACATTGTAGGAACCTTTGAAAAAGTCCATTCCTCCTTACCAATCAATAAGAGAAATATTACCACGATTGTTGATGATGAGCAGAGGATGTGAGATACAAAACATAAGGGAAAAAAGGCAAGATAAATAAGCATGAAAGACAGTCATCGTCACAGGTAATCAAACAAATGCAAATGAAGAAAACTAGATATCGTATTTTACCTGTTGCATCAGCACAGGGTTATTTTTTTAATGTGAATACTCCGTTTGGCAATGGGACACTACAACAGGCACTCTCATATATGGTAGGCAGCTTTTTAAATGAGTAAAAAGCTTCTTGGTAGTACATTTGATGTGTCAGAAACATTTAAACCTTTATAATATTTATACCTGGGAGCCAGCCCAGTGGTGCAGTGGTTCTGTTCGCCTGTTCCACTGGTGGCCTGGCAGCCCAGTGGATCCTGGGTGCAGATCTACCACCACTCGTCAAGCCACGCTGTGGTGGCATCCCACATAAATAGAGGAAGACTGGAACAGATGGTAACTCAGGACCAATCTTCCTCACAAAGAATAAATAAATAAATAAATAAATAAATAAATAAATAAATAAATGATTTCTACCTTTTCCTTGGTAACTCCACTTCTAGAACTTACCCCAAGGGAACAACCTTCATGCAGAAGAAGCTTCTGCACAAAGACACTCATTTTGGTCTGTTTACAATAATGAAACATTGGAACCCAATGAGAGGATAAATGAGAGATGGGAAAGTTACAACATTAAGGTGGTGACAATGATAGCCCCAGGGAAGCTGGGTTGGGTGAGTGACTGAGAAGACGAAAAGGATTTGGTCAGAAGGAACAGGAATAAACATGTGCTGAGCATCTACCATAGGCAAGATCTACACCTGGAGTGTTACATACACTCTCTCATTGCAGCCTCACATCACCATGTGTTTCCTGTGGGGCTGGGAGGGATACTGAGGCAGCGAGAGCCAAGATAATGGAGGACCCCTTGCTAATCACATATGTTGGAATCTGGCTTTCTACGTAGCCGCACTGAGTAGATGACACCACGCTCGTCTTACATTTAAGGAAACCAAGGCTCAGAGGGCCAATGAACTTGCCTGAGAGCTCAGCACTACTACGTCTTAGCCCAGGTATCTAAGAGCTCCAGGACCACATTCTGCCTCAGACAGCAGAGAGCTGGGGACTCGGGCTGCATTGCCCTCCTCTCCTAACCCTCCCTGCCCCCACTGCGACACCCAGACCTCAGAATGCTTAACTAAGCAGGTACGGGAACATCTGCTAGTTGAAAGGAATTTTTCTCACACCTTCTGTTCCCCCCACCCCAGCCTCTAGGAAAATTATTCCTTTTATGTTTCTCAATAGGGAAACAGCTGCTCCTTTAGTGCCTACCCCCATCTGAATTCTCTTTCCTTTTTCTGCTCAACAAATGCTATCATTTCCGGGTTAGGGTCATGGAGTCCGTGGGGTCAGAGAGCACTTTAAGGAGTCCTCCTGGGTTTTTTCTTTCTTGAGCTGTAGTTACGTCTATGCTGGCTCCTCTGGGGGCGCTTCCACTGCTCTGCCATTGTAGCATTTGTCACGATTCTCAGAGAGCTGCATACATGGCAGGGCAAGATGCACAGGAAGCTGCCTCTGCCCCCAGCTGCCCTCTCTTTCTGTGCTATTGGTTACCACACAACCACTGAGGGCGGTAAGTCCCCCAGAGGAGGAAATGCAGCTGTTCCTGCCCCACCCAAGCTGGCACAGCCTTACTGACTTCTAAACAGATTGAGAGCAGCCCCTACCAGGCTGCATGGGGTCTCATAGGACAGGGGAGGGCAGGGAAGTGAGAGGGGCCCAGTGGCTCTAGCCACAATGTCCTTTCTATCCCTTAAACACTGACAAAACAAACTCTCTTTCCTGTAAACACAGCTTGGATTAAAGCAGATTTAGGAAGCGCTGGGTTCATGGTAAACTCATTTTTATTAAGAATCAAAGTTGACTGAGCTAGTGAACTCTTGTCCTTTA
Organism: Equus przewalskii; assembly: GCF_037783145.1. NCBI lineage: Eukaryota > Metazoa > Chordata > Mammalia > Perissodactyla > Equidae > Equus > Equus przewalskii. The sequence goes on from NW_027228757.1 coordinate 72,731, forward strand.
CTTAAAAGAATAATTTTTCAAACATTCAAAGCATAGGGCATCTTATCATCATATCTAACTTTAGTTCTTTAAAATTTTACAAGGGAAGAAAGTATACTTATATGCATCTGCGAGGAGGGCATGGGATGTGTTGGTATTTGAGAGATGGAATCGGCTGTCATCGCACTGCCCTTGCCCAGTCTCTCAGTCATTATTGGAATTGGTCCTTCCTGTATGTTTAACTGTCCCAGCAGTGCACTGGGAAGAGAACTGGAAATCATGAAACTGGATCTTATAAAGATGGTGGTACTAACTTCTCTCTAGTGATGTCTCTCAGTTTTCTTATAAATTGGAACTCCATCTCCCTGTTCGTGGTAAAGAATCTTTTCTGTAGCCTGTGAGAAATAGCTTAATAAATTTATTTAAATATAAGAAGGAAAGATTGAGAGAGAGAGAGAGGAAACAGGAGTCAGGCAGCTCGAAAACACACAGATACACAGATCTAACTTCACTGCTGTGTGAGCTCTGGCAGCTCTCTGCATTAAATCGTTGGTCTTTGAAAACTATCTCATTCATATCTTTTCCTGAACCCTGGCCCCTTGCCTTCTATTTAGTGATTTAGGTCTATTGATGCAAGTAATCCCTAATCAATCTTAAGTCAAAATTGGGGTGAGTTTATTATGAGCCACATTTGAGGACTATAACCCAGGATCTACCTTCTCCAAGGAAGGAAGGGCACCGAAGAAGTGTACAGAGTAGATATACACCATCTTGGGACAAAGAGTACACATCACATATGACAGGAATAGCCCTTTTCCTACTGTCACGAGATGCTTAGTTGACACAGCAGGATGGTGGTCAGCAGGTCAGAGGTCACAAGGCGAACACAACAGAACAGAAATGGATCCTTAGTTCCCAGGAAAAGATGCTTATTTTTAAAGAAATGTTGATATGGGGGGAAATTACGTACATATATTTAAGGGCATTGTGCCTGTCTTTGGAACATAGTAAATGCTTAAAGCAGAAGTACAATGCCTGCTCAAAAGGCCACATCAGGCCCTTTGGAAAAACAACGTCAGGCTGAATTAGTTTTAAAGTAAATGGCTTCCTCAAATACTACTGCTTTTCATTTATTCATCATTTTCCCCCTTTTTATCTATAATCTTTCAATAGAAAGCATTGACAATCAAAATATGGTCCCTCAGTCCTAGGGTGGTTGCCACCTGCCCTGGGTGCATCACGTCCCTCAGTGCTGGCCTTGGATCACATTTATTTGCCCAGTTATCCATGTTGGGGGGAAATAGTTGGACAGCATAGAGGTATTGATTAACAGAGGAAGCATTTCTTGGGTTGCATAATTTTTCAATTAATTTAGATTGTCACACAAATGTGCATATACTTCACGTGACTCGTCATGCTCACGTTGTTTACGATTATAAAATGGGTACAAGAACAATGTTGATAATTCAATATCTGAAAATATTAATTTTAAAATGAGTTCTTTAGCATAGTCTTGATCAAAAAAGGAAGTTTGCCCAGGCTTGTAAGATAGATTGACCATCTCAAGTCACTGAGCAATCATTACTCTAGTCAGCATGCCACTCTACAACACTGAGTAAAGAAAACAGTAACTAGTTTGAATATTATGACTACTACAAGAATTCCAAGGAGGAATAGAATAGGCATTGTAATCTGTGTCAAAAAAGGGAACCAATACCTGAAGGCGGCCAACCAAACAAATCAAGACTGGGTGTAGAATTACTTCAGGCATTCACCTATTTTTTTTTTCCTGTGCTTTAGCAGAGATGACACATTGGAAGATTCATTAGGTATAAAAACACAGCATTCAGCTTGAATGATTGTACATGTATCACCTTGGGATGCAGTTAGGACATCTAAGGCCATTCTATTTTTGAAGTACAGCCTTTCTCATTAAAGACATTTTAGTGTTTAGTAAGGCTATTTCTGCTTGACTATCATTAAGATCTTATTGAGTTGATTTAGTCAGGCCTTCTAGATATGATATGACATCTTCTTTCCCCAAGGAAAGAATAAATATAGCTACTAGGTGGCCATACCAGTGAGACACTGAGCAAGCCCATCTGGCCTTAAACAGAAGATTGGCAAAGGATGTTAGCTCAGGGTGACTCCTTCCCTGTAACCAAGGGAAGCTCAGGGGGCAGTGTTTTAGCCATCTAGACAGTAGTCAAGGCCACAGGTCTTTTTCATGTAACAACTGAGTTCCATTAGGAGCCACCCAATAAATGCCTGGCCTTCAAGAACAGTCTATTCCAAATCAATCACTTTCTTTAAGTATGATAGTATTCTGAAAACTGAAATAGAATGATTACGAAAAAGGTGTATGGTTTAAGCATTACAAAGGTTTAAATGAGGAGATATAATGTTGGCAATACAGGCCTGGTCTGGAGTCTTGAGACAGCTGTCTACAACAGATGCCATCTTCTTCTCATCCTGGTTTGCAGATATTTGCATTGGTCAGTTAAAGCTGGGAATCAGAAATAGGAACTGAAACCCACATAGGTGGGGAAGACTTTCTTTTTAATGAAAAATATGAATCCATGAGTCTATGCCTTTTGATTCCTCAGCACATGAATTGATTACAAGTACCTGGTCTGGTCCTTTCCAACAGGGCTGCTAAGAGTCTTTCTCTGGTGTCTTTTCCAATGAACAAAATCTCCATGTTGAAGTCCATGGTCCTTAAAGCTTTCATCTCGGAGGAGCTCACTGGGAAATGAATCAACTACAAACCTCTCACTTCCATTAACTGTCTCAATGAGACCTTGACAGTAATGTAAGATATCTCCTTTACGCAGAGTTGGTTCATACATTCCTTCATCTAATTGCATATGCTGTCCAGTTATTATCTCCAAAGGGGACAAGTGAACGTTAGCAAAGTGTGTAGATCTAAGGTTGAGGAGCACTTAGAGGAAGATCTTTCGGCCATGAGAGATTGAATGATCCCAAAGCTTTGCCAATTGAGTTTTGATTGTGCCATTACTTCTAGGGTTATATTATTGGCCAAATGTCACAAATAGATTTAATTACTTGTCCAGTGAAATGAGTTCTATGGTCACTGTGCAACTCAGAATGAATTCCTATCCAATATATTATCCTTTCCAATAATAATTTACCTACAGCCATCACTCTTCTGCAAGGAAAGGCCTCAACCCAGTGTGAGAACATACAGATGACTACAAGATATATTTATCATTGAGATAATGCCATTTGAACAAAGCCCAATTGCCATACCTCAAAGGGTCCCTGAGGAAGGGAAGTGGCCTTGTGACCCATGAAACAGTTTCCCTAGATAATATTTTGGGTGTATAGCACAACGAGTATAGGCTTTATGAACCACTGTGGGAGGAAGTTTCCAATAATTGCTTTCCCCATGAAATCATCTTTTCAGGTGCCCAGTGGATAATTGGTTGTATGCTCGAGCAGTGGCAATTGTGCTCCAGTAGGGATTATGATTTCTGGGGTTTTTTTATTGAACCCAAACCACATCTGTGTGGTGGTGTCAAAATTCCATGTTTTTATTGCCACCTTTGTTTCCCTTCTTCTGTGGCAATTTCTTGAGCCTAGAGAGGGAAATCTTTACTGGCTTAGTAGAGTGAACGGAAAGTAGCAGGCGTTCTCTAGGCTGGACAGCATGTCCAGCTGGATAATGTCCTTGCTTATCATTTATTTAAGACTTGTCTATAAACCAAATTAGATAATCGAATGCTGTCATGGTCGTTTTCCTCCTGTGGTGCCTGAAGCAAGGCAGCAGGGTTAAGGGAGTGAATAATATTTACCTGCACGATATGACCTAAGAAGGCTTATCAGCATTTACTTGACAATGCTTCGCATGCAACTTAGCATAGCAAACAAGCCTAATTAATTTAGTATCTTCCTCTTTCTAGGAAGAGAGAACACATTTCTTTGAGAGGGCCCAGGGGCCCTCTGAAAATTAGCAGAGAAATTTGTAAGTCAAAAGAAAGACTTCATTAGGATATGAAATTGGGGGAGCTTAGGCAAAATATCAAAAGGTTAAAACACTTGGTCAAACAACGTCAATTGTTTTCTGAACTGTGTTGCTGTGAAACAATGGTCGCTGTGAAACAGTGCTTTAGTTATCCGTTTAGCCAAAGTGAGACTCACTCAAAAGTAAAGAAAACCTTTTATAATCTCTTAACCAAGAGCAGACTAAAAGTTCAGCAAAAGTATCCTTTTAAGAAAGAGAAAACCGAATTCTAGTTTTTGTACTAGCTTACTTTTGATGTTAAACCTTACTCACTCCATTAAGTTCATATTAATCCTGGCCAACTCAACAATGAACAAAATTCTTTCACAGGGTTCCTCATCCACAAATCCTCTATAACTTTCTTTTTACATTCAGAATTTATCCCGTGCCTTCTTTCCTTCCTAGTACTTTAGGACAAATTTATCTTTCTTAACAAAACAAATTAAAATACTTCCATGTTTTATACCTTCTTTACTGAAAACATACATCTTACTTTCCTTGAACACAAAGATGTTTTCCTTATTAAATTTTAGCAGCCTTAATCACATATATTAATTAGAATTTTTAACCCTTACAGACCATACCTTTTAGTGAAAACTAAGAAGTAAGCAATTATAAAGTGTCTTTTACATTAGCATTCTGTGGCTTGGGAAACTTATAAATACTTTTTATAATTTCTGGAAACATGCTACTTCATAGTACAATTTTCAATAAAATAAAATCCTGTTTACTAGTAGACCAAAGCATCTTTTGATTTCTCTCTACTAAGACAAAAGTACATAAACTATATTTAATAATTAATGTCTAATATTTTATCTCATTTGGGAATGATCTAGATACTCAATAAGTTTTATCATTTGACTCAAATAGCAAAACTCGAAGGTTTCAAGTTGCCAAATTTTTGAAATTAAGTACATACACCATAATACAGAATTGTTGTTAAAAATTTCACCCAACATTTTTATCTTTTTCTCATCTATTTAGTTTACTTGTTTCCATGTTGAGAACTCTGAAAATGTGTTTATTTTAATCAAACCAGCAAACTTAAGCTTGATTTTACCGAAGGTGATTTTATGTCATGTTAGCTTGAAAGACATTTGGGTTAGTTTCCATTACATTTATAAAGGCACTTACTTTAAGCCAATTAAATAGAGCTCTTTGGACATTATACCATCCAGAGGTAAAACATCACACATACATAACACACATATGGATACACATACACAACCACTCCACAGCTACTCTTTTAAGATTACTGCCATGAATCAGGTACAGTAATGTAAGGCTCACTAGTTATGAAAGAATAGTTGAATCCAAATTTAGTTTTAAGCTTTGTCCACTAATTGTTGTGGAGAAGACACTCAAGATTCTAGATTTTGGGAGAAAGTGCTCTTATGGCTGTTTTTCTTGCATTTTTTACTTACTTTTCTTCACTCTTATGAATTGATGATGGACTAGATAACAGTTCCTGGAGAGTGAGAAGCCTTTTGAGATTAGGGAAATGAGTGGAACCTGAACTGCCTCTAGAGCTATATTTCTAGCCTTGCAAGGACTTCTTTTTAAGGACACTTTCTCTTAATTCCTCAGAAATTCAGTTATAACCTAAGTGACACTATAGGTGGATCTAGCTGTCCAACTACATCATCCCTAATTTGTATTCTTCCATGTGGGTGTTTAGTTTTATTTTAACTTAGGGAAGAAGAGCTAGAAAGAAAATCCCAATCAGGCTTTGAATATCAGCTTCCAGTTTGGCTGAATTTCTGATCATATGTTGCTAAATCTTTTCAAGTATCTTGTCAGGTTTCAGCCAGGACAACCAGTAACTACCTGGTGGTATTGAACAATTCCAGTGATCTTTAACATAGCAGTTTCCCAGAAAGCCTCTGAGACTCTCGTTAACTCTGGGAGTAGATACAGGGGTGTCTGTAAAGCCATGGCCTGATATATTTTCCTTTAGTTACCTTTTATAACTTTACTAACTTTTTGCAACAAAACTTTCAATAAGGTTTTTTGGAATTTTAAAGTCTTTGCTTTTGAGTGCACTACTTACGTGATCTTATCTAATCAGAACATTCCTTCTGATGGCTAGTGTAATGCCCCTGAGGCTGGCAGCTGTTTGGTGCATCCAATGGAATGCAACCCACATTTCTGTCCAACCATCTCTGACCAAAAAGTGGGATGCGACCGCATTTTTGTCTGACTGTATTTTGGGACACCAACCAGATGTTTATGAAGCCAAGTCCTCAGGACACAAAACAAATTTGTTAATATTTTGCTATTCTTCATAAATATTTACAGTTTCTGGAAAATTAATCTTGAGCAATTGTGCTGGATGGTGTCAAGCTCAACTGTTTAAAAATTCCTCTATTACCTGGCTCTTAAAAAGGTAGCCACTGTAACTTTAAATTATCCCAGGTTATCTTGCCAGCCACTTCCTGCAATACTCATTTCCTTAAGCACTTGAAAGTTTCAGCATGAAGCCAGCTGCAGTTCTGAGAGAAGGTAGCCCATTCGGGAATTGGTTGGCTTTTAGAAACTCAATTTGTCATTTTTCTTTCAGTTTAATTTTACTATAACTGAACTAAGGACAGTGTAGTGGGTCAGAAATGTGAGTGTTACTTCCTAACCAAAGGTCATAAACACTCTCTTACACGCCTCAGTATCTCCCACCAGTCATCTAAAACTGCAGAGGAGGCTTGGAGCACTGGAAGACCACTCCTAATATACCTGGACGAGCCTTTAATTAATTAGCATGAACGATAGTGGAGTGCCCTGTGGGTCCCATATGCATCATGTGGATTGATTCTCTGACACTTCCGTGAGGTTCTCAGTCACCTAAAAATGCCTTTCAGCTGGAAGGAGCTGGTGTCCTGTTCTCTGGAACTGAACATGTTCAGACTCTCATTTCTCGATCAAGCAGTTTGTTCAGATTTTATAAACACAATTCTTTCCAACGTAAAGCCAAATTAAAAAGGTCAGTCTGCCCCATTCACTCCAAAGTACCCCCTAGGCTCCCCTGACCTAGGAAATTCCCATTAGGTTTCTTCTTCCTAGCAATTCTCCCTAGCTTCCTCTTACCTAGGGTATGTACCGGTACCCCCTAAGACACCTAGTCTTAAGGCTTGTATAAACTCTGGACCATTGACTTCAAATAAGAAGGTCACAGTTCAGATCTCACCAGGGTCACCTGAAGAATGCAGTGATCCAGGGGGCTCAGTGGGCCCCTAATGGTACTGAATGCCAGTTCAGTGTATGTTCCAGGTGGTCTCCAGTGCATTTCTCTGAAATCCTGCTGTGACTACAACAAGAAATGTCAATGGAAGAATCCATAATCAATCTATAAATCAAAATTGGGTAGAGTTTATTATGAGCCAGTTTTGAGGACTATAGCTGGGACTACCTCCTCAAGGAAGGAAAAGCACCAAAGAAATGGGGTGTGCAGAGTGGTGATGGACCATCTTGGAACAAAGAGCATACATCACATATGGCAGGAATATCTCTCTTACTACTGTCACAAGATGCTTAGCTGGCACAAGTTGGTGGTCACAAGGTGAACGCAGCAGGTCAGAAATGAATCCTTAGCTCCCAGGAAGTTGATGCTTATTCTTAAAGAAATGCCGTATGGGGGGAAGTTACATCCATGTCTTTAAGGGCATCATTCTTGCCTGTGTGACATAGTAAATGTTTAAAGCAGATGTACAATTAATGCTCAACAGGCCACGTCAAGCTCTTTTGGAAACAGAAGTTCAGGACAAATTAGTTTTAAACCAAATGGCTTCCTCTTATACTCCAATATGGACTATTGCTTTTCATTTATTCATCAACTCCCTGTTTAAAAAACCAAACATTGCTTTGGGGAAACAAACTGTCTCCTACTTTGAAATGTTTTGTCTGAAAAAGATGAAACCCCTGATTTATTGCCACTAGCACGCAAGCATGATTGAGTGGTTCCAATCTTTCAAAACCCTCCCGGGAAAGCCTACAGGGACAAAAGAAGAAATGAAACAGCAAGAAAAAATCACATACATAAAGGAAGTTAAGCAAAATAGTATTTTGCTTAACTTTATACAAATATATGGAAAACTGAGATGAAATGGATAATTTTCTAGGAAAATATAATTTACCAATACTGACTCCAGAAGAGAAAGATAATCTAAACAGATAAATTACCTGCTATGGAAAAACACACTCCTCTGTTTCCCCTTTACTCTCACGCGACTACCACACTACTTCTGACGCTAGATGTGTGTGTGTTCCTTTCCCATCACGGAGCAATTTTGTGATTTCTCAAACACCAGCTGGGTGTCCTACAATTTTACTCAGTTCTAACACTGTCTTCCTGCAGTTTGTGTCAGATCCCACAGGTTTAGGGCTCAGCCCCACAGGACTATCATCCCCCGACTACAGACACCAGTCACGAGTCCAGGTTGTTACCGTCTGGCTTCTGACTGACAGGCTAAACACCAGAGGTTCCCATGACCTTCCGGTCAGGTTTGAGGAATTTGCTAGAGCAGCTCACAGAACAATGGGAAAACAGTTTACTTCCTAGATTCTTGGTTTATTATAAATACGTATAACTCATGAAAAGCCAGATGGAAGAGATGCACAGGGCAAGGTATGTGGAAGGGGTGTGGAGCTTTCACGCCCTCTCCAGGTGGGCCACCCTCCAGCACCTCCTTGTGCTCACCAACCCAGGAGCTGTCCTAACACTGCCCACTTGGGTTTTTATGGAGACTTCGTTAAACAGGCATGATTGAGTAGAGGTTACCAGAGGATGGGGAGGAGGAAGAGATAGTAGCTATTTGGTGGGTACAGGGTGTTCTTCTGGGATGATGAGAATGTTTTGAAACTGGAGAGAGGTGGCAGTGGCACAATATTGTGAATACACGAAATGCCACTAAAAAATATGCACTTTATAGTGTTAATTGTATGTATGAGGACTTCACTTCAGTGAAAAAAGAAGACACGCACCTAAGAGTAGCTGGTATAATTCTTGCAATACCACAAAAAAGAACAAAAACTTAGAAAGCTTCCAAAGGAAAAATAATTTGAAAGGAAAAATAATCAAACTTCTTGTCTGCAATAACGGAAGCTTGATGACAGTGAAAGGACATCTATGCACTGCTTAAAGGAAAGGACAGCAATTGACAAATCCTTGCAAATCAGCTAGATGTCACTTCCTGTCAGGGTAAGACAAAATATTAGCACTGAGGTAAGGATTCAGAGAATATATCACCACAGAGCAAATTTGAGGAAAATCCTCCAAACAATTCTCCATCAAATAACAAATTCATCATAACAGACATCTCCAGAGTAGGAAAAGATACAGTCAACAGTGATAGCAAAGAACCACATGACAATTCTAGTTAAACACAATGGATGATGGTAAGGTGACTGGGAATTTGTGATTTAAGTGAAAAGTAAAGGTTACTGGAACAAAGAAGTCACATTTTGAGAAAATCTAACAAGGTCTGGAAATAGAACACTTGACTGTTTCGGTAAAGCCTCTAGGTTGGAAGGCTGCTGCAGGGAGAGGGGTAAGAATGTTACAAGACTGGGAGGTGGCAGAGAACATGGGCTACTGAGTGTTCCACATTCTCATCCTACTTGGGGTGGTGAGCAGTGGGACATGGAGGGCAGAGGGGTATAATTTGATACTTAATATAATAGCAGAGAAATGTATGTATTATGGGGGTAAGCACCAGTGGAATGGAGAAGCACCAAATAATTTTGGAAGTACTCAGGAGGAAAAGAAAAGAACAGAAGGCAGCCTGGCCTCACCTCTCAGCAGGGCTGTCACAGTGGCCTCCCCTCCCTTCCTGAAATTCTTTCTTTGGCTTTTGCGATACTGAGCTCACTGGCTTTTCCCACTGGCTGCTCCTTCTCCCTCTCTCTTAATGGTGGTTGGTGCTATGCCATCTTTTCTTCACTAGCTATAATCCCCACAGGTGATTTTAGCTAATCCCATGGCTGTAGCAGCATGACTGGGCTGAGGGCCACGTCTCCAGCCCTGACCTTCCCCTGAACTTCAGACCCAGACCCTACGGCCTACTTAACATCTGTTCTTGGAAGCCAAGGTTAACAAGTATAAAAACAAATTTTTGTGTTTTGCCTCCCCTCACCCCAAACCTGCTCCTCCCTATGGTTTAATAATACTTACAGGTGGCCAGCTCCATAACCTCGTGGTTAAGTTTTGTGCACACCGCTTTGGCAGCCAGGATTCAGCTCCCGGTCATGGACCTACAGCACTCATTGCTGCCATGCTGTGGTGGTGACCCACATACCAAAGAGAAAGAGTGGCACAGATGTTAGCTCAGGGTGAATCTTTCTCAAGCAAAAATAGGAAGATTGGCAATAGATGTTATCTCAGAGCCAAACTTCCTCATCAAAAAGAAAGAGAGGAAGAAAGGAAGAAAGAAGGAAAGAAAAGACAGAAAGAGGGAAGGAAGGAAGCAAGGAAGGAAGAAAGAAAGAGAAAGAAAGAAAGAGAGGGAGAGAAAGAAAGAAAGAGACAGAGAGAGAAGAAAGAAAGAAGAAAGGAAAGGAAAGGAAGCGAAGAGGGAAGGGAAGGGAAGAAAAGGGAAGAGAAAATAAGAAAGGAAGGAAGGAAGAAAGGAAGAAAGAAAGAAAAAAGAAAGAAAGAATAATTCATTCTGTCCTGTCGTCATTCAGGACTCACCTTAATTGGCATCCACTCATAGGGGACTTTCTTGATGAGCCACCCACACCCCCACATCTCCACCAAACCAAGACTCTTCTATCATATTATCCTAAGTGTCAGTCAGGGTTCTTGGTTATGAGCAAGGGAAAGCAGCTGACTAATTGAATATGTATATATTAGAGCTTAGCAGGTGGCCCACAGGCCTTTGAGGGGTCCGGATGGCCAGGCTTTGAGACCACTCATCCAGGAGCCACACCCTGAGTCACACCACCAGAGCTGGTCCAGCAGAAGCCGGTCCGTTAATCCTGGCCAAACATCACAGCTCAAACCCTTGTTCCACTGACTCTGGACACTTGACCTGCCCCAGAACTGCTGCCACCACTGCCTCAGGCAAGTGCAGGTGGCTGATGCCCTGACTGCCATTGTCAACAGCACAGATCCTGTGGGCCACCTCCCTTCATGTCATCAGCTTGTGTTTGAAAGTCTGTGGTAAGTGCATCCGATTGGAAGAGCCCAGGTCATGTGCTGTCTCAGCTGCAAAGGAGGCTGGGAAAGTATCTGGCATTCATAGCGGGAGGTGGGCTCTGCCTCATAAGGTAGAAAATTCCACAGATATGTGAAGGAAGTTCAGATGGCTGGCAACAGAGATGAAATGTGTGCCACATCCTTTTTATTTTCTTCACAGCGCTTATAACTGTCTGAAGTCATTTGTTTTCCATGCTTTTTCCAGCAGTGTCCCTCACTAGAATGGACGCTCCATGAGTGCAGGGATGTGGTCTGCTTGTTCATCACTGTGTCCCCAGCGACCTCAACAGTGCCAAGCTCATTAAGCATTTACTGAATGAAGGCTAGCTGAGGGCCCAGAGGGGGAAAAATTTGTATCAAATAGGTAGACTATCAAGGAATGGAGAACAGTCCCATGTCAAATGCCACAAGATGGTCCTGAAAGACTATGACTGACCAGTGACAATTGACTTTGCTAATTTTAGGGAGTTGTTAGTGACCCAATCAAGAGCAATTTCAGAGGAGTGATGGGCCAGAAGCCACACTTCAGCGGGTTAAGGGGAAAATGGTGGCAACAGAGAAAGCTGGAATGATTTTCTTCTGGTGTGTACAGACTAATGGGGAAACTGGATTATTGTTTAGCAGCGTTAATATTTTCAGTTTCTTGTTTCTGCAATGAGACCAAAGACCATGTTAGGTGCAAGCTGCAAGAAAAGGAAAGAGCGTGAGTGTGGGAGGGGGACAGACACGTGCTTGAATCAAAATTGCCATGTTCTAGGCAGGACCAAGGCCTGGGCAAGTTGTCTCTCAGCTTTGTTTCCCTGTCCGTAAAAAGAGAGAATTCTCTTTGTATGAATACAAAGTTAATGTGATGTGAAAGCAGAGAGGAGATGCAGCGTGGTGTTTGCCCTGCTTCTTCCTTTCCTCAATCTCAGCTGTTCTCTCACCAGGTTCCCAGACTCTCAAAGACTCCAGCTCGTCCTGCACGTTGCAAAGGACCGTGGGGGGATCTGTGCAGCTGCAACTGACCTCCTCCTCGTCTCCTGACATCAGAGAGATTGAGGGGATTCGGGATTCTGGTGATGAGAGAGATTTGTTTCTGCTGTCCTGGAAACCTGATACCTCTAATCCTGAATGGTATGGCCTTGAAGAAAAATACAGGCACAGATTCAGCCTAACAGACCTGGCTTTCTTGATCATCAGAAATCTCAGTATGGAAATGAGTGGACTGTACACAGCGAAAATCAAGTTCCGGTCAGGAAAATCCCAGGAGGAAGCCTTCAGACTCTGTTTATATGGTAAGGTTTATAGGGACCATGCCCCACACACGCATTCCAGCAACCACTTTGTCTAAAGTAAGTTAAACTAGAAGCGGGTAAAGAAAAAAAATATTTTCTAGGAGTTTTTGCATTTCTTCTGATGCACTAAAGATAAAACTAGATTTTAAAGATTACATCCCAGGAAAAACTAGTTGAAATTTTTTAGAAAGTATAAAGTGTACATGAAATGGGGACAGAGAAGGAGCTACTGAAAAGGATAAAAAAATCTTTCTTCAATCATAAAAATACTGCAAAATTGATTGTTAGGAATATGTAATTATATCCAAAATGTCTTGAATTGGTTGATCGAAAATCTGATTTAAAAATTCTTAAATGACCCAAAAAGTTTGCACCAACAAAACAGAACACCAAGAAGATGAAATAAAAACACCAAGAAGGAGATTGATGATAGGACGAGTCATTAGGTAAAACACTTTGAGACCAATTGACCTGAAGTCCAGCTGGAGATATCTCAGGGCAAAGCTCTGTCCTGCTCTGTCAAAGTCAAAGATGCAGAAGGCGACCCAGCCGCTGTGCCCTGGGGCTCCCAGGCCAACGAGGAGCCCAACACCCTGCCCCAGGAAGCAGAGAACCTGGGCAGATGTGCAGTGGAGAAAGCAGCAAAAAGAGAGGAGGGGGAGCAGTGCCTGGGGGCATCCAACCTGCCAGAGCTCTCGCCCATTGCTCCTCTGCCTCCACCCTCCGTCTCCTCTGCTTGGCTGATCCCAGCAGCCTCCTAACGGGCCTCCCTGCCTCTCATCTCTTCCTCTTTCCAAATCACCCTCCAACCAGCTCATATTTGGATCTTTTTAAAAATGCAGTACTCTTCCTGTTATTCCCCTGCTTAAAACCAAATAATGCTTCTTGTCCCCACCCCCACAGGATAATGGCACTCAGGAAAAGTCCAACCCCACACAGGATCTGGTCCCTGCCTGCCTCTCCAGCCTCATTTCCCAACACTTTCCCTCATGGGCCATGCTCCAAATGAGCTACCCTTCACTCACCCACCTGGCCCTTTCTCTTCTCCTGAACATATGCTGGTGGCTCTCCAGGGGACATCCATTTCGCATGCTTCCCCTGCACAACCAGCAAATCCTCACCTAGTGGGAGCAGGGGAGGGGTGAGGGACTCCAACATGGGGGATGGGAACGCTTGTAAGAAGAGACTGGGGAGACTGGCTTGGCTGTCCAAGCTGGGGTTTTCAGTTGGTGAAGGGTGGGGAATACACCCGCTGACCCCCTAGCCTCCAGCTCCTGATTCCTGATCTTGTCTCTGTCCTCCTTGGCTGATAAATTCCTTGCATAGCTCTCTCAGTGACATCCTACTGGTACAGTCTCATCCTATCTCTTTTGGCAGCAAGACATGGAAACCTACTCAAATTAGGTTAATAAAGAGGTTTTCATTGTAAAGATACATAGATCTCTAGGAGGAAGATGAATACAGGAGCTCCTCTGGCCCTCATGCTCAGGGACGGGAAAGCTGATGGGTGTTCTCTTCTCTCTGTCAGGGGCCATGTGGTCCATCACCTTTGCTCTCAGTGTCTCTCTTTCTCTCTCTCCCTCCTGTCAACTTTATTCTCCTGGGCTTCTCCACACAGTAGGGAACATGGCCTTCTGCAGCTATGGGTCCCACTGGAGCAGAGAGCAAAGGGACTTTCCTGGTGCAGTCCACATGGAAAATTCCAGGGAAGGACCCTTGTTCGCAGGGCTTGGGTCGCAAGACCGCCCCTAGATGGCTCACTGGCCAGAGGAATAGTATATTCTATTGGCAAGGCCTGGGACTTGTGCCCTCCCCTGTAATGAGGGTTAGGGTGCTGTGACATCATATCAAAAACACAAGGTTGGAACAGAAGAGAAGTTGCCAAAAGAAGAAGTGCTACTAGCTGGTTTCCTTTTGCCTTGTTTTCCATTCCCTGACATCCCATAATGCCCAAGTTCAGTATTCCAACAACACTTGTTCTCTCCCCATCGCCTGTAGGACTAAGTACTCATCACAGCATCAGAGGCGCTCCACCAACTGATGCCATCATTCCAGCCTTGTTTCCAGCCAAGAATATTGTGCCTCAAATACAGCCTCTCTCTCCCTCATGGCTTTCAGAAATGCCATGGCCTAAGAAAATGATTTTCTGATCCATATTAAATTAATATTTCCATTTTGAAATCTCAAAGTTCTTTCTCTTAGTTCTTTTATGGATGGTGTTTCTCTCTGCCTTGCATTACCATTGTTTGTGTGTGGTCCACTCTCCTCTTGCGAGCAAGGTCCGTGCACTGCTCTCCTTGGCATCTGCCCAGTGTTTTCTACAGCTCGCTGCAGACATTCAGGAAGTACTGTATTCCTTTAACCAGATAGAGTTAAGCAATATTTAAAGGATACATACAGAAACACACCTATGTTTTCTGGGATTTTTGATTATTCAAGCATGAGTACTATTCCTTCACCTCTTGAAAAGAGCAGAATAAAGGTTCGTGTAAACCAATTATTGAGTGAATACTCTAAATGACTAAGAGCATGAGCTTTCTAAACACCCGTCTATATTTCATAACACTTTGTAATAGACAGTCCATTTAGTTTTATATTTAAATTATTTTCTGTTCATTAAATCAGATCTTTTAAACAGCTACTTAAAATATAATTTTCCCCAGACACATGTTCAAACAGTCTTGAGGAGGGCCCACACATTTGTATTTTTAATAACTGCCCTAGATCAGGGCCTGGCAAACTGTATGCCATTGGTCAAATCCAGCCCAGTGTCTGTTCTTGTAAATAAAGTTTTATTGGAACACAGCCACATCCATTCATTAACATCTTGTGTTTGGCTCCTTTCGTGCTATAACGTCAAACTTCTGTAGTTGTGACAGAGACCATATGGCTGGTGAAACCTAAAATATTTGCCATCTGACCCTTTACAGAAAAGGTTGCCTCCCCTGCCTAGATGAGTCTACTGACAGCTGATCCAGGTAACTTCAGAGGGTTAACATGAGGATTAAATGAGTCCATGTAAACCCTTGGAGCCGTGACTGGAAATGCATACCTGCTCAATAAGGGCTAGCTGTGGTTTTCTTTTCGTCTGCTAATGGAGTAAATTACATTAATAAATTTCCTGATTGTACTAACTTTGTATTCCTATAATAAACCCAACTTGATCATGATGTATTGTGTGGCTGTATTTGCTAATATTTAATTCAGGAATTTTAAGTTCTCTGTTTGTCACTGACATTAACCCATGGATTTGCAAGTGTGTTTTGTCTTGTGTTGGTGGTGGTATTCTCCTTGTCTGATGTGAGCATTCAAGTTCAACCATCCTTTCAGAATGAGCTGAGAAACGTTTTGCCTTTTTCTAAGCTCTGAAACAGTGTCTATAACACAGGAATTCCATTTTCCTTGGCCATTGGGTAGCACTCACCCCTGAAACCATATGCACTTCATGCCCTTTGTAAGGACAGATCGTTGTCCACCTTTCTACTTTCTTCTAAGTCTGTGGGTGTATTCAGGATTGCTGCTGCCTCTTAACAGAATTTTGATCATTTACACTTTCCTGGAAAAGCATTATTTCATTTACATTTTCAAATTAATTGGCATGTAGTTGTACACAGGATTTCCTTATAAGTTTTTAATATCTTATCTGTAATTATGCCCCAATGCTCATTGCTAGTGATATTTATTGTAGTTTTGTTTTTGAGTTGGATATCACTATTTTCTCTTTTTATTGGCCTGTTTTTAAAAATTCAACTTTCAATTTTGCTGATCTAATCTCCTTTTTTATTGTTATCTATGCATATAATTTAAGAATATGTTTGACTGAAATTAGCATAAAACTTGATTTTCAAAGGTTTAAGCAAAGTTGTTTTTCTCATGGAATGAAGTCAAGAGATAGCATTTGCTGGTGTTGGGCCATTTGCTCGGCACTGTCATAGGGACCCAGGCTCGCTCTGTCTTCCTGCTCTGCCCTCCTCAGCACATAGACTTTTGTCCTCGTGCTTGTTGCCTCGTGGTCCAGAGGTGGCTGTTGCTCCAGACGTCACTCCACAATAAAGGCAGCAAGGAGAGAAGGACAAGGGGAAGGTCCTTCTCGGTCTGGGGCTCTGTCTTTTCAGGAGTGAAGACCTTTCCTCCCCCAGCAGATCCCCGTACTTCCCTGGTCAGCACCAATGCAGCTGCAAGAAAGACCGAAAGCGAGACTTTGGCTCTCTAGATTCCACAGCAGAGGAAGCGAGGACGGAGAGGGAAGTGGGGCTGCGTGTGGATGAGCCACCTCTCAGACTGGCCACGTGGCCATTACTGGCTGGTTTTAGCTGTATTTCTTCCTTTGCTCTGGTCTACCCACCATAGTAAAATAATCCACTGGAGTAATAGTGGATTTGAAAATTTCTCCTTGAATTTCCAACAGTGTTTTGGCTTTGATTTTGTTTTGTTTTGCTTTATAACATTTATCCACTTCCAAACCATGTTGTTAGATATATATTAATCTAAAATATCTATCATTGGCCTGTTTGTTTTTTATCTTAAATTTCGTTTGGTCTGTAATGACTCTTGCCACACCTGCAGTCATTTTCTTGACATTTTCTTCATCTACTGTTTCCCATCTCTTTCTTTTTGATCTTTCCGTGTCATTAGGTAATGGAAATAGCATGCAGCTGGCTTTACCTCATCTGAGTCCTGGCTTTTAAGAGGGGGATGTAACACATTCCAAGGTATTTCATTTTTTATACAGGTATGGACCTACTCCTGAAAGCTTGTTTAATTTTTGGGGGGGTATTGTTTTTTTTCTTTCAAAGATTGGCACCTGAGCTAACATCTCTTGCCAATCTTCCTTTTTCGTTTTTTCCTTTTTCTCCCCAAAGCCCCCCAGTACATAGCTGAATATTCTAGTAGTAGGTCCTTCTCGTTCTTCTATGTGGGATGCTGCCTCAGCATGACTTGATGAGCGGTGCTAGGTCCAGGCCCAGGATATGAACCAGCAAAACCCTGGGCTGCCAAAGCAGAGCCCACGAACTTAACCACTCGGCCATGGGGCTGGCCCCTGATGTTTTTTATTTACCTTTTTTCCTTATTTTTTCTGGACTTTATTTGATTAGTAGACTCTTCTTTGACCTAAACTTTTCTAGTAGTTTGGAAGTCATACCACCTTGGATTTTTATCCTACAGGTTACTGAAATTAAATTTTTACTTCAACATTTAAAGATAATCAGTATCCTTTTCTTTCTCTGAACAAAACTGGAACTTTAACATGTTTTTCCACTTTATTCACAGCTCCTCCCATGTTGTAGTTATTATGTATAAGAATATATAAAATTATTATCATCTGTATGATTATCATGGGTACATATCATCGTGTGGTTATCATGTACATCATGTCTATTTAATCATCTAGGCTTCACTGGGCATGGGAGGGCCTCAGCCATCTGCCCCTGGGCTGGAGTCAGAACCCCTTGGGCCAGAGGGAGAAGGGTCCTTCCCCAGGGCTGCAGTTAGAAACCTCACACAGCTGCATCACCTTAGTGAGAGTGGATGATGTACTTGGGGGGGCCTCCAGTCCTGAAGGTCAGTTTCTCTTTTGTCCCCCACTGCCCCAGAGCCCAGGCCCCAGCCCCAGATTCAGATTCATTCATCATCTGGCACATCAGTCTGGTCAGCCTGGAGTGTGGGACCCCAGGAGCCACAGAGAACCTGGCAGTGACCTGGCTGAGCAAGGACCTCCCAAGGGAGCTGGAGCCGAAAGAGACACTGGGGCCAGCCCCCAACTCCAGGAATCTAAGCCTGAGCCTGCCCCGGGCCAGTTGAATGGCCACCTCACCTGTATGGTCAGCAACTCTGTGGAAGAGAAGAATGCAACCTTACACCTGGAGAACATTTGTCCATCGACGGGTGAGTGCGATCTGCTGGGAAGGGTGAAGAAAATGGGCTAGCAGAGAATGGGGGAGGGACAAGAATGGGCGGCCTCAGGGAATGTGGTGGGACAGGGGAATATTTTAAGGGACTTGATGTGGTGCAACCGAAAGGTCCCCACCCCAGTGAATGGCCACACCCTCGTTATAGTCTTTAAACTTGCAAGTCCAGAAATTGGACCAATATGTGGAAACTGCTGCATCACCCAGGACATAAATCCAGGACTGGTATGTGGGCACCCCCTTTCCCAGCCTTGAGGAGCCCAGAAGGCTGAATTAGTCATCAGAATCCAAGCAGGGGAGGAGGAGGACTTGAGGATTAAGGACTGAGGATTCTTTAGGTCTGGAGAGCTCATGTCACCCAGAGTCAGGACCCCTCCCTGGGTGGGCTGGACATGCTTAGCACATTCAGGGTGACAGATAGTTTTACAATATTGTCTGTACTGATTTTTTGAGTTTTACACACATGTAGATCAATTTTAGCCATCCATATTTTTCTAGAAAATGTCCATTTCATGAAGATTTTTAAATGGAATAGATATTAATTTTATTACATTCTCTCAGAGCTTTATCTAGTTGTTATTCTGGTTCTGATGTTGTAAATATGAGAGGATCTCACCGAAAGGCTGGTGATAAATCAGGTGAAGATTCTGGCCCTGAGAGCTGTGGAATCCCATTGCTCAGTTCACGGCTTTTCTTTCTGAGTCTGTTTGCAAAAGTGGTTTGGTGGTTCAACTGGTGGTGTGCAGTGTGTTGAGGGGGTGTCCTCTCCCGCCACTCCCTGCACCACAGCTGGGAAATGAGAGAAATATATGTGGGTGGGTTTTGGGGGGGGTTTTTTGAGGCAGGCGGCGTTGGAGATTAAATGAAACATCGCATATCTGGATCACAGGAGAGGTACAGAGAGTCAAGATCAGAAACAAAGGCACATCTCACAAATGAATGTGACCAAAGAAAATATGTCAATCCGGGGAGGGTTAATAAGAAATGGAGCATAAAGAGAGGTGAGTGACAGAGACAAATGCAGTTCTGTAAGGCAGGCTGGAGAATCCCATGCCCCAGGCAGGTACGTCCCACCATGGAGATGAAGAGCTCAGACTAGAAAGCCATTGGCATCCACACCAGCAGGGTCTACTCTCTTGTCCTGACTCAGGACACCTCGGGTATCCCAATGACACCGTAGTTTCCCATGTGGCCTGTCATTGGAAGAGGACACACCGCTCAGGCTAACAGGACCATCCAGCCCATTTAGCAAGTGTGCCACTTACTGCAAATTAATAAATAAGCATTCTGCTGGTGCGTATCAGTGTCTCTTGACATTTGATGGCAAGATTTTGCATCTCCAAAGCAAATCACACAGGTTCAAGGGATGAAATGGGGCTTCTGGGCTCAGGCTCAGGGTCTGCGTGTCAGAATCTGAACCTTGGTGAGCACATCAAAGTAGTTGCAACCTGTGGGGTCTCGTCTTTCACTCACTCTTTCACTCAACCAACATTTCCTACACCTCGTGCTGAGCACACACTGAGAACTATCTTGGAAGACAAACTCTCAGTCTCCTTGCCGTGTACATTCCCACTTGAATTTAATGAAGCCTCTGTGTAAACCAAAGGTGTCAGTTCTCAACCCAGATCATACATCTGAATCAACTATTGGGTTTTTAAAATGCAGATGATCCCCAGTTTGGGGATAGGGTCCAAGCTTCTGTTCTTAAAATCTCTCCAGTTGACCTGATGAACAGCCAGGGTTGTCAGCTGGGTCGGGGGAGTGTCCATTTGAATCAATTAGACCAAAGTTTTCACTTTGCCTTCACTGTGTAGACAGATCCATAGACATCTGGGGTTATTTCAGTAAAGATTCTGAAGATATCAATTCAACACAAAAGAAAGTGAAAATGAGCATAAATACTTTAACGACTTTCTAAGATGATAAGCTTCCTGTTGGCATATAGGTGGCATTATCTGTCTGAAACACAACTCTGCTCATGTCACTGCCCTGCTCAAAAAATTAATAAATAATCTTTTTCTAATAAGTGCTATAGAGAATCTGATGATACAGGAAAAGAGACAGGTTCCAGAATATAACTACTGTTAACTTCTTGACATATCAGTTTTAGACTTCCTTTATGCCAACATAAACATACATTTGTATATATTTATAATGCAGGATAATACTATACACACTGTCCCATGAGTCTTTTAATATTCCAGGGGCAATTTCCCACTTAAATATATAAAGACGCTTAAGTGCGCACGTTCAGCTTCTGCGGCCTAGGGTTCAACGGTTCGGATCCAGGGTGCGGACATGGCACTGCTTGGCAAGCCATGCTGTGGCAGACGTCCCACATATAAAGTAGAGGAAGAGGGGCACGGATGTAAGCTCAGGGCCAGGCTTCCTCAGCAAAAAGAGGAGGATTGGCAGCAGTTAGGTCAGGGCTAATCTTCCTCAAAAAATATATATATATAAGATGCAATTTATCCTTCTTATTACATATATAGTACTCCACCATGTGGACAGACTACACCTTATTTAACCAGTGTACAGCTGTCAAGATCGGGGGCTTTAGAATCCAACTCCAAAATTTAATCCCAGCTCTGCCACTTCCTAGTTATGTGACCTGGAGCAAGTTCATTAATGTATGAGTGTCGCAGTTTCCTGGGAAGAATAATGGTATTTGCATAATAGGATTTGCAGTTTACACTTTGAAGTCTCACTTCCCAAGGTCTTTAAACTACAGCCCAGATTAAAAGCCCCCTGACTCACAGCCATTTGAAGAACAGTGAGGAAAAATAGAGCTTGGAGGAGGGAAGATGGCGCCTGGAGGAGTTTGCAGCTTTAAATAGGGAGGTCAGGGGAGACCCTACCGAGAAGATAACGTTTGTACAAAGACCTGAAGGAGGTCAGGAAATGAGACAGGCAGACAGCTGGGGCAAGAGAATTCTAGGCAGAGCAAAGGCCCTGAGGCAGGAGCATGCATGGTGCATTGAAGGAAGGACAAAAAGCCCAGTGTCCTAGAGTGAATTAAGGGAGGAGGGGAGCAAGCGAGATCAGGTCAGATGGTACAGGGTCTTGCAGAGAAAGGGGATCCACGGGAAGTTCTGAACTAAGGAGTAATGTGACACAACTTAGGTTTTGAAAACATCACTCTGGGTGACTTTTCAAAAACAAACATTAAAGAGTTAAGACAAAAGTAGGGAGACTGAAGCTACTGCAATAATCCAGTTGAGAAATGATGGTTCTAGTGGACCAGGGAGGTAGTACGAGGTTATGAATATATATATATATGAAAAACATTTAAATATATATGTTGAATGAAAAGATACCAGTATTTGCTGATAGAGTGTAGGGTATGAGAAAAAGAGTGAAGTCAAGGACGACACCAATGCTTTGCAGCCAGAAAAAATGGAAGGATTGAGGTGACATTTTTGGGATGGGAAACTGTATGGGCAGCATGTTTGGGGAGTCTGAATTTAGACATGTGAAGCTGGAGACACCTGTTATACATGCGAGTAGAGATGGCCAGTAAACAGTTGGAAATTTATAATGTGGAGTCCAGGGGAGGGATCACATCTGTGAGTCCCTTTTGCCACATAAGATCATAAAGTCACAGGTTCTGAGGATTAGCACGTCGCCATAACATCATAGAGAACGAGTGCAGCTAGTGAAGAGAGGTGGTCTGGGTATGAACCCTGGGAATTTCAAGACTTAGAGGTTGGAGAGATTGAAAAGAAATTGATAAAGGAAACTAAGGGGCAACTACTGAGGAGGAGGAAACAATGACGAGTGGGGAACGCAAGGTGAAGACAGTGTTTCAAGGAAGTATAGGTCCATTGCTGCTGAGAGGTCACAGGAGATGAAGATTGAGAATCTACCACTGGATTCAACAACCTGGAGTTTCCCGATAACCTGGACAAGAGCAGATTCAATGGAGTGGTGGGGTCATGCATGAAAAGAGAGAATTTGAAGAAGAGATTTCTTCAAATAAGTATACAAATGGTCAATACGCACAGGAAAAGATGTTCAACATCATTAATAAAGAAATACAACTCATAACCACAATGAAATACAACTTCACCCACATTAGGATAGCTACAATCAAAAAATATTAAGAGTTGGAGAGGATGTGGAGAAATCCTCATAGATTGTTGGCTCAAACATAAAAGGGTGCAGCTGCAAGTGGAAGATAGGAATAAAAGAATGAGAGGAGGATGGAATACAAGAAGCATTATGAAGGATAACCCAATGGAAGACAGGAACTGGTTGGATGTCTGGGATGAGGGAGAAGAAGGCAAAATGAGTGAAATGATCCCCTGTGGAACCAAATCATGCCTACATCACTTACCATCCGGAGAACATGTGAGAGGTACTTAACGTCTCTGCATTTTATTGTTCCATCTGTACAATGGGGATTTCTGCCTCATAGAATTGTTGAAGGTCTAAATGAGAAATTTATTTAAAACCTGTTGAATGGAGTCATGAATAATAATGCTAAAGGTAGCTGGTCTGAAGATGGGGATGCTAAAATGCACAAAAAAACTCTCAAAAGACTCAAGAGAGAGAAGCATCTCTTCACCTCATCAGCACCAGAGTGCAAGTTCGCACATTCCATGTCTCCTGCCCACCAAGGCCCCACTGTCCACTTAAGTGACACCTTCTCTTTCAACCATCAACTGCTCCATCCATCACCAGGATGAGCTCATCCCAAGTTGGGGCACCTGAGTTAGAAGACCAGGGTCCTTGGGAGAGGAACAAATAAAGGATATTCCCATTGGAATATTCCAGGATTCCACGTTCTTCAGTGACCATATGGTAAAGGGTAAGATGTGAATGCTGGAATCATCCAGTGTTGGATCTAAGGCTTTGCTCTGCTATCAACCAGTTTGGGACATTAGTTATATGTCCTGAAAAATGGGTATAATAATACCTACCCTAGAGAGTTCTTGAAAGAATTAGAAGAAATAATATTTGTAAAATTCCTGTGACAAAAATGTCAGCCCTGGTGGTCTAGTGGTTAAGATTCAGCACTCTCACTACCACAGCTCAGGTTTGTTTTCCAGTCAGGCAACCACACCACCTATCTGTCGGCTGTCATATTGTGGCAGGTGCATGTTGCCGTGATGCTGAAAGCTAGGCCACTAGTATTTCAAATTGCAGCAAGGTCACCCATGGTGAGCAAGTTTCAGTGGGTCTTCCAGACTAACACAGACTAGGAAGAAGGACCTGGCCACCCACTCACAAAGAAAATGGCCGTGAAAATCCGATGAAGAGCAGTGGAGCATTGCCTAATACAGCACCACAAGATGAGAGGATGGTGTAAAAAAGACCAGGCAGAGATCCACTCTGCCGCACATGAGGCCTCTAGGAGTCAGAATTGGCTCAGTGGCACTAACAACAAAGGACAAAATCTGGTTCATTACAGGCTTTGAAAGCCCTGCTCCCTTCTGTTTTTTTTTTTAATTCCTTGCTTTAGTGTGATTGGAAGAGTCAATGGGGGGGTCACTGCTCCTGGGCTGATGGAAATTGACGCCTAGCCATAACCAGTCACCTGGGATGCCAGTAAGGAGATGACATCTTTTTCTCTCTCAGCTTCCTGCTCAGCCTGAGGGAAAAGAGGTCAGAAACAGCCTTATTATGGATCCCCATACTCTTCCCTTATCCGTGCCCCATCCAGCAGGCTCCTAGCATTGCTTCATAATGCTCAAGCCTGTAGCTCAGAACTTGCTTTGAGGTCAGGGATGAAGCAGCTGAGCTGAGCTGACTGGGAGGGGAACCAAGAGACCCAGGAATCTAGGCCGGGAGATGAGATACCAGAGTTCATAGTACCAGTAAGTCTATCTCTGACCCAAAATCTTGGATCCACGGAAGGAGGCAGAAGCTTTGAGGAGGTGAGTACCCCCATGGAGGAGAGAAGCTCCCGCACACCACAGTGCAGGCTGCATCAGGTCCTCAGGCAATGTGAGGCTGCAGGTGGGGTGAGGAAGACCCGACTTCAGATTTCTGGGCCAGGGAGAGTCATGAGAGGTCATCAGCAGGGTCATGGGAGGTCATCATGTCCATCCTTGCTTCCACGTGGACCCAGCACCAGAAAGACCTGCAGCAGCCTCTGTGCTCTTGGTCTCAGTCTGCTGAGCTCCCGTGGGAGGAATCGGCCCAGACCCTTTACAGAGACGGGTACTTGTCTTCTTGGTCCTGGCCTCCTACAGCCCCAACACCCTCCTGAGGGAGCCCCAGGTTAGTCCAGCAGAGAAGACTCATGACTAATCCAGGACAGACTGTGGCAGTGGCCTTAGCTACATCCAAAGCATTTGAAAATGTCAGACATGGGAGAGACCATTTCCAAACCTTTGGGACAGGACAGGATCCATGCAACACGTGACTTGGAAGGAGGCTTCAGGGAGGATGGTAGTATTTCAACAGGCAGGGATGGGAGCAAGGAACGGGGAGAGGGAACTGTCATTCTAGACAGAGGGATATGAATGAGCAAAGAGGGGCTGACCTAGGCACTGAGGCCAGCATGGTTGTGGGCAGCTGAGGGTCAGCAGAAGAGTCTGGAGACGGCTGGTCCCACAAGCTTCACACCCCACAACAGCCCCACCAAGGAGGGTGGGAGGTCACTGCACATCCATTCCAAGCACCCAGTGCCCCTATACAAGGTAGGAGAAGAGATGAAGCTGTTTTCCTAAGAGGGCAATTCCCAACTTTGGGCCTCTGGAGCGATTTTCTGACAAACAGAAGAATTGAAAGGGCCTGAAACAGTACCACTTCCTCTTCTCACTCCATAAGACAGTGGGTTTGGGACCCATGGGCTGACACTGAGGCCAAGGTCCAGGTTAGCACATGTGGCCAAGAACAAGGGCTCTGGCCAGTATGTAACGAACACTAGACACTCCCCTCAACACACACACACACACACACACACACACACACACCTGCCCAACACCCCCAAGGGAGCCCTCCACAAGGTGCAAAGGAAGCCTCGGGCCAGTCCCTTTGTGGGCTCCCACCCACCCGTGCTGCTTCCATTAATCCCGAACTCAGCCTCCAGCACCAAGGGCCTCACTGCCTCCTTTGTGGCGTGGTCAACACATCTACACAGTCCCCAAACTTGTGCTCATGTTCTCAAAAAGACACAGAGCAGAGGTTGTGGGGATTAACACAAGCACAATCAGGAGGGTCTCCTTTGGGGAATCTTCAGGAGGAGAGGGGTCAGGAGCCAAGTCAATGACAGGGAAAGAGCACTTGTCCTGCAGGAGTGAGGGTCCTGAGTGGGAGGGCAGCTTAGGGAGGTGTCAGAGGACATGACAGGGCTACACGAGCCTAGGGATTTGAAGACATGAGGGTCAGAGCAATGTGGACCAGAAGCAGCTGGAGCTGGACCAGAGCTGGAAGAGGCAGGTGTCTGCAGGGATCAAGCTCAGTGTGGAGGTGTCCTAGGAATGCTGATTCTCCTGTTTTCTCTTTATCTTCATGGCTTGGCCTGGCCTGGCTTCTGAACCTCACTGTAGACAGCAGTGAGATCTTCCTTTTCTTGCAGACGTCGTTTCACCCATACCCTAGGAATGTGAGACAGAAGATTCAGAGAACAGCTGAGGGATAGAGAGGTCCCAGAGGGACCCACATGGAACCAATGCTGCTGACATGAGCTACATGGGAATTCCCTCAGAGTGCCCAGCGCTACACTGGCCCCAGTTGTAAATTTTCTTAGTACATACCATTGGCTATCAGGAAGGAGTTAGAGACAGAAGGGCCGGAAATGCTCAGACTCAGCCACAGAGGGTGGGAAAGCCCAAGTGGGCTCTGCTTCCAGCTCTCACCTTGTCCCTGCCCCCTCGAGACTCCTGCAGGCTCAGCTCTGCATACTGGATGTCATCATCCTGGTTCCTGTGTTCCTCCTGCAGTCCTGCACCTGAGTCACACATAGATTGGAGCTGGAATCTGGGCTTTGGAAACCTGTACCCTCCCGCACTGCTATGAAGCTCAAGGGCATTCCCTGAGTAGCAAAATGCAGGAGGAAGGGAGCCAGGGGTCAAGTGGGGCAGGGGAGGTATGTGGGCCAGAAAGAAATTAACCTGCCTCTTCCAATCTCCATCTTCTTCTTCTTCTCATGTGTCTTCCAAAGGTACAGTCCAACACCGAGGATCAATGGCACAGCCACGATGGGCCCTAGGATGGCTTTGAGGGTGCCTGTTGAGGCCTGTCCCTGTGAATCTGTTCCCCTCAAGCAGAAAGAATGAAGAAGGTTAAGGCACAAGAGAACTTAGATACCCACTGCTAAGGAGAGATAGAGAGAGCAGGTAGAGAAGTCTGAGGGTCCTGGATCAGAAGGCAAAGAGGCAGGAGCACAGAGATTCATTCATTCAACCAGTTCCCGAGCTCCTGCTTGCTGCCTGGGATATTGAGATGGACAAGACTTGGTCCACACCCTTGGAGCTGACACCCAGCAGGGAAGACTGAGAGAATAACAAAGTCTGCCAGCCAGAGGGATCGCAGTGCAATAGAGGTTTACACCTTGTACACAGGTCTTCAGGGAAGGCTTCCCAGAGGAGGTGATGGGTAACCTGAGTCTTGAGGGAGGAATAGGAGTTTACCAGATATTCAGCATTCCAGGAAGGAGGAGCACCACGTTCAGGATATGACTATGTCAAAAATCCAGCCCCCGGGAGTCCCCAGCACCCCACTGGGGCAGGCAGGAGAGGACAGGGCAGGAAGGAGCTAGGCAAGAAAGTTCAGAGGGAAGCAAGGGTCTGCTCTCAGAGGATCTAGTGGGTGACGCTGAGTGTTGAACTTTATCTGAGGGCCCTACACGGGGGTGAGGGGAGGGTCAAAGGGGGTTTCTGTGATGCTGACACATCAGATCCCTCCAGCAGCTCATGGAGGGTAAGTTAGAGGGGCATGGCTGCACTCAGTGGTACCAGGTCATCCATTCATTCAACGGAAGATCCTGAACAAACTGTGCCAGAAGCTGTGCTTGGCACAGGGATTCAGGGGAGAGGACAGGCCCCTGCCTTCAAGGTGCTCCAGGCTACGGAGGAGACAGGTACAAGACAGAGCATTGCCGCTCAGTGGGGGTCCAGAGACCCTCCTTAAAGGTGAGCCTGAGGCAGGATGGCTACAGGCACTGCAAGGCCCTGGGCAAAATGAGAATGAGGAGCCCTGTGTTCAAAGACTGCTAGAAATTTCAAGATGGCCACCACAGAGCTTTAAACCCAGCACAGAGCTCTGTGTGACAACATGGCACACATGCTACTGAACTCAGCCGTGCCTGAGGGAAATCCTCCAATAGCAATAAGGCAACAGGGATTGGCCCGGTGGCTCAGTGGTTAAGTTCACACATTCCGCTTCTCAGCGGCCCGGGGGTCGCCAGTTCAGATCCTGGGGGAGAGATGACACCGCTTGGCAAAAATCCATGCTGTGGTAGAGGTCCCACATATAAAAAAGTGGAGGAAGATGAGCATGGATGTTAGCTCACAGCCAGTCTTCCTTGGCAAAAAGAGAAGGATTGGTAATAGTTAGCTCAGGGCTGATTTTCCTCAAAAAAACGGAAAAAAAAGAATAAGGCAAGAAATGAAGGAAAAGGTAGGAGGAATGATGGTAGACGAAACAGCACATCCAGAGGCTCTAATTTTGCAGAAGGCATTCGGGACTCCAAGCAAGCAGGTGGTGTGAGTGTCAGTGACCAAAACATGGGCACAGGAGCGTCAGAACCCTGAATCCTACAGGGAGTCCCTGGAGGTCAAACCCTTCAGGCAACACAGACAAGTGACACAATCCAGGTTCTTTCCCGAAGACCACTCTGCATTCACTGTGGAGTAAGGGTGCGGTGGGAGAGGTGCTAGACAGCTGCTGCACACCAGTAGGGGCAAGAGGTGAGAGGCACAGACGTGAGAGTCATTTAAGAGAAGAAACAAGTTGGATGTGCCCCCCAGACTCCTGTAGGGGGTGACCAGGTGGGCATGGTGCTGATAAACATGGTGGGGAGAAAAGCCCAGAATCCTCAGACCCCAGAGCTCCCTGAGCTCCGACAGTGCCCCTCCCCTCCAGCAGGTTGTACTCACCATGGGCACAGAATTCCCCAAGAAATGTGGTGACAGTTTTCCGGTCCTCGGAGTTGCTGACCACACAGGTGAGGCTGGCATTGGGTGGGCTCAGAGGCAGGCTCACAGCCAGGGTCCAGGAGTTGCGGGCTGGTTCCAGCTCCCTTGAGAGGTCCTTGCTTTCCCAGGTCACATTCAGGTCCTCTGTGACCCCTGCAGCCCTGCACTCCAGGGTGATGTTGCACCAGCCTTCTGTGGTAGACACTGACTTGGCCAGGATCTGGGGAAGGGGCACAGGCTCTGGGGTGGGAGGGACAAGAAATGGAGCCTCACATGAGTGGAAAACACTACAATTTGCACATTCTCATCCACTATCTCACTGAAGCTCTGTCTTCCTCCCTCTAAGAAGGGGAGACATTTTATAGACGAAATAGTATTTACCCAAAGCTAAATATGTTGCAAGAGACAAGAAGGAAGGGAGCCACTGAGTTAAGCCTTATGTGACTGCACTAGACTGAGAAAGTCTTAAAATCTCCCACAAGAAAATAAAGCCAGCACTCCACCCACCCAAGGCCCAGTATTTTTAGAAATTGGGTCTTTCCTAGGAGAAGTCGGGAATGAAGGACTTGTCCTGATCCAGGACCTTCGCCCTGCTTCTGCTGAGATGATGCCTGAACGATAAACCCAGAGTGAAGAAGGACGTCTGGCCAGCTCTGAGAGCCCAGAGAAGTCCCCATGCTCTCCAAAGTGGAGACATTTGTGGGAGATGCAGTGGTAATGATTAGGGATGACAATCCCAAGCGTGATTAGAATGTGCCACTGGACTTGTGGGTACACAGAGAAGGAGAAGTGACAGGTTTTCCAGACAGTCATAGAAATCACATGGAGACATAAAGCTGTCAAAGCCACTCTCTGTAGGAGGGTATTTCTCTATGCAGAGGAGCTGTAGGGTAAGAAAGAGGTGCTAAATGAGGTCTTCAGAAGTGGGGCAGGCTAGACTTTCTCCTACATCTGTGGAGGCTCTTAGGGCTGGATTTTGTGAGTGACTCTGGCCTCGGGCTGAGACTGAGGAAGAGCAGAGGGAATAGGGAGGATGAACTACACGAGGATTTCTGAATTACGGCAGGCAGAACAGTGCCCCCGCCCAAAGATGTCCACATCCTAATCCTCAGAACCTGTGAATGTGTTAGGTTAATGGCAAAGGGAAATTAAGGTAGTAGATAGAATTAAGGTTGCTAATCAGCTGACATTAAAATAGGGAGATTATTCTGGATTATCTGCATGGGACCTATGTAATCACAAGGGTTCTTAAGAGTGGAAGAAGGAAGGAGAGGCGTCAGAGGGATGCAGCGTAAGGAGGACTCGTCCCGCCATTTCTGCCTTTGAAGACAGAGGAATGTGGCCAAGAGCTAGGAATGCAGGCAGCCACCAGGAGGTGGAAAAGATAAGAAAATGTTTTTTCCCATGGCTCCTGCAGAAAGGAACACAGCCCTGCCAACTCCTTCACTTTAGTCCAGTGAGACCCGTGTCTGACTCCTGACCTACACACAGCAGAGTAAGGGAACACAGTTGTGTGGATTTAGCCCGCTACGTTTGTAGTACAGCAGTCCCTCCTCAACCATGGTTTCACTTTCCCAGGTTTCCGTTAGCCACGGTCAACCACACACCAAAAACATTAAATGAGAAATTCCTGAAATCAATAAGTCATGTTTTAAATTGCAAAGTGTTCTGAGTAACGTGTTGAAATCTCACGGCATCCTGCTCTATCCTGCCTGGGACATGAATCATCCCTTTCTCCAGCATGTCCACACTGTATACACTACCCATCCGTGAGTCACTTAGTAGCTGGTTTATCAGATCTACTGTGATGGTGTCTCAGTGCTTGTGTTCAAGTAACCTTCATTTTACTTAATGATGATCCCAAAGATCAAGAGTAGTGACGGTCGGATATGCCAAAGAGAAGCCATAAAGTGATTCTTTTAAGTGAAAAGGTGAATGTTCTTGACTTAATAAGGAAAGAAAAAAATCATATGCTGAAGTTGCGAAGATCTATGGTAACTTTTATTACAGTATAGTGTTATCATCGTTCTATTTTATTATTAGTTACTGTTCATCTCTTACTGTGCCTAATTTATAAATGCAGCTTTATCATAGGTATGTGTGTATAGGAAAAACATACTATACATGCAGTTTGGTACTATCCACAGTTTCAAGCATCCACTGGAGGTCTTGAAATGTATCCTCCACAGATAAGGGGGGGCCACTATAATTTGTTATAGCAGCAATAGAAAACTAATACATAAATTAAGTCAACTGAATCCTCTAAAGAACTATCAGTGTTACGGCAAAAATTCCATTTCCCCCATAATTCTATTTTCGTCTCCCAAAACACTGAAGTGATTCTTTCCCTGGCGTGAATCTCAGCTCTGCTCTCCATTTGTGCTGAACCCACTTATCGTAATTTCAATGGAGCAAATAGAGCCTGAAGGCTGCTGTCAGGAAGGAGTCCTGCAAAATGGTGCCCACGTGACACTCCTAGGCACAAAAGAAGGCTGTAGCCATGGGATTGAGGTGAGGGGGTGTCACGTACCATACACAGTGAGGTCGAAAATCTGGTTAGATTCCATTCCCCCAGGTAAGTTGGCTCGAGCCCGGTACTGCCCACTGTCCTCACGGGTCAAGTTCTCAATCCTCAGGGATGTCAGGTTGGGCACATGGACCCTCTGCATGTACTTGTCCTGGAGGCTGACCCAGGTTGGAGTCCCTTCTGACCCTTTATGGACTTGCAGCATGACTCTGTGTTTAACGGCGGGGCCAAAGGCCCAAACGATCTCCTCCAGCTCACTTCCTGGCTCCTTGATCAGATGAAACCACACAGAACCTCCTCGGATCCTCTTCAGAGAAATGTAGGATCCAGAATCCTGAACTCCAGTGCCATGTGCTCCAGAACTCTTGACCCCAGTGCTGCAGACACCTAGGGCATTGGAATCAGGAAGGTGAGTGTTCTTTGATCAAGAATAACAGAGAGAATCACAGACCCCATCTTTTTTGTGTGTTTGGTAAAGAAGATTGGCCCTGAACTAACATCAGTGCCAATCTTGCTCTATTTTGTATGTGGCATGCTGCCAAAGCATGGCTTGATGAGCAGTGTGTAGGTCTTCACCAAGGCTCTGAACCCGTGAGCCCTCGCATGCCAAAGCAGAATGCACAAACTTAAGCACTACGCCAGCAGGCCCAAACTTGGACGCATCTTTTTAATAAAATCCATCCAACACACTCCCTTGATTCTTGAAAGGCAGCCTAGTACAAAGAATTTGAAGCAATTCTGGAATCAAGTCCTGGTTCTAGTGGAGTGTAACCTTGAACAGGTTACATAAACTTGCTAACCTGCAGTCAGGTTCCCTACCTGCCTCAAAAAGATAGTATGAATTAAATGAGCTCAAGGATCAAAAGCACCAGCACATTTTCTGACACATACAGAGTGTGTATCTGTACGAAGCAGCTTCCAAAGTGACTCCAAAGAGCCCTCCCTCCTCAGGTTTACACCCTTGGATCCATCTCCCCTGGAGTGTGGTCTGACCTGGTGACTTGCTTCTAAGGAACAGGATACAGCAAAGGTGATGGGATGTCACCTAGCGATGTGAGGTTATACACGACTGTGACCCATCTTGCTCGCACTCTCTCTCTCCCTCAGTCTGATGAAGCCAGCTGCCATGTTGTCAGCTGCCCTGTGGAGAGGCCCACACAGCGAGGAACTGAGGGCAGCCTCGAGCCAACAGCCAGTGAGGAACTGAGGCACTCAGTCCAACAGCCACAGGAACTGCATCTCATCAGCAATCACACGAGTGAGCTTGGAAGCAGATTCTTCCCAGCTGAACCTTGAGCTGACTGCAGCCCCCATCAAGGTCTTGATTTCAGTCTCAGAGACCCTGAGCCACAGGGACAGCTAAACCACCCCTGGATCCTGACCCACAGAAGCTGTGAGACTGTACAGGGTATTGTTTTAAGGCACAAGTTTTCGAGTAACAGGTTACACAGCAATGAATAACTAATACAATGACAAGGTTGCTCTCCCTTCCCCAAAACCAGGTGGGCAGTGCTCGTTCACTCTTCTTTTCAAGAGGAGAAGCACAAGAAGCCCAGACTGGAGTTGATTCCTCCAGCTCAGACATGGTGGTACCAGGTCAGCCCTCTCTTCCACAGGACAGCTGCTGAAGCTGGCAGGTCCCCTCTGAGATTCAGGCCAGGGGTGCCTGGTTCCTACCCACTCTGTCTCCAGGAGTAGCTTCTTGGTCTGTCTCCATCCCTCATCCGTGGGGAGCTCCAGGCTCCCCTGGCTTCACTGTTATTGCAGCAGAAGTGGCCTTGCCTCTCTGGTAATGGTCCCCTTAAGGCAGCACTGCTGGGACCTCAGGGTTCCCAGCCTCCACGCAACCAAAAAGCCATTTGTTCTTTCTGTTCACCCATGGACAGTACATTTGCTAAATTATAAGAGTTGTTTTGTCTTTTGTTCACCAAAGACAGCAGACAGAGGAGGGAGACCCTGCCCCCCTGTTCCACCCCGCTGCCCTCCCTCCCAGGAGCCCGGACCACTCACTGAGGAGGAGGCTGCTGAAGCCGAGGAGCCAGGAGGCCCTGCAGACGGGGGTGTCTTCTGAGCAGGGCCCCATCGCAGGCTGCCTGCCAGCCTGTTCCGCTGCAGAGGAGACATCCAGGAGGCAGAGGAAAAGCTTCACTCAGACAAGCCCTTTGCGCTCTTCCCCACCCCAAGGGCGGAGCTAAATATTAGTTCTGGGATCTCAGCCCAATAGTTAGAGTGACTCATTCAGATCTTTCCTGTCATCCCTGGTATCTACAGTAAGACGTCAATCATAATTGCAGAACCAGTTATAAACAGCCTCACTCTATGATCCTCCTGGCCCAGTGTTGGAGAGACCCCTCCCTGCAGTGTTCTCACACTTTCCAGCCCTACACCCACTCAAAACCCTCACCTGCTTCTCCGGTCAACAGCCTACTCCAGGCAGCCCTGGCCACCAGTGCCAGTGTGGTCAGCTCAGAGGTCACTCTGTTACAGCCAGGCTGGGCTAAGCCTCACCTTAATGAGTCAAATTTCCATTAGGATTTTCCACAAATTTCAACTGTCAGTCACCTAAGTAAGAAGCTCTGAACAAAAAAGCAAAGCTCTTTGTGTGAAGTGTCAAATCCCCACACCCCCAATGCACATATTGCCCTTTGCCTATTGCTTGCGCCTACATGGCTTTCTCAGCGGCCACTAGTGCTAGTGATGCTCCCCACACAGGGCATAGACTAACCTCTACAGAAACTGACAGGCTCTTAGCTGCATCACAACCAGGCTTTTCCTCTAAGCCTCTGCCAGCCCTGCTCCCACCATCACGGAGCAGCAGGGACAGAGACCTGCACACTCCTCCTGGCCACAGCCTCCGCTGCTTCAGACTCACGGCCCCTGCTGAGGGTCAGGCCCCAGACTCTTCCCCCAGACTGGAGACTCTGCAACATCCGAGAACTCTTGCCTCCCCTACCTTAGGGGACTCGCGCCATCTTCCTAACTCCTGGGAAGTGCCTCCTTCTCCTCCCCACTGAGGCTTCCTCCTCAGCTGCCCACGTAGAACACCCCAAGGCTGGAGCTGCACCACTGGCCCCATGACCATGCACTCAAGGTAGTCAGGGCACCGCATAGTAACCCATATTTGAATGTGAAACCCAAGCCCTAAGTGGTTGTACAACTTGTGAAATGTCACACAGCAAATCAAGGGTCAGGGTCTGCACTCTTAACAACAAACTCATGAAAAAAATCCCCAACATCACAGCTGTCCAATCCTACTGTGTGGCCTCAAGCAAGTCACCTAATTCCAGTCTGTTCATCCTCTAAACTGCTCTGCAGCATCCCAGACAAGAGAACATTCAACACTGGCTTGATTACACTACTCCACCTTGTAATGAGGATATCACTTCAAAAGGCAGTCCATGAGTCCTATGGCCTGGAACTTCTTGTATGGAGTCTAAATCCAGGCAGCTCCTCCACTAGTCACTCTCAGGGTGACGGTGAGCAAGTCTCATAGGTCCCCTTCCTCTCTGTCCCTATGTCTCTAGTGAGAGCACTCTTCATGTGAGAATTGTAGAGTTTTGCAAACCAATTGCTTAAACCTCATTTCTACATCCCAGCCATCCTGTGCCAAGGTCTAACACACAAACAAGCTCACATGCCAGCTGCAGAACCTTTGGTAAGAGTGTGCTACACATAACTACCTGATGCCAGGAATGTTTGAGGAATTAGATGAGGGCACACCTGGATCTACAGCAGCATGATATGTATGTCAGGAAGGGCCAGGTAGGAGAAAAATGTAGAGTTCAGTGAGCTGAGATCACGGGAAGAACAAGAGATCTGAGAGGTGACCAGGAGAATAAGTTTTCAGGAAGTCACAGAAAACGTAGGTAATTCTCTGGATCTCCAAGGGAATTGGTGGATGGTAATGTCTATATTACTTGAATTCCAAAGGGCAGGACACCTCAGTTGAGAGAGGGTCATGTGAAGAATACATTTATTGGATATCTACTCTATGCCAGAGGCTTTCCATCTGTTCTTTCAACTAATCCACAATATATGTTTAATTAAATCCTCGAAACACCATATTATCTAAGCATTCATTCACTAATGAAGGAGCATCCTGAAAGTCCAAAGAGATGAAATAACTTATCTAAGGTCATATTTTACATAAATGGCAAACTGGTCACAAGCTGACAGTATCATTCCAGCCATGGACATGCTCTAGAGGAAAAGGAGGGTGTCGATTCTGAGAAATTCAAGTCACAGCTGTGAAAGACCCTGGCAAGAGAGAGATTGGCCACTTTATCATGTGAGGGGAACCTGCATCCCCAGGAGGAGGGCTGGATGTTTAGGTAAAGGAGAGTCTGGAGAACAGGATCTGAATTATGGTCTTTACTCTGACCACCATGTCTGGGTGAAAGAGAAGAGCCACCTGCCCAGCCATGAATGTGTTGTAACAGAGCAGCCGGGCAGCCCTAGAGCTGGACTGCAGACAGAGGGAGACAGCAGCAAGTGGAGACCAGTCATCACTATCTGTTTTTTCTTCCTTCTTTCCTCCTCTATAATTCAACTACTTATTTTCTGATTTAAAAAATTTACACTTAGTATTTTTATTAAAAATAAACAGAACTAAAACTTTAAAAACTCATAACAGGATGATGTTTAGTTTCAATGGGTCATTCAGGGAAAAGTATATAAATGCTGAATAACTTTAACCATAATTAGAAAATAACTAATAAATTTGCAATGAGTATTAAAATATGAAGGGTGAAAATGTCAGAGTAAGGAACTGCAAAAACTCTCTTCTCCATAAAAGCAGTGAGAAAACTGGCCTACCTTTTAGAAAACTTTTTCAGAATACTGAAAATTAACTACTGGCTTGCAGTAACCTGAGGAGCATTTATTCAGGAAAAGTGGCTTAACCCCAACAAGAACAGGGAGCCATCTTGTGTTTTAACTTTTCCTAGTCACTTCTCTGCTCTCTGGCAGTGCTGTACACTTGAAAAATAGATGTCTGTATTCTTGGTGAACTCCAGCAGCCTTGAAGCCACCAGAGACAGCCCTTTCAAAGCCTCATTCCCAGTAAATTGTTAGGATTTGACATGTCTAGTGGTACCCATGAAGACCATACTTTAAACAGAGTCTATATTTGACTTAAACTTGGAGCTCTCCCACTATGAACAGCCCTTTACCCAGCAGAATTTGACAAAAGCAATTACAGGCAATTGTTTAACTTCAGGGTTTCCTGAGATAGAGAATAACAATTGAGACAAACAGACTAATTAAAACGTTGTAAGGAAAACCTGGGGAATGAGCTATCCATAGAGGCTTTGAAAAGCTTTGACATATGCCTGGAATTTAAGTCTAAGCACATGCATATGGATGTGGGCATGTCAGAAAAGGCCTGAGAAGGCCTTCATCCTTACCTATGGCTAAGATTGGGGCTCTGGGCAAGCGGAAATTGAAGTCTAACAGCACTGCCTGGATGAGTATGGAAGACAAGACCAACACGCACAGAGACTTTCTCTCAGCAAAGACTGAGAGACTCACTAGGGTGAGGCATTTAAGGAAATCTCTGCACAACATTAGCAGTCTACTAGATTAAATGAGCAGGAACTTTAGTAGACAAATACAACAAAGAATGCAAATGAGCATCATTAGTTCAGAAATAAACTAAACAAACAAGAAAAGCTACAACATTCAGCAACAACTACAAGATCTGGAAAGGGAAAGAATCTGATTTTCAGAATCGCCACATTATACTATTTTAAATGACCAGTTTCTGACCAAAAAAAAATTCATAAGATATGCAAAGAAACAGGAATATAGGATATATTCACAAGGGGGGAAAAACAAAATCCCTGTAGGAACATAATCATTGCACTTACTTGACAAAGAATTTAAATCAGCTATTTTCAATATGTTCAAAGAACTAAAGGAAATCATGTATGGAGAACTAAAGAAAAGTAATCAATGTATCAAATAGACAATACCAATAAAGATATAGAAGCTGTAACAAGGAACCAAGCAGAAATTCTGGAGTTGAAGAATACAACAACTGAAGTGAAAAATTCACTGGAAGAGCTCATCAGCAGCTATGAACAGACAGAAAAATAATCACTGAACTTGAAGATATGTAAGTTTAGATTATTCAGTCTGAGGGATAAAAAGAAAAAATAATAAAGAACAATAAAAAGACATTC
Organism: Equus przewalskii; assembly: GCF_037783145.1. NCBI lineage: Eukaryota > Metazoa > Chordata > Mammalia > Perissodactyla > Equidae > Equus > Equus przewalskii. Next base: position 109,903 of record NW_027228757.1, read on the forward strand.
AGAGACCTACTGGACATCATCAACCATAACACTAAATATCTAATGGATTTCTAGAAATAGAGGAGAAACAGAAAAGAGCAGAAAAAATTTGAGAAATAATGTTATCAGTAAATTTCTCAAATTTTATTTTTTTAAAACACTTTAAACTACAATCAAGATACTCAGTGAGCTCCAAGTAGGTTAAACTCAAAGAGATCCACATTGCAGAGATCCATATATCAGAATCAGATTACCAAAAGATTAAGAGAGGTCTGGTTCCAGATAGTGATATAAGAGGATACTGAAGTCATTTCTGCCCGGGGGCACACCAAATCGACATCTACACGCAAAATAACTTCCTCTGAAAAAGGATCAAACCCTAGCTGAGCATCTCCTTCACGTTGGGTGAAGGAGAAAAAGATCCATATAGAATTGAGTAGGAGAGGCTGAGGCACAATCTCACCATAGACCCCACTACTGATGTGGTAACTCTCAATCAGAAGGGAACTCACAACCCCGACCTTCTCCCTAAGGAGGGAAGAGTTTGAACCTCACCTCTGACACCCCAACATTTAAGACCTGCACCTGACAGACAAGCCCCCAAATGCCTAACTGTGAAAGCCAACAGGGCTTGCATCTATGAGACCCACAGGCAATAGCCAACTGAGGAACACTTCTTAAAAGGCTTGTGTGTGAGGACTCACACCCCTCAGGGCCCAGTACAGAGGCAGCCAACTGAAAAGTGCACAGACTTTCTCTGAAAGAGGCTTATTTGCTGATCTTAAAGCAATGGCCCAAGGGGAAAGCATCTAATTTAATACGCATCTAGGGGCTACCGTAACACTCTTTAAAGACAGAGGCCAGCAGGCACCATTTTTGTTCTTTCCCTCTGCCTCACTCAAGGTTGCCAGTATTTTCCAAAAAACAGGTTGTACGCTCATCTGGCACACCAATTTTTGCAGCTGCCACCCAGGGGAGACCTCTAGATCGCCTGGCTCTGATGGTCAGTGAGACTTACTCTGTGGGTCCCACAAGACTATAACAAAAGTAGAAAGAGTTCTTAACCAGCAACCACCATCAGGGCACAGTAGAGAGGCTATAGACTGAGGCCTGCAGTCTTTCTGTGAAAGAAGCCTATTAGCTTACCTTCATAGCTGCAGCCTGAGGAGCAGGCTTCTAATTCAACACACATCTAAGTGCCAAGTGTAATCTTCTGCAGAGAGCTTGGAGAGCAGGTGTTATCTTTGCAATCCCTTCTACCATGCTCCAGAGCTCAGATATCTCCTGGAAGGGATCTTGTACATGCATCTGTTCCCAGTTTTTACATCTCGTGCCCTAGTTTTTGTGGTCGCTGCCCAGGGTACACCCCCTGATCACTTGGGTCTTGTAGCAAGTGGGGCTTGTGTTCATGGGTCTAATAGGACTGTAAAAAGAGAGTGAGAGTTCTTGGCCTACTACCAACTCCAGGGCACAGCACGGAGATAGCGGACTGAAAGACAGCACAGTCTTTCTGTGAAAGACACCTATTTGCTATACTTGGAGTTTCACCCAGAGGGGCCGGCTTCAGGTTTGGCACACATCTAGAGGCTTTCTAAGATGCTCTCCAGGGATGGAGGCTGGGTGGTGCCATCTTTGCACTCTCCCTCTGTCTCACACCAGCTCTCCAGTATCTCCTGGAGGGAGCTTGTGCTCTCATCTGGCACCCTGATTTTGGCAGCTGCCACCCTGGGGATGCCTCTTTGTTACCTGGCTCTGGTGGATTGTGGAGCTTGTGGTGATGGGTCCCACAGGACTACTGAAAAAGAGAAAACAGTTCTTAACCTGTTGTCAACCCAATGGCACAGAACAGAGACAGCAGCACGTTGAAAAGCACCCCCAGTGTCTTCTGAAAAAGGCCTGATAGCTTATCTTCATAGCTGTGGCCTGAGGGGCAGTCTTCCAATTAAATACACACTTGGGTCTGACTACAATCCTCTCCAGATACCAGGGAGGCTGGTGAGTGCCATCTTCATGCTCCCCTCTGCCCCACCCAAGGTGTAAGTGTCTCCAAGATAGAAGCTTGTGTACACATCTGGTACCCTGGGTATTGTGTCTGTTGCCCAGAGGATGCGTGCACTGAAATCCTGGCTCTGGTGGCCAGCAGGGCTTGTGCTTATAGGTTCAAAGGTAGCAAAGAAAGAAATAGTTCTTAACTGGCTAATACCCCAGGGCTCAATGCAGAGGGAACAGACAGAAATGCCCATCTCCCAGTCTTCTCATGAAAGAGGCATATTTGCATACTTCAAAAGCTATTATTGCCTCAGAGTTGGGCTTCCAATAAGCCTGAAACTGGGTGCTGACTGGGATAATTCGCTTTGGGACACTGACAGGACGTGGCACGTGCTTGGCTACTGGGATCCACTAAAAATACAGTGGGCTGCTTGAACGATCACAAAGGTTTGAGAGATAACCAAGAGATAGGACAGAGTTGAATGATAAAGTTCATCTCTTACTCAAGGCCACTGCTTTAAGACTGGGAGTGGTGGCTGTTTTATCTTATGCATAGACGTGAACACAAGGAATCAAGAAAAATGAAGAAACAAAGGAACATGTTCTAAATGGAAGAACAAGATGAAATTTCATAAAAAGACCTTAATGAAATGGAGTTGAGTGATTTAACGGATAAAAAGTTCAAAATGATGGTCATAAAGATGTTCACTGAGCTCAGGGGAAGAATAGAGGAACAAAGTGAGAATTTCAACAAAGAGATAGAAAATATAAGAAAGCACCAATTAGAAGTCATGCAGATGAAGAACAGAGTAACAGAACAGAAAAATACAATAAAAGTGTTCAATAATAGACTAGGTAAAGCAGAGGAAGGGAGAAGTGGACTTGAAAACAGGGCAATGGAACTCACCCAGTCAGAGCAGCAATCAGAACAAGAAAGACAGAGTGAAGATGGTCTAAGGGGCTCATGAGACAACTTCAGGTTGACCAACGTTCATGGTGTAGAGATCCCAAAAGGAGCAGAGACAGAGAAGGGGGCAGAAAACTTATTTGAAGAAGTAATAGCTGAAAACTCCCTTACCTGGGAAGAAAACAGACATCCACATCCAGGAAGCCCAGAGAGTGCCAAAGAAGAGGAACCCAAAGAGACACACAAGACACATCATAATTGAACTGTCAAAAGTGAAGTACAAGAGGGGCTGGCCCCGTGGCCGAGTGGTTAAGTTCGCCCGCTCCGCTGCAGGCGGCCCAGTGTTTCGTTGGTTCGAATCCTGGGCGCGGACATGGCACTGCTCATCAAATCACGCTAAGGCAGCGTCCCACATGCCACAACTAGAAGAACCCACAACGATGAATACACAACTAAGTACCAGGGGGCTTTGGGGAGAAAAAGGAAAAAATAAAATCTTTAAAAAAAAAAAAAAGTGAAGTACAAGAAAGAATCTTAAAAGCAACAAGAGAACAGAACTCCCATAAGACTATGAGCAGATTTTTCAGCAGAAACTTTGCAGGACAGAAGGGAGTGGCATGATATATTATTCAGTGTGCTAAAAGAAAAAACTCCCACCCAAGAATCCTCCTCCCAGCAAAGTTCTCATTCAGAATAGAAAGAGACAGAAAAAGTTGTCCAGGCAAGCAAAAGCTAAAGGAGTTCTCATCACAAAAAAAAATTGTAACTGTGTGTGGTGATGGATATTAACTAGATTTCTTGTGGTTATCATTTTGCAATACATACAAATATTGTGTCATTATGTTGTACACCTGTAACTAATATAATGTTGTGAGGGAATTATATCTCCATTTTAAAAAAGACAAAGATAAACAGATTCTTGAAAGCAGAAATAGAGCAGTCACTCATCCCATACAAGGCATCCCCAATGAGATGAACAGCTGATTTCAGACACCATGGAGGCCACAAGGCACTGGGGTGACATATTTGAAGTTTTTGAGAGAAAAAAACTGTCAAACTTGAACTTACTATCTAACAAAAATGAAGGAGAAGGGGCCAGCCCTGTGGCCAAAGAGTTAAGTTCATGTGCTCTGCTTCAGCAGCACAGGATTTGTGAGTTCAGATCCTAGGCATCTACCTACATGCCACTCATCAAGCCATGTTGTGGCGGCATCCCACATGGAGGAACTAGAAGGACCTACAACTAGGATATACAACTATGTGCTGGGGCTTTTACAAAAATGAAGGAGAAATCAAGACATACCCAGATAAATGAAAACTGAGATTTTTGTCACTAGCAGACCTGTCCTATAACAAATACTAAAGGGAGCCATTCAGGCTGAAATGAAGGACACTAGTCAGTAAATAGAATGCATACAAACAAAGAAATAGCACCAGCGAAAGTCATTAAATAGATAAACAAAGAAGAAAATATGAATGGGTTTTGTTGCTGTTGTTCTTTGTAAGAGTTTTTTCTCCTAACTTAAAAGAAACTTGCATAGTGCAAAAATTATAAATACGTGTTAATGGGCAAACAACGTAAAATATAGAATTTGTATAAGAATAACAGCACAAAGCAGAATGGAACATAGCTCTATAGGATCAAAGTTTTGTTTACTATTTAAATTAAATTGGTATTAACCTAGTTGGGAATGAAGTAATTAGGAAATTAATACACTCAAACAAAAAATATTATAGACAATGTGAACACTTGTATGAAAAAAATTACATATATTATCATGGACAAATTTCTAGAAAGACACAACTATCAAAACTGACAAGAATAAATTGAAATTCTAGAAAAACCTATGACAAGTAAAGAGAATGAATCAGTAATCAAAATACTCCCTCAAAGTAAAGCCATGATGGCTCCATCTTGAATTGTACCAGACATTTGAAGGAGAACTACTGTCAATACTTTACAAATGCTTCCAAAAAATATAATAGGAAATGGTGCTTAGGCTCTTACCACCTCATCTACGATGCCAGAACTACCCTTACAGCAAAAAAAGACAATGGCAACACAAGAAAACTACAGGCTAATATCCTTGTGATTGTATATGCAAAAATCCTCCAGAAATTACGAGCAAATTAAAACCATCAGTATATAAAAAAGGATTCTACAAGATGACCATGTGGGATTCATCCCAGACACGAAAGGTTGGTTCAACATAAGAAAATTAAGCAATGTAGTATAAGATGCTAGTAGACTAAACGGAAAAAAACACATGATCATATAGGTAGAGGAAAAAAGAGTATTTGACAAGATTCAACACCCTCTCATGAAAAAAAAACACTCAAAAGGTAAGAATTGAGGAGAACTTTCTCAAACTGATAGATGTTTATGAAAAATCCACAGCTAACATCTTATTTAAGGGTGAAAAACTGAATGCTTTCCCCATAAGAAAAAAGAAAAGAGTGTCTGATCTCATCACTTGTATTCAATGTTATGATAGTTTCTGGCCGGAACAATTAGGTTAGAAAAAGAGTAAAATGTGCTCATATTAGAAAGGAAAATTTAAAACCATCTCTATTTGAAAATGACATGATTTTATACATGGAACATCCAAAGAAATCCAACAGAAACTATTAGACCTAATAAACAAGTTCAGTAAGGTTCCAGGAAATAAGATAAATATGCAAAAATTAGTTACGTTTGTATACACCAACAACAAAACATCCAAAAATAAATAAAGAAAACAATTTCATTACAATAGAGTCAAAAAGAAAAAAACACTTAACAATAAATTTAACAAAAGAAGTGCAAGACTAGTGTACTGAAAACTGCAAAACTGTTGAAAGAAATTAAAGAGCACCTAAATAAATGGAAAGACATCCCATGTTCATGAATTAGTGATTTAATTTTGCTAAGATGGGGAGAGGTGTCAAGATGGTGGCATAGGCAGACTCTGAACTCACCTCCTCCCATGGACACAATCAATTTACAACCACTCTGAGAACAACTACCCATTAGAGAGAACTGAAACTGGGTAAAAAAAAAATTCCCACGACAAGGGACAGTCCTGACTGAGTCAAAAATTCCTGTCTGGAGACTAAAAACAGCCATGTTGGCAAGCTATGGTGCTTTATGGCCAGCTGGGAGTGATCCTAAGGTTCACAGCCTTTGCTGGAAGAGTGGGGGAACTGAGCATAGGAGAGTTACCCCAATAAGCATCCTTTGGACTCAGCACAACTGAGATGAGTCTCATAATATCTGGCTTTGCTGGCTACTAAGAACAACAGGGAATACCCCCAGGAAATCTATGGGAAATAAGGGGGGAGAGCCAGCTCTTAAAGGGCACATGCACAAATTCACCCATGTTGGAAAGCAACCTAAAATCCCCAGAAAGAAAGGTGCACAGTCCCTTGGTGAAAAAAAGACCGACCTGATAGGCTGTGGGAGCATCTCAGAGAGAGATGAGACCTCTCCGGGGAGTGAGACATTGACAGCAGACATTTTGTGACCTAGTCCAGGCCTATTGACACAGATGCTGGCAGGCGCCATTGGAGCTCTTCCCCTGGCCTGTTAGCCCAGGGTCTGCCCCACCCACTGAGCACTGATTAATCCAGCTCAGCCAAGGTAGGCAGCCTACCCTACAGACAACCCCCACCCAACAGCAAGTCCTTGGGCCTGCATGGGCTGGGTGCCTGGATTCTCTGCAGCCAGGCAAGTGGTCTGCCTCTGTTGGGAAGGGATGGGAAACTAGTGGGCAGATTATGTGGGGCCTCTGCAGTGAGGTGACGGGGTCCACTTCAGTGGGTCAGGGTGCACTCAAGGTACAGGACTGTGTTTATGGGGTGTGTGGCCCTGCAGGCTGTGGAGTATGTCAGCTGCAGAAGACTTGTGCATCACAAACAACCACATAGGGGGTGAGGCCACTTTCCAAAGCCTGAAAGAAATGGTTGCTCCCATGCCTGGGGCCAGCCCCACTCATTTGCGATCCTGAGAGAGCTGACAACACCCTTGCAGGCCAGAGGCCTACAGCAGTTGTAAGCCCCTGAGCCTAGCAACCAGCCACACTGGAGGTCTTCTCACTTAGTAGAAAAGCTGGAACAGGAATGTGCTATTAGACCTTGCAGCCAACTGTGCTGGGGCTCCCCAGGGCCAATAATGTGGATGAAGGGTCCATAGCATTCAGACACATCTAACTATCACAACAAGCTGGACAGGGAGACAGCTTAGCATCCCTGGGCACCTACAGCAAGAGCAACTATGCCACAACAGAAGGACACATGTAGCCCACAAAGAAGTCACTCCTAGAACATTTGGAAGTGGTGATGAGAGGGGAGTACACTGCTGGCCCTCAAAACCCACTTCTTACATAAAGCCACCTCTCCAAGATCAGCAGACATAGCTGATCAACCTAATACGTGGATATAAGTACAGACAAAGAAGCAAGATGAGAAGGCAAAGGAATACATTTCAACTAAAGGAACAGGACAAGCCCCCAGAAAAAGAACTAAATGAAAAAGAAATAAACAATCTAGCTGACAAAGAGTTCAAACAAAAAGTCATAAGGATGCTCACTGATCTTAGGAGAAGAATGGATATAAAGTCAGTGAGAATATCAACACAGAAGTGAAAAATATGAAAAAGAACCAATCAGAAATGAATAAAACAAGACTAGAAATAAAAAATTCACTAGAGGGAATTAATAGCAGAGTAGATGATACTGAAGAAGAGATCAGTGAGCTCGATGAAAGACTAGAGGAAATCACCCAAACTGAACATACAAAAAAGAAAAGAACTTAAAAGAATGAGAACAATCTAAGGGACCTCTGGGACAATGTCAAGAGCACTAACCTTTTTATTATAGGTGTCCCAGAAGGAGAAGGGAGAGACAAAGAGGCAGAGAATCTATTTGAAGAAATAATATCTGAAAAATTTTCCTACCCTAAGGAAGGAAACAGACATCTAGGTACAGGAAGCACAGAGAGCATCAAACAAGACAAACCCAAAGAGGGCCACACCAAGACACACTATACTTAAAGTGTCAAAAATTAAAGATAGAGAATCCTAAAAACCACAAGCAAAAGGCAACAAGTTACATAGAAAGGAGATCTAATAAAGCTATCAGCTAACTTCTCGGCAGAAACCTTACAGACTAGAAGGGAGTGGTAGAATACATTAAAGTGCTGAAGGGAAAAAACCTACAGCCAAGAACACTCTACGCAGCAAGGCATCATTCAGAATGGAAGGAGAGAGAGTATCCCAGACAAGCAAAAGTTAAAAGAGTTTATCATCAAGAAGCCAGTTTTACAAGAAATGCTAAAGTGACTTATTCAAGTGGGAAAGAGAAGACCAGAAAGAGGAAAAAGATAATTATCCCCCAAAAAGGCAAGAAAATCACTGGTAAAGGCAAAAATACAGTAAAGGTATCAGATCAACCACCTAGGAAGATAATATGAAGGTCAAAAGACAAAAGTACTAAAATTACGTATTGCGATGATAAAAGGGTAAAAGATACACACACACACACACACACACAAATAGGTAAGATATGATATCAAAAACATAAGATCTGGGAAGTGGAGAGAAAAAGAGTAGAGCTTTTAGAAAGACATTAAACTAAAAAGAACATCAACTTAATATTGATTGCTATATACATAGGTTATTATAAATGAATCTCATGGTAATCATAAACCAGAAACCTATAATAAACACACAGAAACTTAAGAGAAGGGAGCTCAAACAAAATACTAAAGAAAGCCATCAAATCACAAGGGAAGAGAGCAAGAGAAGAAGAAAAGAACAGAAAAGAACTACTAAAAGACCATGAAAGAAAGTAACAAAATGGCAGTAAGTACATACTTATCAATAGCTACTTTAAATGTCAATTGAGTAAATGCTCCAATCAAAAGGAATAGGGTGGCCGATAGGATTAAAAAAACAAGACCCATAAATGCTGCATACAAGAGATACATTTCAGACCTAAAGACACTCACAAACTGAAAGTGAAGGGATAGAAAAAGATACTCCATGCAAAGGGCAATGAAAAGAAAGCTGGGGTAGCAATACTTACGTCAGACAAAATAGACTTTAAAACAAAAACTATAACAAGAGACAAAGAAGGACACTACATAATGATAAGGGGAACAATCCAACAAGAGGATATAACACTTGTAAGTATCTATGCACCCAACATAGGAGCACTTTTATATATACAGCAACTATTAACAGACATAAAAGGAGGAATAGACAGTAACACAATAATAGTAGGGGACTTTAACCTTCCACTTACACCAATGGATAGATCATCTAAGCAGAAGATCAATAAGGAAACATTGGCCTTAAATGACACATTGGACCAGATGGACTTAGTAGATATATAAAGAACATTCCATCCAAAAACTGCAGAATACACATTCTTTTCAAATGCACATGGAACTTTCTCCAGGATAGATCACATATTAGGCCACAAAGCAAGTCTCAAGAAATTTAAGAACATTGAAATAATACCAAGCATCTTTTCTGACCACAAAGGTATGGACCTAGAAATCAAGTATAGGAAGAAAATCAGAAAAACCACAAATATGTGGAGATTAAACAAAATGCTACTGAGCAACGACTAGATCAATGAAGATATAAAAGGAGAAATCAAAAATTTTCTGGAGGAAAATGAAAGTGAAAATACGACATGCCAAAATCTATGAGATACAGCAAAAGTGGTTCTAAGAGGGCAGTTTATAGCAATTCTGGCCTAACTCAAGAAACAAGAAAAATCCAAAAACTTCTAGCGTCCAGAACTGTGAGAAAATTAATTTCTGTTGATTAAGCCACCATCAATATTATTCTATTATGGCAGCTGAGCAGACTGAGACAACATCCTCCCTTATCACTCTCGTCAAATGGCAGGGCCTCCTATTTCTCAGGGGAAAATGCACAGCAGAAAGTGATAATTTCAAATACCCACCACCAAACTTTTAACTGACCTGCACTTATTTATGTCTGTGCTAACTTTCTCTCGTGTCCCCGTGGAAGACATTGAGCTCCTACAGTCTAAAGTTAGTACCTTCACTGAACTTCATGTCCCTTCTCCTCTCACCTTTTTGGGAACCTGGCTTTCTAATGTATTTCCTCTTTCTTTGCTGTGTTCCATTGATGCATCTCTGCCCACTCCTTTCCTGCACCCTTAAATATTCTCAGGAATCTCTCTTGTTAACATCCTCCTTAACCCCATACCCCTGACCATTGTCCTATATCTCCCTCTTCCACATCACAGTCACACTTCTGCACTTTCTCCAAGATCCTCCTTCCTTGCCTTCTCCTTGTACTCAGAATATCAAAAGTTGACATTATTGACCTCTCGCTCCTGGAAACACTCTCTTCCTTCGGTTTCCTTGATGTCAGACTCTCCTGGATCTCCCCTTTCACAAATGACATCCTCTTCAGGCTCTTTTGCTGGCTCCTCTTCCTCTATATCCATTCTTCCCTCAAATGTTAGTGCTTCCAGTGGTCAGAGCCCCCTTTTCATCTCATTTTTCACTCTCTCACTAGGACATCTACTCTGTGAGCTCCAAGTATCATTCACATACTGCTCATGTCCACGTCTCTATCCAAACCCCACATCATCTGCTTAGGATCAGATCCTGCATTCAACTCAACAAGACATCTCCACTCACCGCTCACTCTCAACATGTCCAGTGCTGCATTCATTATCTTCATTTCCAACCTATTTCCGTCTTCCCACTTTCAGGCAATGGACCACTCCAGAAACCTGGACCATTTCCTTAGCTCCTTCCTGTCCCTCCACCCCCAGCATGGTTGATCAAGTACCTACAATATGTCAGGTCTCATGTTAAGCACCTCACATCCAATGACTTTATTTTATTGACCCAATCTTAAGAAGGAAAAAAAGAAATAGTCAAACTTTAGATGTTTCTAGCAATTATTGGTAAGGAAATTGAATGGGAAGTCCCTAAATACAGCAGGCAGTAATATAATTATTAAATACTCTTCAAGTAATCTGTGAGAAAAGTGCCCAACATGAATTAATAAATGATTCATATTTTCAGTTTAGAACAAATGGTAAGGGGGATGGATCAGAGACTGGAGGAGAGTACACAAGATAATACCTACAGAGCCTCACACACTCCATGCCACCAGTTTCTTGCCCCACCCTCTAATCCATTTTGCAGAGCTTGGCTAGATTAATCTTCATGTATGCAGACTCCTTCAAGAACCTCAATACACTTCCCACAACCTGGAATTCAAACTTTTGAACCCTGGTGTTCATGTCTTTCGTTAGTATATAGAACTACAGCAATATTTTTCTGCTGAGTTTCTTTCCTATAATCTTGATAAACTCAATTATTAGTTCTAGAGGGTTTTTTCTATAGACAAGCATGCTGTCTACAAATAATGATAGGTTTCTCCTGCCTCCTTCTCAATTTGTAGACCTTTTATTTCTCTTTCTCGCCATAATGCACTGGCTAGGACTTACAGTACAGTGTTGAATAGAACTGCTGAAATTGGACATATTTTCTTATTTCCAATACTAGGGGAAAAGCACTCAGTGTTTTCCCATTAAGACTGACTTAACTGTAGGTTTCAGGAATATACCCGTTTTCAGATTTGTCATTTTCATTAGTTTCTGCTCTTCTCTTTATTATTTCCTTCCTACTGCCTGTTCTAGCTGCTTTTAATTTTCAGGTTTCAGAACATGAGAGCTTAAGTTGTTTATGATATATTTCTTCTTCTCTAATATAAGTCTTTCATCCTACAATTTTTCTACAAGCACTACTTTAGCTTCATCCCATAAATTTTGATATGTTGTATTTTCATTTTGATTTAGTTCAATTATTTCCTAATTTCCTTGGAGACTTCCTCTTTGACCCACAGAATATTGACAAGTGTCTTATGTAATTTCTAAGAGTTTGGAGATGTTTCTGTTCTCTTTCTTCTACTCATTTCTAGTCTAATTCCACTGTGCTCACACAATATATTTTTCAATTCTTTTAAATTTGCCAAGTTTCATTTTATGACCCAGGATAGAACCTATCTTGCTGAATTTCCATGTTCTTTGAAAAGAATGCATAGCCTGCTGTCGTTTGGTAGAATGTTCTAAAATGTTAATTAAGTCAATTTGGTTGATAGCGGTGTTCACTTCTTCTATATTCTTACTGATTTCCTATCTAATACTTCCACTTCTGGGAGAGGAGTATCACAGCCTCTGACTATAATAGTAGATTTGTTTCTTTCTCCTCTCAGTTCTGTCAGTTTTTGTGTCATGTGTGTGGAAGCAGTGTTGTTATATGCATACACATTTAGGATTGTTATCTCTTTGTAAATCGACCCCCTCGTCATTATGTGATACTGTGATTTATAATAAAAAGATATATTTGGTCTTCCTCCCCATTTCTGGCACAGAGCTCCTAAGACCTTTAGAATTTCCTGTGATGAGAGAGAGAAAAGTGTCTTTTGTTATGTTCATGAGATGACTTTTGGAATGCACCTAAGGATGGGAGCTGGTTACCACTGGAGCCAACCAGATAATTAGAGGGTTGGAACGTTCAGTTCCATCTGCTGACATCTGAGGAGGGGAGAGGGGCTGGCAGTTTAATCAATCACTAATTCTCAATTAATCAATCATGCCTATGTCACAAAGCCTTCATAAAAACCTGAAAGAACAGGGTTCAGAAAGCTTTCAGATTGCTGAACACATGGAGTTTTGGGGACAGTCATGCACTCAGAGAGAGCATGGAAGCTCCATACCCTTTCCGCATACCTTGCCCTATGCATCTCTTCCATTTGCCTGTTTCTGAGTTATATCCTTTTATAATAAACTGGTTATCTAGTAAAGTGTTTCTGTGAGTTCTCTGAGCTGCTCTAGAACTTGCAGAACCCAAGGAGGGCATCATGGGAACCTGTGATTTATAGCCAGTCAGTCAGCAGTCCAGGTAACAACCTGGCCTTGCTACTGGTGTCTGAAATGGAGGGGGGACAGTCTGGTAGGACTGAACTCTTAAGTGGTGGAATATGATGTATGTAGATAGTGTCAGAATTGAGTTGAACTGCATAAGACACAGCTAATGTCCAAGAATTGTTTGTTGGTATGGGGAAACACCCAAACACACACACACACACACACACACACACACACACACACACACATACAATGAATTTGGTACCAGAACCCAATTAAATATCCATTACTATTTATGGTAATTTTTGTGCTTGGAAGTCGACTTTCTCTGATATTAATTAGCTATTCCAGCTTTCTTTGAGTTAGTCTTTGTATGGCACATGTGTTTCGCTCCTCTTACTCTTAACCTATGTGTACCATTAATTTTAAGGACAAGTCTGATGGAGAATGGTGGTTACTGAGTCATCAGGCCCTTTAGTTCTATGTCCTGTTGCCTGCTCCCCTAGTGGAGGTGTCTCTTTGGCCATCCTCTGCCTCTTCCTATTCCTCCCTACCAGGTCCTTGTTAAATGCCCCACACAAATCGCACCACCCCCTTATCCATGCAGGCCCCCTGGTTTTCCTGACCACTGATTTTTCTGAGATCCTCTCTTTCAACCCTCTTTTCTTCCTAACTTCTCTCCATTCTCACTTACTGTCACACTGAGTGCCATGCTTTTCTCGCTTTTACAGGGGCCATGCAGCCCAAGACAGTTTCCAGGGCTCCACCCACTCCTATCTCCCTGCCCCACTGGGGTTGCATCCAGCGTGTGACGATGATAATAGTTTCCTTTGGGCTAAGGTTCCAGAACTGGACCTGAGGGGGAGGAGATGTGAGGAAGTCACCACGAGGAGAGGACTAGAGTGTTTCCTCACCACTTCAACCCCTGCCGAGGTTCTAAGGGCAAGGATAATGACAATGATTTATAGAGATGTGTCTTGTCAGAGCCAATTTCCCTTTCACAAATTTTTTTGAATGCTATAAAAAATGAGTCAAGGGGACAAAGGTGAAAGGAGAGAAATATTGTCAAATAGGGACAAGCATTCACCCAACAGCCATGGACCACGTAGCAAGATACTCACTGACAGTCCAGGCCAAGAGCAGACGAGGGAGGCTTCAGGATGCTAGATGTGCAAACTCCCTGCAGACACAGTTCTCATTGTAAATACTCACTCCCTTTCCTGCTTCTAAGTATAAAAGTTTGAACATATTAAGTCCCACAAAACCTGGCTCTGCTCCTGCCTCTCGTCTCCTCAGACACATTCTTTCATCCATTATTCCCCCCCCCCAGTCTTGTGTCAACTTCTCCATCTCTCCTGAATCTGTTATCTCGTCCTAAAAATGTGACTGAAACTCTTCCACTAAAAAAGTCAAAAACTTACTAAATCTTATGACCTCCCTCCTGATCCATCTCTCTCTTGCTCATCACAAGCAACCTTCCTGGAAGAAAAGTCTACATTTTCATTCCACTTCCTCAGTTCTTTCCCACATCTCTCCCTGGCTCTCACTGTGCTCACTGGTGTAAGAAGACAGGAAAGTCTCACTCACCAGAATTCCCCAGGGGGATGCTGGTGAGGGCTGGAAGCTGACAAGGTCGCTCTCTCAGAGAACGAATTAGAGTGAGGGGCAGTGGATTCTACACCCCACAGGACACTACAGGCCAGAGAGTGGTCATGTGTGAGGACCTCAGGCTTTAGAGGGAGGCTGTGATGGAGGTGATGGCAAAGAGGGGAAAGCCCATGTGGTGCCAATGAGACTGATAACACCTCCCTGTTATAGACCAGAATCTACAGTAATGTCCACAAACAAACATGTTCTTGGCTCAACTGGGTTTTTCCGCAGAAACCAGGGTAGAAGAGAACCAAGAGAGCGGGTGTGAATGCAGGCAAGATGCGGTTAACGTGGGAGGGAAAGGAAGTGGGGGACTATGAGATGGTAAAGTGGTGTATTTCAGAAGGCACAAGGGGACTTGTACTGTGTCAAACCCTATAAGTGGTCAAACCGAGTTCAAACAGTTCTTTGAGGACAAGATTGGCAGATCCCATGTCCTGGCTCACCCAACATCCATTATGTCCCTGATCGAGGATCCTCCCTGTACTGCAGGGGATGCAAAGCTAAGAACTACGTTTTCCAGGTCCATTATGAGTAAGGTCCCAGCAATCATCTTTACACACACGAGAATTTTATTTGAGATTGAGTTACAATGGGTCAAGGCAGGATGCAGAGCACCCATTTTGGTGGCATGGAACGCTGGCAGAGAGAGAATGGGCACAGGCTAGCAGCTCCTGATCCTGCAGTTTCCTGTTCATGGCAGAGGCACCAGTCCTCTTAGCAGCCAAATTCTGCGGTCTGGTTCTTCTGGAAGTCGTTTCTGGGATCTGACCTGAGTTTGTTTCTTCAGCCCTATTAAAACACTGTTGACCTGATATATATCTTTTATTAAACATTTTTCTTCTTAGAGTAGCTGAAGAGAATGGTAAGTCTAAAACTAAAAGCTTGACACAAACAATACATAATACCAAAAATACTTGCACTGTTCTGTGTGAGACAGTTTTCAATTATCTCTATTTTGTGAGGCCAGGCAGCCTAAGACACTATTCTGGAGGTGAGGGACCTCCAATGTTGGGCACTGAGGGCTCCTGTGCTCAGGCCACTGAAACAGGTCCCTGTTCCCATGGCAATGAGGTGGGAGCTCTGCCCTGAGCTAAGCTCTAAAGGGTTATGGATGGGAGAAGTCTCACTGTTGGATAAATGGGGACACTGCTTGATCTATTCTTGCTGAATCTATGCAACAGACATTCCCATGGCCTCAAGTCTATCAGGGGCATCCAGAGCTAAATCATCAACACCGCCCACTTGTCTAGCACATTCCAGTTTACAAGCACTTCCACCAGTGAGAAACAGGCACCATTAGGACTACCTTCCCATTTCACAGATAAGAAAACTGAGGATCCAAGGAGTTTCCGGCATAAACCCAAGGTCTAGGAGCCAGTAGGTGGCAGCGTCAGGCCTAGAACCAGGTGGTCAGCCTTTCAGACCCATGGTCTTTCCAGATCCAGGGCCTCTCAAGGAAATGAATCTCCCACACTAAGACGGCTTCAGAGCTTGAGAAGCCACACAGAGGTGGGGGGGAGGCCTGTCCCACAGCGGCCTCTCACCTCCCTCACACCACCCCCAGGCAGGGAAACCTAGGCCTGTGGCTGCATCTCACAGCCTCTGAGAACCAAGGCGGCCCCTGGCCAACCACAGCGATCGCCCTCTGCACTCAGTGCATCACAAATGGGCCTGCACCTCCAGCCCAGCCCACACCTGCAAAGCCTGTTGGCCTGAGGAGCCTCAGCTGGTCTCCAGCAGGGCCTAGGACCCTCATGTCTCTGAGCTGAGGGCTGGTGAACACTCCCCCCTCCCTGGGGCAGGGAGCACTGTCTTCCTAGGGAGTGTCTCAGTCTCCTTTTACCAGGTCTTTTCATTAGTCTTAACCATCCCATCTAAACTACATTACCATTAAACCTGGAGAAGCCCCACTGGTGGGGACTGCTCCCCTCCTCCCCCTGGGCCCAGCTCCTCTGAAGGGCTCCCGTCTAACCTCAGATTGTCAGTGACGTTCATCCCACCCACATCAGTCAGCCCCTTTCTGCAGGACTTCCTTTATCACAAGGTTTCCCTCATGGGTCTCGGCTGGATGGGTTCCCAGCATCGCGCGTCCATCCAGTGGGGGAGGACAGGCCACAACACCCAGCACAACCTTCTGCCCACTTAGGGGCTCAGGCCACACCACTCCACCCCACAGAGCAGTGGGTAGGCTCTGCAGACCCCACAAACAGCCACGGACAACATGCCCTGGGATCTTGGAGACTCCCTCCTAAAGAGACACTGAGAAGAGGGAGAGCCCTGTCCCCTCAGCAGCACAGTGAACTTGGAAAAGACCTCCCCATTTATAGGGGCCTATCCCCATCCCCTCTGGACCTAAGAGAGGACGCCCTGTCAGCCTCCAGCCTGTGTGTCTGCTCCTGCTCCCTGGAGTAACACCCTTCCCTCCATCTCCTGTCACATGCCTGCTGACCCTTCCAGACGCAGCTCAAATGGCCTCCCTGGGGGCCTTCCCTGTTCTGTCTCAGATGGAATTAGATGATCTCCATGTTGGGCTCTCAAAGCACTTTAGCAAGTCATCACTCATTTGTGATACCAATACGCATCACTGGCTCTTGTCCTCTCCCGTCTGATGAAGGACCCAGGCCCTGTGAACAGATGAGGCGAGGAGGCCACTTGGGCTGCCGCAAGTGCAGGTCGGCACCTGAGAGTGGGTGTCTCACCCTAGTCCCAACCCTGCCTGTGAGGACCCTGGGGTGTCACATACGCTCTCGAACAAGACAACCAGCTTTCAGCTAAACTACACATGGCAGCCATCACTGGTTTCCATTCAGCAGATATTTACTGAGCACGCCTGTGTCTCGGTGCTGCCAGGGACTTCCCTTCCCATCCTGGTCACCATCTGTTCCTTCACTGAGCCTCGAGGTGGCTTCACAGGCAGCATGACCTCACCCAGCACCTCCTTTTCTGGCAGATTCTGGGCCCCCAAGGGCCCAGACCACATCGTTCTGTGGGAAAACAAAGGTGAGCTCCTCTCTGCTAGTCGTCCCCACAGACCCTGAGCAGTCACGTGTGTGCTGTCCTTCCCCAGCTAACACCACAGCCCACCCTGTCTGGGGTGGGTGTCCCACCTCCCTAGGACCCAGGCATGACTTCTTCATGGGTTGGGCCCAAAGACATCTTCCAGCGTCAGCCGTCTTCCTTTTCAGTGGAGACACAGCATACTCGTGTTTTACTACTCAATTGAATCATCTACCCTCAACAACAAAAAAGATGAGGGAGAAAAAAGAGGCAACTTAAATTGGGCAGCAATTCTACTCCAGTAGTATTTACTCTATTCAAAACCTGAGGACTTGGAGGGAACTTGAGATGGAAGCTGTAAATCCATGGGTTAGCCTTGGGGTCCCTTGGTCCATCTCTCTGCTCCCACCGGCCTTTCCTGGTGGGCAGTGGTGTGCTGGTAACCGCCTAACAGCTGGCTCCTCAGGAGGAACAAGCCCTGGTCTCCAGCCTTCAAAATTTTCTGTGGTGTAAATACTCCCACTAGGGCTCATTTCAAACTACCACCTTAATGACATGAACATACCGTTGGGAAAAGATGCATGACAGCAGCTCTCACAGCCAGTTCCAGCTGGCTCCAGCACACCACTGTGTTTGGGTGAATCCGATGTTTCGATATGCAGGACACAGGTTTCATACAGCCTGGCCCCTCATACCAGCCCACTGTTTCATCAGGAAGAAAAGGCGTGTCTTCCAGAGCAGGAGGAAACACTTGCTGAGGGTGGGAGGTCGGCCTGCAATCCCGCAGCATCCTAAGGGATTCACAAGAGTAGTATTAACTGTAATTGATTTCCACCTTAAAACCTAATTCTCCCCTTCAACA
Organism: Equus przewalskii; assembly: GCF_037783145.1. NCBI lineage: Eukaryota > Metazoa > Chordata > Mammalia > Perissodactyla > Equidae > Equus > Equus przewalskii. The sequence goes on from NW_027228757.1 coordinate 128,195, forward strand.
ACCAGAGCTAAGGCTTGGGGACTCCTCACGGACCCTCCTCCTCACTAGACAGTCCTGGCCCAAACTCAAGTGGGGTCCCCCAGAACCCATCTACCTCCCCAGGAGACTGTGTATCCTGAGGGCACAGAATGACTTTCTCTTTGGGAGCCCAGCATACTTGGATGCAGGATTGGAGACAAACAGACCTTTATTCCGTTTCTGCCTCTACCACCAAGCTGTGTAATCGTGGGCAGATCCTCAGTGGCCTCATCTGTAAAACCGGAATAATACCTACTTCGCAGGGTTGTTGGGAGCACTAAATAAATGTAGCACCAAAAGCACCCAGCACAGAGCAGTGCCAACAGGCACACCACCACTACTTCCCTCCTTCATGTCCCCAGGAAAGTGGGGCCTGAGCCACAGTCAGACAATGTTGCCACTTAGTGGCTGATCTCAGAATCACCCAAAGGCCTGTAGGTGTTCCTGGATTTGAGACAAACTGCTCAGAGAAGAGTTGGGATGGTGGGTTTCTGGTGAGAATGAAGACCGTGTTTTCTGAGAGGCCGTCTGTTGTTATGGAAAGACAATGGGCACTAGTATCAGGTTCAGGTCCCTGCTTTGCCACACAGTAGCTGTTTGACCTTGGGCTAGTTATTCAGTTTCTTCAAAACAGTTTCCTCATCTGTGAAATGGACAAAATGATTTCTATGTCATTAGATAAACACTCAATAGGTGTCTGTTGCCCTTCTTCATGCTCTTGACTCCTCTTCCAGCCCCCTTTCTAGACCCTACTAAATATAAACTGACTGCCTCCTAGTGCCTTCTTGGTGGTTTCCCCAACCACATTTTCTCAACCCTGTTTTCAGGGGTGCTGCCTAGTTTGCCTCAGGACTCTGCACCTCTTAGGGAGAGAATCTCAAAGGCCACAGCCATCCACAGTACTTCAGGTCCCAAAGCTCTAAATGTTTACAATATTCAGTATCGTTCAGACTCTTGGTGATGCACTCAGGATGACAAAGTTATGCCAAGGATGACATATAAAGTAGATGCCAAGTTATTCATTGCAGTAAGATGCCCCCCATTCAAACCAGTGACCCAAGACCCCATCTTCCCATTAACAAGTTCTCTCCACAACCACATGGGGACCTCGCTGGGCACACACCCTGTGATGGTCAGGGTGGGGATTATTTCTCCCCAATTTCGAGAACATTCTGAAGCTTCCTCACTCAACTGAAACATCTCTGTGGTGGGAAGACTGCTCATGACCCCGATCCTGAGGACACACACTGACCAGCATGGTTTCTGTGCTGACTAGCGCCCTTCAGGTTAGATCAACCCGAGTTGTGCCAGTGCCACAGTCGGCTGTTGTGGAAATGTGGGGCTTTAGGACTAGATGGAATTAGGTCTGAATCTCATCTTTTTTGCTTATTACCTGAGTGGCCCAAGTTGCTGAACTATCCAAGCCTATGAGCTACCACGGCAGTGGGGGACATGTTCCTACCTCAGGACTCTCTGGGTGTAGTAAATGGGGCACTGTGTGTGTGCCCAGTGTGATCACAAGTGCTCAACAAATACTCCATGTTATCGAGAATCCACTGTATAGGAGAGACTTCCTCCATTGTGAATGTGTTGGCTTCACTACTAGACCGCAATTCCAGGGGTGCCCCCTCGTGGCAGTACATTTTCCTAATTTCCTTCAAAAAATAAAACTGTCCTTGGGGATAAAAACCCACTATTCCCTTCAGTCAACTTATTTCTATATTTCAAGATATGAGCCACCGAAACTCTTTACAATGAAAGAAAAGTGTAAATGTGTGTCATAACATATTTCCCAACATACACAGTGGATTCTCCACTCGCCAGAAAGAAATGCTGTGAAACCTAAGCTAATGGAAACACAGAAGAAACTAGATATTCATGGCCATAGGACGGGAATAAATGGGTCACAAAACAAGAAATGCAATTACTTCACATGTGCAGGAGGAAAAAATACAGGGTGACTCAATGAATGTTTTCCCCTAGGGTTGCAATCTCTGGGTGCAGTTTTCAGCACATGCACACTCCCCACTGGCCTCGGCATCTGAAACAGCAATCAGTATAAAACCAGACTAATCCTGAGGCAGAGATCCCTCTTGGGGGACTCGTTTAGAACGCGCAGCCTTGTTCCTACCACCATCATCATGTGGGATACCAGCTTTATCAAGGAGAATACTGTCTTCCCCTCTGGCTTTCAGAGCTCATGTGACCCGGCAAATGATGGTGGCATCTATTACTGCTTAAACCTCCCCACAAGGATGATGGAAGAACTCCTCCCTCCCAGAGTGGGCTCTCCTGGGGCTGAACCCATCCATCACTTAGATTCTCTCTGATTCTCATCAAGACCTGCAGTGAGAGCTGGCCTCTGCCCATTACATTACTGTAACCATTCCACTGCTGTGTTCCCTTTCTTTCCTCTGGGCCTTCATCCTAGGGAATGTGTGGAGGAAGGGAGGAAGTCACTGTCCCCATTCTCTGTAGGATTTGCATATCTAGCGGGAAGCATTTATCAGAATGTGAGCAATAGAGCAGCCCCCAGCCCCTACCTGGGGAAAATATCTACCACTAATTTCTCTGCCTGAATGTCACTATATTTTAGTCCTTAACATAATTTTGACACATTTCCCATAGCTGTCTTCAAAGGCCAAAATCTGCTTTTCTACCACATTTATTTGCAGCTGTCTGGACAGGCCTTGTGGGCCTCGGGCATGTCATGTGGTCTATGTGTTTTCCCCTGAGCAAGTGCTCTGGGCATATTTCAGGCAGTTGACGTTTATTGAGTGCTTACTATGTACAAGGCACAGAGACTAACACTTGATATGAATGATCTCATTAATCCTCCAACAGCTCTCTGGGCAGGCAGGATCATTACATCCACTTCACAGATGAGAAAGTGGCTCAGAGGAGTAGAATGACTTGTCCAAGATCCAAGGCTGACAAATTACAGAAAGGAGTCAAACCCAGGTCAGTCTGGCCCCAAAGCACTTGGTCTTGTCCTGTACTTCCAACACAATTGTATTTGTAAAAACAGCTTTGCTGAGATACACAATACGTTTCACCCACTTCAAGGGTCCAAATCAATGGCTTTGGTGTATTCACAGAGATGTGCAGCCATCAAAAGAGCCAATGTTAGGACACATTCTCCACCTCAGACAGGAACTTTGCGTCCTTCAGCTGCGACTCCCTTCTCCCTTCTTCCCCACCCTCTCGCAGCCATGAACATCCACTAATCTATTCTGCACTTCCAGATGAGTGGAATCACGTACTATATGGTCTTTAGTGTCTGATTTCTTTCTCTTAGCATAATGTGTCAAGCTTTATCCATGTTGTAGCATGCATCAGTACGTCATTCCTTTCAATGAGTGGATAATATTCCATTGGACGCATGTGCAACATTTTGGGTTCATTTTGTTTTGTTGGAGCAAAACTTCAACTTGTATTATCTATAAACCATTAGCATTTGAGGAATTTCTGTTATATATAGCCAAACTAATTTTTTTTGGTGAGGAAGATTGGCCCTAAGCTGATATTATACACTTGAAAGTTAAGAGAGTAGATCAGAAATGTTATCATCACACATGCAAAATGCTGGTAATTATATGAGGAGATGGAGGCATTACTATCCTCATTGTGGTAATAATTTTCCAGGGCACACATTTAGCAAATCACCATGTTGTACATCTTAACATACATATGGTATATATCAGTAATATCTCTGTCAAGCTGGGGGGAATGAACTTGTATGATAGTTAGCTTTGTGAGGTGTGATAACAAGTGATTTTTATTCTTCTGGACAACTTTCTCTGTGTTCTAAATTTTATATAATCAAACATGGATTGTTCTCAGAAAAAAAAATCCTTCCTTTTACAAATTGTTATGTCCCTTGACTCACCAGGCAAGGTGAGTGTGAGCTGAGAGGATTCAAGAGGAGAGTGAGGATGGGAGGGGGCCGGGGGTGGGGAGAGGAGGAGCCACTGGTCTAACCTCATCAACAAGCAGTCATGGACTCCTTGTGCCCCAGCTGGTTCTCCTGCCAGACCCTGATGCTGCAAATCAGCCTCCTGGATGAGTAGCAGAGCAGGTGGGGGGGGGGGGGGCTCCAGGCAGGTGTGGAGGAGGCTGAGGAGTCAGGTGGGAGGGGGAGCTGGGGCTTGCATGGTATTAAAACTCTGACTCACAAAGAATGAGGGTTGAGGGGGAGGGAAAGGGGGCTGGGGCTTTTCTGGGATGCCTGCAACTTCCTCAGGACAGGAAAAGCTCCATCAAACCTCTACCTCAAAGGACAGTTATTTGTCCTGCTCCATTGGGCTGCTGCCGCTGAGATCCTCAGACCAGTGTCTCATTTTCCACCTCCCTGTTTGTTGGGAACAAATCCACAGTCTCAGGTCCTTGTCTCCGTTCGCTCCCCGGCGCCCAGCCTGCTTCCTTCTTCTCCTCCCAGGCTGAGGAGGGCAGAAAAGCTGCCACTGGCCATCATTAGGGACAGCTGAGCTGTGGCACCATCTGCAGAGGTGGGGACGTGCGGCCTCTGGTGTGGGGGGAGTGGGGTCTTCCTCTCTCCCTCTGCTGGTGACCTTTCTGTGTGGTTACCAGCTGTTTCTGAGCTCTCCGTGGGGATGGGGGTAATGCTGCAGGAGCTGCCTCATGGGAACCAGGCTCGGACTTGGTGGCCTCGTCCCCTGCCCTTGTCCCCAGAACTTCCTTGTGGTGGAACGAGGGGCTGAATTCAGCAGTCACACCCACTGGGTGGAAATTCTGGTTTGCCCCATATTGACCATAAAATTTTGGACACATTGTAAATACCCTGGCAGAGTGGCTTTATCTTTCTGAGCTTCAATTCCTCACCTGGAAAATGGATACAATAATGCCTCACTCAAGGTGTTCTTGGGAGAGTAAGTGAAATCGTGCACTTTCCGACCGGTGTATGAACAGGGACACAGATTCCTCATGTATACAGCATCATACATTTCTTGCTTGATAAAACTTGCCGATGGACACTGTAAAAAATGTGATGTTTCCTTGTTTCATAATTGACAGTGATATCGCGATCCAACAGTTGAAAACAGGAAATGTTTCCCTCTGGGACGTGAGGCAGTTGTGGTAACACAGAGATTGCACACGTCCTTACGCTCCCCACTGCCCTCCACCTCCTGCACTGTGGTGAACATTGTAAGAACCTTTGAAACAGTCCATTCCCCCTTACCAATCAATAGGAGAAATATTACCACGATTGTTGATGATGAGCAGAGGATGTGGGAGACGAAACATAAGGAAAAAATAGGCAAGATAAATAAGCATGAAAGACAGTCATCGTCACAGGTAATCAAACAAATGCAGATGAAGAAAACTGGGTATTGTATTTTGCCTGTCACATCAGCACAGGTTTTTTTTCTTACTGCGAATCCTCCATTTGGCAATGGGACACTACGACAGGCACTCTCATATATGGTAGCCAACTTTTAAAATGAGTAAAAGCTTCTTGGTAGTACATTTGATGTGTCAGAAACATTTAAGCATTTATAATATTTATACCTGGGAGCCAGCCCGGTGGCATAGTGGTTCAGTTCGTCTGCTCCACTGGTGGCCTGGCGGCCCAGTGGATCCTGGGTGCAGACCTACCACCACTTGTCAAGCCACGCTGAGTTGGCATCCCACATAAATAGAGGAAGATTGGAACAGATGTTAGCTGAGGACCAGTCTTCCTCACAGTAAATAAATAAATACATAAATAAATAAATAAAATATTTCTACCTTTTCCTTGGTAACTCCACTTCTGGGAAAAACCTTCATGCAGAAGAAGCTTATGAACAAAGACATTCATTTTGGTCTATTTATAATAGTGAAAATATTGGAACCCAGTGAGAGGGTAAATGACATATGGGCCAGTTACAACATTAAGGTGGTGACAATGACAGCCCCAGGTAAGCTGGGTTGGGCGGGTGACTGAGAAGATGGACAGGATTTGGTCAGAAGGAAGACAGAAATAAACGTGCTGAGCATTTACCATATGCAAGATCTGCACCTGGAGTGTTCCATACATTCTCTCATTGCAGCCTCACAGCACCATGTGTTTCCTGTGGCGCTGGGAGGGATACTGAGGCAGAGAGGACAGGACAATAGAAGACCCATTGCTAATGACCAGGCACTGTGACACATGGCAGGAATCTGGCTTTCTATGTAGCCCCACTGAGTAGATGACACCACCCTCGTCTTAAGTTTGAGGAAACCAAGGCTCAGAGAAGCCAATGAACTTGCCTGAGAGCTCAGCACTACTAAGTCTTAGCCCAGGTATCTAAGAGCTCCAGGACCACGTTCTGCCTCAGACTGCAGAGAGCTGGGGACTCAGGCTGCATTGCCCTCCTCTCCTAACCCTCCCCACCCCCACTCCCACACCCAGACCTCTGAATTCTTAACTAAGGGGATAGAGGAACCTATGCTATTTGACAGAAATTTCTCTCGCAACTTCTGTTCCCGCCACCCCAGCCTCTAGGAAAATTATTCCTTTTATGTTTCTCAATAGGGAAACAGCTGCTCCCTTAGTGCCTTCCCCCATCTGAATTCTCTTTCATTTTCCTGCTCAACAAATGCTATCATTTCCAGGTTAGGGTCATGGAGTCCGTGGGGTCAGTGAGCACTTTAAGGAGTCCTCCTGGGTCTTTTCTTTCTTGAGCTGTAGTTACGTCTATGCTGGCTCCTCTGGGAGCGCTTCCACTGCTCTGCCATTGTAGCACTTGTCACCATTCTCAGAGAGCTGCATACATTGCAGGACCAGGGTGCACAGGAAGCTGCCTCTGCCCCCAGCTGCCCTCTCTTTGTGTGCTATTGGTTGCCACACAACCACTGAGGGCAGTAAGTCCCTCAGAGCAGAAAATTCAGCTGTTCCTGCCTCACCCAAGCTGGCATCAGCCTTACCGAATTCTAAGCAGATTGAGAGCAGCCACTAAGAGGCTGCATGGGGTCTCATAGGACAGGGGAGGACAGGGAAGTGGGAGGGGCTCAGTAGCTCTAGCCACAATGTCCTTTCTATCCCTTAAACATTAACAAAACCAAATTTCTTCCCTGTAAATGCATTTTGGATTAAAGCTGATTCAGGCAGTGCTGGGTTCATGAATAACTCATTTTTACTAACAATTGAAGTTGACTGAGCTAGTGAACTCTTGTCCTTTATTTAAAAGAATAATTTTTGAAACATTCAATGGATATAGCATCATGTTGGCATATTTAATTTTAGTTTCTTAAAATTTTAGAAGGAAAAATTTTATGGAAGTATATTTGCACCCATCCTCAAGGAGGGCACAGGATGTGTGGGTATATGAGAGATGGAAATGGCTGTAATCAAACTGTCCTTGCCCAGTTATTCAGTTATTATTGGATTTGGTCCTTCCTCTATCTTTTATCATTCTAGAAGTGCACTGGGAAGAGAACTGGAAAGCAGGAAACTTGATCTCATAAAGACTGTGGCACCAACTTCTCTCCAGTGGTTTCTCTCAGTTTTTTGTAAATTGGAACTCCATCTCCCTGTTCATAGTAAAGAATCTTTTCTGTAGCCTGTGAGAAATAGCTTAATAAATTTATTTAAATATATATTTAAATATAATAAATTTATTTAAATATAAGAGGGAAAGAGAGAGAGACAGAAAACAGGAGTCAGGCTGTTGGAGACCACACAGATACACAGATCTAGCTTTGCTGCTGTATGAGCTCTGGCAGCTCTCTTCATTAAATCGTTGGTCTTTGGAAATTCCCTCATTCCTATCTTTTCCTGAACCCTGGCTCCTTACCTTCTATTTAGTGATTTAGGTCTATTGATGCAAATAATCTCTAATCAATCTTAAATCAAATTTGGGATGAGTTTATTATGAGCCACGTTTGAGGACTATAACCCAGGACCTACATTCTCCAAGGAAGGAAGGGCACCGAGGAAGTGTACAGAGTGGATGTATACCATCTTGGGACAAAGAGCATACATCACATATGACAGGAATAGCCCTTTTCCTACTGTCACGAGATGCTTAGTTGACACAGCAGGATGGTGGTCAGCAGGTCAGTGGTCACAAGGTGAACACAGCAGAACAGAAATGAATCCTTAGTTCCCAGGAAAAGATGCTTATTTTTAAAGAAATGCTGGTATGGGGGGAAATTACATACCTATATTTAAGGGCATCGTTCCTGTCTTTGGAACATAGTAAATGCTTAAAGCAGATGTACAATGCCTGCTCAACAGGCCACACCAGGCCCTTTGGAAAAACAAGGTCAGGCTGAATTAGTTTTAAAGTAAATGGCTTCCTCATATACTATCACTTTTCATTTATTCATTGTTTTCCCTCTTTTTACCTATGATCTTTCAATAGTAAGCATTGATGATCAAAATATGGTCCCTCAATGCTAGGGGGTTAGGGGGTTGCTGCCTGCCCTGGGTGCATCACGTCCCTCAGTGCTAGGCTTTGATCTCATTTGTTTGCCAAGTTATCGATGTTGGGGGGAACTAGTTCGACAAGCATAGCGGTATTTATTAACAAAGGAAGCATTTCATGGGTTGTATAATTTTTCAATTAATTTAGATTTTCACACAAATGTCGTGCATATACTTCACGTGACTCATCATGCTCATATTGTTTACAATTATAGAATGGGTACAAGAACAACGTTGATAATTCAATATCAGGAAAGATTTGTTTTAAAATAAGTTATTTGGCATAGTCTTTATCAAAAAAAGAAAGTTTGTCCAAGCTTGTAAGATCGATTGACCATCTCAAGTCACTCAGCAATCTTTACTCTAGCCAGCATGCCACTCTACAACACTGAGTAAAGAAAACAGTAAGTACTTTGAATATTATGACTAATACAAGAATTCCAAGGAGTAATAGAAATAGGAACTGTAATCCAGGTCAAAAAAGGGAACCAATACCTGAAGGGGGCCAAGCAAAGAAATCAAGACTGGGTGTAGAATTACTTCAGGCATTCACGTATTTTTTTTTTCCCACGCTTTAGCAGAGATGACACATTGGAGGCTTCATCAGGTATAAGAACACAGTATTCAGTGTGAATGATTGTACACGTATCACCTTGGGATGTAGTTAGGACATCTAAGGCCATTCTATTTTGAAGGACAGCCTTTCTCATTAAAGACATTTTAGTGTTTAATAAGGCTATTTCTACTTGACTATCATTAAGATCTTGTTGAGTTAATTTAGTCAGGCCTTCTATATGTGATATGACATCTTCTTGCCCCAAGGAAAGAATAAATATAGCTACTAGGTGGCCATATCAGTGGGACACTGAATGACCCCATCTGGCCTTAAAGAGAAGATTGGCAACAGAGGTTAGCTCAGAGTGAATCCTTCCCTGTATCCAAGGGAAGCTCAGGGTGCAGTGGTTTATCCATCTATACAGTAGCCAAGGCCAGAGGTTTGTTTCACATAACGGTTGAGTTCCATTAGGAGCCACCCAATAAAGGCCTGGCCTTCAAAACGAGTCTGTTCCATATCAATCAATTTCTTTATGTATGATAGTATTCTGAAACCTTAAATAGAACAATTACAAAATACATGTATGGTTTAAGCCATGCATTTACAAAGGTTTAAATGAGGAGATATAATCTTGGCAATACAGGCCTGGTCTGGAGTCTTGGGACAGCTGTCTACAACAGATGCCATCTTCTTCTCATCCTGGTTTGGAGATATTTGCATTGGTCAGCTAAAGCTGGGTAACAGAAATAGGAACTGAAACCCACTCAGGTGGGGAAGACTTTTTTTTTAATGAAAAACATGAATCCATGAGTCTATGCCTTTTGATTCCTCAGCACATGAATTGATTACAAGTACCTGGTCTGGTCCTTTCCAACAGGGCTGCCAAGAGTCTTTTCTCTGGTGTCTTTTCCAATGAGTAAAATCTCCAGGGTAAAGTCCGTGGTCCTTAAGGCTTTTGTCTCCCAGGACTTCACTGGGAAAAGAATCAGCTGCAAACCTCTCACTTCTATTAACTGTCTCAATGAGACCTTAACAGTAATGTAGGATATCTTCTTTATGCAGAGTTGGTTCATACTTTCCTTCATCTAATTGCATATGCTGTCCAGTTATTATCTCCAAAGGGGACAACAGAAGTTTACCAAAGTGTGTAGATCTAAGGTTGAGGGGCACTTAGGGGAAGATCTTTTGGCCATGAGAGATTGAATGATCCCAAAGCTTTGCCAATTGAATTTTGATTGTGCCATTAGTTCTACGGTTGTATTATTGGCCAAATGTCACCAATAGATTTAACTTCTTGTCCAGTGAAATGAGTTCCCTGATCACTGTGCAACTCAGAAGGATTTCCTGTAACAGGAATTATTCTTTCCAATAATAGTTTACCAACAGTCATCACTTCTGCAAGGAAAGGCCTCAACCCAGTGTGAGAACATACAGATGACTACAAGATATATTTATCATTGATATCATGGCATTTGAACAAAGCCCAATTGCCATACCTCAAAGGGTCCCTGAGGAAGGGAAAGTGGCCTTGTGACCCATGAAATAGTTTCCCTGGATAATATTTTGGGTGTATAGCACAACGAGTATAGGCTTTATGAGCCACTGTGGGAGAAAGTTTCCAAGAATTGTTTTCCCCATGAAATCATCTTTTCAGGTACCCAGTGGATTAATTGGTTGTATGCTGGAGCAGTGGCAATTGTGCTCCAGTAGGCATTATGGTTTCTGGGGATTCTTTTATTGAACCCAAGCCACATCTGTGCTGTGGTATCAAAAATTCCCCGTTTTTATTGCCACCTTTGTTTCTCTTCTTCTGTGGCAATTTCTTGAGCCTGTAGAAGGAAATCTTTTACTGGCTTTGTAGAGTTAATAGGAAGTAGCAGGCTTTCTTGAGGCTGGACAGCATATCCATCTGGATAATGTCCTTGCTTAGCATTTATTTAAGACCTATCTGTAAACCAAATTAGATAATTGAATGCTGTCATGGTCATTTTCCTCCTGTAGTACTGGAAGCAAGGAAGCAGGGTTAAGAGAGTGAATAATAATATTTACCTGCACAATATGACCTAAGAAGACTTATCAGCATTTACTTGACAATGCTTCCCATGCAACTTAGCATAGCAAACGAGCCTAATTAATTTAGTATCTTCCTCTTTATAGGAAGAGAGGGCACATTTCTTTAAGAGGGCTCAGGGGCCCTCTGAAAATTAGCAGAGAGATTTTTAAGTCAAAAGAAAGACTTCATTAGGATATGAATTTGGGGGAGCTTAGGCAAAATATCAAAAGGTTAAAACACTTGGTCAAACAACATCAATTGTTTGCTGAACCATGTTGTTGTGAAACAATGCTTTGGTTATCCGTTTAGTCAAAGTGAGACTCACTCAAAAGTAAAGAAAACCTTTTATAATCTCTTAACCAAGAGCAGAATAAAAGTTCAGCAAAAGTATCCTTTTAAGAAAGAGAAAACCAAATTCTAATTTTTGTACTAGCTTACTTTTGACATTGAATCTTACTCACTCCGTTAAATTCATATTAATCCTGTCCAACTTGACAATCCACAAAATTCTTTCCTCAGGGTTCCTCATCCACAAATCCTTTATAACTTTCTTTTTTTACCTTCAGAATTTATCTCATGGCTTCTTTCCCTCCTAGTACTTTAGGATAAATTTATCTTTCTTAACAAAACAAATGAAAATATTTCCATGCTTTATACCTTCTTTACTGAAAACATACATCTTACTTTTGTTGAACACACAGATGTTTTCCGTTTTCCTTATTAAATTTTAGTAGCCTTAATCACATATATTAATTAGAATTTTTAACCCCTACAGACCATAATTTTTAGTGAAAATTAAGAAGTAAGCAATTATAAAGTGTCTTTTACATTAGCATTCTGTGGCTTGGCAAACTTACAAATACTTTTTATAATTTCTAGAAACACACTACTTCATAGTATAATTTTTAAATATAATAAAAACATGTTTACTGATAGACTCAACCATCTTTTGATTTCTCTCTACTAAGACAAAAGTAGATAAAATATATTTAATAATTAATGTCTAATATTTTATCTTATTTGGAAATCATCTAGATACTCAATAAATTCTATTTAGCTCCATTAGCAAAACACTAAGCTTTCAAGTTTCCAAAAAGTTTTGAAATTATTTTAAGTACATACACCATAATAAAGAATTATTGTTAAAAAGTTCACCCAACATTTTTATATTTTTCACATCTATTTACTTGTTTCCATCTTGAGAACTCTGAAAATGTGTTTATTTTAATCAAACCAGCAAGCTTAAATAAGCTTTCATTTACCAAAGGTGATTTTATGTCATGTTAGCTTGAAAGACCTTTGGGTTAGTTTCCATTACATTTATAAAAGCACTTACTTTAAGCCAATTAAATAGAATTCTTTAGAAATTATACTACCCATTGGTAAAACATCACACATACATAACATACATATAGACACACATACACAAAAGCTCCACAGCTACTGTTTTAATATTACTGCCATGCATCAGGTACAGTAATGTAAGGCTCACTAGTTATGAAAGAATAATTGAATGCAAATTTAGTTTAAGCTTTTTCCACTAATATTTGTGGAGAAGACACTCAAGATTCCAGAATTTGGGAGAAAGTGCTCTTATGGCCGTTTTTCTTGCCTTTTTCCTTCACTCTTATGAATTGGTGATGGACTAGATAACAGTTGCTGGAGAGATGACAAGACTTTTGAGATAAGGGAAATGAGTGGAATCTGAACTGCCTCGAGAGCTGCATTTCCAGGCTTGCAAGTACTTTTTTTTAAGGACCATTGCTCTTAATTCCTCAGCAATTGAGTTGTAACTTAAATGACACTATAGGTGGATCTAGCAATCCAACTACATCAGCCCTAATTTGCTTTCTTCCCTGTGGGTATTTAGTTTGATTTTAACTTAGGGAAGAAGAGCTAGAAAGAAAATCCCTATCAGGCTTTGAGTATCAGCTTCCAGTTTGGCTGAATTTCTGATCATAAGTTGCTAAATCTTTTCAAGTATCTTGTCAGGTTTCAGTCAGGACAACCAGTAACTACCTGGTGGTATTGAGCCATTCCAGTAATCTTGAACGTGGCAGTTTCACAGAAAGTCTCACAGAGTCTCATTAACTCTGAGAGTAGATTACAGCCATGGACTGGTATATTTTCCATTAGTTACCTCTTATAACTTAATTTTTATTAGCTTTTTGCAACAAAATTTTCAATAATGTTATTTTGGAATTTTAAAGTCTTTGCTTTTAAGTGTACTTCTTAAGTGATCTTATCTAATCAGAACATTCCTTCCAATGGCCAATGTAATTCCGCTGAGGTTGGCAGATGTTTGGGGGGACCCTTACTGTCCAATGGAATGCAACCCACATTTCTGTCCAACCATCTCTGACCAAAAAATGGGGTGCAACCACATTCTTGTCTGACTGTATTTTGAGACCACACCCAGAAGATTATTAAGCCAAGCTCTCAGGAGACAAAACAAGTTTGGTAAGATTTTGCTCTTCTTCATAAATATTTATAGCTTCTGGAAGGTTAATCTTCAGCAATAGTGCTGGATGGTGGCAAGCTCGACTGTTTAAAACTTTCTCTATTGCCTGCCTCTTAAAAAGGAGCCCCACAGTAGCGACTGTAGTTTTAAATTACCCCAGGTTATCTTGCCAGCCATTTCCTGCAATCCCCATTTCATTAAGCACTTGCAAGTTTCAGCATGAAGCCAGCTGCAGTTCTGAGAGGAGGCGGCCCATTCGGGAATTGGTTGGCTTTTAGAAACTCAATTTACCATTTTTCTTTTAGTTTAATTTTACTATGACTGAACTAAAGACAGTGTAGTGGGTCAGAAATGTGAGTGTTACTTCCTAAAGAAAGGTCACAAACACTCTCTACGTGACTCAAGATCTCCCACTATTGGTCTAAAACTGCAGTGGGGGCTTTGATCACAGGAAGACCACTCCTAATATGCCTGGATGAGCCTTTAATTAATTAGTGTGAATGATAGTGGGTCATGCATCATGAGGATTGATCCTCTGACGATTCCGAGAGGTTCTGAGTCACCTGAAAATGCCTTTCAGCTGGAAGGAGCCAGTGTCCTGTTCTTTGGAACTGAACAAGTTCAGAATCTCATTTCTCTGTCAAGCAGTTTGTTCAGATTTTATAAACACAATTCTTTCCAACTTAAAGCCAAATTAAAAAGGTCAGTCTGCCCCATTCACTCCACAGTACCCCCTAGGCTCCCCTGACCTAGGAAATTCCCATTAGGTTTCTCCTTCCTAGCAATTGCCCCTAGAGTCCTCTTACCTAGGATGTGTACCAGTACCCCCTAAGACACCTAGTCTTAAGGCTTGTATAAACTCTTATACTCCAATATAGACTATTGCTTTTCATTTATTCATCAGGTCCCTGTTTAAAAAACCAAACATTGCTTTGGGGAAACAAGCTGTCTCCTACTTTGAAATGTTTTGTCTGAAAAAGATGAAACCCCTGATTTATTGCGACAAGCACACAAGCATGATTGAGTGTTTCCAATCTTTCAAAACCCTCCCAGGAAAGCCTAAAGGCCCAAAAGAAGAAATGAAATAGCAGGAAAAAAATCACATACACAAAGGAAGTTAAGCAAAAAACCATTTTGCTTAACTTTATACAAATATATGGAAAACTGAGATGAAATGGATAATTTTGTAGGAAAATATAATTTACCAGTACTGACTCCAGAAGAGAAACATAATCTAAACAGATAAATTACCTGCTATGGAAAAACACACACCTCTGTTTCTCCTTTACTCTCACGCGACTACCACACTACTTCTGACACTACATGTGTGTGTTCCTTTCCCCTCACAGAGCAATTTTGAGATTTCTCAGACACCAGCTGGGTGTCCTACAATTTTAATCAGTTCTGACACTGTCTTCCTGCAGTTTGTCAGATCCCACAGGTTTAGGACTCAGCCGCACAAGACTATCATCCCCCCGACTTCAGATGCCAGTCACGAGTCCAGGTTGTTACCAACTGGCTTCTGACTGACAGGCTAAACATCGGAGGTTCCCATGACCTTCCGGTCAGGTTGGAGGAATTTGCTAGAGGAGCTCACAGAACAATGGGAAAACAGTTTACTTACTAGATTCTTGGTTTATTATAAATAGATATAACTCATGAAAAGCCAGATGGAAGAGATGCACAGGGCAAGGTATGTGGAAGGGGTGTGGAGTTTCCACGCCCTCTGCAGGTGGGCCACCCTCCAGCACCTCCTTGTGCTCACCAACCCAGGAGTTCTCCCAACATCGCCCTCTTGGGTTTTTATGGAGACTTCGTTACACAGGCATGATTGAGTAGAGGTTACCAGAGGATGGGGAGGAGGAAGAGAAAGTAACT
The DNA here is from genome assembly GCF_037783145.1 of Equus przewalskii. Classification (NCBI taxonomy): domain Eukaryota; kingdom Metazoa; phylum Chordata; class Mammalia; order Perissodactyla; family Equidae; genus Equus; species Equus przewalskii. The sequence goes on from NW_027228757.1 coordinate 143,571, forward strand.
ATTTGGTGGGTACAGGGTGTTCTTCTGGGATGATGAAAATGTTTTGAAACTGGAGAGAGGTGGCAGTGGTACAATATTTTGAATACACAAAATGCCACTAAAAAATATACACTTTATAGTGTTAATTGTATGTATGAGGATTTCACTTCAGAGAAAAAAAAAAGACACGCACCTAAGAGTAGCTGGTATAATTCTTGCAATACCAGGAAAAAGAACAAAAACTTAGAAGCTTACAAAGGAAAAATACTTTGAAAGGAAAAATAATCAAACTTCTTGTCTGCAATAACAGAAGCTTGATGACAGTGAAAGGACATCTATGCACTGCTTAAAGGAAAGGACAGCAATTGACAAATCCTTGCAAATCAGCTAGATGTCACTTACTGTCAGGGTAAAAGAAAATATTAGCACTGAGGTAAGGATTCAGAGAATATATCACCACAGAGCAAATTTGAGGAAAATCCTTCAAACAATTCTCCATGAAATAAAAATTTCATCCTAACAGACATCTCCAGAGTGGGGAAAGATAGAGTCAACAGTGATAGCAAAGAACCACACGACAATTGTAATTAAGCACAATGGATGATGGTAACGAGACTGGGAATTTGTGATTTAAGGTAAAAGTAAAGATTCCCAGAACAAAGTCACATTTTGAGAAAATCTAACAAGGTCTGGAAATAGAACACTTGACTGTTTCAGGAAAGCCTCTAGGTTGGAAGGCTGCTGCAGGGAGAGGGGTAAGAATGTTACAAGACTGTGAGGTGGCAGAGAACATGGGCTGCTGAGTGTTCCGCATTCTCATCCTATTTGGGGTGGTGAGCAGTGGGACATGGAGGGCAGAGGGGTATAATTTGAATACTTAATATAATAGCAGAGAAATGTATGTATTATGGGGGTAAGCACCAGTGGAATGGAGAAGCACCAAAGAACTTTGGAAGTACTCAGGAGGAAAAGAAAAGAACAGAGGGCAGCCTGGCCTCACCTCTCAGCAGGGCTGTCACAGTGGCCTCCCCTCCCTTCCTGAAACTCCTTCGTTGGCTTTTGTGACACTGTGCTCACCACCTTTTCCCACTGTCAGCTCCTTCTCCCTCTCTCTTAATGGTGGTTGGTGCTATGCCATCTTTTCTTCCCTAGCTATAATCCCCCCAGGTGATTTTAGCTAATCCCATGGATTTAGTAGCATGGCTGTGCTGAGGGCCACATCTCCAGCCCTGACCTTCCCCTGAGCTTCAGACCAGACTGTACGGCCTATTTAACATCTTGGAAGCCAAGGTTAACATGTATAACACCAAATTCTTGTTTTATGCTTCCTCTCACCCCAAACCTGCTCCTCTCTACACTTTAATAATAATTACATGTGGCCGGCTCTAGGACCTAGTGGTGAAGTTTGGTGCACTCTGCTTTGGCAGCCAGGGTTCAGTTCCCATGCGTGGACCTACACCACTCATTGCTAGCCTTGCTGTGGCAGTGACCCACATACAAAATAGAGGAAGACTGGCATAGATGTTAGCCCAGGGTGAATCTTCCTCAAGCAAAAAGAGGAAGATTGGCAATAGATGTTATCTCAGAGCCAATCTTCCTCATCAAAAAGAAAGAAAGAGAGGAAGAAAGGAAGAAAGAAGGAAAGAAAGGAAGGGAAGAGGGAAGGAAGGAAGAAAGAGAAAGAAAGAAAGATAGAAAGGAAGGAAGGAAGGAAGGAAGAAGGAAGGAAAGAAAGAAAGAAAGAAAAAGAGACAGAGAGAGAGACGAAAGAAAGGAAGGAAGGAGGTAAGAAAGGAAGGTAGAAAGAAAGAAAGAAAGAAAGAAAGAAAGAAAGAAAGAAAGAAAGAAAGAAAGAAAGAAAGAAAGAAAGAAAGAAAAAGAAAGAAAGAAAAGGAAAGAAAGAATAATTCATTCTGTCCTTTCGTCATTCAGGACTCACCTTAATTGTCATCCACTCACAGGGGACTTTCTTGATGAACCACTCACACCCCCACATCTCCACCAAACCAAGACTCTTCTATCACATTATCCTAAGTGTCAGTCAGCGTTCTTGGTTATGAGCAAGGGAAAGCAGCTGACTAATTGAATATGTATATATTAGAGCTTAGCAGGTGGCCCACAGGCCTTTGAGGGGTCCGGATGGCCAGGCTTTGAGACCACTCATCCAGGAGCCACACCCTGAGTCACACCACCAGAGCTGGTCCAGTAGAAGCCGGTCCATTAATCCTGGCCAAACATCACAGCTCAAACCACTATTCCACTGACTCTGGATACTTGCCCTGCCCCAGAACTGCTGCCACCACTGCCTCAGGCAACTGCAGGTGGCTGATGCCATGACTGTCATTGTCAACAGCACAGATTCTGTGGGTCACCTCCCTTCATGTCATCAGCTTGTGTTTGAAAGTCTGTGGTAGGTGCATCCAATTGGAAGAGCCCAGGTCATGTGCTGTCTCAGCTGCAAAGGAGGCTGGGAAAGTATCTGGCATTTATAGCAGGAGGTGGGCTCCGCCTCATAAGGTAGAAATTCCACAGATATGTGAAAGAAGTTCAGATGCCAGGGAACAGAGATGAAATCAGTGCCGCATCCTTTTTATTTTCTTCATAGCACTTATAACTGTCTGAAGTCATTTGTTTTCCCTGCTTTTTTCAGCACTGTCCCTCGCTACAATGGACGCTCCATGAGAGCAGGGACCTGGTCTGCTTATCCACCACTGTGTCCCCAGCGACCTCAACAGCTCCGAGCTCATTAAGCATTTACTGAATGAAGGCTGGCTGAGGGCCCAGAGGGAGAAAAATTTGTACCAAATAAGTAGAATTTCAAGGAAGGGAGAACAGTTCAGTGTCAAATGGCACAAGATGGTCCTGTAAGACTAGAACTGACCAGTGACAGTTGACTTTGCTAATTTTAGGGAGTTGTTAGTGACCCAATCAAGAGCAATTTCAGAGGAGTGATGGGCCAGAAGCCACCCTGCAGTGGGTTGAGGGGAAAACGGTGGCAACAGAGAAAGCTGGAATGATTTTCTTCTGGTGTGTACAGACTAATGGGGAAACTGGATTATTGTTTAGCAGCGTTAATATTTTCAGTTTCTTTTTTCTGCCATATGACCAAAGACCATGTTAGGTGCAAGCTGCAAGAAAAGGAAAGAGCGTGAGTATGGGAGGGTGACAGACACGTGCTTGAATCAAAACTGCCATGTTCTAGGTGGGACCAAGGCCTGGGCAAGTTGTCTCAGATTTGTTTCCCTGTCCGTAAAAAGAGAGAATTCTCTTTGTATGAATACAAAGTTAATGTGATGTGAAAGCAGAGAGGAGATGCAGTATGGTGTTTGCCCTGCTTCTTTCTTTCCTCATTCTCAGCTGTTCTTTCCCCAGGTTCCCAGGCTGTCAAAGACCCCAGCTCATCCTGCACGTTGCAAAGGACCGTGGCAGGGGGCGGGGGTGGGTCTGTGCAGCTGCAACTGACCTTCTCCCCATCTACTGACATCCGAGAGATTGAGTGGCTTCGGGATTCTGGTGATGAGAGAGATTTGTTTCTGGTGTCCTGGAAACCTAATACCTATGCTCCTGAATGGTACGGCCTTGAAGAAAAATACAAGCACAGATTCAGCCTAACAGAGCTGGAGTTCTTGATCATCAGAAATCTCAGTATGGAAATGAGTGGAGTGTATACAACGAAAATCAAGTTCCAGTCAGGAAAATCCCAGGAGGAAGCCTTCAAGCTCTGTTTATATGGTAAGGTTTATAGGGACCATGCCCCATACAGGCATTCCAACAAGGACTTTATCTAAAGTAAGTTAGACTAGAAGCGTGTAAAGAAAAAAACATTTTCTAGGAGTTTTTGCATTTCTCCTGATGCACTAAAGGTAAAACTAGATTTCAAAGATTACATCCCAGGAAAAACTAGTTATAAATTTTTAAAAAGTATAAAGTGTACATGAAATGGGGACAGAGAAGGACCTACTGAAAAGGATAAAAAAACCTTTCTTCAATCATAAAAATACTGCAAAATTGATTACTAAGAATATGTAATTATATCCAATATGTCCTGAATTGGTTGATTTAAAATCAGATTTAAAAATTCTTAAATGACCCAAAACAACAAAACAGAACACCAAAAAGATGAAATGAAAACACCAAGAAGGAGAGTGATGATAGGATGAGTCATTAGGTAAAACACTTTGAGACCAACTGACCTGAAGTCCAGCTGGAGAGATCTCAGGGCAAAGCTCTGTCCTGCTCTGTCCAAGTCACAGATGCAGAAGGAGACCCAGCCACTGTGCCCTGGAGTTCCCAGGTCAATGAGGAGCCCACTACCCTGCCCCAGGAAGCAGAGAACCTGGGCAGATGTGCAGTGGAGAAAGCAGCAAAAAGAGAGGAGGGAGAGCAGAGCCTGGGGGCATCCAACCTGCCAGAGCTCTCGCCCATTGCTGCTCTCTGCCTCCACCCTCCGTCTCCTCTGCTTGGGTGATCCCAGCAGCCTCCTAACGGGCCTCCCTGCCTCTCGTCTCTTCCTCCTTCCAAATCACCCTCCAACCAGCTCATATGTGGATCTTTTTAAAAATGCAGGTCTCAGCCTGTTATTCCCCTGCTTAAAACCAAATAATGCTTCTTGTCCCCACCCCCACAGGATAATGGCACTCAGGAAAAGTCCAACCCCACACAGGATCTGGTCCCTGCCTACCTCTCCAGCCTCATTTCCCAGCACATTCCCGCAGGGCCATGCTCCAAATGAGCTACCCTTCACTCACCCACCAGGCCCTTTCTCTTCTCCTTGACATACGCTGGTGGCTCTCCAGGGGACATCCATCTCCGACGCTTCCCCTGCACAACCAGCAAATCCTCACCTAGTGGGAGCAGGTGAGGGGTGAGGGACTCCAACATGGGGGATGGGAACGCTTGTAAGAAGAGACTGGGGAGACTGGCTTGACTGTCCAAACTGGGGTTTTCAGTTGGTGAAGGGTGGGGAATACACCCGCTGACCCTGGCCTCCAGCTCTTGATTCCAATCTTGTCTCTGTCCTCCTTGGCTGATAAATTCCTTGAATACCTTTCTCAGTGACATCATACTGGTACAGTCTCATCCTATCTCTTTTGGCAGCAAGAAATGGAAACTTACTCAAATTAGGTCTATTAAGAGTGTTTTCATTATAAAAACACATAGGGACCGGCCCAGTGGCGCAGCGGTTGAGTGCGCACGTTGCGCTTCAGTGGCCCAGGGTCCGACGGTTTGGATCCAGGGTGTGGACATGGCACCGTTTGGCAAGCCATGCTGTGGCAGGCATCCCACATGCAAAGTAAAGGAAGATGGGCATGGATGTTAGCTCAGGGCCAGGCTTCCTCAGCAAAAACAGAGGAGGATTATCAGCAGTTAGCTCAGGGCTAATCTTCCTCGAAACAAAGATACATAGATCTCCAGGAGGAAGATGCATACAGGAGCTCCTCTGGCCCTCATGCTCAGGGACTTGAAAGGTGATGGGCTCTCTCTTCTCTCTGTCAGGGACCGTATCGTCTCTCATCTTTGCACTCGCTCTCTCGCTCTCTCGCGCTCTCTCTCTCTCTGTCTCTCTCTCTTGTCAGCTTTATTCTCCTAGGCATCTCCACGCAGTAGGGAACATGGCCTTCTGCAGCTATGGGTCCCACTGGAGCAGAGGGCAAAGGGACTTTCCTGGTGCAGTCCACATGGAAAATTCCAGGGAAGGACCCTTGTTGGCTGGGCTTGGGTCACAAGACCGCCCCTAGATGGCTCACTGGCCAGAGGAATAGTACATTCTATTGGCAAGGCCGGGGACTTGTGCCCTTTCTTGTAACCAGGATTAGGGTGCTGTGATTGACATCATATCAAAAACAAGATTGCAGCAGAAGAGAAGTTGCCAAAAGAAGAAGTCCTACTAGCTGGTTTCCTTTGGCCTTGTTTTCCATTTCCCTGACCATCCATCAATGCCCAAACTAAATCTCCCAACAACACTCGCTCTCTCCCCATCGCCTGTAGGACTAAGTACTCATCACAGCATTAGGCCCTCGACCAACTGATGCCGTCATTCCAGCCTTGTTTCCAGTCAAACACGTTGCTCCTCAAATACAGCCTCTCTCTCCCTCATGGCTTTCAGAACTGCCATGGCCTACGAAAACGATTTTCTGATCCATATTAAATGAATATTTCCGTTGTGAAGTCCCAAGGTTCTTTCTCTTAGTTCTTTTGCAGATCGTGTTTCTCTCTGCCTTGCACTACCATTGATTGTGTGTGGTCCACTCTCCAGTTGAGAGCAGGGTCCGTGCCCTGCTCCCCTTGGCATCTGCCCAGTGTTTTCTACAGCTCCCAGCAGGCATTCAGGAAGTACTGTATTCCTTTAACCAGATAGAGTTAAGCAATATGTAAAGGATACCTACAGAAACACACCTATGTTTTCTAGGATTTTTGATTATTCAAGCCTGATTACTATTCCTTCACCTCTTGAAAAGAGCAGAATAAAGGTTCATATAAACCAATTATTGAGTGAATACTCTAAATGCCTGAGAGCATGAGCTTTCTAAACACCCGTCTGTGCTTCATTACTCTGTGTAACAGACAGTCTATTTGGTTTTATATTTAAATTATTATCTGTTCATTAAATCAGATCTTTCAAAAAGCTAAATAAATATCATTTTCCCCAGACACATGTTCAAACAGTCTTGATGAGGGCCCACACATTTGTATTTTTAATAACTGCCCCAGATCAGGGGCTGGCAAACTATACCCATTGGTCAAATCCAGCCCAGTGTCTGTTTTGTAAATAAAGTTTCATTGGAACACAGCCACATCCATTCATTAACATCTTGTGTTTGGCTCCTTTCGTGCTATAACATCAAAGTTGTGTAGTTGTGACAGAGCCCATATGGCTGGTGAAACCTAAAATATTTGCTATCTGACCCCTTTCCAGAAAAGGTTGCCTCCCCTGCCTAGATGAATCTACTGACAGCTGATGCGCGTAACTTCAGAGGGTTAACGTGAGGACTAAATGAGTCCATGTAAACCCTTGGAGCCATGACTGGAAATGCATACCTTCGCAATAAGGGCTAGCTGTGGTTTTCTTTTCATCTGCTAATGGAGTAAATTACATTAATAAACTTCCTGATTATACTAACTTTGTATTCCTATAATAAACCCAACTTGATCGTAATGTATTGTGTGACTGTATTTGCTAACATTTAATTTAGGAATTTTAAGTTCTCTGTTTGTCACTGACATTAACCCATGGATTTGCAAGTGTGTTTTGTCTTGTGTTGGTGGTGGTATTCTCCATGTCTGATGTGAGCATTCAAGTTCAACTATGCTTTCAGAATGACCTGACAAACGTTTTGCCTTTTTCTAAGCTCTGAAACAGTGTCTATAACACAGGAATTCCATTTTCCTTGGCCATTGGGTAGCACTCACCCCTGAAACCATATGCACTTCGTGCCCTTTGTAAGGACAGATCGTTGTCCACCTTTCTACTTTCTCCTAAAGCTGTGGGTGTATTCAGGATTGCTGCTGCTTCGTAACAGAATTTTGATCATTTACACTTTCCTGGAAAAACATTATTTCATTTACATTTTCAAATTAATTGGCATGTAGTTGTACACAGGATTTCCTTAAATTTTTTTAATATCTTATCTGTAATTATGCCCAAATGCTCATTCCTAGTGATATTTATTATAGCTTTAATTTTTTTAGTTAAATATCACTATTTTCTCTTTTGATTGGCCTGTTTTGAAAAAATCAACTTTTGATTTTGCTGATCGAATCTCCTTTTTTATTGTTATCTGTGCATATAATTTAAGAATATGTTTGACTGCAATTAGCATAAAACTTGATTTTCAAAAGTTTAAGCAAATTCGTTTTTCTCATGTAACAAGAAGTCAAGAGACAGCATTTGCTGGTGTTGGGCCATCTGCTCGGCACTGTCATGGGGACCCAGGCTCGCTCTGTCTTCCTGCTCTGCCATCCTCCGCACATAGACTTTTGTCCTCGTGCTTGTTGCCTCGTGGTCCAGAGGTGGCTGTTGCTCCAGACGTCACTCCACAATAAAGGCAGCAAGGAGAGAAGGACAAGGGGAAGGTACTTCTCGGTCTGGGGCTCTGTCTTTTCAGGAGTGAAGACCTTTCCTCCCCCAGCAGATCCCCGTACTTCCCTGGTCAGCACCAATGCAGCTGCAAGAAAGACCGAAACCGAGACTTTGGCTCTCTAGATTCCACAGCAGAGGAAGCGAGGACGGAGAGGGAAGTGGGGCTGCGTGTGGATGAGCCACCACTCAGATTGGCCACATACGTGGCTGTTACTGACTGCTTTTACCTGTGTTACATCCTTTGCTCTGGTCTACCCACCATAGTAAAATAATCCACTGGAGTAATAGTGGATTTGAAAATTTCTCCTTGAATTTCCAACAGTGTTTTGGCTTTGATTTTGTTTTGTTTTGCTTTATAACATTTATGCATTTCCAAACCCTGTTGGTATCTGCATATTAATCTAAAATATCTCTCATTGGCCTGCTTAATGTTTTTTATCTTAAATTTTATTTGGTCTGTAATGACTATTGCCACACCTGCAGTCATTTTCTTGACATTTTCTTCATCTACTGTTTCCCATCTCTTTCTTTTTAATCTTTCCGTGTCATCAGGTAATGGACATAGTGTGCCGCTGGCTTTGCCTCATCTGAGTCCTGGCTTTTAACAGGGGGATATAATGCATTCCAAGGTATTTCATTTTTTATACAGGTATGGACCTAAACTCCTGAAATCTTGTTTGATGTTTTTTGGGGGAATTGTTCTTTTTCTTTCAAAGATTGGCACCTGACTAACATCTGTTGCCAATCTTCCTTTTTCGTTTTTTCCTTTTTCTCCCCAAAGCCCCCCAGTACATGGCAGAATATTCTAGTAGTAGGTCCTTCTTGTTCTGCTGGGTAGGACACTGCCTCAGCATGGCTTGATGAGCAGTACTAAGTCTGGGCCCAGGATATGAACCAGCAAAACCCTGGGCCGCCAAAGCAGAGCGCACAAACTTACCCACTCGGCCACGGGGCTGGCCCCTAATGTTTTTTATTTACCTTTTTTTCCTTATTTTTTCTGGCTTTTATTTGATTAGTAGACTTTTCTTTGATGTAAACTTTTCTAGTAGTTTGGAAGTTATACCACCTTCTATTTTTTTTTTAATTAATGTTATGATAGATTACAACCTTGTGAGATTTCAGTTGTACATTTTTGTTAGTCATGTTGTGGGTACACCACTTCCCCCTCTGTGCCCTCCCCCCACCCCCCCTTTTCCCTGGTAACCACCGATCAGATCTCCATATCAATATACTAACTTCCACCTATGAGTGGAGTCATATAGAGTTCGTCTTTCTCTGACTGGCTTATTTCGCTTAACATAATACCCTCGAGGTCCATCCACGTTGTTGTGAATGGGCCAATTTTGTCTTTTTTTATGGCTGAGTAGTATTCCATTGTGTATATATATCACATCTTCTTTATCCAATCATCAGTTTCTGGGCATGTAGGCTGGTTCCACGTCTTGGCTATTGTAAATAATGCTGCAATGAACATAGGGGTGCAACGGACTCTTGAGATTTCTGATATCAGGTTCTTAGGATAGATACCGAGTAATGGGATGGCTGGGTCATAGGGTATTTCTATTTTTAACTTTTTGAGAAATCTCCATACTGTTTTCCATAGTGGTTGTACCAGTTTGCATTCCCACCAACAGTGTATGAGGGTTCCTTTTTCTCCACAACCTCTCCAACATTTGTCACTCTTGGTTTTGGATGTCTTTGCCAATCTAACGGGTGTAAGGTGATATCTTAGTGTAGTTTTGATTTGCATTTCCCTGATGATTAGCGATGATGAACATCTTTTCATGTGTCTATTGGCCATATTCATATCTTCTTTTGAGAAGATATGTCCTCTGCCCATTTTTTGATCGGGTTGTTTGTTTTTTTGTTTTTAAGCCGTGTGAGTTCTTTGTATATTATGGAGATTAACCCTTTGTTGGATAAGTGGCTTGTGAATATTTTTTCCCAATTAGTGAGCTGTTTTTTTGTTTCAATCCTATTTTCCCTTGCCTTGAAGAAGCTCTTTAGTCTGATGAAGTCCCATTTGTTTATTCTTTCTATTGTTTCCCTCAACTGAGGAGTTACAGTGTCCGAAAAGATTCTTTTGAAACTGATGTCAAAGAGTGTACTGCCTATATTCTCTTCCAAAAGACTTATTGTCTCAGGCCTAATCTTTAGGTCTTTGATCCATTTTGAGTTTATTTTGGTGTGTGGTGAAAAAGAATGGTCAATTTTCAATCTTTTGCATGTGGCTGTCCAGTTTTCCCAGCACCATTTGTTGAAGAGACTTTCTTTTCTCCATTGTAGGCCCTCTGCTCCTTTGTCGAAGATTAGCTGTCCATAGATGTGTGGTTTTATCTCTGGGCTTTCAATTCTGTTCCATTGATCTGTGGACATGTTTTTGTACCAGTACCATGCTGTTTTGATCACTGTAGCTTTGTAGTATGTTTTGAAATCGGGGATTGTGATTCCGCCGGCTTTGTTTTTCTTGCTCAGGATTGCTTTAGCAATTCACGGTCTTTTGTTGCCCCATATGAATTTTAGGATTGTTTGTTCAATATCTGTGAAGCATGTTCTTGGGATTCTGATTGGGATAGCATTGAATCTGTATATTGCTTTAGGTAGTATGGACATTTTAACTATGTTTATTCTTCCAATCCATGTGCAAGGAATGTCTTTCCATCTCTTTATGTCATTGTCAATTTCTTTCAAGAAAGTCTTGTAGTTTTCATTGTATAGATCCTTCACTTCCTTGGTTAAGTTTATCCCAAGGTATTTTATTCTTTTCGTTGTGATTGTGAATGGGATTGAGTTCTTGAGTTCTTTTTCTGTTAGTTCATTGTTAGTGTATAGAAATGCTACTGATTTATGCACGTTAATTTTATACCCTGCTACTTTGCTGTAGTTGTTGATTATTTCTAATAGTTTTTCTGTGGATTCTTTGGGGTTTTCTATATATAAGATCATGTCGTCTGCAAACAGCGAGAGTTTTACTTCTTCGTTACCTTTTTGGATTCCTTTTATTTCTTTTTCCTGCCGAATTGCTCTGTCCAGCACCTCCAGTACTATGTTGAATAGGAGTGGTGAAAGTGGGCACCCTTGTCTTGTTCCTGTCCTCAGAGGGATGGCTTTCATTTTTTGTCCATTGAGTATGATGTTGGCTGTGGGTCTATCATATATGGCCTTTATTATGTTGAGGTACTTTCCTTCTATACCCATTTTACTGAGGGTTTTTATCATAAATGGGTGTTGGATCTTGTCGAATGCTTTCTCTGCATCTATTGAGATGATCACGTGGTTTTTGTTTTTCATTTTGTTGATGTAGTGTATCACATTGATTGACTTGCGGATGTTGAACCATCCCTGTGTCCCTGGTATAAATCCCACTTGATCATGGTGTATAATCTTTTTGATGTATTGCTGTAATCGGTTTGCCAAAATTTTGTTGAGGATTTTTGCATCTATGTTCATCAGTGATATCGGCCTGTAGTTCTCCTTCTTTGTGTTGTCCTTGTCAGGTTTGGGGATCAGGGTGATGTTGGCTTCATAGAATGTGTTAGGGAGTTCTCCATCTTTCTCAATTTTCTGGAACAGTTTGAGGAGAATAGGTATTAAGTCTTCTTTGAATGTTTGGTAGAATTCTCCAGAGAAGCCGTTTGGTCCTGGACTCTTATTTTTGGGGAGGTTTTTGATTACCGTTTCTATTTCCTTACTTGTGATTGGCCTATTCAGATTCTCCATTTCTTCCTGATTCAGTTTGGGGAGATTGTAGGAGTCTAGGAATTTGTCCATTTCTTCCAGGTTGTTCAATTTGTTGGCATATAGTTTTTCATAGTATTCTCTTATGATCTCTTGTATTTCATTGGTATCTGTTGTGATTTCTCCTCTGTCATTCCTAATTTTATTAATTTGCGATTTCTCTCTTCTTTTCCTTGGTGAGTCTGGCTAGGGGTTTGTCAATTTTGTTAATTCTTTCGAAGAACCAACTCTTTGTTTCATTGATCCTTTCTATTGTCTTTTTTGTTTCAATATCGTTTATTTCTGCTCTTATTTTTATTATTTCCCTCCTTCTACTGACTCTGGGCTTTGTTTGTTCTTCTTTTTCTAGTTCTGTTAGGTGTCGTTTGACGTTGCTTATGTGAGCTTTTTCTTGTTTAGTGAGGTGAGCCTGTATTGCGATGAATTTCCCTCTTAGGACTGCTTTTGCTGCATCCCAAATGTTTTGGTATGTCGTGTTCTCATTTTCATTAGTCTCCAGATAAAATTTGATTTCTTCTTTAATTTCTTCAATGATCCATTGTTTGTTGAGAAGCGTGTTGTTTAGTCTCCACATTTTTGCACCTTTCTCTGCTTTTTTCTTGTAGTTGATTTCTAGTTTAATAGCATTATGATCAGAAAAGATGCTTGATATTATTTCAACTCTCTTGTATTTATTGATGTTTGCTTTGGTTCCCAAAATATGGTCAATCCTTGAGAATGTTCCATGTGCACTTGAGAAGAATGTGTAACCTGCTGTTTTTGGATGAAGTGTTCTATATATATCTATTAAGTCCATCTGGTCTAATTTTTCATTTAATTCTATTATTTCCTTGTTGATTTTCTGTCTGGATGTTCTGTCCATTGGTGTTAATGGTGTGTTGAGGTCCCCTACTATTATTGTATTGTTGTTGATGTCTTCTTTTAGTTCTATTAAGAGTTGCTTTACAAATTTTGGTGCTCCTGTGTTGGGTGCGTATATATTTATAAGTGTTATGTCTTCTTGGTGGAGAGTCCCTTTTATCATTATATACTGTCCCTCTTTATCTTTCTTTATCTGTTTTGCTTTGAAATCTACCTTGTCTGATATTAGTATAGCGACACCTGCTTTCTTTTGTTCATTATTAGCTTGGAGTATTGTTCTCCATCCCTTCACTCTGAGTCTGTGTTTGTCTTTGGGGCTGAGGTGTGTTTCCTGGAGGCAGCATATTGTTGGATCTTGTTCTTTGATCCATCCTGCCACTCTGTGTCTTTTGATTGGGGAGTTCAATCCATTTACATTTAGAGTGATTATTGAGATGTGGGGGCCTACCACTACCATTTTGTGTCTTGTTTTCCGGTTTTCTTCAGTTTCCTTTGTTTCTCGTCCCATGGTTTAATCTGTTCTGATGTAGAGCTGCTACTCTCTGTTGTTGTCCTTCTACTTATCTCCTCTGCTCTTGGTTTTGTAGCCCCTTTCCTTTTTTGGATTTTTCAGGAATGAGGGTTTTCCTGAGGATTTTCTGAAGAGGAGGTTTTGTGGCAATGAACTCCCTTAATTTTTGTCTATCTGTGAAAGTTTTTATTTCTCCATCATATTTGAAGGATATTTTCACTGGGTAGAGAATTCTCGGCTGTAGATTTTTGTCCTTCAGATTTTTGAATATATCATTCCACTCTCTTCTAGCCTGTAAAGTTTCTGCTGAGAAATCTGCTGATAGCCTGATGGGGGTTCCTTTGTAGGTTAGTTTCTTTTGCCTGGCTGTCCTTAGTATTTTCTCCTTGTCATTGACTTTTGCTAGCTTCGCTACTATATGGCGTGGAGTTGGTCTTCTTGCATTGATAAAGTTTGGAGATCTATTGGCTTCTGTCACCTGAAGATCCATCTCCCTCACCAGATTTGGGAAGTTCTCAGCCATTATTTCTTTGAATAGGCTTTCTGCCCCTTTCTCCTTCTCTTCTCCCTCTGGTATACCTATAATCCTTACGTTGCATCTCCTAATTGTGTCTGATAATTCTCGGGGAGTTTCTTCATTTCTTTTTAGTCTTGCTTCTCCCTCCTCCTCTGCCTGCAGCAATTCTATATTGCCATCTTCCAAATTGCTAATTCTTTCCTCCATATTATCGGCCCTACTGTTCAGAGCATCTAGATTTTTCTTAATCTCCTCTATTGTGTTCTTCATTTCCAATATTTCTGTTTGGTTCTTCTTTATCGTATCAAACTCTTTTGTGACATAGCTCCTGAACTCATTGAGTTGACGGTCAGAACTCTCTCTTAACTCATTGAGAATTTTAATGATGGCTGTTTTGAAGTCATCATCATTTAGGTTATATATCTCATTTTCTTTGGGATTGTTTTCTGTGTATTTGTTACTTTCTTTCTGTTCTGGAGATTTAATGTATTTTTTCATATTGCTTGATGTTGTTGATTTGTGCCTCCGCATGGAGATAGAGTTTAGTTGCTCCTTTCACTTGTTTCAGCTGCTGCGGTGGGGGAGCAGCTGTTTATACTGCACCAACCAGGAACCCTGTCCGCAGTTGCTAACTGGGCCTGGGCCCCTCCTCGTAGCCACAGTGGCCCTTTGGATTCCCTCCTCTGCTGTGGGGGCCGTCACAGGGGGTCTTCAGGCTGCTGGTGCCTACTGTTGCAGCCCACCTAGATGTGCTCTCTCCTTGGGGTCTGCAATGGTGTTATGGGCTTTTCCAGTGGCCAGGGGTGGGATCACTTATATTTGTTGCTCCGTTGCTGTCGGCACCCACAAAATCTCACTTGTCCTCTATGGGTCGTAGGAGAGCTATTGGCATCTTCTACAGTCTGTGGTTAGTTCACCTAGCTATGCTGCTTTTGCCCTGCAGTCTTCCAGCCTTGTGGCTGGTGGCTGGGTGCCTTCTACTGGTGCTGTGCAGAGGCTTTCCCTAAGGCTGCTGTGAGCCTGTAGGGTTTCCCCCTAGGCTACGAAGCTGGGTCTCTGGAACTCCCCCCAGCCCCAGTCCTCTCCGAGATCTCCGGCTACCCCTAGACCCACGGGGCGGGCAACAGCAGCTGTGGGTCACCCCGCCCTCTGGGATTCTCTCTGGGCCTCTCCCAGAGCCATGAATGCTCGGCGTGGCCCCTCTGCTAATGGCAGACAGAGAGTTTTGTCTGCTGCCCAGGCAGAACTCCCACGCTTCCCATCCGGGTCGCAGAGCCGGCCTTTGAAACTTCCCCCAGCCCCGGTCCTCCCCGAGATCTCCGGCAATCCCTAGTCCCACGGGGCAGGCAACGGCAGCTGGGGGTCGCCCCGCCCTCTGGGATTCTCTCCGGGCCTCTCCCGGAGCCGTGAATGCTCAGCGTGGCCCCTCTGCTAATGGCAGACAGAGAGTTTTGTCTGCTGCCCGGGCGGAACTCCGGCGCTTCCCGTCCGGGTCGCAGAGCCGGCCTTTGAAACTTCCCCCAGCCCCGGTCCTCTCCAAGATCTCCAGCAATCCCTAGTCCCATGGGGCGGGCAACGGCAGCTGGGAGACCTCCTTACCCTCAGCGACTCTCTCTGGGACCCTCCGGGCGCCGCGAACACCCGGCGGGGACTCCCTGCCAATGGTGGGGAGAGACTCTCCCCGCGGGCTCAGGTGTGCAACTCTAAAGTTTCCCTCTGCGTTTAGGAGTAATTGCAGGGGGTTTAGGTAGGGTTCTGGTCACCTGTTTCCACCGTCGCTCCTCTGTTGTGTCCTCGCTCCTGCCCTAGATGTGTGTAGATCCTCTGGGGGCGTCCGTTGGAAGAAAGCCGCTTGCGGGTACTAGGCTGCTCGTCGGGGTTGGAGAGTTTTCACCTATTTCCACATCCTCCCAGAGGAAAGTCCATCCGCCTTCCGATGTATAGTTGCGTGGGTCTCTCAGACGTCCTGAGATGCTGTCTGGATATCCTTTGTCAAGCGATAAGTGTCCAAATAATTGTAGACTCGAAGGGGGAGAGACAAAGAGGACTACTTACGGCGCCATCTTGGATCTTCTCCAGCATACCACCTTCTATTTTTATCCTACAGTTTACAGAAATTAAATTTTTACTTCACCATTTAAAGATAATCAGTATCCTTTTGTTTCTCTGAACAAAACTTGAACTTTAACATATTTTTCCACGTTATTCTCAACTCCTGCCATGTTATAGTTATTCTATATAACAATATATAAAATTTTTAACATCCGTATGATTATCATGGGTACATATCATTGTGTGGTTATCATATACATCATGTCTATTTAATCATCTAGGCTTAACTGGGCATGGGAGGGCCTCAGCCATCTGCCCCTGGGCTGGAGTCAGAACCCCTTGGGCCAGAGGGAGAAGGCTCCTTCCCCAGGGCTGCAGTTAGGAACCTCACACAGCCACATCACCTTAGTGAGAGCGGATGATGTACTTGGGGGGGCCTCCAGTCCTGAGGTCAGTTTCTCTTTTGTCCCCCCTTGCCCTAGAGCCCATCCCCCAGCCCCAGATTCAGATTCATCCATCATCTCGCACATCAGGCTGGTGCAACATCAGCCTGGAATGTGGGACCCCAGGAGCAACAGAGAACCTGGCAGTGACCTGGCTCAGCAAGGGCCTCCCCAGGGAGTTGCAGCCAAGAGAGACACTGGGGCCAGCCCCCAACTCCAGGAATCTAAGCCTGAGCCTTGCCCTGGGCCAGTTGAATGGCCACCTCACCTGTGTGGTCAGCAACCCTGTGGACGAGAAGAATGCAACCTTACACCTGGAGAATATCTGTCCATCGACGGGTGAGTGTGATCTGCTGGAAAGGATGACGAAAATGGGCTAGCAGAGAACGGGGAATGGACGAGACTGGGCGGGCTCAGGGAATGTGGTGGGACAGGGGAATAATTTAAGGCTCTTGATGTGGAGCAACCAAAAGTTCCCCACCCCAGTGAATGGCCACACCCTCGTTATAGTCTTTAAACTTGCAACTCCAGAAATTGGATCAATATGTGGAGATTGCCGCATCACCCAGGACATAAATCTGGGACTGGCATGTAGGCACCCCCTTTCCCAGCCTTCAGGAACCTGGAAGGCTGAATAAGTCATCAGAATCCAAGCAGGGGAGGAGGAGGACTTGAGGATTAAGGACTGAGGATTCCTTAGACCTGGAAAGCTCCTGTTCACCAGACTCAGGCCCCTCCCTGGATGGGCTGGACATGCTTAGCACACTCAGGCTGATAGACGCCCCTTTTTTGCTTCATGAAGATGTGCCATTTCTGAGATGATTAGCACCTCTGAGTAAGTAAACCACAATTGAACCACCCACTAAGCAGTGAGAGCACCTGTGGTCACTACAGCCAGTTACCCACTTCCCCCATCAACCTAAGGGGTCACCCTGCTAGATAAAGGGACAGTCCAGGGTAGGTTAGGGGGTGGAAGCCCTTACGAAGGAGCCTTGGGACCTGGTTTCATAAAATACGAAACCTCCAACTTTCCCTAGAACTATGCAACGGGAACATGGATGGAAAAAAGGAGGAAGAGTTCAGCGACCCCCTCCCACCCACGTCCCCCTGAGCTCTGCTTGCTCAGGTGGGGCTCCCGTCTGAACAGTCTCCTCCGTGTCACTTCCTCACTCACTCAGCCACTCAGCATTCAACCCTCACACTAGGACTGAGGGCCTACTACATGCTGGGGGGCATCAGTGAGAAGTAGCTGAGCCCCCGCCCTCAAGGAGATCACAGTGCAGTGGGGCGTCATCACACACCAGCTGTGTGACCCTGGACAAGTCACTAGACTTTTGGTGCCTTTTTGTAAGATGTGCAATAATTGTATCTACTTCATAGGGCTGTTGTGTGAATTCAAAGGGAAATCTATGGAAAGCTATCAACACAGTGTGTGGCATAGATTGTGTCAATAATTATTACAAAATACTTCAAAGAAGAGGAGGAGTAAATTTCTAAATATAAAGCCACACAGTAAGTGCTGAAGTCACAGCAAATACAGAGGATATGGTTCAAGCACAAAAAAGAAAGAAAGAAACTGAGTAACTGCCACAGGAGTTGGGAAAGGCATCACAGAGAAGGGAACACCTGACTTGGGCCTTGAAGGATGAATAGGAGTTTTCTTGTGGGAGTATGAGAAAGATACCCCAAACAGAGAGCAGAACATGTCCTGAGGTCTGGTGACCCCGGATTCTTCCATTCTCTCTCTCTCTTAGGATGTACTTCTCTTCTGGGATTCTGAGAGGAGAAAAGAGAGCCAGGTTGAGGGGATGAGCAATGGGACATCCAGCTAGCAGGAGCCTTCAAGTTTTCTGTGGAGAGAAGAGACAGAAAGCCGAGCAGAAGAAACGTTAAAGTGACAGTGGCCAGCGTGCAGGGAGACTAGAAAGGAGGAAACCTGTCAGGGCTGCATCAAGGATGTCCACTTGGGATACAGGTCCTGAGCCGGGGTGGTCCCACCTCCTCCCCCTCCCTGCAGTGGGCCTGACTGAGGCAGACCGGACACCAGCCTTTGACCCCAGGTTCGCTTCAGAGCAAACGGCTTTGGAGAGGCATCCGTCCCACGGTTCTGATGGTGGGCCTGGGCGCTGGAGTGTGGATCTGGATGAGGAAGAAGACGGAGACTGGGAGAGGTAGGTGCTGGAGAGACGCTGAGAGGAGCAGTGGGATGGGGGGCCTGGAGGACACCCCAGGGAGCGGGGCAGGACTGGGCAGGACAATGGGCAGACAGAGGCTCATGGACCTCTCCTGTGAATCATCCCTGGAAGGCTGGGCTACAGCCTGCTGGGGGTGGGAGCTGAGAATGTGCCCAGGAAGGAAGGTGATGTGTGGCAGGGACAGGGCAGGAGTCTGGGACCTGAGCTTACAGCCTGGGGAGCAATAGCTGCCCTCACCTGAGGGCTGATGAGGGGTCACCTCAATTCCACGCAGCCTCCTTGGGTGTCTGCTGTGTGCAGGTGGGTCTGCTCTCCTGCCCGAGGGGCCCAGCTCAGCAGCTGCTCCCCAGGCCCTTCCCACAGAAGAATCTGCTGACCTGCAGCCTGGTGGGGCTGACAGCCACGACTCCCCCTACATGAAGATCAGCCTCCTGGGACACCCTGAGGTGGGTCTGAAGGAATCAAATCAGGTTGACCAACATCTACTCAGAGGTCATGAATCCCGGGAAGTCCAGGGTACTCTGCTCCTTGTCGGGCTCTGGGTTCAATCCTTGCTTTGGATGATATGGTTGCTGTGCCCGGGCACTCACAGGATGCCGGGAGCTGAGATGCAATGAGAGAAAACCACCGATAAGGAGCACACTTCGGTCATCTGTCCACAATCTCATCATATGTCGCTGGCACCCAGGGAGGAGAGGTGACAGAGCAGGAGAGGCAAGAATGTAAATGGGCAGCTGTCTGGTAGACCCTGCCATCTGCATAGGACCCAAAGGAAGACCTACCATCTGCATAGACCCAAAGGAAGCAGAAGTAGGGGAGACCAGCAGGGCCTGGAGGTGTGGCAGACCCAAGTATCTGAGGAACATCAGGAAATCTTCTCCTCCCCGCAGTCTGTCTCCCTCCTACCTGCCTGAGATCCTGACATTAATGCCACCTGTTTGGATAAAGGCATTGTTGTCACCACTGATGACATGTCCTAGGGAAAGCATCTCATGTGGCCACTGGCCCTTAGATGGAAATCGGTGCAGTGGTCACAGATGGAATGATTCCACCAAAGGGAAAGAGCTAGAGACAGGACAACTGTTGGAAGCGAGGACACTTAAGGGTCTTCCCTAGAAGCAATGGTTCTCAAACTGAGCTCACATCAGAACCCCCTGGAGAGCATGGTAAAATAAAGTTTGCTGGGCTGACTCCAGTGTTTCTGATTCAGCAGGTCTAGGGAGACCCCAGCATTTGCCCAATTCTAACAAGTTCGCAAAGGATGCTGACACTCCTGGTCCCGCTCTTTGAGAACTACTTGGCTAAAGAGATATCCAGGGGAAGGCAAGTAGCACCGCTGTCTGGACGTCCAGGACTAGCCAGTGGCCATGGCCTCTCTTCTCCTGTCCTTTGACTTCTCTAAAGAGGGAGCACTCTGGCTCATTATGCCACAGAACATCGGCATCTTAGAAATCCCCTGGGCTGGTCCAAGCAGTTTTAGGTTGGGAAAGTGGGACCCAGAAGGAACACTGGGGCTTGGGAAGAGAACCACGCAAGCACAGGGCAGAACAGGGGTGTCCTCGCTCTCCGTCCAGTGCTCTGTGCACTGTGCCTAATTGCCTTAGTGCCTGCCACCTTGTGACTTCCCGTCTCCGCCCATCTGAGTTATGTCCCCATCTGACCTTGGCCTCAGGGAATTCAGGAAAGAGCTCCTTGGGTCCAAACCCCAACTCCCCCTACCAGAGGAGGACAAGAAAGGAGCAATGTGTGAGTTTGGGACAGAGAACAAATCAGGCCACATCTGACCCAGACACTCAGCACGGCCCTGAAGTCCCCTGCCACCATAGTCCCTGCCCTTGGGGCACTCCCAGTCTGATGGAGAAAATGAATTCTCTGTCAGGACACAGGCAGACAGCACAGAAGAGAGATGGGGGTGGCAGTAAGGAGCAGATTCCAGAGAAATGGATGAGAAACCCAGCCCTGATACTGACTTCTTGATCGACCTTACTCCCTGGGTCTCAGTTTCTTCTTCTATAAAGTGAGGATTACAGTAATAACACCTTACATTTATCTGATGCTTGGCAGTTTTTCAAAGCACTTTTGCAATGAGAGCAGTCAAGGTGATTGACAAATTTGTCCAAGAAATATTTACGGAGTGTCTACTGTGTTCCCAGAATTGCTCTGATCTGGGCTGCACAATTCAACAGAACAACAGAAATCCCTGGCCTCATAGAATATACATTCTAGGTTGTCGGAAGAGAAAATGACAAATAAAATAAGCAAAACATGAAGAGTCAGATGACGATAAGTGCTAAGCAGAAAATAAAGCAGAGAAGAGGGATGGAGGGGTCAGGTGAGATTTTAACAAGCCTGTCAGGGAAAACCTCACCAAGAAGAGATGAAGGAGTGAGCAAAGTGGAGGTCTGGGAGTGTGTGGGAAGGGTGGGGAGAGGGCTAGCATCCTGGGTCTAGGACAGAGCAAGTGGAAAGATTCTGCAGTGTTCAAGGGAGAGGTCCGCACCGAAGCCGTATTCTATGGAATTGTCAGGATGGAGAGCCAGAACTACCTGGTTGAGAACAAGAAGCACATGAAGAGATGTAGCTTGAATAACCCTGTTCCTAATTCTTAGAAACTGACCAAGACCACTCCTAAACTCTTCTTGAATTGTAGAAAGACATGGAGAAGGGCAGCTGCCATTCATACAGCCCTGACGTTCTCCAGTAGTCCACACTATCTACGAGAAGATCCAGAAAAGTCCAGAACCCCAGGGTGACACGGAGACCGTGAAGACACTGGGGCAGTGAGGGGCCTTCACAAGATCTCCCCCACCCCACCCTTCACCCCAGGATCCTAAGATCTCCCTCCTTAAGGTGGACCTGGGACTAGACCCCAAGTCTTTCTGACCCATCCCACTGAGACAGCAGAGCAGCAGGAGCTGCTCCCCTGGGTTCCCACCAACATCTTCTCCCTTCACACACTGTGGGTAGTGATGGTGCTACTCGAATATCCAAGTGTGAGAGGTAAATCTTTCAGCAGTCAGCCAGATTTCTGACCTGTGACCATCTTAACCCCTTTAGGGAACACCCCTGGTTAGGCAGGACGTGCATAAGGATGGTCAGGGGATAGAGATGTTTTCCTGGAATAGGGAGGGTCCTGGTGCCTCTCACAATGATGAGTCTTGGGTGGAGGAACTTCAGGATGTCACAGCCCAGCCCAGGACCCAAGAATAGAGAAAGCAATGGCCTTTGACTATGGAAAAGCCAGAGGCTGGCAGATACAAGATTCCGGGTCAACTGTGCCTGGGAGGGGTGGAAAGAGAGGGAAACACTTTTTGAGTTCCACCACCTACCAGGCTTAATCTAAGCACAGTAAATGAACTATCTCAGGATTTTTCAAATTCAAGTGATTCACAGACCCTTTTATTTTTATTACATAATATATCCATGCAGTGTAAAAGTCAAAAGGCAGGTCTTGTTGACATGATAATGTTTCAGCATCTTATTGCTATTGTAAATGGGGTCTTGTTCCCATTAGATCTTCCAACTAGTTGATTAAAATAATGCACACATAACATATAAATTGTCATGTTACTAAGTTTCTTTTCTGTTTGTAACAGTTTTTCATTTGATCCCTTTGAATATCTGACTAAATAACCATATTATCAACAATTAATTATAATTTTTGCTTCCTTCTTTCCAATTTTTATGCCACATTCCTTTCTCTTGTCTAATTGCATTGGCTAATACCTCCAAAGCCATGCTAAATAATACTGATAAAAAGGTCCTTGTATTGTTCCTCACTTTAATATAAATGCTTCTAGTGTTTCTCCATTAAGCATGATGTTTTTATTAGGTTAAGGCATATCTGTTGTATCATGTTAGGAAAGCATGTACTTATGCCTATTGTATCAAGAGTTAT
The DNA here is from genome assembly GCF_037783145.1 of Equus przewalskii. Taxonomy (NCBI): domain Eukaryota; kingdom Metazoa; phylum Chordata; class Mammalia; order Perissodactyla; family Equidae; genus Equus; species Equus przewalskii. The sequence goes on from NW_027228757.1 coordinate 165,845, forward strand.
ACTGAGAATACAATGTTAAATTTTATTGTTTCTCATTTCATCTGTGCAAATTTGATATGCTTTTTCTTTTTCATCTGTTAATAAAACATTAACAGATTTCCTAATATTGAGCTATTTTTGCACTATTGGAATAAATCCCAGTTGATGTATTATTCTTTTAATGTGATACTGTTTGGTAATATTTTTATTTTGGATTTTTGCATCATTATTCATAAATGAAATTCTCCTATATGGTTTTTATGCTTTGCTTTGTCAGTTTGGTATTTGTGTTAGACTTATTAAAGACAACTTTTATCTTCACTTCTTGTAATAATGCAATAAAAATTTGCTTTGTAGTCCAAAACAGGTTCCATTTAAAGAAAAGAATTCTAATTACCCAGTGTTGATTTAAATTATTTTTATTAAAAATTTACTTAAAGATGTATAAACATCAAACGATATGTACATGACTTGTGCTTATAGCATTTATACTATAAACCAAATAAATGTGGATAAAGTAAATAAAAACAAAGCAGTCAAACAGTAAAGCAATGGTCATTCAAACTAATATTCAAACATACAACTTCAATGTGATGGGTGTTTTTGTTTTGCTGAAATTAAATCATTAATGTTGGGATTATAGGAAAAAACTGTAGGTTCACGTTAGGTTCAGTAATTAATTTATTTTTTTAACTTTAACACAAAGACTGCCACTTCATGTACACTTATTGGACAACACTTGATTAAAGTCATTGTTTACCAGTTCAAGACAGTCAACTTCATTCTTAACCAAAACTGCCAGGTGACAATTGAGAGATCTGTAAATTGTTTGATTCACATGAAAAAAATTAACATTACAGCATTATGGAAATCTCCACTCAATATATGTCTATCTACTTACTACTGAACCCTCGATGGAAAAAAATTCTCCTTTGGGTATTTGCTACCGTAGCGGGTATTTACTACATTACCGCAAATGAACTTTCGAAAGTTGTTACTACAAAGACAGAATCCCGCGCCTCTGCGCGCCTCTGCGTGCAGGGCAGATACGCCACTGACCGCTACAAAGCAGGAACTTTTGAGCTTGACGTGCCTATTTCAGAAGAGCTGTGGGCCAATTAGATGCCAATTCAGTGAATGATCAAGCCATCAAAGTGATCAAATCTATCCATTTACCAGAACCTTCTTTCTTTTAACTGTGTATAAAGCTTAAAGCAATTCGTACTGGATAGTCTGGTTTAACAGCTTTTGAAGATTTCTGTCTTTTTCATTGGCAGGTTTTCACTATTTCCTCCTAAAAGCACCTAAAACAATGTTTGATGTTTCTCTACTCAGCTCCCTGCGAGGAGAAAGAAGGAGCAGTCAGTTCACAGGACAGCCTGAATTGGTGATTCCTGAAAGAGGGTGATGGGGGAAGAGGGGCAGAGAGGTGAGGAGACTGACAGGCAGAGCTAGGAGGAGACTGAGGGTCAGGGAGGCAATCTGAAGGCAGAACCCTGGAGTCTTTGCTCCCCAGGGTTCTCATAGGCCCTGTTGATCCATTCGATTCACATTGTTATAAACTTTATCAATCATTGATAGAAGTACAGATTTTATCAAGTTAGCAAATTCAGCACGTTGATCATTTAGTGATTTGCTCGTTTAGGAAATGGATTCTTCTGTAAACTGTTTTTCAGCAAACCAGTTTTAGATGAGTTGACCTTTGGGCAGGTTGATGTGAGCCTTACTGCTTAACAGATAAGAAATCTGGCTTTGGGGCCAGCTGTGTGCATTAAGCCCTCACTCCGCTTACTGGCTGTCTACTCTTGAGCAGGGTCGTGACCTCTCAGAGCCTCAGTCTCCCCATCTACAAAACTGGAGTAATCAGGGGCTGGCCATGCAGCATAGTGGTTAAGTTTCCACACTCTGCTTCGGGGGCCCAGGGTTCACAGATTGGGATCCCAGGCACAGACCTACACACCACTCATCCAACCATGCTGTGGCAGCATCCCACATACAAAATGGAGGAAGACTGGCACAGATGTTAGCTCAGCAGCAATCTTCCTCAACAAAAACAGGAAGGCTGGCAACAGATGCTATCTCAGAGCCAACCATTCTCACCAAAAAAACAAAGTGGAGTAATCAAGGACCTCCCTCCTGGAGTTGTTGGAAGAGTCAACGAGTTAACACACTCACAGCCCTCAGAGCAGCACTCGCGTCACCAGTGCTCAGTGCATGTTATTACTGTCATTCTGCCCTCCCCGCCTGATGGCTGATCCTCCCAAATGTCTCCTCTACATGAACCATGCACTGGACAGTCCCTGTCAGGACCACCGTCTGTGTCGTCATCTGCTCCTCCTATGAAGATGCTTTAACATGAAAGTAAGCAGAGCCCTGAAAATGCCTGTAATAAGGTAGTCACTGCAGGATCCAGAACATGTACGTGTTAATGTTCAGATATCATCAAAATGAAAGCATGAAATATACACATTCTAACGGAGCACTTGCAGGCCCCTGAGACTACCATACACACCAGTTTGGGAAACACCATTCTAGAAGCAACGGACCCAGACAGGAAAGACAGCAGACAAAAGAGCAAGAGGGGCAGGGTTGGGGGAAGCCCAGAAGCCACAAGGATGACACACCACATGGCTGGCCCAGGCTGACGGGAGGAGGGGAAAAGGAATGGAATCCCAGAGGGCATTCCTCGAGGAACAGGAATACTCCACTCAGCGGAGACTGTCTCCATGTGGTTTTCACAGAACTGGAGCGGATGGAGCTGACGGGGTTCTTGAACTCCTATTGCCCAAAGTTCCTGCTCTCTTCCTATGCTGCCCAGGCTGCTGTGGGACCAAACAAAGAATACAGCCATTATATCTAGTTCTCTGACTCCTGTGCTGAGTTCAGTGTCCTGACAGAAAGCAAAGTCAAAAGGAATCCAAACACATCTTTGCTGAGGCAAAGAGAAAAATAAGTAAAAAGACCTCAATCAAAGATGAAAAAGTAGAAAAGGAAACAATAAGACCTACACAAATAATTCATCCTCCAAAATAAAGGAAAGGAAGAACAGTTTTCAAAAGACTGATGAAACCAGAGATGAAAGATGAACTAAGATATCAGAATATGATTGGGGGAGGGGCAAAGAAAACAATCAAAGGGAAAATAATTCTTTTGCAGATTTAAAAATGCAGAGACTAAAATCAGCACTACAGGGAACCATATCAATGACGTGGAAGACAAGATAAGAAAATAATATAAAAAATAAGAGGAAAGCAATTAGAGCAAAGAAGAGCAATATGGAATGACAATGGAGATCAAACGTGTGGATAGCTAGTGTCCTCCAAGAAGAGAGAAGGAATGGAGAGGAAAAACTACCATGACCAACACCATCCACTTCCTCCCTCAAGCCACCCCTCTTCTCACCAACAGAACCCTGCTTGGTTCAGCTGTCAAGAGAGAGAGCGGGTATCAGGGGTGGGGTGGGGGGACTCCCTTGACCTCACGGTGGGCCTGTGACACTGTTCTGGCCAAGGATATGTAAGAAAAGTTTACTGGGGGCTCCTGAGAATGACTTCCACCCTGACAAGAGGAAGGAGGCTGAGGAGAAGCTCCCGCCCCACACTGCCCCTGGTTCCTGCCTCTGAATGTGGCTGTGTGAGAATGTGGTGCTCCAAACTGTTGGAGCCGTCTCAGAGCAGAGGAGAGGTCAGGAGGTGGCAGAGTCTAACCAGGAGCCCTGGCACCCCTAAGCACTGATGCAAACCCAGCCACAGCTTATCCCTGAGCCTGGAAATTACCAGGGGAGCAGCACGAGTGATGTTACAGATGCGGGAAGGAGCAGCGTGTGGACAGATGAAAGGGAATGATTTCGGAGTTTGCTGGTTGGTTTGTATCTGCTAAGTTACAGAGCACAGAGAAGGAGGGGCTGGAGAATAAGTTGGACACGGTCATGGAAATTAGGTTTGCACTTCTTGTTCAAGATGTTCATGAACAAGGTAGACACATGTGTTTCCTCCCCTTCCACAGAACCTTAAGACCATATGAAATCTATTTTGATTAAGTGTATAAATCACAGCATCAAAGAGAGACAGGAATAACTAATCAGCAGACCAGAGACGCCTGGAGTTTCAGAGTGAGAAGGAAGAGGGCAGCCTAGCAGGGCAGAGCCAGACCCCAGACCAATGACGTCAGCATCTCTGGGCTAGTACCCAGGAACAGTATTTTTTTAATGGCCCAGGTGAGCCCAATGTGCAGCCAAGTTTGAGAACCACTGACCTGGGATACAAACAGAGGGGCACAGCAGGGGATGGAGATGTACGCCCAGAGGAACCCACAGGGGCTCTAAACTCACAGGCCCAGGCACGATGGAGGGTGGGGTGAGAATGGGGCTGAAACAGGGAGAATACTGGGAGGGCTGTGCATGGAATAGTCAACCCCCAACCCTCTGTCCACCTCCGGGCATGGACCGTCATGGAGCCAGGCATTTCTTTCTCAGACATCGACAAAGGAGAGCTCTTGCAAAACCAAAACCAAAGCCAAGAAACTCTGAATACGCTGTCTGGAGAGACCTCGGCCAGCTTGTGTGGGCACAGGAGGCTCAGGAAAGTCCACCTCATTCTGACATTTAGGGGTTCCCCAGTATAAAAGCCAGCTCCCTGTCCTCACCTTAAATTGGAGCCTGATGCCCACCGAGCTGCATGGCTCATTTATAAATGTAAGAGGAAAGCCAAGGACACCAGGACCAGCCCCTACACCTGAGCCCCTGCTGGGAGGCTGTCCCTGAGCCAGCCCGACATCAGCATCACCTGTGTGGTCAGCAACCATGTGGACCAGAACACTGCCACCAACGGCACTGGGGAAGTCTATTGATCAAGAAAGTGCCCAGCAGGGTGAGTGTGCCCAACTCCTGAGACACTCCTTTCCCAGGAGATTGGGGGTGGGGTAGGTTGGTGCTCACCACCCCCAGGAAATGTGATATCCAACATCTCCAGCCATTGGGACAGTACCAGGTGAGATGAATCAGAGACAGTAAAGGCTGGCATGTGACCCAGGAAACTATGGGGGATGGGTGGAATCGGGGCTTTTAGGAAGAGCAAAGAACAGCTATGCCAGGCACTGATGTTTGTCTCTGCTCTGCCCTAAATCCCACTTGAAGGGCCCTTGAGTGGACAAGGAATCATCTCTGTAATAAGCGACCTCAAGACGGAAACTTGAAGATAAAGAAAGGCACCTTTGACTCAATATTAGAGGAGAGTTCTGTACTCAGAGTCATCCAAACATGCAATAGATGCTTTGGGACACAGTGAGGTCCCTGTCACTGGTGGAATGTAACCACAGGCAAAGTCACCTGGTGAGTTGTTAGAAAGCGGAGGATGGAACAGGACTCCACAGTGAGTTCGCTTCCAACATGAACATTCCTAGCTTCTAGGAAATTCTCTGCAGCAAAATCAAATAGGATTATTGCAAACCCCAACATCCCAGTTTCCCAGAACCACCAGGTGGAGTGGAGGGCCTGCACTGAGCCAGCCCACTGCAGGGAGCGCGGCCAGTCCCAGGACCCATCACCCAGAAGCCTCTCGCTCTGCTGCATTTCTGACCTGACAGGGACTAGAGCTCTGTTCCCCCCATTGCTGTGGACGGTGCTGGTAAAAGGCCTCTCTCCTCGGGCTCCTTGGGAAGCCAGGAGTTCAGCTCACAAGAAGGGTTTCCAGCAGAAGGGAAGAGAGAGGTGCCTGAGCAGCCAGACAACTGGGGCCTTCTGTCTTTTCTTGTGCTTTATCAAATTTTCTAAATCATGAACGGACACTTTCTATATTCTGCCAAGTTTAAAAACATATTTGTTGGCCTGAAAATGTGTTATTTTTTAAGGTTTGAAGGAATCCTCCTGTAATAGCATGTGGCTCTTATGCCTTTAAGGAGAAAATACCTACATAAGTTTTACAATATTTTCTATGTTGATTTTTTGAGCTTTATACATGCATGTCAATCAATTTTAGCAATTCTTATGGTTCTAGAAATTATCTATTTCATTAAGATTTTTAAATTGAATAGATGTTTATTACGTATTACACTCTCTTAGTTTTTTCTTGTTGTTATGGTGGTTCTGATGTTGTAAATATGAGAGGATCTCACTGAAAGGCTTGTGATAAATCAGGTGAAGGTTCCGACCCTGAGAGCTCTGGAATCCCATTGGTCAGTTCACGGCTTTTCTTTCTGTGTCTGTTTGCTAAAGCGGTTTGGTTCTTCAGCTGGTGGTATGCGGTGTGCTGAGGGGGTGTCATCTCCCTCCAGTCCCTCCACTACAGCTGGGAAATGAGAGAAACACGTGTGGGTATTTCTTCTGGTTTTTGTTGTTGTTGTTTTTGGAGATTAAATAAAACATCACACCCCTGGATCACAGGAAAGGTGCAGACATTCAAGATCAGACACCAAGGCAATACTTAATCTCACAAATGAACATGACCAAAGAAAATATGTCAATCCAGGGAGGGTTAGTAAGAAATGGAGCATAAAGAGAGGTGAGTGACAGAGACAAATGCAGTTCTGTCAGGCGGGCAGGAGAATCCCATGCCCCAGGCAGGTACGTCCCACCATGGAGATGAAGAGCTCAGACTAGAAAGCCATTGGCACCTACACCAGCAGCGTCTACTCACCTTTCCTGACTCAGGGCTCCCCAGGCAGCCCAGTGACAGCGTAGTTTCCCGTGTGGCGTGTCTTTGTGAGAGGACACACTGCTCAGGCTAACAGGACCATCTAGCCCAGTTAGCAAGTATCCCTCTTACTATAAATTAATAAGTCAGCACTGGTGGTGCCTATCAGTGTCTTTTGACATTTTTTAGCAAGATTTTGCATCTCCAAGGCAAATCACACAGGGCAATGAATGAAATGGAGCTTCTGGGCTCAGGCTCAGAGTCCATGTGTCAGACTTTGGACTTTGGTGAGCACATCAAAGTAATTCCAACCTGTGCGGTCTCGTGATTCACTCATTCTTTCACTCAACCAACATTTCTGCACTGTGTGCTGAGCACACACTGAGAACCATCTCGGGAGACAGACTCTCAGTCTCCTCTCTTGTACATTCCCATTTGAATTTAATGAATACTCCGTGTAGACCAAAGGTTTCAGTTATCAACCCAGATCATACATCAGAATCAACTATTCGGTTTTTTAAAACACAGATGATCCCCAGTTTAGGGATAGAGTCCAAGCTTCTGTTCTTAGAATCTCTCCAGTTGACCTGATGAACAGCCAGGGTTGTGAGCTGGGTCAGAGGGAGTGTCCCTTTGAATCAATTAGCCTAAAATTTTCACTTTGCCTTCACTGTGTAGACAGATCCAGTGATATTTGGGGTTATTTCAATAAAGATTCTGAAGGCATCAATTCAACACAAAAGAAAGTGAAAATGAGCATAAATACGTTAACGACTTTCTAAGATGATAAGCTTCCTGTGGGCACATATGTGGCATTATCTGTCTGAAACACAACTCTGCTCAGGTCACTGCCCTGCTCAAAAATTGTAATAGATAATCTTTTTCTGATAAGTGCTATAGAGAATCTGATGATACAGAAAAAGAGACAGGTTCCAAAATATAACTACTGTTAACTTCTTGACATATCAGTTTTAGACTTCCTTTATGCCGACATAAACATATGTTTGTATATATTTATAATACAGGATAATACTAAACACACTGTCCCATAACTCTTTTAATATTCCAGGGGCAATTTCCCGCTTAAATATATAAAGATGCAATTTATCCTTCTTATTACGTCTATAGAACTCCACCATGCGGATAGACTACACCTTATTTAACCAGTGTACAGCTGTCAAGATCGGGGACTTTAGAATTCAACTCCAAAATTTCATCCCAGCTCTGCCACTTCCTAGTTATGTGACCTGCAGCAAGTTCATTAACATATCAGTGTTGCAGTGTCCTGGGAAGAATAATGGGATTTGCATAATAGGATTTGCAGTTTACACTTTGAAGTCTCACTTCCCAAGGTCTTTAAACTACAGCCCAGATTAAACGCCCCCTGACTCACAGCCTTTTGAAGAACAGTGAGGAAAACTAGAGCTTGGAGGAGGGAGGATGGCACCTGGAGGAGTTTGCAGCTTTAAATAGGGAGGTCAGGGGAGACCCTACAGAGAACATAACGTTTGTACAAAGACCTGAAGGAGGTCAGGAAATGAGACAGGCAGACAGCTGGGGCAAGAGAATTCTAGGCAGAGCAAAGGCCCTGAGGCAGGAGCATGCATGCTGCATTGAAGGAAGGACAAAAAGCCCAGTGTCCTAGAGTGAATTAAGAGAGGAAGGGAGCAAGAGAGATCAGGTCAGATGGTACCGGGCCTTGCAGATACATTGAACCCAAGGGGAGTTCTGAGCTAAAGAGTAATGTGACGCAACTTAGGTTTTGAAAAGATCACTCTGGATGACTTTTTTTTGAGGAAGATGGGCCCTGAGCGAACATCTGTGCCCATCTTCCTCCGTCTTATACATGGGACGCCTGCCACAGCATGGCTTGATCCTGTGCATAGGTCCGTGCTCGGGATCAGGGCTGGTGCACCCGGGGCTGCCAAAGCAGAGCATGCAAACTTAACTGCTACACCACCGGGCAGGCCTCTGGATGAAATTTGGAAAACATACATTAACTGGTTAAGACAAAACTAAGGACACTGAGGCTACTGTAATAATCCAGGTGAGAAATGATGGTCCTGGGAACAGGGGGTTGGTGAGAGGTATTGTGTTGAATATATTAAAATAAATATTTGAATATATATATTGAATGAAAAGATACCAGTATCTGCTGATAGAGTGTGGGGTATGAGGAAAAGAATGAAGTCAAATACGACACCAAGGTTTTGTGGCCAGAACAAATTGTTGGATTGAGGTGACATTTCTGGGATGGGAAACTGTATGGGCAGCATATTTGGGGAGTTTTAAGTTAGACGTGTCAAGCTGGAGATGCCTGTTACACATGCGAGTGGAGATGGCCAGTAAACAGTTGGAAATTTATAATGTGGAGTCCAGGGGAGGGATCACATCTTTGAGTCCCTTTTGCCACATAAGGTCATAAAGTCACAGGTTCAGGGGATTAGTGTGTGGCCATAACATCCCATCAGCTGCGTGTTGCTGTGAGGGTGAAAGTTACGTCACTGGTATTTCAAATACCAGCAGGGTCACCATGGTGGGCAAGTTTCAGTGGGTTTTCCAGACTAAGACAGACCAGGAAGAAGGACCTGGCCACCCAATCCCAAAATAAAGGGCCATGAAAACCCTATGAAAAGCAGCAGAGCATTGCCTGATACAGCATCACAAGATGAGAGGATGGTGCAAAAAAGACCAGGCAGAGATCCACTCTGCTGTACCAAGGTCTATAGGAGTTGGAACTGCTTCAATGACACTAATAAAAAAGGACAAAACCTGGTTCATTACAGGCTTTGAAAGCCCTGTTCTCTTCCTTTTTTTTCAATTCCTTCCTTTAGGTGGGATTGGAAGGGTCAGTGGCTAGTCACTGCTCCTGGGCTGATGGGGATTGACACCCAGTCATAACCAGTCACCTGGGATGCCAGTAAGGAGATGTTGTAGGGGAGGAAGACATTTCCCCTACCCACTGTGGGTTCTTCTGGCTGGAGAATGAATTAAATTCACATGAGACAAAATAACAGGAGAAAATTAAACAAAGCTTTATTACATGTATACATGGGAGAGGCTCAGGCAAGCTGAGCAACTTGCCAAAATGGCCGAAGCCACCACCTTAAATATCCCCCTCAGCTAAAGACAAGGAGGATGTTGGTGGCTGGGGGAGTCAGTTACAGTAAGTTACCAGACAAGTACAGTAAACAAGATGCAGATTTAAGTCCTTACCTTTGGCATTGATTAAGAGTTTCTAGAGATAAGGTCATCCCCCCTTCTTCCTGGTGCAGAGAGGGAGACACCTTTACAGATGGAGATTTCCTTTACAATGTAAGTGTCTCTTAACAAAGGGTAAGTAAATTCTGCTTTTAAGAGTTGCTTTCCTGTCTGCAGTTTTTGAAAGTAACCAGCCCAAAATAATCCAAATGCCAGAGACATATCTTGGGGTGGCCAATTCCAGTCCCCCACAATGTCATCTTTTTCTCTATCAGCTTTCTGCTCAGCCTGAGGGAAAAGAGGTCAGAAACAGCCTTATTATGGATCCCCCTATTCCTCCCTTATCCACGCACCATCCAGCAGGCTCCTAGCATTGCTTCATAATGCTCAAGCCTGTAGCTCAAAACTTTGCTTTGAGGTCAGGGATGAAGCAGCTCAGCTGAGCTTACGGGGAGGAGAACCAAGAGACCCAGGAATCTAGGCCAGCAGATCAGGTACCAGAGGTCATAGTACCAGTGAGTACATCTATGACCAAAGAGCTGAGATCCAAGGCAGGAGGCAGAGGCTTTGAAGAGGTGAGCACCCCCATGGAGGGGAGAAGCTCCCACACACCACAGTGCAGGCTGCATCAGGTCCTCAGGCAATGTGAGGTTGGAGCTCGGGTGGGGAATCCTCACCTCAGATCTCTGGGCCAGGGAGTCATGAGAGCTCATCGACAGGGTCATGGGAGTTCATCATGTCCATCCTTGCTTCCACATGGACCCAGCACCAGAAAGACCTGCGGCAGCCTCTGTGCTCTTGGTCTCAGTCTGCTGAGCTCCCGTGGGAGGAAGGGTGGCCCAGACCCTTCACAGAGACAGGTACTTGTCTTCTTGGTGCTGGCCTCCTATAGCCCCGACACCCTCCTGGGGGAGCCCCAGGTTAGTCCAGCAGAGAAGACTCATGACTAATCCAGGACAGACTGTAGCAGTGACCTTAGTTATGTCCAAAGCATTTGAAAAAGTCAGATGTTGGAGAAATCATTTCCAAACCTTTGGAACCAGACAGGATCCATGGAACATGTGACTTGGAAGGAGGCTTCAGGTAGAATGGTAATATTTCAACAGACAGGGATGGGAACAAGGAACAGGGAGAGGGAACTGTCATTCTAGACACAGGGATGTCAGTGAGCAAAGAGGGACTGACCTAGGAGCTGAGGCCAGCACAGTTGTGGGGGGCTGAGGGTCAGCAGAAGAGTCTGGAGAGGGCTAGTTTTGACCTTCACACAAGCTTCACCCCTCACACCCCACAGCAGCCCCACCAAGGAGGGTGGGAGGACACTGCTCATCCATTCTAACCACCAAGTGCCCCTATCCAAGACAGGGGAAGAGCAGAAGCTATTTTCTGAAGAATGCCACTCCCAACTTTGGGCCTCTGGAGTCATTTTCTGAGAAACAGAACACTTGAAAGGGCGTGAAACAGTAACAATTCCTCTTTCCGCTCCACAGGGAAGTGGGTTTGGGACCCATGGGCTGATGCTGAGGCCGAGGTCCAGGTTAGCACAGGTGGCCAAGAACAAGGGCTCTGGCCAGTATATAATGTACACTAGACACTCCCCCCAACACAAACACACACTGCCCAACACCCCCAAGGGAGCCCTCCACAAGCTGCAGAGGAAGCCTCGGGCCAGTCCCTTTGTGGGCTCCCACCCACCCATGCTGCTTCCATTGACCCCCCAACCCAGCCAGCACCAAGGCCTTCACTCCCTACTTTGTAGCATGGTCAACACCTCTACAGAGTCTCTGCACTTGGGCTCATGTTCTCAGAAAGACACACAGTAGACGTTGTGGGGATTAACAAGCACCATCAGGAGGGTCTCCTTTGGGAAGCTTCAGGAGGCGAGGGGTCAGGAGCCGAGTCAATGACAGGGAATGAACACTTGTCCTGCAGGGGTGAGGGTCCTGAGTAGGAGGGTAGCATGTGGAGGTGGAAAAGGAAGTGGCATGGCCACATGTGCCCAGGGAGTTGAGGACACAAAGGGCAGAGTAACACAGACCAGAGGCAGAAGAAGCTGGACCAGAGCTGGAAGAGGCAGGTTTCTGCAGGGATCAAACTCAGCGTGGAGGTGTCCAAGGAATGCTTTCTCCAATTAAATTATCTTCATGGCCTCGTCTGGCTTCTGGACCTCACTGCAGACAGTAGTAAAAGGCTCCTTTCTTCTAGATGTCATTCATCTAGACCCTAGAAATGCAAGACAGAAGGTTCCTAGAACAGCTGCGGGATAGAGAGGCCCCAGAGGGACCCACATGGAACCAATGCCGCTGACATGAACTGCATGTGAATTCCTGCAGAGTACCCAGCACTACACTGGCCCCAGTTGTAAATTTTCTTACTAAATACCAGTGACTATCCGGAAAGAGTTAAAGACACAGCAGGGCCAGCAATGCCAAGACCCAGGCACATGGGGACCTGGGAGAGCCCAGTTGGGCACTGCTCCAAGCTCTCATCTTCTCCCTGCCCCCTCGAGACTCCTGCTGGCTTAGCTCTGCACAGTGGGTGTCACCACCATGGTTCCTGTGTTCCTCCTGCAATTATACACCTGAGTCATACACAGAGTGGAGCTTGAATCCAGGCCTTGGAAACCTGTACCCTCCCCCACTGCTACGAACCCCAAGGCCATGTCTAGGGATCATCCCCTCCACAGGGACATTCCCTGAGCAGTAAAATGCAGGAGAAAGGGAGCCGAGGGCCCAGTGGGGGAGGGGAGGTACTGAGCCAGAAAAGAGAAGTGCAACCTGCCTCTTTCAATCTCCGTCATCTTCTCCTCAGTGTCTTCCAAAGGCACAGTCCAGCCCCAAGGATCAACAGCACGGCCACGATGGTCCCTAGGATGGCTCGCAGGGGGCCAGCAATGGCTTGTCCATGTGAATCTGTTTCCCTCACACAAAGAGAGTGAAGAAGGTTAAGGCAAGAGGGAACTTGAGATACCCATAGCCAGATGGAGAACTCTGAAGGTCCTGGGTCAGAAGCTAAAGAGGGAGGAACATGGAGTTTCATTCATTCAACCAGTTTCTGAGTTCCTGCTTCGTGCCAGGGATGTTGAGATGGACAAGACTTCGTCCATGCCCTTGGAGCTCGTCACCCAGCAGGGAAGACTGAGAGAATGACAAAGTCTGCCAGCCAGAAGGATCGCAGTGCAGTGGAGGTATACACCTTGCACATAGGTCTTCAGGGAAGGCCTCCCAGATGAGGTGATGGGTAACCTGAGTCTTGAGGGAGGAATAGAAGTTTACCAGATACTCAGGGTGGGCAGGACATCCCAGGAGGGAGGAGCACCACATTCAGGACATGTCCGTGTCAAAGGGCCAGCCCCTGGGAGTAGCCAGCACCCCACTGGGGCAGGCAAGAGAGGGACAGGGCAGGAAGGAGCTAGGAAGAAAGGTCAGAGGAAAGCAGGAGTCTGCTCTCAGAGGGTCTAGTGGGTGAAGCTGAGTGTTGAACTTTATCTGAGGGTCCAGTATGCAGGGGAGGGGAGGGTCACAGGGGTTTTTCTGTGATGCTGACACATCAGATCCCTCCAGCAGCTCACGGAGGGTAGGGTATAAGGGCGAGGCTGCACTCAGGGGTACCAGGTCATCCGTTCATTCAATGGAACACTGTGAACAAACTGTGCCAGAAGCTGTGCTTGGTACAGGGATTCAGAGGAGAAGAAGACAGGGCCCCGCCCTCAAGGTGTTCCAGGCTCTGGAGGAGACAGGTACAATACAGAGCATTGCTGCTCCATGGGGGGGCCGGGGACCCTCCTTAAAGGTGACGCCTGAGGGAAGGATGGCTACAACCCCTGCAGGGCACTGTGCAAAATGAGAATGAGGAGCCCTGTGTTCAGAGATTGTTAGAAATTTCAAGATGGCCACCGCAGAGCTTTAAACCCAGCACGGGGCCATGTGTGACAACATGGGTCACAGGCTACTGAAGTCAGCCATGCCTGAGGGAAACCCTTCAATAGGAATAAGGCAAGAAATGAAGGAAAAGGTGGGAGGAATGATGGGAGACGAAACAGCATCTCCAGAGGCTCACAAGCTTCGATAGCAGAAGGCGGTCAGGACTCCAAGCAGGCAGGTCGGTGTGAGTGTGTCAGGGACCAAAACATGGGCACAGGAGCGTCAGAGGCCTGAATCCTACAGGGAGTCCCTGGAGGACAAATCCTACAGGCAACACAGACAAGTGACACAATCCAGGTTCTTTCCTGAAGACCACTCTGCATTCCCTGTGGAGGATGGGTGCAGTGGGAGCGGTGCTGGACAGCTGCTGCCCACCAGCATGGGCAAGAGGTGAGACACATAGATGTGAGAGTCATTTAAGAACAGAAACAAGTTAGATGTGCCCCACCCCCCCAGGCTCCTGTAGAGGGTGACCAGGTGGGGATGGTGCTGATAAACATGGTGGGGAGAAAAGCCCAGAATCCTCAGACCCCAGAGCTCCCTGAGCTCCGACAGTTCCCCTCCCCACCACCACTGGCAGGTTGTACTCACCATGGGCACAGACCTCCCCAAGGGCTGAGGTGACAGTTTTCTGGTCCTCAGAGTTGCTGACCACACAGGTGAGGCTGGCACTGGGCTGGTGCAGAGGCAGATTAACAGCCAGGGTCCAGGAATTGGGGGCTGGTCCTGGTGTCCCTTTCTGCTCCAGCTCCCTGGGGAGGCCTTTGCTTTCCCAGGTCACATTCAGGTCCTCTGTGACCCCAGCAGCCCTGCACTCTAAGATGATGCTGCACCAGCGTGGTGTGATGGACAGTGACTGGACCAGGATCCGGGGAAGGGGCACAGGTTCTGGAGTAGGAGGGACAAGAGAATGGAGCCTCACATGAGTGGAGAACATTACAATTGCCACATTCTCACCCATTATCTCATTAAAGCTTTGTCTTCCTTCCTCTAGGAAGGGGAGACATTTTACAGATGAAATAGAATTTATCCAAAGCTAAATATGTAGTAAGAGACAAGAAGGAAGGGAGCCACTGAGTTAAGCCTTATGTGACTGCACTAGACCGAGCAAGTCTTAAAGTCTCCCACAAGAAAATAAAGCCAGCACTCCACCTACCCAAGGCCCTTTATGTTTAGAAAATGGGTCTTTACTAGAAGGAGAAGTCGGGATTGAAGGACTTGTCCTGGTCCAGGGCCCTCGCCTGTTTCTCCTGCTGAGATGATGCCTGGACTACACAGCCCACAGTGAACAAGGATATCTGGCCAGCTCTGGGAGTCCAGAGAAAGGCCCCATGCACCCCAAAGTGCAGACATTTGTGGGAGATGCAGTGGTAGCCACTAGGAATGACAACCCCAAGTGTGGTTAGAATGTGGCACTGAACTTGTGGTACACAGAGGAACAGAAGTGACAGGTTTACAAGCCAGTCATAGAAATCCCATGGGAACCTAAAGCTGTCAAAGCCACTCTCCATAGGAGGGTATTTCTCTATGCAGAGGAGCTGTAGGGTAAGAAAGAGGGGCTAAATGAGGTCTTCAGAAGTGTGGCAGGCTAGACTTGCTCCTACGTCTATGGAGGCTCTTAGGGCTGGATTTTGTGAGTGACACTGGCATCAGTCTGGGGCTGAGGAAGAGCAGAGGGAATAGGGAGGATGAACTACACGTGATTTCTGAATTATGGCAGTCAGAACAGGGCCTCCCACCCAAAGATGTCCGCATCCTAATCCTCAGGACCTGTAAATGTGTTAGGTTAATGGCAAAGGGGAAGTAAGGTAATAGATAGAATTAAGGTTGCTGATCAGCTGACATTAAAATAGGGAGATTATTCTGGATTATCTGGATGAGATCTGTGTAATCACAAGGGTCCTCAAGAGTGGAAGAAGGAAGGAGAGTTCAGAGGAGGCAATGTGAGGAGGACTCGTCCCACCATTGCTGCCTTGAAGACAGACAAAGGTGGTCAAGAGCTAGGAATGCAGTCAGCCACTAGAAGGCGGAAAAGGCAAGAAAGTGTTTCTCCCCTGGCTCCTGCAGAAAGGAACACGCCCTGCCAACACCCTGACTTGAGCCCAGTGAGACCCGTGTCTGACTTCTGACCTACATACAGCACAGCAAGATAATAAACTTGTGTTGATTTAAGCCACCAAGTCCCTGTTATCATTGGTTTCATTTTCTACAGTTTCATTTACCCACAGTCAACCAGTCAGAAAATATTACATGGAAAATTCCAGAAATAAAAAACTCATATTTTAAATTGCACGCTATTCTGAGTAGCCTGTGAAATCTCACATCGTCTCACTCCCTCCCACCTGGGACGTGAATCATCCCTTTGTCCGGTGTATCCCTTTGTCCAGTGTAGCTGTATGGGCTACCCGCCCGTTAGTCACTTAGTAGCCGTCTCAGCTATCAGATGACTGTGGCGTTATTGCAGTGCTTGTGCTCTAGTAACCCGTATTTCACTTAGTCAGGACCCCAAAGCACAGAGCAGCAGTGCTGGCAATTCAGATAGACCAAAGAGAAGTCAGGAAGTGCTTCCTTTAAGTGAAAAGGTGAAAGTTCTTGACTTAATGAAGAAAAGAAAAAAAGAGAATGCCAGGTTGCTAAGATCTACAGTAACTTTTACTACAGTGTGCTGTTCTAATTGTTCTTTTTTTTGTTTTTGTTTTTTGCCTTTCGTCCTCAAATCCCCCTGGTACCTAGTTGTATATTTTAGTTGTGGGTCCTTCTAGTTGCGGCATGTGGGACGCTGCCTCAGCATGGCCTGATGAGTGGTGCCATGTCCGCACGCAGGATCTGAACCTGTGAAACCCCGGGCCGCCGAAGTGGAGCACGCGAATTTAACCACCCGGCCACGGGGCCGGCCCTAATTGTTCTATTTTATCATTACTTATTGTACATCTCTTACTGTGCCTCTTTTATTAATTAAACTTTATCATAGGTATGTATGAATAGGGAAAACACAGTATATATAGGGTTCAGTACTACCCACGGTTTCAAGCATCCACTGGGGTCTGGAACGTATCCCCTACGGATAGGAAGAACTACCGTAATGTGTTCTAGCAGCAATAGAAAACTAACACATAAATAAGTCAACTTAATCCTCTAAAGAACAATAAGTGTTACGGAAAAATTCCATTTCCCCCAAACTTCCATTTTCCTCTCCCGAAACACTGAAGTGACTTTATCCCTGGTGTGAATCTCAGCTCTGCTCCCCATTTGTGCTGAACGCATTTATTCTAATTTCAAGGGAGAAAATAGAGCCTGAAGGCTGGCATTGGGAAGGAGCGCTGCAAAATGGGGCCCGTGTGACACTCGTAGGTACAAAAGAAGGTCATAGCCATGGGATTGAGGTGAGGGGGTGTCACGTACCATAGACAGTGAGGTAGAAAATCTGGTTAGATTCCATTCCCCCAGTTAAGATGGCTCGAGCCCGGTACTGCCCACTGTCACCACGCGTCAAGTTCTCAATCCTCAGGGATGTCATATTGGGCACATGGACCCTATGCTTGTACTTGTCCTCAAAGCAGACCCAGGTTGGAGTCCCTTCTGACCCATTATGGACTCGCAGGATGACTGTGTAATTTACGTCAGGGCCAAAGCCCCACGAGATCGCCTCCAGCTTGGTTCCTGGTTCCTTGATCACATGAAACAACACAGACCCTCCTTGGATCTCCTTCAAAGGAACGTGGACTCCAGAATCCTGAACTCCAGCACCATGTGCTCCAGAACTCTTGACCCCAGTGCTGCAGACACCTAGGGCATTGGGAACAGGAACGTGAGTGTTTTTTGATCAAGGATAAAAGAGAGAACCACGGAACCCATCTTTTTCATGAAATCCATCCAATGTACTCCCTTGATTCTTGGAAGGCAGCCTAGTACACTTAGTACAATGAATTTGAAGCAACTCTGGAATCAAGTCCTGGTCCCAGTGGAGTGTAACCTTGAAGAGGTTACTTAAATGTGCTAACCTGCAGGTTCTGTACCTGCCTCAAAATGATAGTGTGAATTAAATGAGCTCAGGGATAAAAAGCACCAGCACATTTTCCAGAATATGCTAAGTGCATATCTGTAGGAGGCAGCTTCTAAAATGGGTCCAAAGACCCCTCCCTCCTCAGCTTTACACCCTTAGTAACCACCTAGCCCTGGAATGTGGTCTGACCTGGTGACTTGCTTCTAAGGAACAGGATACAGCAAAGGTGATGCGATGTCACCTAGCGATGTGAGGTTATACATGACTGTGACCCATCTTGCTCGCACTCTCTCTCTCCCTCAATCTGATGAAGCCAGCTGCCATATTGTCAGCTGCCCTGTGGAGAGGCCCACACAGCAAGGAACTGAGGGCAGCCTCCAGCCAACACCCAGGGAGGAACTGAGGACCTCAGTCCAACAGCCACAGGAACTGCATCCTATCAGCAATCACAGGAGTGAGCTCGGAAGCAGATTCTTCCCAGCTGAGCCTTGAGCTGACTGCAGCCCTCGCCAAGGCCTTGATTTCAGTCTCAGAGACCCTGAGCCAGAGAACTAGCTAAACCACCCCTGGATCCTGACCCACAGAAGCTGTGAGGCTGTACATGGTATTGTTTTAAGGCACAAGTTTTCGAGTAACAGGTTACACAGCAATGGATAATTAATACAATAACGAAGGTTGCTGTCCCTTCCCCTTCCTTCCAGGCAGTGTAGTAGTCAGGATGGGCTGGGCTGTGCTGTGGTAACAAATAATTACAGTGCCTCAGGGTCTTAGAAAAGGGGAGTTTATATCCTACACCATATGTCCCATGAGAGAGGGAGGGAGGGGGCCTGTCACATGCGGTGGAGGCTCCACCACCTTGTAGCTGCACCACATGAAACCCACAGTGTCCTCACAGCCTCTCAGTCCCACCTCAGAGGATGTTTTATTGAAACGTGCTGAGGGGTCAGACTGGGTGATCTAGTACAACAGATGGTCTAAAGCTTGGAGTTCAGAGCCAGCGAGACTAAAGTTGACGCCAGGTCTCCATTTCCTGGCTGTGTGGACTTGAGATGTTATTGAGTCTCTCGGCCTTGACTTTCTCATCTGTGAAATGGAAATGATGACAGTGCTCACCTCACAGAATTATTGTGGGGCCTTAAGAAGATCTCAGCACAGTGCTCTCAATAATTGTTCCATAAATGTGTTCTATCTCATTATGATGAAAATGATTCTTGACCAAACCTACCTGGGATCAGAACCAGATATTCCCAGGTCCCAGGGTGGTGCCCTTTCCTCTCCCCCAGCTGCTCCTCTAAGGGGTCTCCACCTAGATACCGGGCTGGGCTCAACACCCGTGGGTGCAATCCCACAGGTGGTTGTAGGGAGTTGAAGTCCAGCCAGGGCCTTCTTGTTTACCAAAGGCCTCAGACTGAAAGGAAATTTATTGCTGTGTAGACAGCAGCTGGTTTCCATGGCCACTGTCAACTCCCATTTTACCAGGTACCCAAGAACATCTGTGCTACAGGGGAGAGTGGTAAAGATGGAGGAAGGACAGGCTACATGCTATCCCAAGCTTGGGTTGAAAAAATTTGTATTATCAACTCTATTTGGTGTGGGCATTTTCCCCTTTCACTAAAGAAAGTGGGTTGCTTTGTAATTGTAAAGGTATATGTGTTCATAGAAAACTATTATACGGATTATGGAGTTGATTCAAGTAAAAGTTCAAAGAGTGCCTCCTCTTAAAGGTAAGCACTGTTATTGACATGTATCCTTCCAGACTTTTGTCTATGTAATCACAATTGCCATAAACCCTGTAAACACAGGGCACCTGTTTGTACATTCATTCCAGCATTCTGATGGCCTGTGTGGGCGTGGTCTCAGACTCTTCCTTTGAACAGGCTGTGACAGCCTCCTGGTTCCCTCATTAATTAATGAGTGAAATTAAAGCACTCTTTAACACCTCAGTCAATCACGGCATTCTGAGTTAATCTCATGTTGAAATATGCAATTTGGGGTACAACAACGGACACTAACCATAAGCGGTCTATCTAACCTGGGGCTCAAAGGAACATCCTGTTCCAATGGGGAAATGTGCAGATGGACAAACTGCGAGAAGCATTTCAGTCTCCAGGGTGGCACCTTCCTAAGGGATTTTCACAGTAATTCTGACCAAATTATGTTTATCTATTCCCCCCTCCCCACCCTCAGCATTGGGTAAGAGAGGGCCAGCACCAGGGGAACAGAGAGAAAGAAGCTGATATTTTCGCATCACAGACAGAAACTGAGAAGCTCTGGCCAAGGTTCTCAGTCAGCTGCCTCTGAACAGCACAGCTGCAGTGAGCTTTCCTGAGCAGGGTTTGCAGACAGAGTTCCACACACTGTGGGGAAGGAGATGATGTCCTTCCGGGTGGTCAGAGATCCCTCTTGGGAGCAGAGACACAGAAAACAGAGGGCAAGGTTGGATCTCAAAGATAAGGGTTGAAGAGGAGGATTCACTCCTTCCTTGGAGGGCTGAGGAGGTGACCACAGGGACTTCCCGGGGTCTTCTCTTTGAAGGTGACCTAAACAGGCTCACCAGCTGGCAATCGCTTTTAGGCCACTTGAGTAGGACAGGATGTGATGAAGAAACAGAGCAGCGGCCTTGAAGTAGCCACAGTAGAGATCTGTCTGGATGGACTCAGGAATCTCATCCCCTTAGAGGGGATTTGCCCAGGCCCTCCTTTCACAGAGGAGGAGGTTCCCTGGTGGGTGACTTTGTCCTGGGTCACGCAGGGCAGAGCCAGACCTGGAGCCTGGGTCTCCTCTCTTCCCACCCAGGGCTTCTCCCCTGCAGGAGCTGCCCACCAACTCCCCCACCCTTTCCCTGCCCTCCCCAGGGCTCCTCCCTCCCAGCACTGCTGTCTGATCCCAGGATCTGAGCAGGTCCCAGAGTCTCACCCTTCAACTTCCCTCTCCTGGGAAAGGGAAGCAAGACTTAGAAGGGTAGCAGAGCAGGGGCCTCTGGCTAGGGGAGGGTTAAAGAGCAGCCCAGCCTGACTCCCCACTTTCTAGAGAGGAGGGACCCAGGGAGAGAGGAGTCTCAGCCCTCACCCTGCAGGGAGGATTGGCCCCAGAAGCTACGTGGGGAGCACGAGCTGTGAGGAAGATGGATGAAGACTTAGAAAGAGGAGGAAGGCAGCAAGAGCTCTCTGGGCCACAAAGGATCTAATCCTGAAGAAGAAAATCAAGCCTGGGGAGGGCATGGTAATAAACAGGCTAGAGTTCAAATCCAGTGAAATAATATAAAATTTAACACTGAAAAATCACCATAAAATGTTGTCCATTTTTCTGACCCTTCCTCCTTTCTTCCTTCCTCCCTCACTCTCTCTCCATCTCTCTTTCTCTTCCTTCTATAATCTTCCAAACCCAGGGCTTATGGAGAAAGCCGTATGTAATTCAACATATTTCTCCATTTAAATAAATTGAAGAGGTGGAGAAAACCGACATTTTACTGTTGACACTACGTTACCTAGGTAAAGGGGTCTAATGCAAAGCTCATCACGAATTCAAGACAGCCTGTGTCCAAATGCTCTCTAATCCACTAAATTTAATATAATTCCCTACAAATTCGGATGTGGCTGGGATATTACAACAAGAAAATATAGTAAACCTTTCACAGCTTTAACCTGAATTCATAATTCACTAGTTATTATTATTTTCCCATTAGTTCTTTCTTTAATTTCATTATACGTAACATAACGTATACATAACATAAAACATAAAATCTCCGATAAAGTCATACATGAGATACTCGGGCTTCCTTAGGACAGCCTTTTTTTCAGTTTCCTTTTTGCTTAACCTCCCCCTCTCTCCCTCTCCCTCCTTTCTCTCCTCCTCAAGTTCGCTCTCTCTGGAAACCCACCTTAGCAGTCTGCTGTTTCCTTCCACATTTTCTCCATTTGTAAACATGTGGGTACACAGACACCCTTAAATTTTGAAGGCTCCTGTTCATTTACAAAATTAGATTTCATGGTATTCATCCTCCTGCATCTTGCTCGTGGAAATCCATGCCTCTGAACTCATGGAAATTGGAAATCCCTCCCGGACAACTGGTACATTTGGTTTTTATCCTCCGTGTTATCCCATGGTACAGATAGTCCTCAGTTTGTACAATGATTCCCAAACTGCAGGTGCCTCCTGTGTTTCCATGATTTTTCTCTAAAGAACTGCTTTCAGTCTGGGGTCTCCAGGACCTGAGCCACATTTGTCAGGGGAGGAAGATGCAACTCACAGGCAGGAAAAAGGCATCGTCCTAGAGGATTCACTTTACACTAAGATAAATGCTTCCTAACATTTAAGATGAAAACTAACACTGTACTGGAACTCAAAATTCACAAGCAATTTGAAGTTAAAGGTGAGACTCCCAGGGACTCTCTCCTTGGTGCTTGGGGCTAAGCCCCAAACCCAGGCACGGAGTGCTCGTTCACTCTCCCTTTTCAGAAGAGAAGTCCAACAAGTCCAGATTGGAGTTGATTCCTCCAGTTCAGGAGTAGTCAGCCCCTACTCCACAGGACAGCTGCAGAGGCTGGCAGGGCCCCTCTGAGTTCCACACCAGGGGTACCCCGTTCCCACGCCCTCTGTCCCCAGGAGCAGCTTCTTTCTATGTCTCCATCCCTCTCCTCAGGCAGCTCCAGGCTGCCCTGGCTTCCCTGTCATTGCAGCAGAAGTGGCCTCACCTCCCTGTTAATGGTCCCCTTAATACGGTCAAGGCCGCCCTAGCTCAGGGCTCCCAGACTCTCCACAACCAAAAAGCCATTTGTTCCTTCTGTTCACCCATGGACAGTGCATTTGCTAAATTATAAGAGTTGTTTGGTCTTTTGTTCACCAAAGACAGCAGACAGGGAAGGGAGAACCTGCCCCCCTGCTCCACCCCACTGCCCTCCCTCCCAGGAGCCCGGACCACTCACTGAGGAGGAGGCTGCTGAAGCCCAGGATCCAGGAGGCCCAGCAGAGGGGGGGGTCTTCTGAGCAGGGCCCCATCGCAGGCTGCCTGCCAGCCTGTCCCGCTGCAAAGGAAGCATCCAGGAGGCAGAGACAAAAGCAGAGGAGAAGCTTCACTCAGACAAGCCGCTTATGCTCTTCCCTCCCCAGGGGCGGAGCAAAGTATTAGTTCTGGGATCGCAGCCCAATAGTTAGAGTAACTCATTCTGCTCTTTCATATCATCCCCAGCACCTACAGTAGGACCTCGATCATGAGTGCAGAATCAATTATAAACAGCCTCACTCTGTGATACGCCTGGCACTGTGTTGGAGAGACCCCTCCCTGTGGCAAAATCAGTCCCATGGTCTCACACTTTCCAGCCCTATACCCACTGGAAGCCCTCCCCTGCTTCTCCATTCAACAGCCTGCCCCAGGCAGCCCTGGCCACCAGTGTCAGTGTGGTCAGCTCAGAGGTCACTCTGTTACAGCCAGGCTGGGCTAAGCCTCACCTTAATGAGTCAAATTTCCATTAGGATTTTCCACAAATTTCAACTGTCAGTCACCTAAGTTAGAAGCTCTGAGCAAAAAAGCAAAGCTCTTTGTGTGAAGTGTCAAATCCCTACACCCCCAATGCACATATTGCCGTTTGCCTATTGCTTGCACCTACATGGCTTTCTCAGCAGCCACTAGTGCTAGTGATGCTCCCCACACAGAGCGTAGACTAACCTCTACAGAAACTGACAGGCTCTTAGCTGCATCCCAACCAGGCTTTTCCTCTAAGCCTCTGCCAGCCCTGCTCCCGCCATCACGGAGCAGCAGGGACAGAGACCTGCACACTCCTCCTGGCCACAGCCCCAGCTGCCTCAGACTCACTGCCCCTACTGACGGTCAGGCCCCGGACTCTTCCCCCAGACTGGAGACTTGCAACATCCAAGAACTCTTGCCTCCCCTACCTTAGGGGACCCGCGCCATCTTCCTGACTCCCGGGCGGTGCCTCCTTCTCCTCCCCACCGAGGCTTCCCCCTAAGCTGCCCAGGTAGAACACCCCAAGGCTGCAGCTACAGCACTGGCCCCATGACCATGCACTCAAGGTAGTCAGGGCACTGTGTAGTAACCCATTTTTCGGATGTGAAACTCAAGACTCAAGAGGTTGCAAATCAAGGATGAGGGTCTGGACTCTTAACAACAAACTCTGGAAAAAAGACCCTAAGATTACAGTTGCTGTTCAATCCTACTATGTGGCCTGAAGCAAGTCACTTGATTCCAGTCCATGTGTCTCCTAAACTACTCTTCAGCATCCCAGACAAGAGAGCATTCAACGCTGGCTTGATTCCCCCACCCCCACCTAGTAATGAGGACATTACTTCAAAGGCTATGCATGAGTCCTGTGGTCAGAAACTTCTTATATGGAGACAAAATCTGGGCAGCTCCGCCACTGGTCACTCTCAGGGTGATGGGGAGCAAGTCTTTTAGGTGCCCCTCCCCCATGTCCCTACATCTCTTGTGACAGCACTCTTCGTGTGAGAACTGTTGGGTTATAAAAACCAATTGTTTAAGGGGCATGGAGAGGAGGAGCCTAGAGACAGGGAACCAGCAATGCAGGTGCAGGCCAGGGACACTGCAGAGAGCCAGACAGTAGATTTTTTCATGCTGGCAAAACATCAGGGAGTTTTTAAAAATCCAGATATCTAACCTCATTTCTACATCCCAGCCATCCTGTGCCAAGGTCTAACACACAAACAAGCACACATGCCAGCCGCAGAAGCTTTGGTAAGAGTGTGCACACACAACTACCTGATGCCAGGAACGTTTTGGGAATTAAAGGAGGGCACACCTGGATCTACAGCAGCATGATGTGTGTGTCAGGAAGGGCCAGGTAGGAGAAAAATGTAGAGTTCAGTGAGCTGAGCACACAGGAAGAATGAGAGACCTGAGAGGTGACCAGGAGAATGAGGTTATTCTCTGATTCGTAGGAATCAGAAGTTCCTACAAATTCACAGGAATTGTAGGGAATTCTTTGGACCTCCAAGGGAGTTGGTGGATGGTCATGTCTATTTTACTTGAATTCCAAAGGGTAGGACACCGAGTTGAGAGAGGGTCATGTGAAAAATACATTTATTGCATATCTACTCTATGCCAGAGGCTTTCCATGTGTTCTTTCAACTAATCCACAATGTATGTTTAATTAAATCCTCAAAACACCACATTATCTAGGCATTACACACACTATGAAAAGTGAAAGGTGAAAAGTGAACAGCGAAAGTCCAAGGAGATTAAATAACTTGTCCAAGGTCACATTTTAAATAAATGGCAGTGTGCTCACAAGCTGACAACATCATCCCAGCCGTGAAGATGCTCTAGAGGACAAGGAACATGTAGATTCTGAGAAATTCAAGTCACCACTGTGAAAGACCCTGGGAAACAGAGATTGGCCGTTTTACGATGTGAGGGGAACCTGTATCCCCAGGAGGAGGGCTGGGTGTTTAGGTAAAGGAGAGTTTGGAGGAGAGAGTCTGAATTATGCTTTTGCCTGACCGCCCTTCCTGGCTGAAAGAGAAGAGCCCCTGCCCAGCCATGAGAGACTTGCAGTGGAGCAGCAGGGCAGCCCCAGAGGTGGACTGGAGATGGCCATACAGCAGTTGGTACAGATTGGTCATCACTGTCTTTTTCTTCTTCCTTCCTGCTTCCTCTATAATCCAACTAACTATTCGCTGATAAAAAAAAAGTTTAAATTAATATTTTTATTTAAATTATATAGAGCTAAATCTTTAGAAAGTAATAACACAATAATGTTTGGATTTAATGGGTCATTCAGGGAGACATATTTAATGCTGAACAACTTTAGCCATAATTAGAAAACATTAATAATTTACAATGTATGTTAAAATGTGAAGGGTAGAAAAAAGTCAGAGTAAGGACCTTCAAAAATTCTCTTCTTCATAAAGGCACTGAGAAAACTGTCCTACTTTTTAGAGAACTTTTTCAGAACACCGGAAATTAATTAATGACTTGCAATATGGCTTAAGTGCAATAAGAATGGGGAGTTTTGCGGTGTTTTAACTTTCCTTGATCTATTCTCTGCCCTTAGCAGCACTGTATACATGAAAAATAAATGTCTGCATTCTTGGCAAACACCAGCAGCCTTGCAGCCACCAGAGAGAGCCCTTTCAAAGCCCCATTCCCAGTAAATTGTTATGATTTGACAGGTCTGGGGGTATCCCTGAAGACGCCACTTGCAAAACTTAACTTGGATCTCTTCCACTGTGAACAGTCCTTTACCCAGCAGAATTTGACAAGAACAATTACAGGCAATTGTCTAACTTCAGGGCTGCCTGAGGTAGTGGATAACAATTGATGCAAATAGACTAATTAAACTTTATAAGGGAAACCTGGAGAATGAGATATCCATAGAAGATTTGAAAAGCTTTGACATACTCCTGGAATTTAGAAGTCTAAGCACATGCATGTGGCTGTCGGCATGTCAGAAAATGCATGAGAAGGCCTTCAACCTTACCTATAGTTAACACTGGGGCTCTGTGCAAGCTGAAATTGAAGTCTAAAGGCACAGTTGTCAAATGCCTGGATGAGTATGGAAGACAAGTCCAACATGCCCACAGAAACCTTCCCTCAGAAAAGACTAGGAGACTTATTGGGCCTGGGAATTTAAGGAAATCTCTGCACAACATTAGCTGACAATTAGGCTAAATGAGCAGAAACATTAGTAGCCACACACAACAAAGAATGCAAATGAGCAGAATTCGTTCAGAAATGCAACTAAACAAACAAGAAAAACTACAACAAATAGTAACAACAAGGAGCCCTGGAAAGGGAAAAAAATCTGCTTTTCAGAGTTGCCACATTACATCCTTTTAAATGACCAGCTTTCAACAAAAAAATAAGATTTACCAAGAAACAGGAATATATGATACATTCACAAGGGGGAAAAAAACAATATCTCTAGAGAAGCATAATCATAAGACTTACTTGACAAAGAATTTAAGTCAGGTGTTTTAAATATATTCCAAGAACTAAAGGAAATCATGTAGGAAGAACGAAAGAAAAGTATAAGATCAATGTATCAAATGGGGAATATCAATAAAGATATAGAAATTGTAAGAAAGGACCATATAGAAATTCGGAGGTTGAAGAATACAATAACTGAAGTGAAAAATACGCTGGAAGAGCTCAGTAGCAGGTATGAGTTGACAGAAAAACAATCAGTGAACTTGAAAGCATGTAAATTTAGATATCCCAATCTGAAGACTACAAAGAAAAAATAAAGAACAATGAAAAGACTCTCAGAGACCTGTTGGACATCACCAAGCATAGCACCAAATATCTAATGGACTTCTAGTAATAGAGGAGAAAAAGTAAGGAGCAGAAAAAAATGGAGAAATGTTGGCAGCAAATTTCCCAAATTTTATTTTTTAAAAGCCCGGTAAACTGCAGTCAAGAAACTCAATGAACTCCAAGTAGGTTAAACTCAAAGAGATCCACATTGAGGCATATCAGAATCAGATTCTCAAAAGAAACAGATAGGTCTGGTTCAAGATAGATGTAGGAGGATGCTGAAATCACATCCTCCCATGGACACACCAAATCTACATCTACTTATGAAACAATTTCCTCTGGAAAATATAAAAAACTGGTTGAATGGCTCCTACACGTTGGGGAAAGGAGACAAAGTCCACATAGAAGTGGGTAGGAGAGGCTGAGGCACAATCGCACATAAACCCCACCCTTGGCAAGCAAACCCATGATCAAGAGGGAACTCACAATCCCTAGCTTCTCCCTGAGGAGTGAAAGGTTTCAACCTCATATCTGGAACCCTAGCTTTTAAGACTTTCGTCTGACAAACAAGCCATACAATATCTAACACGGAACCAACAGGGCGTGCACACATGAGACTCACAAGGCCGCAGTGAACTGAGGAACAGTTCTTAAAGGGCTCATGCGTGAGGACTCACATCCCACCAGGGACCAGTACAGAGACAGCCAAGTGCCCAGACTTTCTATGAAAGAGGCTTATTTGCTTATCTTAAAGCCTTGCCCTGAGGAGCATGTATCTAATTTAACACACATCTAGAGGCTTCTGAAACACTCTTCAAAGACAGAGGCCAGCAGGTGCCATCTTTACACTCTCCATCTGCCTCACTCAAGGTTGTCAGTATCCCCCAGAAAGAAGCTTGTACACTCATCTGGCACCCCGATTTTTGCAGCTGCCACCCACGGGATACCTCTAGATCACCTGGCTCTCATGGCAAGTGAGACATGCTTGTGGGTCCCACGGGACTGTGACAAATGTAGAAAGAGTTCTTAACCAGCTACCACTATCAGGGCACAGTGAGAAGCTATAGAGACGGAGGCCTGCAGTCTTTCTGTGAAAGAAGCCTATTAGCTTATCTTCACAGCTGCAGCCTGAGGGGCAGGCTTCCAATTAGACACACATTTAAGTGCCAACTATAATCTTCTCCAGACAGCTTAGAGGGCAGCTGTTATCTTTGCAGTCACCTCTACCGTGATCCAGAGCTCCCGGAGAGGAGCCTGTACATGCGTTCTGTTCCCAATTTTTACATCTGGTACCTAGTATGTTTGGCTGCTGCCCAGGGTACGCTCCTTGATTACCTGGCTCTGCTGGCAAGTGGGGATTGCATTTGTGGGTCACATAGGACCATAACAAAGGAAGAGATAGTTCTTGCCCTACTATCAATCTTAGAGGACAGCACAGAAATAGCAGACTGAAAGACATCCCAGTCTTTCTGTGAAAGACACCTATTTGCTATTCTTGGAACTTCAGCCAGAGGAGTGGGCTTTGGGTTTGGCATACGTCTAGAGGCCTACTAAGGTGCTCTCCAGGGATGGAGGATGGGTGGTACCATCTTTGCACTCTCCCTCTGCCTCACTCCAGGTCTCTATTATCTCCTGGTGGGGAGCTTATGCATTTGTCTGGCACCCTGATTTTTACAGCTGCCACCCAGGGGATGCCTCTTGAATACCTGGCTCTGGTGGCTAGTGGGCCTTACACTTATGAGTCCTGCAGGACTATTAAAAATGGAAAAACAATTCTTAAACCAGTATCCACCCCAGGACACAGCACAGAGACAGCAGATTGAAATGCAGCCCCAGAATGTCTGTGAAAGAGGTCTATTAGCTGATCATCATAGCTGTGACCTGAGGGGCACTCTTCTAATTAAACACACATCTAGGGGTGGACTACTAACCTTTCCAGAGACCAAGGAGGCTTGTGGGTGCCATCTTTATTAACTCCCTCTGCCCCACCCCAGTTTGTCAGTGTCTCCAAGATAGGAGCTTGGGTACATGTCCGAAACCCCAGCTTTTGTGTCTGCTGACCAGAGGATATATTCATAGCCTGGCTCTGGTGGCCAGTGGCTTGTGTTCAAAGGTTTAATGGGACAGTAGCAAAGAAAGAAATAATTCTTAACTGGCTATCACTCCAGGGCTCAGCACAGAAAGAGCAGACAGAAATGTCCAACTCTCAGTTTTCTCCTGACAAAGGCACATTTGTATACATTAAAAGTGGTTGCTAGGGGCCCACCACTTGGCCCAGTGGTTAAAGTTCAGAATGCTCCACACCAAGGGCCTGGGTTTGGTTCCTGGCCACAGACCTACACCGCTCATTGGTGGCCATGCTGTGGCAGCGAGCCACATACAAAATAGAGGAAGATTGGCACAGATGTTAGCTCAGGGAAAATCTTCCTCAAGCAAAAAGAGGAAGATTGGCAACAGGGTTAGACTATTCCTCAGCAAAATAAAAAAAGTGGTTGCCTGAGAGTTGAGCTTCCAATCAGCCTAAATCTAGGTGCTGACTGAGATCCTTCCCTTTGGGACCCTGACAGGACTTGGCACAGACTCTACTACTGGGAATCACTAAAAATGGAGTAGGTTATTTGGTTGAACACAAGGGTTGGAGAGACAACCAAGAGATAAGACAGGGTTGAATGATAAAGTTCATCACATTGTGATTCGGGTTTGACACCAAAAGCAAAGGCAACAAAAGCAACAATAAACAAGTGGGACTACATCAAAATAAAAAGCTTCTGCACAACAAAGGAAACCATCAACAAAGTGAAAATGGAACCTACAGAATGGGAGAAAATTTTGCAAATCATATATCTGATAAGGGGTTAATATGCAAAATATGTACAGAACTCATACAACTCAATAGCAAAAAAACCCCACAAACAATTTGATTAAAAAATGGTCAGTGGAACTAAAGAGACATTTTTCCAAAGAAGATATGCAAAAAGGCAATAGGTACATGGAAAAGTGTTCAGTATCACTAATTATTAAGGAAACGCACATCAAAACCACAATGAGATATCATCTCACATCTATTAAAATGCCTATTATCAAAAAAAACAATAACAAGTGTTGGCAAACATGTAGAGGAAAATAGTCTGGGGTGCCTATAAACTTAGAAACAAAACAACCATATGATCCAGCAATTTCACTTTTGGGTATTTATCCACGGGAAAAGAAAACACTAATTCAAAAAGATATATGAACTTCCATGTTCATTGCAGTATTATTTACAATAACCAAGACATGGAAGCAGCCTAAGTTTC
The DNA here is from genome assembly GCF_037783145.1 of Equus przewalskii. Classification (NCBI taxonomy): domain Eukaryota; kingdom Metazoa; phylum Chordata; class Mammalia; order Perissodactyla; family Equidae; genus Equus; species Equus przewalskii. The sequence continues at coordinate 196,102 of NW_027228757.1, forward strand.
CATGAACGGTAAAGGGACAAAGAAGATGTGGTGTATATACTAAGGAATGTTATTTAACCATAAAAAAGAGGGAAGTCTTACCATATGCGACAACGTAGTTGAACCTTGAGGGCATTATGCCAAGTAAAATAACTCCGAGGGAGAAAGGCAATATCATATGACCTTACTTATATGTAGAATGTAAAACAAATAAAAAGAACTCATCAATACAAAGAACAGATGGGTGGTTCCCAGACAGAGGCAAGGGTTGGGGGGTGGGTGGAATAGGTAAATGTGGTCAAAAGGTACAAACTAGGTATAAAGCAAATAAGTCTGGGGATGCAATGTATAGCATGGTGAATATAGTTAATAAAACATTGGATATTTGAAAGTTGCTAAGAGAGAAGATGTTTAAAGTTTACATCACACACAAAAAATTTGTAACTATGTGTGGTGATGGATATTAACTAGATTTATTGTGTGATCATTTCACAATTTATACAAATAATGTATCATATGTTGTACACCTGAAACTAATATTATATGTCAATTAAATCTCAATCTAAAAAAAGACAAAGACAAACAGAGATTGTTGAAAGCAGAAATAGAGAAGTTACTCATCACATACAAGGGATCTCCAATGAGATTAACAGCTGATTTCAGAAACCATGGACATAAGAAGGCACTGGGATGACATATTTGAAGTCTTCAGAGAAAAAAACCTGTCAAACTTAAATTTACTATCCAGCAAACCTATTCTGCAAAAGTGAAGGGGAAATTAAGACATACCCAGACAATCAAAAATTGAGAAGTTGTCACTAGCAGACCTGTCCTATGACAAATACTAAAGGAATTCATTCAGACTGAAATGAAAAGACACTAATCAGTAAATAGAATGCATATGAACAAATAAGTAGCACCAGCAAAGATCATTAAATAGATGAAGAATAAAGAAAATAAGAATGGAATTTTTGTTGTTTTCCTTGTTACAGGGTTTTCTCCTAATGACTTAAAAGAAACATGCATAATGCAAAAATCATAAAGCTTCATTAATGGGCACACAATGGTAAAGACAGAATTTGTATAAGATTAACAGCACAAAGCAGGATGGAATATAGCTCTATAGGATCAAAGTTTTGTTTACTATTTAAAGGAAGTTGGTATTAATTACGTTATGATTGTAGAAATTAAGGAACTAATTTAATCCACACAAATAAAAAGTATTATGAGGAAATACTGTGAACAGTTGTATGGAAAAAAATTACATAGATTATGGGCCAATGTCTAGAAGGACACAATTGTCAAAAGTGACTTAAGGAGAGTGACGTCAGCAACATGGCAGAGTGAGCTGTTCCCTTTGTCTCTCCCCCTTTGAACTACAACCTGACGGGCATGCATTGACCAATGGAGGAACCCCACACAGCACAGCAGGGTGCCTGAGAGACACACAGCTATACATCTGAGGGGGGGTTGACTGGCCTCCAAGAAGTGGTAGAGATAGGCGAGCACTCCATGCCCTCCACCAGCAGCCCTGTGCTTTCCAGCCTGGCACAAGCATCTCAAAAGTGGGAATGCACCACAGGGTGACTGTAGGAAGAGGCAGTAGCAGTCCTTAGCCCACTCATGAACACTTTCCTGGTGCTGGGGCAGCCCACCATGCCCCTGTAGCCCCAGGGAGTGGCCCTGACCTGGGCCCCATGAGTAAGCTCCACCCACAAAGCACAGAGGCCCAACAGGTGAACGAGCAAAGACAGTGGCAGACCTACATGGGAGCATGTGCACTCCTGGCCCATGCAAGCACCTATATTACCACTGAGCCCTTAAAGAGGGAATGCGCCCCAGGACAACTGTGGGAAGAGGCAGTGGCAGCCCTTAGCCCACTCGTGATCACTTTCCTGGAGGTGGGGGAGCTCACCATGCCCCTGCAGCCCCAAGGAGTGGCCCTGGCTCACTCCCCACTAGGAAGCCACACCCACCGAGCACAGGCTACACACGCACCTGAAACTCTCCAGGCCAGTGCAGGCATCCATAGTACCCACACAACTTCCTGCAGGTAGGGTGGGGACAGAAACACAGCTCCTGCTTTCCCTCAGCAGTAACAGGTGGAATCTGTGACCTGAGCTACCACAAATGCACCAACAAAGATTAGTTCATCAAACACCATGAGAAACTACAGCTCAGAAGAGAGAGAAGATGACAATTCACCAGAAACCAATCCTGAAGGCACAGAAATTTATAATTGAAATGACAGAAAATTCAAAATAGCCATCATAAAGAAACTCAGGTTACAAGAGAACACAGAAAGACAGTTCAATGAGCTCAGAAACAAAATTTTTATTTTTTAATATTGGCACCTGAGGTAACAACGTTGCCAGTCATGTTTTTTTCTGCTTTTTCTCCCCAAATCCCCCCAGTATATATTTGTATATTTTATTTACTTGTGAGTACTTCTAGTTGTGGCATGTGGGATGCCACCTCAGCATGGCCTGATGAGCAGTGCCATGTCCACACCCGGGATCTGAACTGGTGAAATCCTGGGTCGCTGAAGCAGAGTGCACGAACTTAACCACTAGGCCACGGGGCTGGGCCTGCAAAAACAAAGTTATCGGTAGAAGGAATATTTCACCAAATAGATTGAAACTATAAAAAAGTCAAAGAAATTCTGGATGTGAAAAACACATTTAATGAAATAAAAAATAATCTAAAATCCTTAAGAAATAGAGCTGATGTTATGAAGGAAAGAATTAGTGATTTGGAGGATAAAAATATAGAAATGCTACACTTGTAGGAGGAGACAAAACTAAGATTTTTTTTTAAATGAAGAAATTCTTCAAGAAATATCTGACTCAATTAGGAAAAGCAACATGAGGATTATAGGTATTCCAGAGGGAGAAGGGAGGGAGAAAAGAGCAGAGAGTTTGTTCAAAGAAATGATAACTGAGAACTTCTCAAATCTGGAGAAGGGATTGGATTTACAAATAGGTGAAGCTAATAGAACTTACAATTACATCAATGCAAAAGACCCTCTCCAAGGTATATAATAGTAAAACTGGCAAAAGTCAACAACAGAGGAAAAATACTAAGGGCTGAAAGACAGAGGAAAATAACCTACAAGGGAACCCCATCAGGCTGTCAACAGATTTCTCAGCAGAAACCCTACAGGATAGGAGAGAATGGAATGATATATTCAAAGTACTGAAAGCAAAAGATTTCAGCCAAGAATACTCTATCTGGCAAAACTTTCCTTCAGATACAACAGAGAAATAAAAGATTTCCAAGACAAGAAAAAAAAAAAAACTGAGGGAGTTCATTGCCACTAAACCTCCCCTTTGAGAAATTATTAAAGATGCCCTCATACCAGAAACAAAAAGGCTTTGAGCAAGGATATAAATAGACAGACAAAATCAGAAAGCTGAAGCTCTCTATCAGAACAGCGGAAAAAATACTCAATTATATCTTAAAAGATAAAGGGAAAGAAAGTATCAGAAGTAACTATAAAAACTTCAATTTAGTCACAAACTCACAACATTAAAAACAGAACAATTTGTAACAACAATAACTTAGAAGGGAAAGAGCAAAGAGGTGGAATCTGCTTAGGTTAATGCAGACAAGAGGCTATGAGAAAATGGACTATTTCTTCTATGAGATCTTTTATACAAACCTCAAAGTAACCACTAAACAAAAAATCAGAGCAGAGCCACAATTCACAAAAAGAGAGAAAATCTCCGCAGAAAACTTCCAAAATGAAATGGCACTCAGAAATACAAAAGAAGAGAAACAATGGAAACAGAAAAACCAACCAAGAGATAAAATTGCAGGATTAAGTCCTCACATATCAATAATCACTCAAAATGAAATGGATTGAATTCTTCAATCAAAAGACACACAGTAGCTGGATGTATTAAAAAACAAGACCCAACAAAATGCTCCTGCCAGGAAACACATCTCAGCCCTAAAGACAAATATAGGCTCAAAGTGAAGGGATGGAAGTTGATACTCCAAGCTAATGGCAAACAAAAGAAGCAGGTGTTGCCATACTTATATCAGACAAAGCAGACTTCAAGTCAAAAAAGACAATGAGAGACAAAGGGGGCAGTATATAATGATAAAAGGGACATTCCACCAAGAGGACATAACACTTATTAGTATACACACACCTCACACAGGGGCACCAAAGTCCATAAAGCAACTAATAACAGACATAAAGGGAGAAATTAACAGAAGCACAATAACAGTATGGGACCTCAACATCCCACTTACATCAATGGACAGATCATCCAGACAAAAAGTCAAGAATGAAATAAAAGATTTCAACAATTCACATTGTTCTCAAGTGCACATGGTTCATTCTCGAAGATAGACCATATGTTAGGAAACAAAGCAAAGCTCAAGAAACTTGAGAAGATTCAAATCATCTCAAGCATCTTTTCCAAACACAATGCTATGAAACTAGAAATCAACTACAAGAAAAAAACTGGGAAAGTCAGAAATACGTGGAAACTAAACAACATGCTACCGAACATTCATTGGATCAATGAAGAAATCAAAGGAGGAATTTAAAAATACCTGGACACAAATGAAAATGAAAATACAACATACCAACTCTCGTAGGATGCACCAAAAGTGATCATAAGAGGGAAATTCATGGCAATATATATCCACCTCAATAAAGAAGAAAAATCTAAAATAAGTAATCTTAAACTGCGCCTAACAGAACTAGAAAAAGAAGAACAAACAAAGCCCAAAGTCAGCAGAGGGAGGGAAATAATGAAAATCAGAGCAGAGGGGCCAGCCCGGTGGTGCAGTGGTTAAGTTCGCACGTTCCACTTCTCGGTGGCCCGGGTTTCGCTGGTTTGAATCCTGGGTGTGGACATGGCACTGCTTGGCCTGCCATGCTGTGGTCAGTGTCCCACACATAAAGCAGAAGAAGATGGCCATGGATGTTAGCTCAGGGCCAGGCTTCCTCAGCAAAAGAGAGGATGACTGGCAGTAGTTAGCTCAGGGCTAATCTTCCTCAAAAAAAAAAAAATCAGAGCAGAAATAAATGAAATAGAGACTAAAAGATCAGTAGAAAGGATTAATGAAACTAACACCTGGTTCTTTGAGAAGATAAACAAAATTGACAACCCCTTGACCAGACTCACTGAGAAAAAAAGAGAGGAGGCTCACATAAAATCAGAAACTAAAGAGGAGAAATTACAACACATATTGCAGAAATACAAAGGATTATAAGAGAATACTATGAAAAATGATATGCCCACAAATTGGATAACCTAGAAGAAACGGATAAATTCTTAAACTCATACAACTGCCCAAAACTGAAGCAAGAAGAAATAGAGAATCTGAATAGACCAATCACAAGAAAAGAGATTGAAGCAGTAATCAAAAACCTCCCAAAAATCAGAAGTCTAGGACCAGAGGGCTTCCCTGGAGAATTCTATCAAACATTCAAAGAAGATTTAATACCTATCCTTTTCGAACTATTCCAAAAAATTGAAGATGATGTGCTTCCTAACTCATTCTATGATGCCAACATTACCCTAATACCAAAACCAGACAAAGACAATACAAAGAAGAAAAATTACAAGCCAATGTCACTGATGAACATAGATGCAAAAAATCCTCAACAAAATACTAGCAAACCAAATACAGACATACACTAAACAGATCACGCACCATGATCAAGTGGAATTTATTCCACGGATGCAGGAATGCTTCAACATCTGCAGATCAATCCAAGTGATATGCCACATTAGCAAAATGAGGAATATGAATCATATAATCATCTCAATAGATGCAGGGAAAGCATTTGACAAGATCCAACATCCATTTATGGTAAAAATCTCTCAATAAAACGGGTATAGAAGGAAAGAACCTCAACATAATGAAGGCCATATATGGCAAACCCACAACCAACATCACCTACTTAACTGTGCAAAACTAAAAACCACCTCTTCAAGAACAGGAACAAGACAAGGGTGTCCACTCTCACCACTACTATTCAACATAGAATGGGAGGTTTTGGGCAGAGCAACTAAGAAAGAAAAAGAAATAAAAGGAATCTAAATTGGAAAGGAAGAGTTGAAACTCTCACTGTTTGCCGATGATATGATTCTACATATAGAAAACCCTACAGAAAACCATTAGAAATAATCAACAACTATGGCAAAGTTGCAGGGTGCAAAATCAACTTATAAATGTCAGTTGCATTTCTATACATTAACAACAAACTAGAAGAAAGAGAAATCAAGAATACAATTTCATTTACAATTGCAACAAAAAGAACAAAGTATCTAGGAATAAACCTAACAAAAATGGTGAAAGACCTATACACTGAAAAGTAGAATACGTTGTTGAAAGGAACTGAAGAATACATAAAGAAATGGAAAAATATTCCATGCTCATGAGTCAGAAGAATCAACACAGTTAAAAGATCTATACTACCTAAAGCAATCTGCACATTCAATGCAATCCCAGTCAGAATCCCAATGACATTCTTCATGGAAATAGAACAAAGAATCCTAAAATTTATATGGAACAACAAAAGACCACAAATAGCCAAAGCAAGCATGAGAAAAAAGAATAAAGCTCGAGGCATCACAATCTCAGACTTCAAAATATACTACAAAGCTACTGTAATCAGGACAGCATGGTACTGGCACAAAAACAGACACACAGATCAATGGAACAGAATTGAAAGCCCAGAAATAAAATCACACATCTATGGACAGTTAATCTTTACAAAGGAGCTGAGAACATACAAGGGAGAAAGGAAAGTCTCTTCAATACATGGCCTTGGGAAAACTGGACAGCCACATGTGAAAGAATGAAGGTACAACATTATCTTGCACCATGCACAAAAATTAACTCAAAATGGATTAAAGACTTGAATGTAAGACCTGAAACCATAAAACTCCTAGAAAAAAATATAGGCAGTACACTATTTGACATTGGTCTTAGCAGTATCATTCTGAATACCATGTCTACTCCAGCAGGGAAAAATATGAAAAAGTTAACATATGGGACTACACCAGAGTGAAAAGCTTCTACAAAGCAAAGGCAACCATGAGCAAAACAAAAAGACAACTCACTAACAGGGAGCAAATATTTGCAAATCATTTATCCAACCAGGGGTAGATCTCCAAAATATATAAAGAACTCATACAACTCAACAAGAAAAAACAAACACCCCAATCAAAAAAATGAGCAGAGGATATGAACAGACATTTTTCCAAAGAAGACATACAGATGGCCAACAGACACATGAAATGATGTTCAACATCACTAATTATTAGGCAAATGCAAATCAAAAGTACAATGAGATATCACCTTACACTGGTCAGTATGGCTATGGTTACCAAGACAAAAAACAACAAATGCTGGAGAGGATGTGGAGAAAAGGGAATGCCAATCCACTGCTAGTGGGAATGCAAACTGGTGCAGCCCCTATGGAAAACAGTATGGAGATTTCTCAAAAAATTAAAAATAGAAATACCATATGATCCAGCTATCCCATTACAGGATAATGTATCCAAAGACCTTGAAATCAATGATCCAAAGAGATTTGTGCACCCCTATGTTCATTGCAGCATTATTCACAATAGACAAGACTTGGAAGCAACCCAAGTGTCCTTCTACAGATGAATGGATAAAGATGTAGCATATATATACAATGGAATACTACTCAGCCATAAAAAAGACAAAATCATCCCATTTGCAACAACATGGATAGGACTTGAGGGTGTGATCTTAAACAAAATAAGCCACACAGAGAAAGACAAATACTGCATGATTTCATTCATATGTGGAAGATGACAAATGCACGGATAAAGAGAACAGATTAGTGCTTGCCAGACGGGAAGTAGTTTGAGGGGTGGGCGAAAAGGATAAGGGAGCACATATGTTCAGTGACAGACAAAAATTAGACTGCTGGTGGTGAGCATGATGAAGTCTATTCAGAAATTGATAATTAATAATGTAAGCCCAAAATTACACATAATTTTAAACCATTATTATCTCAATAAAATTAATGGAAAAAAGGTGACAAGAATAAATTGAAAATCTAGATAAACCTATGACAAGTAAAGAGAATAAGTTTGTAATCCAAATGCTCCCTCAAAGTAAAGCCAGAATGGCTTCACCTTGAATTGTACCAGACATTTAAAAGAGAAATAATGTGAATCCTTCACAAATACTTCCAAAATATGGAATAGGAAATGACACTTAGGCAGTGACCAACTCAGTCTATGAAGCCAGAATTACCCTGATATCCAACAAGACAACGATATCACAAGAAAACTACAGACAAATATCCTTATGACTATACATGCAAAAATCCTCCACAAATTACTAGCAAATTGAAATCATCAGCATATAAAAAAGGATTCTACAACATGACCAAGTGGGATTCATCTCAGACATGCAAGATTCATTCAACGTAAGAAAATTAAGTGGTGTAATATGAGATATCAGGATATTAAAGGGGAAAAATCCACATGATCACCTCAGTAAAGAAAAAAAAGAGTATTTGACAAAATTCAACACTGTCTCATGAGAAAAGCCACTCAACAAGTAGGAATTGAGGAAAACTTGCAGAGGTTATTTACAAAAGATCCTTGTCTAAACATCTTATTTAATGGTGAAAAACTGAAAGCTTTCTCCGTAAGATGAAAAAAAGAGTGTCTGATCTCATCACTTGTACTCAACATTATACCAGAGTTTCTAGCCAGAGCAATTTAGGTAAGGGAAAGAATAAAATGTGCCCGTATTACAAAGGAAGATTTAAAACTATCTCTATTTGAAAATGACATGTTTTCATATAGAGAACATCCAAGGGAATCCATAAGAAACTGTTAGACCTAATAAGTAAGTTCAGTAAGGTTTCAAGACACAAGATGAATACACACAAATTAGTTATATTTGTATACACTAGCAACAAACAATCCAGAAGTAAATTAGGAAACTAATTTCATTACAATAGAAAAAAGGAAAAACTTAGGAATAAATTTAACAAAAGAAATGCAAGTCTAGTGTACTGAAAATTGCAAAACATTGTTGAAAGAAATTAAAAAGTACGTAAGTAAAAGGAAAGGCATACCATGATTATGAATTAGTGATTTAATATTGCAAAGTTGGCAATATTCCCCAAATTGAACTAGATATTCAATGCAATCCCCATCAAAATTCCATTCTGATTTCTTTGGCCAAAATTGATAAGCCAGTCATAAAACGCCTTTGGGAATAAAAGGGACTCAGAAGAACCAAAACAATCTTGAAAAAGAGGAATAAAAGTAGAAGATTCACACTTCATGGATTCAAAATTTACTACAAAGCCAAAGTACTCAAGACAATGTAGCATTGACATGAGAATAAATCATTGGAATAAAACTCAAAAGAATGGAAATAAACCCACACGTCAATGGTCAATTGATTTTCAGCAAGGATGCCAAGACAAGTCAATGGGAGAAAGAACAATTTCCAATAAACGGTGCTGGGAAGATGGGATAGCCACGTGGAAAAGAGTGAAGCTGCACCCTTACCTCAGACCATACACAAAAATTAACTCTAAGCTAATCAAAGACCTAATTATGGGAGCTAAATTCTTTAAAGAAACAGGTGAAAATATTCATGATGTTAGATTAGGCAATAGTTTCTTAGATATGACACCTCAAGTACAAGCAACCAAATTAAGAATAGATAAATTGGACTCCAGTAAAAATAAAATGTTTTGTGCTTCAAAGGACACTGTCAAAAAAGTGAAATACAATCTAGAGAATGGGACAAAATATTTGCAAATCATGTATCTGCTAAAGGTCTGATATCCAGAATACATAGCCAGTCCTGGTGATCTAGTGGTTAAGACTCAGCGCTCTCACTTCTGCAGCCCAGTTTCATTTCCGTGTCAGGGAACCACACCCTCCATCAAACTGTAGTCATTCTCTGGTGGTTGCGTGTTGCTGTGATGCTGAAAGCTATGCCACCAGTATTTCAAATACCAGCAGGGTCACCCATGGTGGACAGGATTCAGAGAAGCTTCCAGACTAAGATAGACTAGAGGACAAACCTGGCCACCCACTTCTGAAATACTTGGCCATGAAAACCCTATGAATAGTGGCAGAGCATTGTCTGACATAAGGCTGGAAGATGAGAGGATGGTGCAAAAAGAACGAGCAGGGTTCCACTTCCTTGTACACAGGGTCGCTAGGAATCAGAATCGACTCAACAGCACTAACAAGAAATCCAGATTACATAAAGGACTCTTGCACCTTAACAATAAAAAGACAACTCAACTTTTAAAGATTATGAAAGGGTCCAAGTAAACACTTCTCCAAAGAAAATATCCAAATGGCCCATAAACACATGGAAAGATGTCCCACATCATTAGTCACTAGAGAAATGCAAATCAAAACTACGCTGAGGCAACTCTTCATAGCCACTTGACACAGTCTACTTGTATTTTTGAATCAAAAAGTTGGAAATAACAAGTGTTGACAAGGATGTGGAGACACTGGAACCCTCACTCAATGCTGCTGGGAATGTAAAATGGTGCAGCTGATTTGGCAAACAGTTTATCAGTCCTGAAAAATGTTCATCACACAGCTGCCGTATGACCGAGCACCCCACTCCTAGGTATACTCCCAAGAAAACTGAAAACATATTCAGACAAGAACTTAACATTGTTTATGATAGTCAAAAAGTGTGAATGACTGAAATGTTCAACTGATAAGTGGATAATCAAATGTGATATATCCATACAGTCAAATATTTCATCTTAATTATTTTCTATTTCCTGCTTGTGTTGAGTTTAGTTTGCTCTTCTTTTTCTAGTTTCTGAAGTTGGAAGTTCAGGTTATTGATTTAAGGTCTTTCTTCTCTTTTAATGTAGGAACTTATAGCTATACATTTTCCTTTAGGTGCTGCTTTCAGTATATCCCACAAGCTTTGGTGTGCTGTGTTTCATTTTTTCCAGCTCAAAGTAGATTCTAATTCCCTTGTGATGTTTTCTCTTACTCTTTGGTTGTTGAAGAGCGTGTTGTGTATTCTCCATGTATTAGTGAGTTTGCCAAATTTCCTGTTGTTGTTGATTTCTAATTTCATTTCATTGAGGTTGGAGAACATGCTTTGTACAATTTCAATCTTTTTAAGTTTAATGAAGCTTGTTTTGCGGCCTAACATATGGTGTCTCTGGAGAATGTTCCACATATACTTGAGAAGAATGTGTAAATCACTGAATAGTGAGCAGTTCTATAGATGGAGCGTAGTGTGTTCAATGATGTCTGTTAGATCTAATTGGTTTTGTATTTGTTTTGTTGAGGTAACATTGGTTTATATCATAGATTTCAGATGTACATCATTATAATTAGAGTTTTGTATATGCCACATTGTGTTCACCACCAAAAGTCTAGTCTCCATCTGGCTCTGTACAAATGTCCCCCTTTACCCACTTCGTCCTCCCCTCAAACTCCTCCCCTCCAGTTACCACCAATCTGTTCTCTGTACCTATGTGTTTGTTGTTGTTTTCATCTTCCACATATGAGTGAAATCATATGGTATTTGTCTTTGTCTGACTTATTTTGCTGAGCATAATACCCTCGAGGTCCATCCATGTTGTCACAAGTGTCAAGATTTCATCTTTTTTATGGCTGAGTAGTATTCAATTCTGGACCACATCTTCTTTTTTTTTAAGATTGGCACCTGATCTAACATCTGTACATAGTTGTATATTCTAGTTGTGAGTGCCTCTGGTTGTGCTATGTGGGACGCTGCCTCAGCATGGCCTGATGAGCATCGCCATGCCTGTGCCCAGGATCTGAACCGGTGAAACCTTGGGCCACTGAAGAGGAGCGCAAGAGCTTAATCACTCAGCAACAGGGCCAGGCCCTGTACCACATCTTCTTTAACTATTCATCCATTGATGGGCATTTAGGTTGTTTCCGTGTATTGGTTATTGTAAATAATGCTTAAATGAACGTGAGCGTGTAAATATATTTTTTGAATTAGTGTTTTCATATTCTTTGGATAAATGCCCAGATGTGGCATAGCTGGATCATACGTTAATTCTATTCTTAATTTTTTGAAGAATCTCCATACTGTTTTCCATAGTGGCTGCACCAATTTACATTCCCACCAACAGTGTTTGAGGGTTCCCTTTTCTTCGCATCTTCTCCAGAACTGGTTATTTCTTGTCTTTAATAATAGCCATTCCAACAGGCATGAGGTGGTATCTCACTGTGGTTTTCATTTGCATTTCTCTAAAAATTAGTGATAGTCAATGACTTTTCATGTGCCTGTTGGTTACTTGTATGTATTCTTTGGAAAAATGTCTATTCAGACCCACTGCCCATTTTCTAATCAGGTTGTTTGTTTTGTTGTTGTTGAGTTGTATGAGTTCTTTATGTATTTTGGATATTAACCCCTTATCAGATGTATGATTTGTAAATATATTCTCCCCATCTGTAGGTTGCCTTTTCATTTTGTTGATGGTTTCCTTTGCTGTACAGAAGCTTTTTAGTTTGATGTAGTCTCATTTGTTTATTTTTGCTTTTGTTTCCCTTGCCTGAGGAGACATATTCAAAAACATACTGCTAAGACCAATGTCAAAGGGCGCACTGCCTATGTTTTCTTCCAGAACTTTCATGTTTTCAGGTCTTGCATTCAAGTCTTTAATTCAATTTGATTGAATTTTTCTTTGCTTTTTCTCCCCCAAAGCCCCCTGGTACATAGCTGTGTATTTTTAGTTGTGGGTCCTTCCAGTTGTGCCATGTGGGATGCTGCCTGAGCATGGCTTGATGAGTGGTGCCATGTTCTTGCCCAGGATTCCAACCAGTGAAACCCCAGGCCACCAAAGCGGAGCACATGAACTTAACCACTCAGTCATGGGGCTGGCTCCCTTGATTTAATTTTTACGTATGGTGTAACACAGTGGTCTAGTTTCGTTCTTTTGCATGTAACTCTACACTAATTGTTTTATATAATCTATTGTCTTCTATTTCCTTGATGATCTTCTCTCTAGATTTTCTGTACATTACTAAAATTGGGGTATTGAAGTCTCCTAATATTATTATTGAATTGTGTAATTCTATCTTCCATTCTGTCATTTTTTGCCTCCTGTATTTTGGGGCTCTGTTTGTAGGGTCATATAGGTTTATAATTGTTATATCTTCTTGATGGATAGAGCATATTGTCATTATAAAATCTACTTCTTTGTCTCTAGTAACAATTTTTGTCCTACCGTCTGTTTTGTCTGAAGTTAGTATATCCACTCTAATACTTTTAGTTATTATTTGTATGGCATATCATTTCCCATCTTTTTATTTTCAGCCTAGTTGTATCTTTGAATCTAAAGCATGTCCCCTTTTGGCAGCATATACATGGATCATGTGTTTTATTTTATTTATTCTGCCAATCTCTGTCTTTTAATTAGAACTATTAATCCATTTACATTTAATGTAATTATTAACATAAAATTTAGCTCTGCCATTTGTAAGGTTTACATCTGCCATTTTTCTAAAATGTCTGTATGTCTCATGTATTTTTTGTTTCCTTATTCTGCTATTGCTAACTTCTTCATGTTAAACAGTTATTTTCTATTGTACTATTATGTTTTCTTGTCATTTCTTTTACTATGTATTTTTCCATTATGTTCTAACTGCTTGTTCTACAGATTACAATTTACATATTTATTTATAAATATCTAGTGTGTATTAATACCAACTTTAAATAAATATTAATAGTATTTTAACATATATAATATTTATATAGGAGAATTCAATTAAATAGGCTGAATTCAGGATCAATGTATCGAAATTAATAGGCCATAATACATCAGTTGTAACCAAATAGACATATAATTGAAGGAAAAAAGTTATAATTCACAAAAGTAAAATGATACCCGTTGTTAAATGTAATAAACATTTTGCCTTAACTGAAATCTGCTTCTCCCATTGCAGATCATTATCTCCCCCTGTGCCCCAGAACCTCTCAAGAAGAGGATGATCTCTTTATCACACCCACATACCTTAGTAGAGAGAGGTGGTCAAGCCTTCCTTGCTTCTCCCTGTTATAGCCAGGTCACAATTCCTCCACTACATGTCAATTCCTCCATCCTTTGAGGATACATCTGACTATATTACACCCTAACTGCCACATCACAGTCATCCATCAACCATTCTCCTGATCACCTCTCATCAAAGACAGGATCAGATATTTTCTTCAGCCAAATTCCTGCACTCAGCATGGCATGGGTACCTATGTGTGGGTCAATTAGAATGCTTGGCTTCAAGCAAAAAGAATGCCTCAGCTGTGACACAGCAGTCAAGAGCTACCACCAGCACTGTTTGCTGCAGAGCCGTGTCTGACCTGCTAGATACACTTTAGTAAAAAATCAATATCCAACAATCTGTCCCCCAATACCTGTGGATATGATGCTGCAGAAAATCCGGTGACTCCATGACTGGCCTTAACACAGAAACCACAGAAACAGCAAAGGGGTGGCTTCTGTCTCAGTTCTACCCTTCAAGGCCACCTCTGAAAATCACCCGATGTCACAACCAGAACCCTAGCTGCAAGAGAACATGGGAAATGTGGGTTAGCTCTCCTGACTCTGCAGTACAGGAATCCCACTGAGCACCTGCATACCAAATCCACCACCATTTCTTCACCACCCTGCTAAAATTCCATGGGTGGACTCATAAACACTCTGGTCAGTCTCCTAAATGTACTTTCCCCCTTGCCACTCAGTCGCACTTACGCAGTAAATGATAAACCTTGAATCAATCTAACTGTCCTCCACCTCTGCTCAACACTCATGCTCCCCACAAAATCACTAACCTCCCAGACAACACCATCATAAACTCACAATATCCAGCCTCAAACAATCTTTAAGCCCACTCAGTAATCAGTCATGTGCATGACAGCTATTTAAATATAAATAATATAAATTTATAATAGCTAAAATATTTACTTTTATATAAATAATATAAATTTGTAATATCTAGCACTTGTGTTCTTGCTATGTGACATACAGTTATAATCATTCTGAGTGCTTTAATTCACTTAATCCTCATAAATGCTCAGTGAAATAGGTATCATTATGCCCACTTTCCAGATTAGAAAACTGAGACATGGAAAGACTAAGCTATTTGTTCAAGTCCACATAGCTGGGAAGTATCAGAACCAGGATTCAAATACAAGTTGTTTGGCTCCAATGTTCCCCTTCTTTCATCATTCTGCTGGCTGTCTCTTACATTCAAAAACATCCATCAGCTATGGACTAAATAATGTTCCCCCAAAATTCACATATTGAAGCCCTAACTGCCAATGTGATGGTATGTGGAGATGGGGCCTTTGTGAGGATGTTAGGTTTAGAGGAGGTCCCTGAGGGTTGAGCCTTCACGGTGAGATTACTGCCATGAGACAGACTCACTCGCTCTCTTTCTCTCTCTCTCTCTCTCTCAATCTCTCTCTGCCATGTGAAGACACCGTTTCTAAGCCAGGAAGTGATTGCAAATGAGGACATGATCTCTCACCAGAACCCAACAATGCTGGCACTCTGATCTGAGATCTCCAGCCTTCGGAACTGTGGGCAAATTAATTTCTGTTAGTTAAGGCACCATCCAAATTATTTGGCTTACTTTGTCATGGCAGATGAGTAGACTAAGACACCATGCTACCTTATCACTCTTGTCAAATGACAGGGCCTCCTATTTCTCAGGGAAAAATGGACGGCAGAAAAGGATGCTTTCAACTTCCTACCACCAAACTCTTAACTGACCTGCACTGCTTGTGTCTGTCCTAACTTCCTCTCCTGTCCCCATGGAAGACAGGGTTCAAGGAACTTCCAGGTTGGTGAACAGGTGATACTGGGGAGAGTGAAGCACTCAGAGAGAGCATGGAAGCTCTGTGCCCTTTCCCCATACCTTGCCCTATGCATCTCTTCCATCTGCCTGTTCCTGAATTATATCCCTTTATAATAACTGGTAATCTAGTAAAGTGTTTCTGTGAGTTCTGTGAGCTGCTCTAGAAAATTCATCAAACTCAAGGAAGGGGTCATGGGAATCACTGATATACAGCCAGTCAGCAGTACAGGTAACAACCTGGGCTTGTGATGGCATCTGAAATGGAGCAGAGAGAACCTGGTAGGACTGAACTCTTAGACAGTGGAATCTGATGCTATCTCCTTGTGGATAGTGTCAGAATTGAATTAAACTGTAGAACACAAACCTAATGTCCAAGAATTGTTTGTTGTATGGAGAAACACTACATACATTTAAGTCAGTACCAGAACCTGATTACATATCCATCACCATTTCTGGTAATTTTTGTGCTCTGAAGCCAACCTTCTCTGATATTAATTAGCAATTCCACCTTTCTTTGAATTAGTGTTTGCTTGGCATATGTTTTCTCTCCTCTTACTGTTAACCTGTGTGTACCATTAATGTTAAGGCCATGTCAGATGGTTACTGACTGAACAGGGCCCTATAGTCCGGGGTCCTGTTGCCTGCTGCCCTGGCTGAGGTGTCCCTTTGTCCATCCTCTGCCTCTTCTTATTCCTCTCTTCCAGGATCCTTGTTAAAAGCCCCACACAAATTGCACCACCGCCCTATCCACACAGGCCCCCTGGTTTTCCTGACTGCTGATTTTTCTGAGATCCTCTCTCTCAACCCTCTTTTCTTCCTGGCTTCTCTCCATTCTCACTTACTGTCACACGGAGTATCACTTTTTTTTGCTATCACAGGGATCATGCAGCCTAAGATGATAGCCAGGGCCCCACCCACTCCTATCTCCATGCCCCAGTGGGGCTGCATTTAGTTTACGACAATGATAAAGGTTTCCTTTGGGCTAAAGTTCCAGAACTGGACCCAAGGGGGAAGAAAGATGTCAGGAAGGCACCATGAGGAGAGAACTAGAAGGTTCCTCTCACCACGTCAGCCCCTGCAGAGGTTGTAAGGACAAGAATAATGACAACGATTTATACTAGTGTCTCTTGTCAGAGCCCATTTCTCTTTCATGAATTAAAAAAACAAAATGCTATAAAAAATTAGTCAAGGGGACAAAGGTGAGAGGAGAGAAAGAATGTCAAATAGGGACAAGCATCCACCAACAGCCACGGTCCACATAGCAGGATAGTCACTGACAGTCCAGGCCAAGAGCAGACGAGGGACGCCTCAGGACACTAGAGGCGCAAACTCCCTGGAGAGACAGTTCTCAGCATAAATACTCACTCTCTTTCCTGCTTCGAGGTATAAAAGGTTGAACATATTAAGTCCCACAAAACCTGCTCTGCTCCAGCCTCTCGTCCCCTGAGACACATTGTTTCATCCATTATTCCCTCCCCAGTCTTGTGTCAACTTCTCCCTCTCTCCTGAATCTGTTCTCTCATCCTAAAAATATGACTGAACCTCTTCCACTAAAAAAGTCAAAGACTTACTAAATCTTATGACCTCCCTCCTGATCCATCTCTTTCTTGCTCATCACAGGCAACGTTCCTGGAAGAAAAGTCTACATTTTTTGTTCCACTTCTTCAGTTCTTTCCCACATCTCTCCCTGGCTCTCACTGTGCTCACTGGTGTAAGGAGACAGGAAAGTCTCACTCACAAGAATTCCCCAGGGGAGTGCTGGTGAGGGCTGGAAGCTGACAAGGTCGCTCTCTCAGAGAACGAATTAGAGTGAGGGGCAGTGGATTCTACACCCCACAGGACACTACAGGCCAGAGAGTGGTCATGTGTGAGGACCTCAGGCTTTAGAGGGAGGCTGTGATGGAGGTGATGGCAAAGAGTGGAAAGCCCGTGTGCTGCCAATGAGACTGATAACACCTCCCTGTGATAGACCAGAATCTACAGTAATGTCCACAAACAAACGCGTTCTTGGCTCAACTGGGTTTTTTTTTTGTGGAAACCAGGGTAGAAGAGAACCAAGAGAGCGGGTGTGAATGCAGGCAAGATGCGGTTAATGTGGGAGGGAAAGGAAGTGGGGGGGAATATGAGCTGGTAAGGTGGTGTATTTCAGAAGTCACAGGGGGACTTGTATTGTGTCAAACCCTGTAAGTGGTCAAACCAAGTTCAATCAGCTTTTTGAGGACAAGATTGGCAGATCCCATGGCCTGGCTCATCCAACACCCATTTAGTCCCTGATCGAGGATCCTCCCTGTGCTGCAGGGGATGCAAGCTAAGAATTATGTTTTCCAGATTCATTATGAGTAAGGTCCCAGCAATCATTTTTACACACACAAGACTTTTATTTGAGATTGAGTTACACTGGGTCCAGGCAGGACGCAGGGCACCTGTTTTGTTGGCATGGAACGCTGGCAGAGAGAGAATGGGCACAGGCTAACAGCTCCCAATCCTGCAGTTTCCTGTTCACAGCAGAGGCAGCAGCCCTCTTAGCAGCCAAATTCTGCAGTGTGGTTCTGGAAGTCATTTCTGGGATCTGACCTGAGTTTCTTCAGTCCTATTAGAACACTGTGGACTTGATATATACCCTTTATTAAACATTTTTCTTCTTGGAGTAGCTGAAGAGAATACTGAGTCTACAACTAAACACTTGACACAAACAATATGTAATATCAAAAATACTTGCACTGTTCTGTGTGAGACAGTTTTGAATTATCTCTATTTTGTGAGGCTGAGCAGCCTAAGAAACACTATTCTGGAGGTGAGGGACCTCCAATGGGGGCTCCTGTGCTCAGGTCACTGAAACAGGTCCCTGTGCCCATGGCAATGAGGTGGGAGCTCTGCCCTGAGCTAAGTTCTAAAGGGTTACAGATGGGAGAAGTCCGACTGATGGATAAATGGGGACACTGCTTAATCTGTTCTTGCTGAATCTGCACAACAGATATTCCCATGGTCTCAAGTCTGTGAGGGGCACCCAGAGCTAAACCATCACCATAACCCTCTTGTCTAGCACATTCCAGTTTATAAGCACTGCCATCTGTGAGAGTCAGGAACCATTAGGATTACCTTCAGATTTCACAGATAAGGAAACTGAGGATCAAAGGAGTTTCATGCATAAACCCAAGGTCTAGGAGCCAGCAGGTGGCAGAGCCAGGCCTAGAACCAGGTGGTCAGCCTGTCAGACCCATGGTCTTTCCGGGTCCAGGTCTCTCTCAGGGAAATGAATCTCCCACACTTAAGACGGCTTCAGAGCTTGAGAAGCCACACGGAGGTGGGGGGGAGGCCTGTCCCACAGCAGCCTCTCACCTCCCTCACATCACCCCCAGGCAGGGGAACCAAGGCCTGTGGCTGCATCTCACAGCTCTGAGAACCAAGGCGGCCCCTGGCCAACCACAGCCACCTCCCTCTGCACTCAGTGCATCACAAATGGGCCTGCGCCTCCAGCCCAGCCCACGCCTGCAAAGCCTGCTGGCCTGAGGAGCCTCAGCTGGTCTCCAGCAGGGCCTGGGACCCTCAGGTCTCTGAGCTGGAGGCTGATGAACCCTCCCACCTTCCTGGGGCAGGTAGCACTGTCATCCTAGGGAGTGTCTCAGTTTGCCTTTCACAAGGTCTTTTCATTTAGTCTTAACCATCCCATCAGTCTCGCCAACTACATTACCATTAAAGCTGGAGAAGCCCCACTGGTGGGAACTACCTCCATCCCTGGCCTGGGCCCAGCTCCTCTGAAGGGCTCCCGTCTAACCTCAGATTGTCAGTGACATTCATCCCAACCACATCAGTCAGCCCCTTTCTGCAGGACTTCCTTTATCACAAGGTTTCCCTCACGGGTCTAGGCTGGATGGGTTCCCAGCATCTTTCGTCCACCTAGTAGGGGAGTACAGACCACAACACCCAGCACAACCTTCTCCCCACCCAGGGGCTCAGGCCACACAACTCCTCCCCACAGGGCAGCAGGTGGGCTCTGCAGACCCCACGCACAGCTGCTGAGAACATGCCCTGGGATCTTGGAGACTCACTCCTGAGGAGGAACAGAGGAGAGGGAGAGCCCTGTCCCCTCAGCAGGACAGTGAACCGGGAAAAGGCCTCCCATTTATAGGAGTCAATCCCCATCCCCTGTGGACCTAAGAAAGGATGCCCTGTCAGCCTCCAGCCTGTGCTCCTGCTCCTTCTCCCTCAAGTAACACCCTTCCCTCCCGTCTCCTGACACATGTCTGCTGACCCTTCCAGAAGCAGCTCAAATGGCCTCCCTGGGGGCCTGCCCTGTTCTGTCTCAGAAGGTATTAGATGCTCTCTGTGCTGGGTTCTCGCAGACCTTTAGCAAGTCATCACTCATTTGTGATACCAACAGGCATCACTGGCTCTTGCCCTCCCTCTTATGATGCAGGACCAAGGTCCTGTGAACAGGTGAGGCGAGGAGGCCACTCAGGCTGGTGCAAGTGCAGGTCAGCCCTGAGAGTGGTTGTCTTGTTGTCTCACTCTAGTGCCAACCCTGGCTGTGAGGACCCTGGGGTGTCACATATGCTCTCGAACAACACAAGCTGCTTTCAGCTAAACTACACATAGCAGCCATCACTGGTTTCCATTCAGCAGATATTTACTGAGCACACCTGTCTCTCGGCGCTGCGAGGAACTTCCCTTCCCATCCTGTTCACCATTTGCTCCTTCACTGAGCCACAAGGTGGCTTCACAGGCAGCATGACCTCACCCAGCACCTCCTGTTCTGGCAAATTCAAGGGCCCAGACCACACCGTTCTGTGGGAAAACAAAGGTGAGCTCCTCTCTGCTAGTCGTCCCCACAGACCCCAATCAGTCACGTGTGCGCTGTCCTTCCCTAGCTAATATCACAGCCCACCCTGTCCAGGGTGAGTGCCCCACCTCCCTAGGACCCAGGCATGACTCCATCATGGGTTGGGCCCAAAGACATCTTCCAGCGTCAGCCATCTCGCTTTCCAGTGGAGACACAGCATACTCATGTTTTAATACTCAAGTTGAGTCATCTGCCCTCAACAACAAAAAAGAAGAGGGAGAAAACAGAGGCAACTTAAATTGGGCAGCAATTCTACTCCAGTAGTATTTACTCTTCAAAACCTGAGGACTTGGAGGGAACTTGAGATGGAAGCTGTAAATCCATGGGTTAGCCTTGGGGTCCCTTGGTCCATCTCTCTGCTCCCACCGGCCTTTCCTGGTGGGCAGTGGTGTGCTGGTAACTGCCTAACATCTGGCTCCTCAGGAGGAAAAAGCCCTGGTCTCCAGCATTTGAAAATTTCTGTGGTGTAAATACTCCCACTAGGGCTCATTTCAAATTACCAACCTGATGACACACAACATACAGTTGGGAAAAGACGCATGAAAGGAGCTCTCACAGCCAGTTCCAGCTGGCTCCAGCACACCACTGTCTGTGGGGGAATCTCATGTTTCAATACACAGGACACAGGTTTCATACAGCCTGGCCCCTGCATACCAGCCCACTGTTTCATAAAGAAGAAAAGGCGTGTCTTCCAGAGCAGCAAGAAACACTTGCTGAGGGTGGGAGGTCGGCCTGCAATACGGCAGCATCCTAAGGGATTCGCAAGAGTAGTATTAACTGTGTTTGATTTCCACCTTAAAACCTAATTCTCCCCTTCAACAACCAGAGCTAAGGCTTGGGGACTCCTCATGGACCCTCCTCCTTCACTAGACAGTCCTGGCCCAAACTCAAATGGAGTCCCCCACATCCCATCTACCTCCCCATGAGACTGTGTATCCTGGGGGCACAGAATGACTTTTTCTTTGGGAGCCCAGCGTGCATGGAGGCGGGATTTTGGAGACAAACAGACCTTGATTCCATTTCTGCCTCCACCACTAAGCTGTGTAATCGTGGGCAGATCCTCAGTGGCCTCATCTGTAAACTGGGATAATACCTACTTCACAGGGTTGTTGGGAGGGCTAAATAAATGTAGTACAAAAAGCACCCAGCACAGGGCAGGGCCAACAGGCACACCACCACTACTTCCCTCCTTCATGTCCCCAGGGGAGTGGGGCCTGAGCCACAGCCAGACAATGTCGCCACTTAGTAGCTGTGCTCAGAATCGCCCAGAGGCCTGTAGGTGTTCCTGGATTTGAGGAAAACTGCTCAGAGAAGAGAAAGGATGGTTGGTTTCTGGTGAGAATGAAGACCGTGTTTTCTGAGAGGCCATCTGGTGTTATGGAAAGTCATTGGGCACTAGTATCAGGTTCACGTCCCAGCATTGCCACACAGTAGAAGTTTGACCTTGGGCTAGTTGTTCAATCTTTTCCAAACTCACTTGCCTCATCTGTGAAATGAACAAAATGATTTCTATGTCATCAGATAAACACTCAATAGGTGTCTGATGCCCTTCTCCCTGCTCTTGACCCCTCTTCCAGCACCCTTTCCACATCTGACTGCCTCCTACACCTCCTTCGTGGTTCCCTCCAACCGCATTTTCTCAACCCTGCTTTCAGGGGTGCTGCCTAGTTTCCCTC
Organism: Equus przewalskii; assembly: GCF_037783145.1. Lineage (NCBI taxonomy): Eukaryota > Metazoa > Chordata > Mammalia > Perissodactyla > Equidae > Equus > Equus przewalskii. The sequence continues at coordinate 218,454 of NW_027228757.1, forward strand.
AGGACTCTGAACCTCTTGGGAGAGAATCTCAAAGGCCACAGCCATCCACAGTACTCCAGATCCTAATGATCTAAATGTTTACAATATTCAGTAACGTTCAGACTCTTGGTGATGCACTCAGGATGACAAAGTTATGTCAAGGATGACATATGAAGTACATGCCAAGTTATTCATTGCAGTAAAAGGCTCCACAGTCAAACCACTGACCCAAGACACTTTCTTCCCATTAACAACTTCTCTCCGCAACCACAAGGGGACCTCCCTGGGCACAGACCCTGCAATGGTCAGGGTAGGGGTTATTTTTCCCACATTCAGGAACATTCTGAAACTTCCTGACTCAACTGAAGCACTTCTGTGGTGGGAAGACTGCTCATGACCCCGATCCTGAGGGCACACACTGACCAGCATGGCTTCTGTGCTGACTAGTGCCCTTCAGGTTAGACTCTCCCGAGATGTGCCAGTGCCACAGTCGGCTGTCATGGAAATGTGGGGCTTTAGGACTAGACACAATTAGGTCTGAATCTCATCTTTTTTACTTATTACCTGAGTGGCCCTGGCCAAGTTGCTGAACTATCCAAGCCTACGAGCTACCACAACAGTGGTGGGACACGTTCCTACCTGAGGAGTCTCTGGATTTAGTAAATGGGGCCCTGTGCGTGCGCCCAGTGCAGTCACAACTGCTCAACAAATACTCCTATGTTATCGAGAATCCACTGTATAAAGATACTTCCTCCATTGTGAATGTGTTGGCTTCACTACTAGACTGCAATTCCAGGGGCGCCCCCTCCTGGCAGTACATTTTCCTAATTTCCTTCAAAAAATAAAACTGTCCTTGGGGAGAGGAAACACCTGAGCATAAATACCCACTATTCCCTTCAGTCAACTGATTTCTATATTTCAAGATGTGAGCCACTGAAAATCTTTACGATGAAAGAAAACTGTAAATGTGCGTCATAACATACTTCCCAACATACACAGTGGATTCTCCACTCACCAGAAAGAAATGCCGTGAAACCTAAGCAAATGGAAACACAGAAGAAACTAGATGTTCGTGGCCATAGGACGGGAATAAACGGGTCACAAAACAAGAAATGCAATTACTTCACACGTGCAGGAGGAAAAACATGGGGACACTGAATTAATGTTTGCCCCTAGGGTTGCAGTCTCTGGCTGCAGTTTTCAGCACATGCACACTCCCCACTGGCCTCGCCATCTGAAACAGCAATCAGTATAAAAGCAAACTAATCCTGAGGCAGAGATCCCTCTGGGGGGATTCATTTAGAACGTGCAGCCCTGTTCCTACCACCATCATCATGTGGGACACCAGCTCTATCAAGGAGGATGCTGTCTTCCCTCCTGGCTTTCAGAGCTCATGGGACCCTGCAAATGATGCTGGAATCTATTGGCGAACTCCTTAAACCTCCCCATGTGGGTGATGGAAGGACTTCTCCCTCCCAGAGCGGGCTCTCCTGGGGCTGAACCCATCTGTCACTTAGATCTGCCTCTGATTCTCATCAAGACCGTCAGCGAGAGCTGGCCTCTGCCCATTGCATTATTGTAACCATTCCACTGCCGTGTTCACCCTTTCTTTCCTCTGGGCCTTCGGCCTAGGGAATGTGTGGAGGAAGGGAGGCAAGTCACTGTCCTCATTCTCTGTAGGGTTTGCAGATCTAGGGGGACCCGTTTATCAGAATGTGAGTAATAGAGCAGCCCCCAACCCCTACCTGGGAAAAATATCTACCACTAATTTCTCTGCCTGCGTGTCACTATATCTTAGTCCTTAAAATAATTTTGACCCATTTCCTATACCTGTCCACACCAAAGGCCAAAATCTGCTTTTCTACCACATTTATTTGCAGGTGTCTGGACAGGCCTTGTGGGCCTCCGGCACGTCACGTGGTCCATGTGTTTTCCTCTGGCAGATGCTCTGGGCATATTTCATGCAGTTGACATTCATTGAGTGCTTACTACGTACAAGGCACAGAGACTAACACTTGATATGAATGATCTCATTAATCCTCCAATAGCTCTCTGGGCAGGCAGGATCATTACATCCTCTTCACAGATGAGAAAGTGGCTCAGAGGAGTAGAATGACTTGTCCAAGATCCAAGGCTGACAAATTACAGAAAGAAGTCAAACCCAGGTCAGTCTGGCCGCAAAGCACTTGGTCTAGTCCTGTACTTCTAATACAATCGTATTTGTAAAAACAGCTTTGCTGAGATACACAATACATTTCACCCACTTCAAGGGTCCAAATCAATGGCTTTAGTGTATTCACAGAGATGTGCAGCCATCAAGAGTCAATGTTAGGACACATTCTCCACCTAAGAAAGGAACTTCGTGTCCTTCATCTGCCACTGCCTTCTCCCTTCTTCCCCACCCTCTCGCAGACCTGAACATCGCTAATCTATTCTGGACTTCCATATGAGTGGAGTCGCGTACTATATGGTCTTTGGTGTCTGATTTCTTTCACTTACATAATGTGTCAAGCTTTATCCATGTTGTAGCGTGCATCAGTACGTCATTCCTTTCACTGAGTGAATAATATTCCATTGGATGCATAGACAACATTTGGGTTCATTTGTTTCGTTGGAGCAAAACTTAAACTTGTATTATCTGTAAGCCACTACCACTGGAGGTATTTCTGTTGTATATAACCAAACTGATTTTCTTTTGGTGAGGAAGATTGGCCCTGAGCTGATATTATACACTTGAAAGTTAAGAGAGTAGATCAGAAATATTATCATCACACATGCAAAAAACTGGTAAGTATGTGAGGAGATGGAGGCATTAACTATCCTCATTGTAGTAATCATTTTGCAGGGCATACATTTATCAAATCACCATCTTGTACATTTTAACATACATATGTTCAATGGCAGTAATGTTGTCATAAAGCTGGGAGAAAAGAACGTGTATGGTAGTTAGCTTTGTGAGGTGTGATAACAAGTGATTTTTATTCTTCTGTACAATTTTCTATGTTTTCTAAATTTTATATAATCAACATGGATTGTTCTCAGGAAAAAAAAAATCCTTCTTTTTACAAATTTTTATGTCCCTTGGCTCATCAGGCAACAAGAGTGTGAGCTGAGAGGATTCAAGAGGGGAGTGAGGTTGGGAGGGGGGCCAGGGCTGGGGAAAGAAGGAGCCACTGGTCTAACCTCATCAACAAGCAGTCATGGACTCCTTGTGCCCCAGCTGGTTCTCCTGCCAGACCCTGATGCCCCAAATGAGCCTCCTCCTCGGTGAGCAGCAGAGCAGGGGTAGCAGCTCCAGGCGGGTGTGGAGGACGCTGAGGAGTCAGGTGGGAGCGGGAGCTGGGGCTTGCATGATATTAAAACTCTGACTCCTCCAGCTTCTTTGAGGGTTGAGGGGGAGGGAAAGGGGTCTGGGGCTTTTCTGGGATGCCTGCAACTTCCTCAGGACAGGAAAACCTCCATCAAACCTCTACCTCAAAGGGCAGTTATTTGTCCTGCTCCATTGGGCTGCTGCCGCTGAGATCCTCAGACCAGTGTCTCATTTTCCACCTCCCTGTTTGGTGGAAACAAATCCAGTCTCAGGTCCTTGTCTCCGTCCGCTCCCCAGTGCCCAGCCTGCTTCCTTCGTCTCCTCCCAGGCTGAGGAGGGCATGTGTGGGGAGTGAGGGGTCAGAAAAGCTGCCACTGGCCATCATTAGGGACAGCTGAGCTGTGCCACCACCTGCAGAGATGGGGATGTGTGGCTTCAGGTGTGGGAGGGAAGTGGGGTCTTCCTCTCTTGCTCTGCTGGTGACCTTTCTGTGTGGTTACTGGTTGTTTCTGAGCTCTCAATGGGGGTTGGGGCTATGCTGCAGGAGCTGCCTCATGGGAACCAGGCTCGGACTTGGTGGCCTGGTCCCCTGCCCTTGTCCCCAGAACTTCCTTGTGGTGGAACGAGGGGCTGAATTCAGCAGTCATACCCGCTGGGTCGAAATTCTGGTTCTGCCACATATTGACCATAAAATTTTGGACAAATTGTAAATACCCTGGCAGAGTGGCTTTATCTTTCTGAGCTTCAATTCCTCACCTGGAAAATGGATACAATAATGCCTCACTCAAGGTGTTCTTGGGAGAGTAGGTGAAATCGTGCACTTTCCGACCGGTGTCTGAACAGGGACACAGATTCTTCATGTATACAGCATCATACATTTCTTGCTGGATAAAAACTTGCCGACGGCCACTGTAAAAAAGGTGACGTTTCCTTGGTTCATAATTGACAGTGTTATTGTGATCCAACAGTTAAAAACAGGAAAGGTTCCCTCTGGGACGTGAGGCAGTTGTGGTAACACAGAGGTCGCACACGTCCCCACACTCCCCACTGCCCTCCACCTCCTGCACTGTGGCAAACATTGTGGGAACCTTTGAAAAAGTCCATTCCCCCTTACCCATCAATAGGAGAAATATTACCACGATTGTTGATGATGAGCAGAGGATGTGGGAGACGAAACATAAGGAAAAAATAGGCAAGATAAATAAGCATGAAAGACAGTCATCGTCACAGGTAATCAAACAAATGCAAATGAAGAAAACTAGGTATCATACTTTCCCTGTCACATCAGCACAGGGTTATTTTTTTAACGTGAATACTCCATTTGGCAATGGGACACTACGACAGGCACTCTCATGTATGGTAGAGAGATTTTTAAATGAGTAAAAGCTTCTTGGTAGTACATTTGATGTGTCAGAAACATTTAAACATTTATAATATTTATACCTGGGAGCCAGCCCAGTGGCGTAGTGGTTCAGTTCGCACGCTCCACTGGTGACCTGGCAGCCCAGTGGATCCTGGGTGCGGACCTACCACCACTCGTCAATCCACGCTGTGGTGGCATCCCACATAAATAGAGGAAGACTGGAACAGATGGTAGCTCAGGACCAATCTTCCTCACAAAAAATAAATAAATAAGTAAATAAAATATTTCTACCTTTTCCTTGTTAACTCCGCTTCTGGGACTTACCCCGAGGGAAAAACCTTCATGCAGAAGAAGCTTATGTACAAAGACATTCATTTTGGTCTATTTATAATAGTGAAAATATTGGAACCCAATGAGAGGGTAAATGACATAAGGACAAGTTACAACATTAAGGTGGTGACAATGGCAGCCCCAGGTAAGCCGGGTTGGGCGGGTGACTGAGAAGATGGAAAGGATTTGGTCAGAAGGAACAAGAATAAACACGTGCTGAGCATCTACCATAGACAAGATCTGCACCTGGAGTGTTCCATACATTCTCTCATTGCAGCCTCACAGCACCATGTGTTTCCTGTGGGGCTGGGAGGGATACTGAGGCAGGGAGGACAGGACAACAGAAGACCTGTTGCTCATGACCAGGCACTGTGACACATGGCAGGAATCTGGCTTTCTATGTAGCCCCACTGAGTAGATGACACCACCCTCATCTTAAGTTTGAGGAAACCAAGGCTCAGAAAGGCCAACGAACTTGCCTGAGAGCTCAGCACTACTAAGTCTTAGCCCAGGTATCTAAGAGCTCCAGGACCACGTTCTGCCTCAGACTGCAGAGAGCTGGGGACTCGGGCTGTGCTGCCCTCCTCTCCTAACCCTCCTCACCCCCACTCCCACACCCAGACCTCTGAATTCTTAACTAAGGGGATAGAGGAACCTACGCTATTTGACAGAAATTTCTCTCGCAACTTCTGTTCCCGCTGCCCCAGCCTCTAGGAAAATTATTCCTTTTATGTTTCTCAATAGGGAAACAACTGCTCCCTTTGTGCCTTCCCCCATCTGAATTCTATTTCCTTTTTCTGCTCAACAAATGCTATCATTTCCCCGTTAGGGTCATGGAGTCTGCGGGATCAGTGAGCACTTTAAGGAGTCCTCCTGGGTCTTTTCTTTCTCGAGCTGTGGTTAAGTCTAGGCTGGCTCCTCTGGGGGCGCTTCCACTGCTCTGCCATTGTAGCACTTGTCACCATTCTCAGGGAGCTGCATACATGGCAGGAACAGGGTGCACAGAAGCTGCCTCTGCCCCCAGCTGCCCTCTCTTTGTATGCTATTGGTTGCCACACAACCACTGAGGGCGGGCGTAAGTCCCCCAGAGGAGGAAATGCAGCTTTTTCTGCCTCACCCAAGCTGGCACAGCCTTACCGACTTCTAAACAGATTGAGAGCAGCCACTACCAGGCTGCATGGGGTCTCATAGGACAGGGGAGGGCTGGGAGGTGGGAGGGGCCCAGTGGCTCTAGCCGCAATGTCCTTTCTATCCCTTAAACAGTGACAAAACAAACTCTCTTTCCTGTAAACACAGGTTGGATTAAAGCAGATTTAGGAAGCGCTGGGTTCATGGTAAACTCATTTTTATTAAGAATCAAAGTTGACTGAGCTAGTGAACTCTTGTCCTTTACTTAAGAGAATAATTTTTCAAACATTCAAAGCATAGGGCATCTTATCATCATATCTAATTTTAGTTCTTATTATTTTACAAGAGAAGAAAGTATACTTATACGCATCGCAAGGAGGGCACAGGAAGTGTTGGTATATGAGAAAGGGAATTGGCTGTCATCACACTGCCCTTGCCCAGTCTCTCAGTCGTTATTGGAATTGGTCCTTCCTTTATGTTTTATCTGTTCCAGATGTGCACTGGGAAGAGAACTGGAAATCAGGAATCTGGATCTTATAAAGATGGTGGTACCAACTTCTCTCTAGTGATTTCCCTCAGTGTTCTTATAAATTGGAACTCCATCTCCCTGTTCATGGTAAAGAATCTTTTCTGTAGCCTGTGAGAAATAGCTTAATAAATTTATTTAAATATAAGAAGGAAAGATCAAGAGAGAGAGAGGAAACAGAAGTCAGGCAGCTCGAAACCACACAGATACACAGATCTAACTTCACTGCTGTGTGAGCTCTGGCAGCTCTCTTCATTAAATCGTTGGTCTTTGGAAATTCCCTCATTCCTATCTTTTCCTGAACCCTGGCCCCTTGCCTTCTATTTAGTGATTTAGGTCTATTGATGCAAATAATCCCTAATCAATCTTAAGTCAAAATTGGGGTGAGTTTATTATGAGCCACGTTTGAGGACTATAACCCAGGACCTACTTTCTTCAAGGAAGGAAGGGCACCAAAGAAGTGTACAGAGTGGATATATACCGTCTTGGGACAAAGAGCATACATCACATATGACAGGAATAGCCCTTTTCCTACTGTCACGAGATGTTTACCTGACACAGCAGGATGGTGGTCAGCTGGTCACAGTCAGTGGCCAAAAGCCAAACACAGCAGAACAGAAATGGATACTTAGCTCCCAGGAAAAGATGCTTATTTTTAAAGAAATGCTGATATGGGGGAAATTACATACCTATATTTAAGAGCATCGTGCCTGTCTTTGGAACATAGTAAATGCTTAAAGCAGATGTACAATGCCTGCTCAACAGGCCACATCAGGCCCTTTGGAAAAACAAGGTCAGGCTGAATTAGTTTCAAAGTAAATGGCTTCCTCATATACTATTGCTTTTCATTTCTTTATCATTTTCCGCCTTTTTATCTATAATGTTTCAATAGAAAGCATTGATGATCAAAATACAGTCCCTCAGTGCCAGGGTGGTTGCTGCCTGCCCTGGGTCCGTCACGTCCCTCAGTGCTGGGCTTGGATCACATTTATTTGCCCAGTTATCCACGTTGGGGGGAAATAGTTGGACAGCATAGGGGTATTGATTAACAGAGGAAGCATTTCATGGGTTGTATAATTTTTCAATTAATTTAGATTGTCACACAAACATCATGCATATACTTCACGTGACTCGTCATGCTCACATTGTTTACGATTATAGAATGGGTACAAGAACAATGTTGATAATTCAATATCTGAAAAGATTAGTTTTAAAATGAGTTCTTCAGCATAGTCTTTATCAAAAAAGGGCTTGTAAGATCAATTGACCATCTCAAGTCACTGAGCAATCCTTACTCTAGCCAGCATGCCACTCTACAACACTGAGTAAAGAAAATAGTAATTAGTTTGAAAATTATGATTAATACAAGGATTCTAAGGAGAATAGAAATGGGGATTGTAATCTGTGTCAAAAAAGGGAACCAATACCTGAAGTGGGCCAAGCAAACAAATCAAGACTGGTGTAGAATAACTTAAGGCATTAGCCTATTTTTTTTTCATGTGCTTTAGCAGAGATGACACATTGGAAGATTCATCAGGTATAAAAACACAGCATTCAGCTTGAATGATTGTACATGTATCACCTTGGGATGCAGTTAGGACATCTAAGGCCATTCTATTTTGAAGGACAGCCTCTCTCATTAAAGACATTTTAGTGTTTAATAAGGCTATTTCTGCTTGACTATCATTAAGATCTTAATTAGTTAATTTAGTCAGGCCTTATATATGTGATATGACATCTTCTATCCCCAAGGAAGGAACAACTATAGCTACTAGGTTGCCATACCAGTGGGACACTGAACGAGCCCATCTGGCCTTAAAGAGAAGATTGGCAACAGATGTTAGCTCAGGGTGACTCCTTCCCTGTATCCAAGGGAATCTCAGGGTGCAGTGTTTTAGCCATCTAGACAGTAGCCAAAGCCAGAGGTATTTTTCATATAACAACTGAGTTCCATTAGGAGCCCCCCAATAAAGGCCTGGCCTTCAAGACCAGTCTGTTCCAAATCAATCACTTTCTTTAAGTATGATAGTATTCTGAAACCTGAAATAGAACAATCATGAAATAGGTGTATGGTTTCAGCATTACAGAGGTTTAAATGAGGAGATATAATCTTGGCAATACAGGCCTGGTCTGGAGTCTTGGGACAGCTGTCTACAACAGATGCCATCTTCTTCTCATCCTGGTCTGGAGATGTTTGCATTGGTCAGTTAAAGCTGGGTATGAGAAATAGGAACTGACACCCACTCAGGTGGGGAAGACTTTTTTTTTTAATGAAAAATATGAATCCATGAGTCTATGCCTTTTGATTCCTCAGCACATGAATTGATTACAAGTACCTGGTGTGGTCCTTTCCAACAGGGCTGCCAAGAGTCTATTCTCTGGTGTCTTTTCCAATGAACAAAATCTCCAGGTTGAAGTCCATGGTCCTTCAGGCTTTCATCTCCCAGGAGCTCACTGGGAAATGAATCAGCTACCAACCTCTCACTTCTACTAACTGTCTCAATGAGACCTTGACAGTAATATAAGATATCTCCTTTATGCAGAATTGGTTCATACATTCCTTGATCTAATTGCATATGCTGTCCAGTTATTATCTCCAAAGTGGACGACAGAAGTTTACCAAAGTGTGTAGATCTAAGGTTGAGGAGCACTTAGGGGAAGATCTTTTGGCCATGAGAGATTAAATGCTTCCAAAGCTTTGCCAATTGAGTTTTTATTGCATCATTAGTTCTAGGGTTGTATCATTGGCCAAATGTCACCAATAGATTTAATTTCTTGTCCAGTGAAATGAGTTCCCTGGTCACTGTGTAACTCAGAAGGATTTCCCCTAATAGGAATTATCCTTTCCAATAATAATTTACCTACAGCTATCACTCTTCTGCAAGAAAAGGCCTCAACCCAGTGTGAGAACATACAGATCATTACAAGAGATATTTATCATTGATATCACGGCATTTGAACAAAGCTGAATTGCCATACCTCAAAAGGTCCATGAGGAAGGGAAAGTGGCTTTGCGGCCCATGAAATAGTTTCCCTAGATAATATTTTGGGCATATAGCACAACGAGTATAGGCTTTATGAGCCACTGTGGGAGAAAGTTTCCAAGAATTGTTTTCCCCATGAAATCATCTTTTCAGGTGCCCAGTGGATAATTGGTTGTATGCTGGGGCAGTGTCAATTGTGCTTCATTAGGCACTATGGTTTTGGGGGTTTTTTTTATTGAACCCAAACCACCTCTGTGTGGTGGTGTCAAAAATTCCCTGTTTTTATTGCCACCTTTGTTTCCCTTCTTCTGTGGCACTTTCTTGAGACTGGAGAGGGAAATCTTTTACTGGCTTAGCAGAGTGAATAGAAAGTAGCGGGCATTCTCTAGGCTGGGCAGCATATCCAGCTAGAGAATGTCCTTGCTTATCATTTATTTAAGACTTGACTATAAAGCAGATTAGATAATCGAATGCTGTCATGGTCATTTTCCTCCTGTGTTGCCAGAAGCAAGGTAGCAGAGTTAAGAGAGTGAATAATATTTACCTGCACAATGTGACCTAAGAAGGCTTATCAGCATTTGCTTGACAATGCTTCCCATGCAACTTAGCATAGCAAACAAGCCTAATTAGTTTAGTATCTTCCTCTTTATAGGAAGAGAGAACACATTTCTTTGAGAGGGCCCAGGGGCCCTCTGAAAACTAGCAGAGAAATTTTTAAGTCAAGAGAAAGACTTCATTAGGATATGAAATTGGGGGAGCTTGTGCAAAATATCAAAAGGTTAAAACACTTGGTCAAACAACATCAATTGTTTGCTGAACCGTGTTGCTGCGAAACAATGGTCACTGTGAAACAGTGTTTTAGTTATCCATTTAGCCAAAGTGAGACTCACTCAAAAGTAAAGAAAACCTTTTATAATCTCTTAACCAAGAGTGGACTAAAAATTCAGCAAAAGTATCCTTTTAAGAAAGAGAAAACCAAATTCTAATTTTTGTACTAGCTTACTTTGATGTTAAACCTTACTCACTCCATTAAGTTCATATTACTCCTGGCCAACTTGACAACGCACAAAATTCTTTCTCAGGGTTCCTCATCCACAAATCCTCTATAACTTTCTTTTTACATTCAGAATTTATCCCATGCTTCTTTGCTTCCTAGTACTTTAGGACAAATTTATCTTTCTTAACAAAACAAATGAAAATACTTCCATGCTTTATATCTTCTTTACTGAAAACATACATCTTACTTTCTTGGAACACAAAGACGTTTTCCTTAAATTTTAGTAGCCTTAATCACATACAGTAATTAGAATTTTTAACCCTTACAGATCATACCTTTTAGTGAAAACTACGAAGTAAGCGATTATAAAGTGTCTTTTACATTAGCATTCTGTAGGCTTGGGAAACTTATAAATACTTTTTATAATTTCTAGAAACATTCTACTTCATAGTACAATTTTCAATAAAATAAAAACCTGTTTAATAGTAGCCCCAAGCTTCTTTTGATTTCTCTCTACTAAGACAAAAGTAAATAAACTATATTTAATAATTAATGTCTAATAGTTTATCTTATTTGGGAATTATCTAGATACTCAATAAATTTTATCATTTGACTCAATTAGCAAAACTCTAAGGTTTCAAGTTGCCAAATTTTTGAAATTAAGTACATACACCATAATACAGAATTATTGTTAAAAATTCACCCAACATTTTTATCTTTTTCAAATCTATTTAGTTTACTTGTTTCCATGTTGAGAACTCTGGAAATGTGTTTATTTTAATCAAACCAGCAAACTTAAGCTTGCATTTACAGAAGGTGATTTTATGTCATGTTAGCTTGAAAGACGTTTGGGTTTTTTTCCATTACATTTATAAAAGCACTTACTTTAAGCCAATTAAATAGAGCTCTTTGGAGATTATACCATCCAGAGGTAAAATATCACACATACATAACACACATATGGATACACATACACAACCGCTCCACAGCTACTCTTTTAAGATTACTGCCATGACTCAGGTACAGTAATGTAAGGCTCACTAGTTATGAAAGAATAGTTGAATCCAAATTTAGTTTTAAGCTTTGTCCACTAATTGTTGTGGAGAAGACACTCAAGATTCTAGATTTTGGGAGAAAGTGCTCTTATGGCTGTTTTTCTTGCGTTTTTTACTTACTTTTCTTCACTCTTATGAATTGATGATGGACTAGATAACAGTTCCTGGAGAGTGAGAAGCCTTTTGAGATTAGGGAAATGAGTGGAACTTGAACTGCCTCTAGAGCTATATTTCTAGCCTTGCAAGGACTTGTTTTAAGGGCAGTTTCTCTTAATTCCTCAGAAATTGAGTTATAACCTGAGTGACACTGTAGGTGGATCTAGCTGTCCAACTACATCATCCCTAATTTGCTTTCTTCCATGTGGGTGTTTAGTTTGATTTTAACTTAGGGAAGAAGAGCTAGAAAGAAAATCCCAAACAGGCTTTGAATATCAGCTTCCAGTTTGGCTGAATTTCTGATCATAAGTTGCTAAATCTTTTTAAGTGTCTTGTCAGGTTTCAGCCAGGACAACCAGTAACTACCTGGTGGTTTTGAACCATTCCAGTGATCTTTAACGTAGCAGTTTCCCAGAAAGCCTCTGAGACTCTCGTTAACTCTGGGAGTAGATACAGGGCTGTCTGTAAAGCCATGGCCTGATATATTTTCCTTTAGTTACCTTTTATAACTTAATTTTTATTAACTTTTTGCAACAAAACTTTCAATAAGGTTTTTTGGAATTTTAAAGTCTTTGCTTTTGAGTGCACTACTTACGTGATCTTATCTAATCAGAACATTCCTTCTGATGGCTAGTGTAATGCCCCTGAGGCTGGCAGCTGTTTGGTGCATCCAATGGAATGCAACCCACATTTCTGTCTGACCATCTCTGACCAAAAAGTGGGGTGCGACCGCATTTTTGTCTGACTGTATTTTGGGACCCCAACCAGATGATTATCAAGCCAAGCCCTCAGGACACAAAACAAATTTGTTAATATTTTGCTATTCTTCATAAATATTTACAGTTTCTGGAAAATTAATCTTGAGCAATTGTGCTGGATGGTGTCAAGCTCAACTGTTTAAACATTCCTCTATTACCTGGCTCTTAAAAAGGTAGCGACTGTCATTTTAAATTATCTCAGGTTATCTTGCCAGCTGTTTCCTGCGATCCCCATTTCATTAAGCACTTGCAAGTTTCAGCATGAAGCCAGCTGCAGTTCTGAGAGGAGGCGGCCCATTCGGGAATTGGTTGGCTTTTAGAAACTCAATTTACCATTTTTCTTTCAGTTTAATTTTACTATAACTGAACTAAGGACAGTGTAGTGGGTCAGAAATGTGAGTGTTACTTCCTAACCAAAGGTCATAAACACTCTCTTACGTGCCTCAGTATTTCCCACCAGTCATCTAAAACTGCAGTGTGGGCTTGGAGCACTGAAAGACCACGCCTAATACGCCTGGAGGAGCCTTTAATTAATTAATGTGAATGATAGTGGGTCATGCATCATGAGGATTCATCCTCTGACGATTCCATGTGGTTCTGAGTCACCTGAAAATGCCTTTCAGCTGGAAGGAGCTGGTGTCCTGTTCTTTGGAACTGAATATGTTCAGACTCTCATTTCTCGATCAAGCAGTTTCCTCCTATTTTATAAACACAATGCTTTCCAACTTAAAGCCAAATTAAAAAGGTCAGTCTGCCCCATTCACTCCACAGTACCGCCTAGGCTCCTCTGACCTAGGAAATTCCCATTAGCTTACTCCTTCCTAGCAATTCTCCCTAGCTTCCTCTTACCTAGGGTATGTACCGGTACCCCCTAAGACACCTAGTCTTAAGGCTTGTATAAATTCTGGACCATTGACTTCAAATAAGAAGGTCACAGTTCAGAAGATCTCACCAGGGTGACCTGAAGAATGCAGTGATCCAGGGGGCTCAGTGGGCCCCTATTGGTACTGAATGCCAGTTGAGTGGAGGTTCCAGGTAGTCTCCAGTGCATTTCTCTGAAATCCTGCTGTGACCACAAGAAGAAATGTCGATGTAAGAATCCATAATCAATCTATAAATCAAAATTGGGGTGAATTTATTATGAGCCCGTTTTGAGGACTATAGCCAGGACTTCCTTCTCCAAGGAAGGAAGACCACCAAAGAAATGGGGTGTACAGAGCAGTTATGGACCATCTTGGAACAAAGAGTATACATCACATATGGCAGGAATATCTCTCTTACTACTGTCACAAGATGATTAGCTGGCACAACAAGTTGGTGGTCACAAGGTGAACGCAGCAGGTCAGAAATGAATCCTCACTTCCCAGGAAGAGATGCTTATCCTTAAAGAAATGCCATATGGGGGGAAGTTACATCCCTATCTTTAAGGGCATCATTCTTGCCTGTGGGACATGATAAGTGTTTAAAGCAAATGTACAATGAATGCTCAACAGGCCATGTCAAGCTCTTTTGGAAACAGAAGTTCAGGCCAAATTGGTTGTAAACCAAATGGCTTCCTCTTATACTCCAATATAGACTATTGCTTTTCATTTAGTCATCAACTCCCTGTTTAAAAAACCAAACATTGCCTTGGGGAAAGAAACTGTCTCCTACTTTGAAATGTTTTGTCTGAAACCCTTGATTTATTGCCACGAGCACGTAAGCATGATTGAGTGGTTCCAATCTTTCAAAACCCTCTCAAGAAAGCCTACAGGGCCAAAAGAAGAAATGAAACAGCAAGAAAAAATCACACATACAAAGGATAGATTTATACAAATATATGGAAAACTGAGATGAAATTGATAATTTTCTAGGAAAATATAATTTACCAATACTGACTCCAGAAGAGAAACATAATCTAAACAGATAAATTACCTGCTATGGAAAAACACACTCCTCTGATTCTCCTTTACTCTCACGTGACTACCACACTACTTCTGACACTAGATGTGTGTGTTCCTTTCCCATCACGGAACAATTTTGTGATTTCTCAAACACCAGCTAGGTGTCCTACAATTTTACTCAGTTCTAACACTGTCTTCCTGCAGTTTGTGTCAGATCCCACAGGTTTAGGGCTCAGCCCCACAAGACTATCATCCCCCGACTTCAGATGCCAGTCACAAGTCCAGGTTGTTACCGACTGGCTTCTGACTGACGAGCTAAACATCAGAGGCTCCCATGACCTTCCGGTCAGGTTTGAGGAATTTGCTAGAGCAGCTCACAGAACAATGGGAAAACAGTTTACTTACTAGATTCTTGGTTTATTATAAATAGATATAAATCATGAAAAGCCAGATGGAAGAGATGCACAGGGCAAGGTATGTGGAAGGGGTGTGGAGCTTCCATGTCATCTCCAGGTGGGCCGCCCTCCAGCACCTCCTTGTGCTCACCAACCCAGGCGCTCTCCTAACACCGCCCTCCTGGGTTTTTATGGAGACTTTGTTACATAGGCATGATTGAGTAGAGGTTACCAGAAGATGGGGAGGAGGAAGAGAGAGTAACTATTTGGTGGGAACAAGATGTTCTTCTGGGATGATATAAATGTTTTGAAACTGGAGAGAGGTGGCAGTGGCACAATATTGTGAATACGCAAAATGCCACTAAAAATATGCACTTTATAGTGTTAATTGTATGAATGAGGATTTCACTTCAGTGAAACAAAAAGACATGCACCTAAGAGTAGCTGGTATAATTCTTGCAATACCACAAAAAAGAAAACTTCGAAAGCTTCCAAAGGAAAAATACTTTGAAAGGAAAAATAATCAAACTTCTTGTCTGCAATAGCGGAAGCTTGATGACAGTGAAAGGACATCTATGCACTGCTTAAAGGAAAAGACGGCAATTGACAAATCCTTGCAAATCAGCTAGATGTCACTTCCCGTCAGGGTAAGACAAAATATTAGCACTGAGGTAAGGATTCAGAGAATATATCACCACAGAGCAAATTTGAGGAAAATCCTCCAAACATTTCTCCATCAAATAAGAAATTCATCACAACAGACATCTCCAGAGTCGGGAAAAATAGAGTCAACAGTGATAGCAAAGAACCACACAACAATTCTAATTAAACACAATGGACGATGGTAATGTGACTGGGAATTTGTGATTTAAGGGAAAAGTAAAGATTCCTGGAACAAAGAAGTCACATTTTGAGAAAATCTAACAAGGTCTGGAAATAGAACACTTGATTGTTTCAGTAAAGCCTCTAGGTTGGAAGGCTGCTGCAGGGAGAGGGGTAAGAATGTTACAAGACTGGGAGGTGGCAGAGAACGTGGGCTGCTGAGTGTTCCACATTCTCATCCTACTTGTGGTGGTGAGCAGTGGGACATGGAGGGCAGAGGGGTTTAATTTGAATACTTAATATAATAGCAGAGAAATGTGTGTATTATGGGGGTAAGCACCAGTGGAATGGAGAAGCACCAAAGAACTTTGGAAGTACTCAGGAGGAAAAGAAAAGAACAGAGAGCAGCCTGGCCTCACCTCTCAGCAGGGCTGTCACAGTGGCCTCCCCTCCCTTCCTGAAATTCGTTCTTTGGCTTTTGCGATACTGAGCTCACTGGCTTTTCCCACTGGCTGCTCCTTCTCCCTCTCTCTTAATGGTGGTTGGTGCTATGCCATCTCTTCTTCACTAGCTATAATCCCCACAGGTGATTTTAGCTAATCCCATGGCTGTAGCAGCATGACTGGGCTGAGGGCCACGTCTCCAGCCCTGACCTTCCCCTGAGTTTCAGACCCAGACCCTACGGCCTACTTAACATCTGTTCTTGGAAGCCAAGGTTAACAAGTATAAAAACAAATTTTTGTGTTTTGCCTCCCCTCACCCCAAACCTGCTCCTCCCTATGCTTTAATAACAGCTACAGGTGGCGGGCTCCATAACCTCGTGGTTAAGTTTTGTGCACTCTGCTTTGGCAGCCAGGATTCAGCTCCCAGGCATGGACCTACAGCACTCATTGCTGCCATGCTGTGGTGGTGACCCACATACAAAAGAGAAAGAGTGACACAGATGTTAGCTCAGGGTGAATCTTCCTCAAGCAAAAATAGGAAGATTGGCAATAGATGTTATCTCAGAGCCAAACTTCCTCATCAAAAAGAAAGAGAGGAAGAAAGGAAGAAAGAAGGAAAGAAAAGATGGAAAGGGGTACGGAAGGAAGCAAGGAAGGAATGAAGAAAGAAAGAGAGAGAGAGAAAGAAAGAGAGAAAGATAGAAAGAAAGAAGAAAGGAAAGGAAGGGAAGCGAAGAGGGAAGGGAAGGGAAGGGAAAGAAAGAAAGTAAGGAAGGAAGAAAGGAAGAAAGAAAGAAAGAAAAAAGAAAGAATAATTCATTCTGTCCTGTCATCATTCAGGACTCAACTTAATTGGCATCCACTCATAGGGGACTTTCTTGATGAGCCACCCACACCCCAACATCTCCACCAAACCAAGTCTCTTCTATCACATTATCCTAAGTGTCAGTCAGGGTTCTTGGTTACGAGCAAGGGCAAGCAGCTGACTAATTGGATATGTATACATTAGAGCTTAGCAGGTGGCCCACAGGCCTTTGAGGGGTCCGGATGGCCAGGCTTCGAGACCACTCATCCAGGAGCCACACCCTGAGTCACACCACCAGAGCTGGTCCAGTAGAAGCCGGTCCGTTAATCCTGGCCAAGACATCACAGCTCAGACCCGTATTCCACTGACTGTAGACACTTGCCCTGCCCCAGAACTGCTGCCACCACTGCCTCAGGCAACTGCAGGTGGCTGATGCCATGACTGCCATTGTCAACAGCACAGATCCTGTGGGCCACCTCCCTTCATGTCATCAGCTTGTGTTTGAAAGTCTGTGGTAAGTGCATCCGATTGGAAGAGCCCAGATCATGTGCTCTCTCAGCCGCAAAGGAGGCTGGGAAAATATCCGGCATTCATAGCGGGAGGTGGGCTCGGCCTCGTAAGGTAGAAAATTCCACAGATACGTGAAGGAAGTTCAGATGCCAGGCAACAGAAATGAAATGTATGCCACATCCTTTTTATTTTCTTCACAGCACTTATCACTGTCTGATGTCGTTTGTTTTCCCTGCTTTTTTCAGCAGTGTCCCTCACTAGAATGGACGCTCCATGAGAGCAGGGACCTGATCTTCTTGTTCATCACTGTGTCCAAGCAACCGCAACAGCACCGAGCTCATTAAGCATTTACTGAATGAAGGCTGGCTGAGGACCCAGAGGGAGAAAAATTTGTATCAAATAGGTAGAATTTCAAGGAAGTGAGAACAGTCCCATGTCAAATGCCATAAGATGGTCCTGAAAGACTAGGACTGACCAGTGACAGTTGACTTTGCTAATTTTAGGAAGTTGTTAGTGACCCAATCAAGAGCAATTTCAGAGGAGTGATGGGCCAGAAGCCACACTGCAGCGGGTTGAGGGGAAAATGGTGGCAACAGAGAAAGCTGGAATGATTTTCTTCTGGTATGTACAAACTAATGGAGAAACTGGATTATTGTTTAGCAGCGTTAATATTTTCAGTTTCTTGTTTCTGCAATGAGACCAAAGACCATGTTAGGTGCAAGCTGCAAGACAAGGAAAGAGCGTCAGTGTCGGAAGGTGACAGACACGTATTTGAACGAAAACTGCCTTGTTCTAGGCAGGACCAAGGCCTGGGAAAGTTGTCTCTCAGCTTTATTTCCCTATCCATAAAAAGAGAGAATTCTCTTTGTATAAATACAAAGTTAATGTGATGTGAAAGCAGAAAATACAAAGTTAATGTGATGTGAAAGCAGAGAGGAAATGCAGCGTGGTGTTTGCCCTGCTTCTTCCTTTCCTCAATCTCAGCTGTTCTCTCACCAGGTTCCCAGGCTGTCAAAGACCCCAGCTCATCCTGCACGTTGCAAAGGACCGTGGGGGGGGTCTGTGCAGCTGCAACTGACCTTCTCCCCGTCTCCTGACATCCGAGAGATTGAGTGGATTCGGGATTCTGGTGATGAGAGAGATTTGTTTCTGGCATCCTGGAAACCTTATATCTCTACTCCTGAATGGTACGGGCTTGAAGAAAAATACAAACACAGATTCAGCCTAACGGAGCTGGAGTTCTTGATCATCAGAAACCTCAGTATGGAAATAAGTGGACTGTATACAGCGAAAATCATGTTCCAGTCAGGAAAATCCCAGGAGGAAGCCATCAGGCTCTGTTTATATGGTAAGGTTTATAGGGACCATGCCCCAAACAGGCATTCCAACAAGCACTTTATCTAAAGTAAGTTAAACTAGAAGCAGGTAAAGGAAAAAAAAACATTTTCTAGGAGTTTTTGCATTTCTTCTGATGCATTAAAGATAAAACTAGATTCTAAAGATTACATCTCAGGAAAAACTAGTCATAATTTTTTAAAAAGTATAAAGTGTACATGAAATGGGGACAGAGAAGGACCTACTGAAAAGGATAAAAAAAACCTTTCTTCAATCATAAAAATACTGCAAAATTGATTATTAGAAATATGTAATTATATCCAAAATGCCCTGAATTGGTTGATTGAAAATCTGATTTAAAAATTCTTAAATGACCCAAAAAGTTGGCAACAACAAAACAGAACACCAAAAAGATGAAATAAAAACACCAAGAAGGAGATTGATGTTAGGATGAGTCATTAGGTAAAACACTTTGAGACCAACTGACCTGAAGTCCAGCTGGAGAGATCTCAGGACAAAGCTCTGTCCTGCTCTGTCCACGTCACAGATGCAGGAGGAGACCCAGCCGCTGTGCCCTGGGGCTCCCAGGCCAACGAGGAGCCCAACACCCTGCCCCAGGAAGCAGAGAACCTGGGCAGATGTGCAGTGGAGAAAGCAGCAAAAAGGGAGGAGGGGGAGCAGAGCCTGGGGGCATCCAACCTGCCAGAGCTCTCGCCCATTGCTGCTCTCTGCCTCCACCCTCCGTCTCCTCTGCTTGGGTGATCCCAGCAGCCTCCTAACGGGCCTCCCTGCCTCTCGTCTCTTCCTCCTTCCAAATCACCCTCCAACCAGCTGATATTTGGATCTTTTTAAAAATGCAGTACTCTTCCTGTTATTCCCCTGCTTAAAACCAAATAGTGCTTCTTGTCCCCACCCCCACAGGATAATGGCACTCAGGAAAAGTCCAACCCCACACAGGATCTGGTCCCTGCCTGCCTCTCCAGCCTCATTTCCCAACACTTTCCCTCATGGGCCATGCTCCAAATTAGCTACCCTTCACTCACCCATCTGGCCCTTTCTCTTCTCCTGGACATATGCTGGTGGCTCTCCAGGGGACATCCATTTCGCATGCTTCCCCTGCACAACCAGCAAATCCTCACCTAGTGGGAGCAGGGGAGGGGTGAGGGACTCCAACATGGGGGATGGGAACGCTTGTAAGAAGAGACTGGGGTGACTGGCTTGACTGTCCAAGCTGGGGTTTTCAGTTGGTGAAGGGTGGGGAATACACCCGCTGCCCCTGGCCTCCAGCTCTTGATTCCAATCTTGTCTCTGTCTTCCTTGGCTGATAAATTCCTTGCATAGCTTTCTCAGTGACATCCTACTGGTACAGTCTCATCCTGTCTCTTTTGGCAGCAAGACATGGAAACCTACTCAAATTAGGTCAATAAAGAGGGTTTTCATTATAAAGATACATAGATCTCTCGGAGGAAGATGAATACAGGAGCTCCTCTGGCCCTCATGCTCAGGGACGGGAAAGCTGATGGGGGCTCTCTTCTCTCTGTCAGGGGCCGGATGGTCCCTCACCTTTGCTCTCACTGTCTCTCTTTCTCTTTCTCTCTCCTGTCAGCTTTATTCTCCTGGGCTTCTGCACACGGTAGGGAACATGGCCTTCTGCAGCTATGGGTCTTCCTGGATCAGAGAGCAAAGGGACTTTCCTGGTGCACTCCACATGGAAAATTCCAGGGAAGGACCCTTGTTGGCTGGGCTTGGGTCACAAGACTGCCCCTAGATGGCTGACTGGCCAGAGGAATAGTATATTCTATTGCCAAGGCCTGGGACTTGTGCCCTCCCCTGTAAGGAGGGTTAGGGTGCTGTGACATCATATCAAAAACACAAGGTTGGAGCAGCAGAGAAGTTGCCAAAAGAAGAAGTGCTACTGATGTAGGGTCGGTGAGCTGAGGAGTCGAAAGAAAGATTTCTTAGACTCTCAAGATCTGGCAGTAGTGCTCTTTTATTTAGAGAATAGAATAGCATGGGGACTGGGCCCATGGGCAGGCAGAGCTGCTGCGTGGGGACAGGACCCACGGGCAGTCAGAGATGCTGCTGGCATGGGGAGCTGTGGCTGCCACTGCTTCTTCTGCTGCTGCAAAGTTGGGTGGGGAGTAAGGCTTAATTTAAGGCATAGTTATGTGAGTTATCTCTTTACAAGACAAAGAATATGTAAAAAAGTTAAAATGGTATCAGTGCCTGTAGGGTCCGGCCATTTGGCGGTCCCACAACTTTTAGATAAGAATCAAACTGGATTGAGTAAATGGCAGAAGTCACCTCTTGAATTTTATCCTCAGCTAAAGACAAAGGAGGATTGGGGTGGGGGGGGGTCAGTTACATGAGGTTGCCAGACAGTAACCAATTTAAGTTCTGGCCTCTGGCATTGATTAAGAGCTTCTAGAGATAAGACCATCCCCCTTCTTCCTGGCACAGAGAGGGAAGCATCTTCACAGACAGAGGTTTTCCTTAGAAATAT
This sequence comes from Equus przewalskii, assembly GCF_037783145.1. Taxonomy (NCBI): domain Eukaryota; kingdom Metazoa; phylum Chordata; class Mammalia; order Perissodactyla; family Equidae; genus Equus; species Equus przewalskii. Next base: position 239,736 of record NW_027228757.1, read on the forward strand.
AAATCTTTCCCAAGAAAGGGACAAGCAAATTCCACTCCTTGGAGCCTGAATCTCATCTGTACTTTTAAAACTAACCAGCCTAAAAATCCTCATTTAAAATTAAGCAGCCTAAAAATCCTCATCACTACTAGCTGGTTTCCTTTTGCCTTGTTTTCCATTCCCTGACATCCCATCAATGCCCAAGTTCAGTCTTCCAACAATACTCGCTCTCTCCCCATCGCCTGTAGGACTAAGTACTCATCACAGCATTAGGCCCTCCACAACTGATGCCATCATTCCAGCCTTGTTTCCAGCCAAACACATTGTTCCTCAAATACAGCCTCTCTCTCCCTCATGGCTTTCAGAACTGCCATGGCCCACAAAAACGATTTTCTGATCCATATTAAATGAATATTTCCATTTTGAAGTCTCAAAGTTCTTTCTCTTAGTTCTTTTATGGATGGTGTTTCTCTCTGCCTTCCACTACCACTGTTTGTGTGTGGTCTACTCTCCACTTGAGAGCAGGGTCCCTGCCCAGTGTTTTCTAGAGCTCCCAGCAGGCATTCAGGAAGTACTGTATTCCTGTAACCAGATAGAGTTAAGCAATATTTAAATGATACCTACATAAACACACCTACTTTTTCTAGGATTTTTGATTATTCAAGCGTGATTACTATTCTTTCACCTATTGAGAAGAGCACAATAAAGGTTCATATAAACCAATTATTGAGTGCATACTCTAAATGCCTAAGAGCATGAGCCTTCTAAACACTCGTCTGTGCTTCCCTATACTTTTTAATAGACAGTCCATTTGGTTTTATATTTAAATTATTATCTGTTCATTAAATCATATCTTTTAAAGAGCTACTTAAAATATCATTTTCCCCAGACACATGTTCAAACAGTCTTGAGGAGGCCCACACATTTGCATTTTTAATAACTGCCCCAGATCAGGAGCTGGCAAACTCTACACCATTGGTCAAATCCAGCCAAGTGTCTGTTTTGTAAGTAAAGTTTTATTGGAACACAGCCACATCCATTCATTAACGTCTTGTGTTTGGCTCCTTTCGTGCTATAATGTCAAAGTTGTGTAGTTGTGACAGAGCCCATATGGCTGGTGAAACCTAAAATATTTGCTATCTGACCCTTTAGAGAAAAGGTTGCCTCCCCTGCCTAGATGAATCTACTGACAGCTGATCCAGGTAACTTCAGAGGGTTAACATGGGGATTAAATGAGTCCATGTAAACCCTTGAAGCCATGACTGGAAATGCATACCTGCTCAATGAGTGCTAGCTGTGGTTTTCTTTTCATCTGCTAATGGAGTAAATTACATTAATAAACTTCCTGATTACACTAACTTTGTATTCCTATAATAAACCCAACTTGATCGTGATGTATTGTGTGACTGTATTTGCCAATATTTAATTTAGGAATTTTAAGTTCTCTGTTTATCACTGACATTAACCCATGGATTTGCAAGTGTGTTTTGTCTTGTTTTGGTGTTGGTATTCTCCTTGTCTGATGTGAGCATTCAAGTTCAACTATCCTTTCAGAATGACCTGAGAAATGTTTTGCCTTTTTCTAAGCTCTGAAACTGTGTCTGTAACACAGGAATTTCATTTTCCTTGGCCATTGGGTAGCACTCACTCCTGAAACCATATGCACTTCGTGCCCTTTGTAAGGACAGATCGTTGTCCACCTTTCTACTTTCTTCTAAGGCTGTGGGTGTATTCAGGATTGCTGCTGCTTCTTAATAGAATTTTGATCATTTACACTTTCCTGGAAAAGCGTTATTTCATTTACATTTTCAAATTAATTGGCATGTAGTTGTACATAGTATTTCCTTATAACTTTTTTAATATCTTATCTGTAATTATGCTCCAATGCTCATTCCTAGTGATATTTATTGTAGCTTTGATCTTTTAGTTGGATATCACTATTTTCTCTTTTGATTGGCCTGTTTTGAAAAGATCAACTTTTAATTTGGCTGATCAAATCTCCTTTTTTATTGTTATCTATGCATATAAGTTAAGAATATGTTTGACTGCAATTAGCATAAAACTTGATTTTCAAAGGTTTAAGGAAATTCGTTTTTCTCATGTAACAAGAAGTCAAGAGACAGCATTTGCTGGTGTTGGGCCATCTGCTCGGCACTGTCATGGGGACCCAGGCTCGCTCTGTCTTTCTGCTCTGCCATCCTCCGCACATAGACTTTTGTCCTCGTGCTTGTTGCCTCGTGGTCCAGAGGTGGCTGTTGCTCCAGACGTCACTCCACAATAAAGGCAGCAAGGAGAGAAGGACAAGGGGAAGGTCCTTCTCGGTCTGGGGCTCTGTCTTTTCAGGAGTGAAGACCTTTCCTCCCCCAGCAGATCCCCGTACTTCCCTGGTCAGCACCAATGCAGCTGCAAGAAAGACCGAAACCGAGACTTTGGCTCTCTAGATTCCACAGCAGAGGAAGCGAGGACGGAGAGGGAAGTGGGGCTGCGTGTGGATGAGCCACCTCTCAGATTGGCCACGTGGCCGTTACTGGCTGCTTTTACCTGTATTTCTTCCTTTGCTCTGGTCTACCCACCATAGTAAAATAATCCACTGGAGTAACAGTGGATTTGAAAATTTCTCCTTGAATTTCCAACAGTGTTTTGGCTTTGATTTTGTTTTGTTTTGCTTTATAACATTTATGCATTTCCAAACCATGTTGTTAGGTACATATTCATCTAAAATATCTCTATTTGGCCTGCTTAATGTTTTTTATCTTAAATTTTATTTGGTCTGTAATGACTCTTGCCACACCTGCAGTCATTTTCTTGACATTTTCTTCATCTACTGTTTCCCATCTCTTTCTTTTTAATCTTTCCGTGTCATCAGGTAATGGACATAGCGTGCCGCTGGCTTTGCCTCATCTGAGTCCTGGCTTTTAACAGGGGGATATAATGCATTCCAAGGTATTTCATTTTTTTTTACAGGTATGGACCTAAACTCCTGAAATCTTGTTTGATGTTTTTTGGGGGAATTGTTTTTTTTCTTTCAAAGATTGGCACCTGAGCTAACATCTGTTGCCAATCTTCCTTTTTTGTTTTTTCCTTCTTTCCCCCAAAGCCCCCCAGTACATAGCTGAATATTCCTGTTGTAGGTCGTGCTTGTTCTGCTAGGTGGGATGCTGCCTCAGCGTGGCTTGATGAGCGCTACTACGTCCGGGCCCAGGATATGAACCAGCAAAACTGTGGGCTGCCAAAGCAGAGCGCACTTGCTTACCCACTCAGCCATGGGGCTGGCCCCTAATGTTTTTTATTTACCTTTTTTCCTTATGTTTTCTGGATTTTATTTGATTAGTAGACTCTTCTTTGACCTAAACTTTTCTAGTAGTTTGGAAGTCATACCACCTTGTATTTTTATCCTACAGGTTACTGAAATTAAATTTTTACTTCACCATTTAAAGATAATCAGTATCCTTTTCTTTCTCTGAACAAAACTGGAACTTTAACATGTTTTTCCACTTTATTCTCAACTCCTCCCATGTTGTAGTTATTATGTATAAGAATATATAAAACTATTATCATCTGTATGATTATCATGGATACATATCATTGTGTGGTTATCATGTACATCATGTCTATTTAATCATCTAGGCTTCACTGGGCATGGGAGGGCCTCAGCCATCTGCCCCTGGGCTGGAGTCAGAACCCCTTGGGCCAGAGGGAGAAGGCTCCTTCCCCAGGGCTGCAGTTAGGAAGCTCACATAGCTGCATCACCTAAGTGACAGCGGATGACGTACTTGGGGGGGCCTCCAGTCCTGAAGGTCAGTTTCTCTTTTGTCCCCCCTTGCCCCAGAGCTCATCCCCCAGCCCCAGATTCAGATTCATCCATCGTCTCGCACATCAGGCTGGTGCAACATCAGCCTCGAGTGTGGGACCCCAGGAGCCACAGAGAACCTGGCAGTGACTTGGCTGAGCAAGGGCCTCCCCAGGGAGCTGGAGCCAAGAGAGACACTGGGGCCAGCCCCCAACTCCAGGAATCTAAGCCTGAGCCTGCCCCTGGGCCAGTTGAATGGCCGCCTCACCTGTGTGGTCAGCAACCCTGTGGACAAGAAGAATGCAACCTTACACCTGGAGAACATCTGTCCATCTGCGGGTGAGTGAGATCTGCTGGGAAGGGTGAAGAAAATGGGCTAGCAGAGAGTGGGGGAGGGACGAGAATGGGCGGCCTCAGGGAATGTGGTGGGACAGGGGAATAATTTAAGGCACTTGATGTGGTGCAACCAAAAGGTCCCCACCTCAGTGAATGGCCACACCCTCGTCATTGTCTTTAAACTTGTAAGTCCAGAAACTGGACCAATATGTGGAAACTGCTGCATCACCCAGGACATAAATCTGGGACTGGCATGTGGGCACCCCCTTTCCCAGCTTTGAGGAGCCTGGAAGGCTGAATTAGTCATCAGAATCCAAGCAGGGGAGGAGGAGGACTTGAGGATTAAGGACTGAGGATTCCTTAGACCTGGAAAGCTCTTGTAGCCCAGACTCAGGACCCCTCCCTGGGTGGGCTGGACATGCTTAGCACATTCAGGCTGATAGATAGTTTTACAATATTGTCTATACTGAATTTTTGAGCTTTACATACACATGAAGATCAATTTTAGCAATCCATATTTTTCTAGAAAATGTCCATTTCATGAAGATTTTTAAGTGGAATAGATATTAATTTTATTACATTCTCTCAGAGCTTTATCTAGTTGTTATTGTGGTTCTGATATTGTAAATATGAGAGGATCTCACCTAAAGGCTTGTGATAAATCAGGTGAAGATTCCGGCCCTGAGAGCTACGGAATCCCATTGCTCAGTTCACGGCTTTTCTTTCTGAGTCTGTTTGCTAAAGTGGTTTGGTGGTTCAGCTGATGGTCTGCGGTGTGCTGTGGAGCTGTCCTCTCCCTCTACTCCCTCCACTACAGCTGGGAAATGAGATAAATATATGTGGGTGGGTTTTGGGGGGGTTTTTGGAGGTAGGGGGCCTTGGAGATTAAATGAAACATCACGTATCTGGATCACATATAGGAGAGGTACAGAGATTCAAGATCAGAAACAAAGGCAAGGCTTAATCTCACAAATGAACGTGATCAAAGAAAATATGTCAATCCAGAGAGGGTTAATAAGAAATGGAGCGTAAAGACAGGTGAGCAACAGAGACAAATGCAGTTCTGTCACGCGGGCAGGAGAATCCCATGCTCCAGGCAGGTACGTCCCACCATGGAGATGAAGAGCTCAGACTAGAAAGCCATTGGCATCCACACCAGCAGCGTCTACTCACCTGTCCTGACTCAGGGCTCCCCACGCAGCCCAGTGACAACGTAGTTTCCCCTGCGGCCTGTCTTTGGCAGAGGACACACCGCTCAGGCTAACAGGACCATCCAACCCAGTTAGCAAGTGTGCCACTGACTACAGATTAATAAGTCAGCATTCTGGTTTTGTCTATCAGTGTCTTTCGACATTTGATGGCAAGATTTTGCATCTCCAAAGCAAATCACACAGTTTCAAGGGATGAAATGGGGCTTCTGGGCTCAGGCTCAGGGTCTGCGTGTCAGAATCTGAACCTAGGTTAGCAAATCATGGTAGTTGCAACCTGTGGGGTCTCATCTTTCACTCACTCTTTTGCTCAACCAACATTTCCTGCACTTCATGCTGAGCACACACCGAGAACCCTCTTGGAAGACAAACTTTCAGTCTCCTTGCCATGAACATTCCCATTTGAATTTAATAAAGCCTCCGTGTAGACCAAAGGTTTGAGTTCTCAACCCAGATCATACATCTGAATCAACTATTGGGTTTTTTAAAATGCAGATGATCCCCAGTTTGGGGATAGGGTCCAAGTTTCTGTTCTTAAAATCTCTCCAGTTGACCTGATGAACAGCCAGGGTTGTGAGCTGGGTCAGGGGGAGTGCCCATTTGAATCAATTAGACCAAAATTTTCACTTTGCCTGTACTGTGTAGACAGATCCATAGACATCTGAGGTTATTTCAGTAAAGATTCTGAAGGCATCAATTCAACACAAAAGAAAGTGAAAATGAGCATAAATACTTTAACGACTTTCTAACATGATAAGCTTCCTGTTGGCATATAGGTGGCATTATCTGTCTGAAACACAGCTCTGCTCATGTCACTGCCCTGCTCAAAAACATTAATAAATCATCTTTTTCTGATAAGTGCTATAGAGAATCTGATGATACAGGACAAGAGACAAGTTCCACAATATAACTACTGTTAACTTCTTGACATATCAGTTTTAGACTTCCTTTATGCCAACATAAACATACGTTTGTATATATTTATAATACAGGATAATACTATACACACTGTCCCATAAATCTTTTAATATTCCAGGGGCAATTTCCCACTTAAATATATAAAGACGCTTAAGTGTGCACGTTCAGCTTCAGCGGCCTAGGGTTCAACGGTTCGGATCCGGGGTGCGGACATGGCACTGCTTGGCAAGCCATGCTGTGGCAGGCGTCCCACGTATAAAGTAGGGGAAGAGGGGCACGGATGTAAGCTCAGGGCCAGGCTTCCTCAGCAAAAAGAGCAGGATTGGCAGCAGTTAGGTCAGGGCTAATCTTCCTCAAAAAATATATATATATAAAGATGCAATTTATCCTTCTTATTACATCTATAGTACTCCACCATGCGGACAGACTACACCTTATTTAACAAGTGTACAGCTGTCAAGATCGGGGGCTTTAGAATCCAACTCCAAAATTTAATACCAGCTCTGCCACTTCCTAGTTATGTGACCTGGAGCAAGTTCATTAATGTATCAGTGTTGCAGTTTCCTGGGAAGAATAATGGGATTTGCATAATAGGATTTGCAGTTTACACTTTGAAGTCTCACTTCCCAAGGTCTTTAAACTACAGCCCAAATTAAACACCCCCTGCCTCACAGCCTTTTGAAGAACAATGAGGAAAAGTAGAGCTTGGAGGAGGGAGGATGGCGCCTGGAGGAGTTTGCAGCTTTAAATAGGGAGGTCAGGGGAGACCCTACAGAGAAGATAACGTTTGTACAAAGACCTGAAGGAGGTCAGGAAATGAGACAGGCAGACAGCTGGGGCAAGAGAATTCTAGGCAGAGCAAAGGCCCTGAGGCAGGAGCATGCATGCTGCATTGAAGGAAGGACAAAAAGCCCAGTGTCCTAGAGTGAATTAAGGAGGAGGGGAGCAAGAGAGATCAGGTCAGATGGTACAGGGTCTTGCAGAGAAAGGGGATCCACGGGAAGTTCTGAACTAAGGAGTAATGTGACACAACTTAGGTTTTGAAAACATCACTCTGGGTGACTTTTTGAAAACAAACATTAAAGAGTTAAGACAAAAGTTGGGAGACTGAAGCTACTGCAATAATCCAGTTGAGAAATGATGGTTCTAGTGGACCAGGGAGGTAGTACGAGGTTATGAATATATATATATATGAAAACATTTAAATATATATGTTGAATGAAAAGATACCAGTATTTGCTGATAGAGTGTAGGGTATGAGAAAAAGAGTGAAGTCAAGGACGACACCAATGCTTTGCAGCCAGAAAAAATGGAAGGATTGAGGTGACATTTTTGGGATGGGAAATTGTATGGGCAGCATGTTTGGGGAGTCTGAATTTAGACATGTGAAGCTGGAGACACCTGTTATACATGCGAGTAGAGATGGCCAGTAAACAGTTGGAAATTTATAATGTGGAGTCCAGGGGAGGGATCACATCTGTGAGTCCCTTTTGCCACATAAGATCATAAAGTCACAGGTTCTGAGGATTAGCGCGTGGCCATAACATCATAGAGAACGAGTGCAGCTAGTGAAGAGAGGTGGTCTGGGTATGAACCCTGGGAATTTCAAGACTTAGAGGTTGGAGAGATTGAAAAGAAATTGATAAAGGAAACTAAGGGGCAACTACTGAGGAGGAGGAAACAATGACGAGTGGGGAACGCAAGGTGAAGACAGTGTTTCAAGGAAGTATAGGTCCATTGCTGCTGAGAGGTCACAGGAGATGAAGATTGAGAATCTACCACTGGATTCAACAACCTGGAGTTTCCCGATAACCTGGACAAGAGCAGATTCAATGGAGTGGTGGGGTCATGCATGAAAAGAGAGAATTTGAAGAAGAGATTTCTTCAAATAAGTATACAAATGGTCAATACGCACAGGAAAAGATGTTCAACATCATTAATAAAGAAATACAACTCATAACCACAATGAAATACAACTTCACCCACATTAGGATAGCTACAATCAAAAAATATTAAGAGTTGGAGAGGATGTGGAGAAATCCTCATAGATTGTTGGCTCAAACATAAAAGGGTGCAGCTGCAAGTGGAAGATAGGAATAAAAGAATGAGAGGAGGATGGAATACAAGAAGCATTATGAAGGATAACCCAATGGAAGACAGGAACTGGTTGGATGTCTGGGATGAGGGAGAAGAAGGCAAAATGAGTGAAATGATCCCCTGTGGAACCAAATCATGCCTACATCACTTACCATCCGGAGAACATGTGAGAGGTACTTAACGTCTCTGCATTTTATTGTTCCATCTGTACAATGGGGATTTCTGCCTCATAGAATTGTTGAAGGTCTAAATGAGAAATTTATTTAAAACCTGTTGAATGGAGTCATGAATAATAATGCTAAAGGTAGCTGGTCTGAAGATGGGGATGCTAAAATGCACAAAAAAACTCTCAAAAGACTCAAGAGAGAGAAGCATCTCTTCACCTCATCAGCACCAGAGTGCAAGTTCGCACATTCCATGTCTCCTGCCCACCAAGGCCCCACTGTCCACTTAAGTGACACCTTCTCTTTCAACCACCACCTGCTCCATCCATCACCAGGATGAGCTGGTGCCCAAGTTGGGGCACCTGAGTTAGAAGACCAGGGTCCTTGGGAGAGGAACAAATAAAGGATATTCCCATTGGAATATTCCAGGATTCCATGTTCTTCAGTGACCATATGGTAAAGGGTAAGATGTGAATGCTGGAATCATCCAGTGTTGGATTTAAGGCTTTGCTCTGCTATCAACCAGTTTGGGACATTAGTTATGTGTCCTGAAAAATGGGTATAATAATACCTACCCTAGAGAGTTCTTGAAAGAATTAGAAGAAATAATATTTGTAAAATTCCTGTGACAAAAATGTCAGCCCTGGTGGTCTAGTGGTTAAGATTCGGCACTCTCACTACCACAGCTCAGGTTTGTTTTCCAGTCAGGCAACCACACCACCTATCTGTCGGCTGTCATATTGTGGCAGGTGCATGTTGCCGTGATGCTGAAAGCTAGGCCATTAGTATTTCAAATTGCAGCAAGGTCACCCATGGTGAGCAAGTTTCAGTGGGTCTTCCAGACTAACACAGACTAGGAAGAAGGACCTGCCCACCCACTCACAAAGAAAATGGCCGTGAAAATCCGATGAAGAGCAGTGGAGCATTGCCTGATACAGCACCACAAGATGAGAGGATGGTGTAAAAAAGACCAGGCAGAGATCCACTCTGCCGCACATGAGGCCTCTAGGAGTCAGAATTGGCTCAGTGGCACTAACAACAAAGGACAAAATCTGGTTCATTACAGGCTTTGAAAGCCCTGCTCCCTTCTTTTTTTTTTTTTTAATTCCTTGCTTTAGTGTGATTGGAAAAGTCAATGCGGGGGTCACTGCTCCTGGGCTGATGGAAATTGACGCCTAGCCATAACCAGTCACCTGGGATGCCAGTGAGGAGATGACATCTTTTTCTCTCTCAGCTTCCTGCTCAGCCTGAGGGAAAAGAGGTCAGAAACAGCCTTATTATGGATCCCCATACTCTTCCCTTATCCATGCCCCATCCAGCAGGCTCCTAGCATTGCTTCATAATGCTCAAGCCTGTAGCTCAGAACTTGCTTTGAGGTCAGGGATGAAGCAGCTGAGCTGAGCTGACTGGGAGGGGAACCAAGAGACCCAGGAGTCTAGGCCGGGAGATGAGATACCAGATTTCATAGTACCAGTAAGTCTATCTCTGACCCAAAATCTTGGATCCATGGAAGGAGGCAGAAGCTTTGAGGAGGTGAGTACCCCCATGGAGGAGAGAAGCTCCCACACACCACAGTGCAGGCTGCATCAGGTCCTCAGGCAATGTGAGGCTGCAGGTGGGGTGAGGAAGACCCGACTTCAGATTTCTGGGCCAGGGAGAGTCATGAGAGGTCATCAGCAGGGTCATGGGAGGTCATCATGTCCATCCTTGCTTCCACGTGGACCCAGCACCAGAAAGACCTGCAGCAGCCTCTGTGCTCTTGGTCTCAGTCTGCTGAGCTCCCGTGGGAGGAATCGGCCCAGACCCTTCACAGAGACGGGTACTTGTCTTCTTGGTCCTGGCCTCCTACAGCCCCAACACCCTCCTGAGGGAGCCCCAGGTTAGTCCAGCAGAGAAGACTCATGACTAATCCAGGACAGACTGTGGCAGTGGCCTTAGTTACATCCAAAGCATTTGAAAATGTCAGACATGGGAGAGACCATTTCCAAACCTTTGGGACAGGACAGGATCCATGCAACACGTGACTTGGAAGGAGGCTTCAGGGAGGATGGTAGTATTTCAACAGGCAGGGATGGGAGCAAGGAACGGGGAGAGGGAACTGTCATTCTAGACAGAGGGATATGAATGAGCAAAGAGGGGCTGACCTAGGCACTGAGGCCAGCATGGTTGTGGGCAGCTGAGGGTCAGCAGAAGAGTCTGGAGACGGCTGGTCCCACAAGCTTCACACCCCACAACAGCCCCACCAAGGAGGGTGGGAGGTCACTGCACATCCATTCCAAGCACCCAGTGCCCCTATCCAAGGTAGGAGAAGAGATGAAGCTGTTTTCCTAAGAGGGCAATTCCCAACTTTGGGCCTCTGGAGCGATTTTCTGACAAACAGAAGAATTGAAAGGGCCTGAAACAGTACCACTTCCTCTTCTCACTCCATAAGACAGTGGGTTTGGGACCCATGGGCTGACACTGAGGCCAAGGTCCAGGTTAGCACATGTGGCCAAGAACAAGGGCTCTGGCCAGTATGTAACGAACACTAGACACTCCCCTCAACACACACACACACACACACACACACACTGCCCAACACCCCCAAGGGAGCCCTCCACAAGGTGCAAAGGAAGCCTCAGGCCAGTCCCTTTGTGGGCTCCCACCCACCCGTGCTGCTTCCATTAATCCCGAACTCAGCATCCAGCACCAAGGGCCTCACTGCCTCCTTTGTGGCATGGTCAACACATCTACACAGTCCCCAAACTTGTGCTCATGTTCTCAAAAAGACACACAGCAGAGGTTGTGGGGATTAACACAAGCACAATCAGGAGGGTCTCCTTTGGGGAATCTTCAGGAGGAGAGGGGTCAGGAGCCAAGTCAATGACAGGGAAAGAGCACTTGTCCTGCAGGAGTGAGGCTCATGAGTGGGAGGGCAGCTTAGGGAGGTGTCAGAGGACATGACAGGGCTACATGTGCCTAGGGAGTTGAAGACATGAGGGTCAGAGCAATGTGGACCAGAAGCAGCTGGAGCTGGACCAGAGCTGGAAGAGGCAGGTGTCTGCAGGGATCAAGCTCAGTGTGGAGGTGTCCTAGGAATGCTGATTCTCCTGTTTTCTCTTTATCTTCATGGCCTGGCCTGGCCTGGCTTCTGAACCTCACTGTAGACAGCAGTGAGATCTTCCTTTTCTTGCAGACGTCGTTCCCTCATACGTTCCCTCATACCCTAGGAATGCAAGACAGAAGATTCAGAGAACAGCTGAGGGATAGAGAGGTCCCAGAGGGACCCACATGGAACCAATGCTGCTGACATGAGCTACATGGGAATTCCCTCAGAGTGCCCAGCGCTACACTGGCCCCAGTTGTAAATTTTCTTAGTACATACCATTGGCTATCAGGAAGGAGTTAGAGACAGAAGGGCCGGAAATGCTCAGACTCAGCCACAGAGGGTGGGAAAGCCCAAGTGGGCACTGCTTCCAGCTCTCACCTTGTCCCTGCCCCCTCGAGACTCCTGCAGGCTCAGCTCTGCATACTGGATGTCATCATCGTGGTTCCTGTGTTCCTCCTGCAGTCCTGCACCTGAATCACACATAGATTGGAGCTGGAATCTGGGCCTTGGAAACCTGTACCCTCCCCCACTGCTATGAAGCTCAAGGGCATTCCCTGAGCAGCAAAATGCAGGAGGAAGGGAGCCAGGGGTCAAGTGGGGCAGGAGAGGTATGTGGGCCAGAAAGAAGTTAACCTGCCTCTTCCAATCTCCATCTTCTTCTTCTTCTCATGTGTCTTCCAAAGGTACAGTCCAACACCGAGGATCAATGGCACAGCCACGATGGGCCCTAGGATGGCTTTGAGGGTGCCTGTTGAGGCCTGTCCCTGTGAATCTGTTCCCCTCAAGCAGAAAGAATGAAGAAGGTTAAGGCACAAGAGAACTTAGATACCCAATGCTAAGGAGAGATAGAGAGAGCAGGTAGAGAAGTCTGAGGGTCCTGGATCAGAAGGCAAAGAGGCAGGAGCATGGAGATTCATTCATTCAACCAGTTCCCGAGCTCCTGCTTGCTGCCTGGGATATTGAGATGGACAAGACTTGGTCCACGCCCTTGGAGCTCATCACCCAGCAGGGAAGACTGAGAGAATAACAAAGTCTGCCAGCCAGAGGGATTGCAGTGCAATAGAGGTTTACACCTTGTACACAGGTCTTCAGGGAAGGCTTCCCAGAGGAGGTGATGGGTCACCTGAGTCTTGAGGGAGGAATAGGAGTTTACCAGATATTCAGCATTCCAGGAAGGAGGAGCATCACGTTCAGGATATGATATGTCAAAAAGCCAGCCCCTGGGAGTCCCCAGCACCCCACTGGGACAGGCAGGAGAGGACAGGGCAGGAAGGAGCTAGGCAAGCAAGTTCAGAGGGAAGCAAGGGTCTGCTCTCAGAGGATCTAGTGGGTGACGCTGAGTGTTGAACTTTATCTGAGGGCCCTACACGGGGGTGAGGGGAGGGTCAAAGGGGGTTTCTGTGATGCTGACACATCAGATCCCTCCAGCAGCTCATGGAGGGTAGGTTAGAGGGGCAAGGCTGCACTCAGGGGTACCAGGTCATCCATTCATTCAACGGAAGATCCTGAACAAACTGTGCCAGAAGCTGTGCATGGCACAGGGATTCAGGGGAGAAGACAGGCCCCTGCCTTCAAGGTGCTCCAGGCTACGGAGGAGACAGGTACAAGACAGAGCATTGCAGCTCAGTGGGGGTCCAGAGACCCTCCTTAAAGGTGAGCCTGAGGGCAGGATGGCTACAGGCACTGCAAGGCCCTGGGCAAAATGAGAATGAGGAGCCCTGTGTTCAAAGACTGTCAGAAATTTCAAGATGGCCACCGCAGAGCTTTAAACCCAGCACACAGCTCTGTGTGACAACATGGCACACATGCTACTGAACTCAGCCGTGCCTGAGGGAAATCCTTCAATAGCAATAAGGCAACAGGGATTGGCCCAGTGGCTCAGCGGTTAAGTTCACACGTTCCACTTCTCAGCAGACCAGGGTTCACCAGTTCGGATCCTGGGTGCAGACATGACACTGCTTGGCAAAAAGCCATGCTGTGGTAGGCGTCCCACATATAAAAAAGTGGAGGAAGATGGGCATGGATGTTAGCTCAGGGCCAGTCTTCCTTGGAAAAAAGAGGAGGATTGGCAATGGTTAGCTCAGGGCTGAACTTCCTCAAAAAAAAGGAAAAAAAAAACGAATAAGGCAAGAAATGAAGGAAAAGGTAGGAGGAATGATGGTAGAGGAAACAGCACATCCAGAGGCTCTAACTTTGCCGAAGGCGTTCGGGACTCCAAGCAAGCAGGTCAGTGTGAGTGTGTCAGTGAGGCCAAAACATGGGCAGAGGAGCGTCAGAGCCCTGAATCCTACAGGGAGTCCCTGGAGGTCAAACCCTTCAGGCGACACAGACAAGTGACACAATCCAGGTTCTTTCCCAAAGACCACTCTGCATTCCCTGTGGAGTAAGGGTGCGGTGGGAGAGGTGCTAGACAGCTGCTGCCCACCAATAGGGGCAAGAGGTGAGAGGCACAGACGTGAGAGTCATTTAAGAGAAGAAACAAGTTGGATGTGCCCCCCAGACTCCTGTAGGGGGTGACCAGGTGGGGGTGGTGCTGATAAACATGGTGGGGAGAAAAGCCCAGAATCCTCAGACCCCAGAGCTCCCTGAGCTCCGACAGTGCCCCTCCCCTCCAGCAGGTTGTACTCACCATAGTCACAGAATTCCCCAAGGAATGTGGTGATAGTTTTCTGGTCCTCCGAGTTGCTGACCACACAGCTGAGGCTGGCATTGGGCGGGCTCAGAGGCAGGCTCACAGCCAGGGTCCAGGAGTTGCGGGCTGGTTCCAGCTCCCTTGGGAGGTCCTTGCTTTCCCAGGTCACATTCAGGTCGTCCGTGACCCCTGAAGCCCTGCACTCTAGGGTGATGTTGCACCAACCTCCTGTGGTGGACACTGACTTGGCCAGGATCTGGGGAAGGGGCACAGGCTCTGGGGTGGGAGGGACAAGAAATGGAGCCTCACGTAAGAGGAAAACACTACAATTTGCACATTCTCATCCACTATCTCACTGAAGCTCTGTCTTCCTCCCTCTAGGAAGGGGAGACATTTTATAGACGAAATAGAATTTACCCAAAGCTAAATATGTTGCAAGAGACAAGAAGGAAGGGAGCCACTGAGTTAAGCCTTATGTGACTGCACTAGACTGAGCAAGTCTTAAAATCTCCCACAAGAAAATAAAGCCAGCACTCCACCCACCCAAGGCCCAGTATTTTTAGAAATTGGGTCCTTCCTAGGAGAAGTCGGGAATGAAGGACTTGTCCTGATCCAGGACCTTCGCCCTGCTTCTGCTGAGATGATGCCTGAACTATACAGCCCACAGTGAAGAAGGACGTCTGGCCAGCTCTGGGAGCCCAGAGAAGTCCCCATGCGCCCCAACGTGGAGACATTTGTGGGAGATGCAGTGGTAATCATTAGGGATGACAATCCCAAGCGTGATTAGAATGTGCCGCTGGACTTGTGGGTACACAGAGGAGGAGAAGTGACAGGTTTCCAGATGGTCATAGAAATCCCGTGAAGACCTAAAGCTGTCAGAGCCACTCTCCGTAGGAGGGTATTTCTCTATGCAGAGGAGCTGTAGGGTAAGAAAGAGGTGCTAAATGAGGTCTTCAGAAGTGGGGCAGGCTAGACTTTCTCCTACATCTGTGGAGGCTCTTAGGGCTGGATTTTGTGAGTGACTCTGGCCTCGGGCTGAGACTGAGGAAGAGCAGAGGGAATAGGGAGGATGAACTACACGAGGATTTCTGAATTACGGCAGGCAGAACAGTGCCCCCGCCCAAAGATGTCTACATCCTAATCCTCAGAACCTGTGAATGTGTTAGGTTAATGGCAAAGGGAAATTAAGGTAGTAGATGGAATTAAGGTTGCTGATCAGCTGACATTAAAATAGGGAGATTATTCTGGATTATCTGGATGGGACCTATGTAATCACAAGGGTCCTCAAGAGTGGAAGAAGGAAGGAGAGGCGTCAGAGGGATGCAGCGTAAGGAGGACTCGTCCCGCCATTTCTGCCTTTGAAGACAGAGGAATGTGGCCAAGAGCTAGGAATGCAGGCAGCCACCAGGAGGTGGAAAAGATAAGAAAATGTTTTTTCCTGTGGCTCCTGCAGAAAGGAACACAGCCCTGCCAACTCCTTCACTTTAGCCCAGTGAGACCCGTGTCTGACTCCTGACCTACACACAGCAGAGTAAGGGAACACAGTTGTGTGGATTTAGCCCGCTACGTTTGTAGTACAGCCGTCCCTCCTCAACCATGGTTTCAATTTCCCAGGTTTCCGTTAGCCACGGTCAACCACACACCAAAAACATTAAATGAGAAATTCCAGAAATCAATAAGTCATGTTTTAAATTGCGAAGTGTTCTGAGTAACGTGTTGAAATCTCACGGCATCCCGCTCCATCCTGCCTGGGACATGAATCATCCCTTTCTCCAGCATGTCCACACTGTATACACTACCCATCCGTGAGTCACTTAGTAGCCAGTTAGGTTATCAGATCTACTGTGATGGTGTCTCAGTGCTTGTGTTCAAGTAAACGTCATTTTACTTAATAATGATCCCAAAGATCAAGAGTAGTGACGTTCGGATATGCCAAAGAGAAGCCATAAAGTGATTCTTTTAAGTGAAAACATGAATGTTCTTGACTTAATAAGGAAAGAAAAATTCGTACGCTGAAGTTGTGAAGATCTATGGTAACTTTTATTACACTATAGTGTTATCATCGTTCTATTTTATTATTAGTTACTGTTCATCTCTTACTGTGCCTAATTTATAAATGAAGCTTTATCATAAGTATGTGTGTATAGGAAAAACATACTATATATACGGTTCGGTACTATCCACGGTTTCAAGCATCCACTGGAGGTCTTGGAATGTATCCTCCACAGATAAGGGGGGGCCACTATAATTTGTTGTAGCAGGAATAGAAAACTAATACATAAATTAAGTCAACTGAATCCTCTAAAGAACAATCAGTGTTACAGCAAAAATTCCATTTCCCCCATAATTCTATTTTCGTCTCCCAAAACACTGAAGTGATTCTTTCCCTGGCGTGAATCTCAGCTCTGCTCTCCATTTGTGCTGAACCCACTTACCCTAATTTCAGTGGAGAAAATAGAGCCTGAAAGCTGCCATCAGGAAGGAGTCCTGCAAAATGGTGCCCATGCGACAGTCCTAGGCACAAAAGAAGGCTGTAGCCATGGGATTGAGGTGAGGGGGTGTCACGTACCATAGACAGTGAGGTCGAAAATCTTGTTAGATTCCATTCCCCCAGGAAAGTTGGCTCTAGCCCGGTACTGCCCACTGTCCTCACGGGTCAAGTTCTCAATCCTCAGGGATGTCATGTTGGGCACGTGGACCCTCTGCATGTACTTGTCCTGGAGGCTGACCCAGGTTGGAGTCCCTTCTGACCCTTTATGGACTTGCAGCATGACTGTGTATTTAATGGCGGGGCCAAAGGCCCAAGCAATCTCCTGCAGCTCAGTTCCTGGTTGCTTGAACACATGAAACCACACAGAACCTCCTCGGATCCCCTTCAGAGAAACGTAGGACGCGGAATCCTGAACTCTAGCACCATGTGCTCCAGAACTCTTGATCCCAGTGCTGCAGACACCTAGGGCATTGGAAACAGGAACGTGAGTGTTCTTCAATCAAGATTCATAGAGAGAATCACAGAACCCATCTTTTTTGTGTGTTTGGTAAAGAAGATTGGCCCTGAACTAACATCTGTGCCAATCTTGCTCTATTTTGTATGTGACATGCTGCCACAGCATGGCTTGATGAGCAGTGTGTAGGTGTTCACCAAGGCTCTGAACCTGTGAACCCTTGGATGCCAAAGAGGAGTGTGCAAACTTAAGCACTACACCAGCAGGCAGAAACTTGGACCCATCTTTTTAATAAAATTCATCCAACACACTCCCTTGATTCTTGGAAGGCAGCCTAGTACAATGAATTTGAAGCAATTCTGGAATCAAGTCCTGATTCTAGTGGAGTGTAACCTTGAACAGGTTACATAAACTCACTAACCTGCAGGTTCCGTACCTGCCTCAAAATGATAGTGTGAATTAAATGAGCTCAGGGATAAAAACCCCAGCAAATTTTCTGACACATACTAAGTGTGTATCTGTGTGAAGCAGCTTCCAAAGTGAGTCCAAAGACCCCTCCCTCCTCAGGTTTACACCCTTGGTATCCACCTGCCCTGGAGTGTGGTCTGACCTGGTGACTTACTTCTAAGGAACAGGATACAGCAAAGGTGATAGGATGTCACCTAGCAATGTGAGATTATACAAGACTGTGACCCATCTTGCTCGCACTCTCTCTCTCCCTCAGTCTGATGAAGCCAGCTGCCATGTTGTCAGCTGCCCTGTGGAGAGGCCCACGTGGTGAGAAACTGAGGGCAGACTCCAGCCAACAGCCAGGGAGGAACTGAGGCCCTCAGTCTAACAGCCACAGGAACTGCATCCTATCAGCAATCACACGAGTGAGCTTGGAAGCAGATTGTTCCCAGCTGAGCCTTGAGCTGACTGCAGCCCCCGCCAAGGCCTTGATTTCAGTCTCAGAGACTCTGAGCCCCAGGACCAGCTTAACCACCCCTGGATCCTGATCCACAGAAGCTGTGAGACTGTACAAGGTATTGTTTTAAGGCACAAGTTTTCGAGTAACAGGTTACACAGCAATGGATAACGAATACAATAACAAAGGTTGCTCTCCCTTCCCCAAACCAGGCAGGCAGTGCTCATTCACTCTCCTTTTGAAGAGGAGAAGCCCAAGAAGCCCAGACTACAATTGATTCCTCCAGCTCAGACATGGTGGTACCAGGTCAGCCCTCTCTTCAACAGGACAGCTGCTGAAGCTGGCAGGTCCCCTCTGAGATTCAGGCCAGGGGTGCCTGGTTCCTACCCACTCTGTCTCCAGGAGTAGCTTCTTGGTCTGTCTCCATCCCTCATCCGTGGGGAGCTCCAGGCTCTCCCAGCTTCACTGTTATTGCAGCAGAAGTGGCCTTGCCTCTCTGTTAATGGTCCCCTTAAGGCAGCACTGCTGGGACCTCAGGGTTCCCAGCCTCCACGCAACCAAAAAGCCATTTGTTCTTTCTGTTCATCCATGGACAGTGCATTTGCTAAATTATAAGAGTTGTTTGGTCTTTTGTTCACCAAAGACAGCAGACAGGGAAGGGAGACCCTGCCCCCCTGCTCCACCCCGCTGCCCTCCCTCCCAGGAGCCCGGACCACTCACTGAGGAGGAGGCTGCTGAAGGCCAGGAGCCAGGAAGCCCAGCAGAGGGGGGTGTCTTCTGAGCAGGGCCCCATGGCAGGCTGCCTGCCAGCCTGTTCCGCTGCAGAGGAGACATCTAGAAGGCAGAGACAAAAGCAGAGGAAAAGCTTCACTCAGACAAGCCGTTTAAGCTCTTCCCCACCCCAAGGGCGGAGCTAAATATTAGTTCTGGGATCGCAGCCCAATAGTCAGACTAAGCCATTCAGATCTTTCATATCATCCCTGGTATCTACAGTAAGACGTCAATCATAATTGCAGAACCAGTTATAAACAGCCTCACTCTATGATCCTCCTGGCCCAGTGTTGGAGAGACCCCTCCCTGCAGTGTTCTCACACTTTCCAGCCCTACACCCACTCAAAACCCTCACCTGCTTCTCCGGTCAACAGCCTACTCCAGGCAGCCCTGGCCACCAGTGCCAGTGTGGTCAGCTCAGAGGTCACTCTGTTACAGCCAGGCTGGGCTAAGCCTCACCTTAATGAGCCAAATTTCCATTTGGATTTTCCACAAATTTCAACTGTCAGCCACCTAAGTAAGAAGCTCTGAGCAAAAAAGCAAGCTCTTTGTGTGAAGTGTCAAATCCCCACACCCCAATGCACATATTGGCGTTTGCCTATTGCTTGCGCCTACATGGCTTTCTCAGCGGCCACTAGTGCTAGTGATGCTCCCCACACAGGGCGTAGACTAACCTCTACAGAAACTGACAGGCTCTTAGCTGCATCACAACAGGCTTTTCCTCTAAGCTTCTGCCAGCCCTGCTCCTGCCATCACAGAGCAGCAGGGACACAGACCTGCACATCCTCCTGGCCACAGCCTCTGCTGCCTCAGACTCACTGCCCCTACCGAGGGCAGGCCCCAGACTCTTCCCCCAGACTGGAGACTTGCAACATCCAAGAACTCTTGCCTCCCCTACCTTAGGGGACCAGCGCCATCTTCCTAACTCCTGGGAAGTGCCTCCTTCTTCTCCCCTCTGAGGCTTCCCCCTCCGCTGCCCACGTAGAACACCCCAAGGCTGGAGCTGCAGCACTGGCCCCATGACCGTGCACTCAAGGTGGTCAGGGCACTGCATAGTAACCCATATTTGGATGTGAAACCCAAGCCCTAAGGGGTTGTACAACTTGTGAAATGTCACACAGTAAATCAAGGGTCAGGGTCTGCACTCTTAACAACAAACTCATGAAAAAAATCCCCAACATCACAGCTGTCCAATCCTACTGTGTGGACTCAAGCAGGTCACTTAATTCCAGTCTGTTCATCCCCTAAACTGCTCTGCAACATCCCAGACAAGAGAACATTCAACACTGGCTTGATTCCCCCAACCCCACCTGGTAATGAGGACATCACTTCAAAAGGCAGTCCATGAGTCCTATGGTCTGGAACTTCTTGTATGGAGTCAAAATCCAGACAGCTCCTCCACTAGTCACTCTCTGGTTGATGGGGAGTAAGTCTCATAGGTCCCCTTCTTCTATGTCCCCATGCCTCTTGTGACAGCACTCTTCATGTGAGAATTGTTGAGTTATGCAAACCAATTGCTTAAACCTCATTTCTACATCCCAGCCATCCTGTGCCAAGGTCTAACACACAAACAAGCTCACATGCCAGCTGCAGAACCTTTGGTAAGAGTGTGCTACACATAACTACCTGATGCCAGGAATGTTTGAGGAATTAGATGAGGGCACACCTGGATCTACAGCAGCATAATGTGTGTTTCAGGAAGGGCCAGGTAGGAGAAAAATGTAGAGTTCAGTGAGCAGAGCACACAGGAAGAACAAGAGATCTGAGAGGTGACCAGGAGAATAAGTTCCTAGGAAGTCACAGAAACTGTAGGTAATTCTCTGGACCTCCACGGGTGTTGGTGGATGGTAACGTCTATTTTATTGGAATTACAAAGGGCAGGACACCCCAGCTGAGAGATGGTCAGGTGAAGAATACATTTATTGAATATCTACTCTATGCCAGTGGCTTTCCACGTGTTTTTTCAACTAATCCACAATATATATTTAATTAAATCCTCAAAGCACCATATTATCTAAGCATTCATTCACTAATGAAGGAGCATCCTGAAAGTCCAAAGAGATCAAATAACTTATCCAAGCTCATATTTTAAGTAGATGGCAATGTGTTCACAACCTGACAATATCATCCCAGCCACGGACGTGCTCTAGAGGAAAAGGAGGGTGTCGATTCTGAGAAATTCAAGTCACAGCTGTGAAAGACCCTGGCAAGAGAGAGATTGGCCACTTTATGATGTGAGGGGAACCTGCATCCCCAGGAGGAGGGCTGGGTGTTTAGGTAAAGGAGAGTTTGGAGGACAGGATCTGAATTATGGTCTTTACTCTGACCACCATGTCTGGGTGAAAGAGAAGAGCCACCTGCCGAGCCATGAATGTTTTGTAACACAGCAGCAGGGCAGCCCCAGAGCTGGACTGGAGACAGAAGGAGACAGCAGCAAGTGCGGACCAGTCATCACTATGTGTTTTTTCTTCCTTCTTTCCTCCTCTATAATTCAACTACTTATTTTCTGATTTTAAAAAATTACAATTAGTATTTTTATTAAAAATGAACAGAACTAAAACTTCAAAAACTCATAACAGGATAATGTTTAGCTTCAATGGGTCATTCAGGGAAAAGTGTATAAATGCTGAATAACTTTAGCCACAATTAGAAAATAACTAATAAATTTGCAATGAATGTTAAAATGTGAAGGGTGAGAATACCAGAGTAAGGATCTCCAAAAATTCTCTTCTCCATAAAAGCAGTGAGAAAACTGGCCTACCTTTTAGAAAACTTTTTCAGAATACTGGAAATTAACTAATGGCTTGCAGTAACCTGAGGAGCATTTATTCAAGAAAAATGGCTTAACCCCAATAAGAACAGGGAGCCATCTTGTGTTTTAACTTTTCCTAGTCACTTCTCTACTCTCTGGCAGTGCTGTACACTTGAAAAATAAATGTCCATATTCTTGGTGAACCCCAGCAGCCTTGCAGCCACCAGAGACAGCCCTTTCAAAGCCTCATTCCCAGTAAATTGTTAGGATTTGACATGTCTAGTGGTACTCATGAAGACCATACTTTAAACAGAGTCTGTATTTGACTTAAACTTGGAGCTCTCCCACTATGAACAGCCCTTTACCCAGCAGAATTTGACAAAAGCAATTACAGGCAATTGTTTAACTTCAGGGCTTCCTGAGATAGTGGATAACAATTGACACAAATAGGCTAATTAAAACCTTGTAAGGAAAACCTGGGGAATGAGCTAGCCATAGAGGCTTTGAAAAGCTTTGACATATGCCTAGAATTTAAGTCTAAGCATGTGCATATGGATGTGGGCATGTCAGAAAAGGCCTGAGAAGGCCTTCATCCTTACCTATGGCTAAGATTGGGGCTCTGTGCAAGCAGAAATTGAAGTCTAACAACACTGCCTGGATGAGTATGGAAGACAAGACTTACACACCCAGAGAATTTCCCTCAGCAAAGACTGAGAGACTCACTAGGCTGAGGCATTTAAGGAAATCTCTGCACAATATTCACAGTCTACTAGTTTAAATGAGCAGAAACCTTAGTAGACAAACACAACAAAGAATGCAAATGAGCATCATTAGTTCAGAAATAGAACTAAACAAACAAGAAAAGCTACAACATACAGCAACAACAACAAGAACTGGAAAGGGAAAGAATCTGATTTTCAGAGTAGCCACATTATACTATTTTAAATGACCAGTTTCAGACCAAAAAAAATTTATAAGATATGCAAAGAAACAGGAATATAGAATATATTCACAAGGGGGGAAAATCAATATCCCTGTAGGAGCATAATCATTGCACTTACTTGACAAAGAATTTAAATCAGCTATTTTCAATATGTTCAAAGAACTAAAGGAAATCATGTATGAAGAACTAAAGAAAAGTATAAGATCCATGTTTCAAATAGACAATATCAATAAAGATATAGAAGCTGTAACAAGGAACCAAGCAGAAATTCTGGAGTTGAAGAATACAACAACTGAAGTGAAAAATTCACTGGAAGAGCTCATCAGCAGCTATGAGCAGACAGAAAAATAATCACTGAACTTGAAGATATGTAAGTTTAGATTATTCAGTCTGAGGAATAAAAACAAAAAATAATAAAGAACAATAAAAAGACATTCAGAGACCTACTGGACATCATCAAGCATAACACTAAATATCTAATGGATTCCTAGAAATAGAGGAGAAACAGAAAAGAGCAGAAAGAATATAAAAAAATGTTAGCAGTAAATTTCTCAAATTGTATTTTTTTTTAAAACACTCTAAACTACAATCAAGATGCTCAGTGAGCTCCAAGTAGGTTAAACTCAAAGAGATCCACATTGCAGAGATCCATATATCAGAATCAGATTACCAAAAGATAAAGGGAGGTCTGGTTCAAGATAGTGCTGTAAGAGGATCCTGAAGTCATATCCTCCCAGGGGCACACCAAATCTGCATCTACACGCAAAATAATTTCCTCTGAAAAAGAATCAAAACCTAGCTGAACAGCTCCTTCACGTTGGGTGAAGGAGAAAAAAATCCACATAGAAGTGAGTAGGAGAGGCTGAGTCACAATCTCACCATAGACCCCACCACTGATGTGGCAATTCTCAATCAGAAGGGAACTCACAACCCCGACCTCCTCCCTAAGGAAGGAAGGGTTTGAACCCCACCTTTGACACCCCAACATTTAAGACCTGCACCTGACAGACAAGCCCCCAAATGCCTCACTATGAAAGCCAACAGGGCTTGCATCTATGAGACCCACAGGCAATAGCGAACTGAGAAACAGTTCTTAAAAGGCTTGTGCATGAGGACACACACCCCTCAGGGCCCAGTACAGAGGCAGCCAACTGAAAAGTGCACAGACTTTCTATGAAAGAGGCTTATTTGCTGATCGTAAAGCATTGGCCCAAGGGGAAGTCATCTAATTTAATATGCATGTAGGGGCTACTGAAACACTCTTGAAAGACAGAGGCCAGCAGGCACCATTTTTGTGCTTTCCCTCTGCCTCACTCAAGGTTGCCAGTATCTTCCAAAAAAGGCGTTGTACACTCATCTGGCACCCTAATTTTTGCAGCTGCCACCCAGGGGAGACCTCTAGATCACCTGACTCTGATGGTCAGTGAGACTTACTCTGTGGGTCCCACAAGACTATAACAAATGTAGAAAGAGTTCTTAACCAGCTACCACCATCAGGGCACAGTAGAGAGGCTATAGACTGAGGCCTGCAGTCTTTCTGTGAAAGAAGCCTATTAGCTTATCTTCATAGCTGCAGTCTGAGGAGAAGGCTTCTAATTCAACACACATCTAAGTTCCAAGTGTAATCTTCTGCAGAGAGCTTGGAGGGCAGGTGTTATCTTTGCAATCCCTTCTACCATGCTCCAGAGCTCGGATATCTCCTGGAAGGGATCTTGTACATGCATCTGTTCCCAGTTTTTACATCTCGTGCCCTAGTTTTTGTGGTCACTGCCCAGGGTACACCCCCTGATCACTTGGGTCTTGTAGCAAGTGGGGCTTGTGTTCATGGGTCTAATAGGACTGTAAAAAGAGAGAGAGAGTTCTTGGCCTACTACCAACTCCGGGGCACAGCACGGAGATAGCGGACTGCAAGACACCACAGTCTTTCTGTGAAAGACACCTATTTGCTATACTTGGAGTTTCACCCAGAGGGGCCGGCTTCAGGTTTGGCACACATCTAGAGGCTTTCTAAGATGCTCTCCAGGGATGGAGGCTGGGTGGTGCCATCTTTGCACTCTCCCTCTGTCTCACTCCAGGTCTCCAGTATCTCCTGGGGGGAGCTTGTGCACTCATCTGGCACCCTGATTTTTGCAGCTGCCACCCAGGGGATGCCTCTTGATTACCTGGCTCTGGTGGATTGTGGACCTTGTGGTGATGGGTCCCACAGGACCACTGAAAATGGGAAAACAGTTCTTAACCTGCTATGGACCCAGTGGCACAGAACAGAGACAGCAGCACGTTGAAAAGCACCCCCAGTGTCTTGTGAAAAAGGCCTGTTAGCTTATCTTCATAGCTGTGGCCTGTGGGGCAGTCTTCTAATTAAATACACACTTGTGTCTGACTACAATAGTCTCCAGATACCAGGGAGGCTGGTGAGCGCCATCTTCATGCTCCCCTCTGCCCCACCCAGGGTGTAAGTGTCTCAAAGATAGAAGCTTGTGTACACATCTGGTATCCTGGTTTCTGTGTCTATTGCCCAGAGGATGCATTCATTGAAATCCTGGCTCTGGTGACCAGCAGGGCTTGTGTTTACAGGTTCAAAGGTAGCAAAGAAATAGTTCTTAACTGGCTATCACCCCAGGGCTCAATGCAGAGGGAACAGACAGAAATGCCCATCTCCTAGTCTTCTCCTGAAAGAGGCATATTTGCACACTTCAAAAGCTATTATTGCCTCAGAGTTGGGCTTCCAATAAGCCTGAAACTGGATGCTGACTGATGGACAGGACTTGGCACATGCTCAGTTACTGGGATCCACTAAAAATACAGTAGGCTCCTTGAACAATCACAGAAGTTTGAGAGACAACCAGGAACTAGGACAGGGTCGAATGATAAAGTTCATCTCTTACTCAAGGCCACTCCTTTAAGATTGGGAGTGGTGGCTATTTTATCTTATGCATAGACAACAACACAGAGAATCAAGGAAAATGAAGAAACAAAGGAACATGTTCTAAATGGAAGAACAAGATGAAATTTCATAAAAAGACCTTAATGAAATGGAGATGAGTAATTTAACTAATAAAAAGTTCAAAATGATGGTCATAAAGATGTTCACTGAGCTCGGGGAAGAATAGAGCAACAAAGTGAGAATTTCAACAAAGAGATAGAAAATATCAGAAAGCACCAATTACAAGTCATGCAGATGAAGAACACAGTAACTGAACAGAAAAAAACAATAAAAGGGTTCTATAACACACTAGGTGAAGCAGAGGAAGGGAGCAGTGAACTTGAAAACAGGGCAATGAAACTCACCCAGTCAGAGCAGCAATAAGAACAAGGAGCAAAGAGTGAAGATAGCCTAAGGGGCTTATGAGACAACTTCAAGTTGACCAACGTTCATGATATAGAGATCACAAAAGGAGAAGAGAGACAGAAGTGGGCAGAAAACTTATTTGAAGAAATAATAGCTGAAAACATCACTTACCTGGGAAGAAAACAGACATCCAGATCCAGGAAGCCCAGAGAGTGCCCAAAAAGAGGAACCCAAAGAGACTCACACCAAGACACATCATAATTAAAGTGTCAAACGTTAAGCACAAGAAAGAATCTTAAAAGCAACAAGAGAACAGAACTCCTATAAGACTATCAGCAGATTTTTCAGCAGAAACTTTGCTGGCCAGAAGGGAGTGGCATGATATATTCAATGTGCTAAATGAAAAAACTCCCACCCAAAAATACTCCTCCCAGCAAAGTTCTCATTCAGAATTGAAGGAGAAATAAAAAGTTGTCCAGGCATTCAAAAGCTAAAGGAGTTCTCATCACACACACAAAAAAATTGTAACTGTGTGTGGTGATGGATATTAACTAGATTTCTTGTGGCAATCATTTTGCAATATATAAAATATGTGTCATTATGTTGTACACCTGTAACTAATATAATGTTATAAGTGAATTATATCTCTATTTTTAAAAAGACAAAGAAAAACAGATTCTTGAAAGCAGAAATAGAGCAGTTACTCATCACGTACAAGGCATTCCCAATGAGATGAACAGCTGATTTCAGACACCATGGAGGCCACAAGGCACTGGGGTGACATATTTGAAGTTTTTGAGAGAAAAAACTATCAAACTTGAATTTACTATCCAACAAAAATGAAGGAGAAGGGGCCAGCCATGTGGCCAAGTGATTAAGTTCACGTGCTCTGCTTCAGCAGCACAGGGTTTGCCAGTTCGGATCCTAGGCATCGACCTACATGCCACTCATCACGCCATGTTGTGGCAACATCCCATATGGAGGAACTAGAATGACCTACAACTAGGATATACAACTATGTGCTGGGGCTTTAAAAAAAAATGAAGGAGAAATCAAGACATACCCAAATGAATGAAAACTGAGATTTTGTCACTAGCAGACCTGCCCTATAACAAATACTAAAGGGAGCCATTAAGGCTGAAATGAAAGGACACTAGTCAGTAAATAGAATGCATATGAACAAATAAATAGCACCAGTGAAAGTAATTAAATAGATTAACAAAGAAGAAAATATGAATTGGTTTTTGTTGCTGTTGTTCTTTGTAAGAGTTTTTTCTTCTAACTTAAAAGAAACTTGCATAATGCAAAAATTATAAATCTGTGTTAATGGGCAAACAATGTAAAAGATGGAATTTCTATAAGAATAACAGCACAAAGCAGGATGGAACATAGCTCTATAGGATCAAAGTTTTGTTCACTACTTGAATTAAATTGGTATTAACCTAGTTGGGAATGCAGCAATTAGGAAATTAACTTAATCCACACAAATAAAAAATGTTATGAGGAAGTACTGGGAACAATTGTATCAAAAAAATTACATATATTATTATGGACAAATTTCTAGAAAGACACAACTATCAAAACTGACTTAAGAATAAATTGAAATTCTAGATAAGCCTATGATAAGTAAAGAGAATGAATCAGTAATCAAAATACTCCCTCAAAGTAAAGCCAGGATGGCTCCATCTTGAATTGTACCAGACATTTGAAGGAGAACTACTGTCAATACTTTACAAATGCTTCCAAAAATATAATAGGAAATGGTGCTTAGGCTCTTACCACCTCATCTATGAAGCCAGAACTACCCTTATAGCAAAAAAAGACAATGGCAAAACAAGAAAACTACAGACTAATATCCTTATGACAGTACATGCAAAAATCCTCCACAAATTACGAGCAAACTAAAACCATCATTATATAAAAAAGGATTCTACAACCTGACCATGTGGGATTCATCCCAGACATGCAAGATTGGTTCAACATAAGAAATTTAAGCAATGTAATATGAGATGTTAGTAGACTACAGGGAAAAAAACACATGATCATCTATGTAGAGGAAAAAAGAGTATTTGACAAGATTCAACACTCTCTCATAAAAAAAAAAAACACTCAAAAGGTAAGAATTGAGGAGAACTTTCTCAAATTGATAGATGTTTATGAAAAATCCACAGCTAACATCTTATTTAAGGGTGAAAAACTGAACTCTTTCCCCATAAGAAAAAAGAAAAGAGAGCCTGATCTCATCACTTGTATTCAATGTTATGATAGTTTCTGGCCAGAACAATTAGGCTAGAAAAAGAGTAAAATGTGCTCATATTAGAAAGGAAAATTTAAAACTATCTCTATTTGAAAATGACATGATTTTATACATAGAACCTCCAAAGAAATCCAGCAGAAACTATTAGACCTAATAAACAAGTTCAGTAAGGTTTCAGGAAAGAAGATAAATATGCAAAAATTAGTTATGTTTGTATACACCAACAACAAAACATCCAAAAATAAAGAAAGAAAACAATTTCATTACAATAGAATCAAAAAGAAAAAAACACTTAGCAATAAATTTAACAAAAGAAGTACAAGACTAGTGTACTGAAAACTGCAAAACTGTCGAAAGAAATTAAAGAGCACCTAAATAAATGGAAAGACATCCCATGTTCATGAATTAGTGATTTAATTTTGCTAAGATGGGGAGAGGTGTCAAGATGGTGGCATAGGCAGACTCTGATCTCACCTCCTCCCATGGACACAATCAATTTACAACTACTCTCAGAACAACTACGCATTAGAGAGAAGTGAAACTGGGTAAAAATAACTCCCACCACAAGGGACAGTCCTGACTGAGGCAAAAGAGGCAAACATTCCTTTCTGGAGATTAAAAAAAGCCACATTGGCAAGCCGTGGTGCTTTATGGCCAGCCAGGAATGATCCTAAGGTTCACAGCCTTCCCTGGAAGAGTGGGGGAACTGAGCAGGGGAGAGTTACCCCTATAAGCATCCTTTGGACTCAGCACAACTGATATGAGTCTGATAATATCTGGCTTTGCTGGCTACTAGCAACAACAGGGAATACCCCCAGGAAATCTATGGGACATAAGGGGGAAAAGCCAGTTCTTAAAGGGCACATGAACAAATTCACCCATGTTGGAAAGCAATCTAAAATCCCCAGAAAGAAAGGTGCACAGCCCCTTGGTGAAAAAAAGACCGACCTGATAGGCTGTGGGAGCATCTCAGAGAGAGGTGAGATGTCACCACGGACTGAGACATTGACAGCAGCCATTTTGTGACCTAGTCCAGGCCTATTGACACAGATGCTGGCAGACGCCATTGGAGTTCTTCCCCTGACCTGTTAGCCCAGGGTCTGCCCCACCCACTGAGCACTGATTAATCCAGCTCAGCCAAGGTAGGCAGCCTACCCTATAGACGACCCCCACCCAACAGCAAGTCCTTGGGCCTGCATAGGCTGGGTGCCTGGATTCTCTGCAGCCAGGCAAGTGGTCTGCCACTGTGGGGAAGGGGATTGGTAACTAGTGGGCAGATTATATGGGGCCTCTGTAGTGAGGTGACAGGGTCCACTTCAGTGGGTCAGGGTGCACCCAAGGTACAGGACTGTGTTGATGGGGTGTGTGGTCCTGCAGGTTGTGGGGTATGTCAACTGCAGAAGACTTGTGCATCACAAACAACCACATGGTGGTGAGGCCACCTTCCAAAGCCTGAAAAAAATGGTTGCTCCCATGCCTGGGGCCAGCCCCAGTCAGTTGCAATCCTGAGAGAGTTGACAACACCCTTGCAGGCCAGAGGCCTACAGCAATTGTAAGCCCCTGAGCCTAGCAACCAGCCACACTGGAGGCCTTCTCACTTAGTAGAAAAACTGCAACAAGAATGTGCTATTAGACCTTGCAGCCAACTGTGCTGGGGCTCCCCAGGGCCAATAATGTGAATGAAGGGTCCATAGCATTCAGACAGAGTTGAGTATCACAACCAGCCAGACAGGGAGACAGCTTAGCATCCCTGGGCACCTGCAGCAAGAGCAACTATGCTACAACAGAAGGACACATGTAGCCCACAAAGGAGTCACTCCTACAACATTTGGAAGTGGTGGTGAGAGGGGAGCACACTGCTGGGCCTCAAAACCCACCTCTTACATAAAGCCACCTCTCCAAGATCAGCAGACATAGCTGACCAACCTAATACATGGATATAAGCACAGACAAAGAAGCAAGATGAGGAGGCAAAGGAATACATTTCAACTAAAGCAACACGACAAGTCCCCAGAAAAAGAACTAAATGAAACAGAAATAAACAATCTAGCTGACAAAGAGTTCAAACAAAAAGTCATAAGGATGCTCATTGATTTTAGGAGAAGAATGGATATAAAGTCAGCAAGAACATCAACACAGAATTGAAAAATATAAAAAAGAACCAATCAGAAATTAAGAAAACACTACTGGAAATGAAAAATTCACTAGAGGGAATTAATAGCAGAGTAGATGATACTGAAGAAGAGATCAGTGTGCTTGATGAAAGACTAGAGGAAATCACCCAAACTGAACATACAGAAGAGAAAAGAACTTAAAAGAATGAGAACAATATAAGGGACCTCTGGGACAATGGCAAGAGCACTTTTGCATGGAGTATCTTACCCAGGTATCCCAGAAGGAGAAGGGAGAGACAAAGAGGCAGAGAATCTATTTGAAGAAATAATGTCTGAAAAATTTTCCTACCCTAAGGAAGGACACAGACATCTAGGTACACAGCATCAAACAAGATAAACCCAAAGAGGGCCACACCAAGACACGCTATAATTAAAATGTCAAAAATTAAAGATAGAGAATCTTAAACACCACAAGCAAAAGGTAACAAGTTACATAGGAAGGAGATCCAATAAAGCTATCAGCTGACTTCTCGGCAGAAACCTTACAGACTAGAAGGGAGTGGCACAATATATTTAAAGTGCTGAAAGGAAAAAAACCTAAGGCCAAGAACACTCTATGCAGTAAGGCTATCATTCAGAATGGAAGGAGAGAGAATTTCCCAGGCAAGTGAAAGTTAAAGGAGCTTATCATCAAGAAGCCAGTTTTACAAGAAATGCTAAAGGGACTTATTCAAGTGGGAAAGAGAAGACCAGAAATAGAAAAAAGATAATTATCCCCCAAAAAGGCAAGAAAATCACTGGTAAAGGCAAAAATACAGTAAAGGTAGCAGATCAACCACCTAGGAAGATAATATGAAGGTGAAAATACAAAAGTACTAAAATTACCTATTTCAGTGATAAAAGGGCAAAAGATACACACACAAAAAAAGAGGTAAGATATGATATCAAAAACATAAGATCTGGGAGGTGGAGAGAAAAAGAGTAGAGCTTTTAGAAAGAGATTGAACTAAAAAGAACATCAATTTAATATGGATTGCTATATACATAGGTTATTATAAATGAATCTCATGGTAATCATAAACCAGAAACCTATAATAAACACACAGAAACTTAAGAGAAAGGAGCTCAAACAAAATACTAAAGAGAGCCATCAAACCACAAGGGAAGAGAGCAAGAGAAGAAGAAAAGAACAGGAAAGAACTACTAAAAGACCATGAAAAAAAGTAACAAAATGGCAATAAGTACATACTTATCAATAGCTACTTTAAATGTCAATAGAGTAAATGCTCCAATCAAAAGGAATAGGGTGGCCGATTGGATTAAAAAAACAAGACCCATATATGTTGCATACAAGAGATACATTTCAGACCTAAAGACACTCACAAACTGAAAGTGAAGGGACGGAAAAAGATACTCCATGCAAACGGCAATGAGAAGAAAGCTGGGGTATCAATACTTATGTCAGACAAAATAGACTTTATAACAAGAGACAAAGAAGGACACTACATAATGATAAGGGGAACAATCCAACAAGAGGATATAACACTTGTAAATATCTATGCACCCAACATAGGAGCACTTATATATATACAGCAATTATTAACAGACATAAAAGGAGGAATAGACAGTAACACAATAATAGTAGGGGACTTTAACCTTCCACTTACACCAATGGATAGATCATCTAAGCAGAAGATCAATAAGGAAACATTGGCCTTAAATGACACATTGGACCAGATGGACTTAGTAGATATATAAAGAACATTCCATCCAAAAACTGCAGAAAACACATTATTTTCAAATGCACATGGAACTTTCTCCAGGATAGATCACATATTAAGCCACAAAGCAAGTCTCAAGAAATTTAAGAACGTTGAAATAATACCAAGCATCTTTTCTGACCACAAAGGTATGGACCTAGAAATCAACTATAGAAAGAAAACCAGGAAAACCACAAATATGTGGAGATTAAACAAAATGTTACTGAACAACGATTGGGTCAATGAAGATATAAAAGGAGAAATCAAAAATTACCTGGAGGAAAATGAAAGTGAAAATATGACATGCCAAAATCTATGAAATACAGCAAAAGTGGTTCTAAGAGGGAAGTTTATAGCAATTCAGGCCTACCTCAAAAAACAAGAAAAATCCAAAAACTTCTAGTGTCCAGAACTGTGAGAAAATTAATTTCTGTTGATTAAGCCACCGTCCATATTATTCTATTATGGCAGCTGCGCAGACTGAGACAACATCCTCCCTTGCCACTCTCGTCAAATGGCAGGGCCTCCTATTTCTCAGGGGAAAATGCACAGCAGAAAGTGATAATTTTAAATACCCACCACCAAACTTGTAACTGACCTGCACTTATTTATGTCTGTCCTAAGTTTCTCTCGTGTCCCCGTGGAAGACATTGAGCTCCTACAGTCTAAAGTTCGTACCTTCACTGAACTTCATGTCCCTTCTCCTCTCACCTTTTTGGGAACCTGGCTTTCTAACGTATTTCCTCTTTCTTTGCTGTGTTCCATTGATCCATCTCTGCCCACTCCTTTCCTGCACCCTTAAATATTTTCAGGAATCTCTCTTGTTAACATCCTCCTTAACCCCATACCCCTGACCATTGTCCTATGTCTCCCTCTTCCACATCACAGTCACACTTCTGCACTTTCTCCAAGATCCTCCTTCCTTGCCTTCTCCTACTACTCAGAACATCAGCAGTTGTTGACATATTGACCTCTCCCTCCTTCTTAAAACACTCTCTTCCTTCGGTTTCCTTGATGTCACACTCTCCTGGATCTCCCCATTCACAATGGCCATCCTCTTCAGGCTCTTTTGCTGGCTCCTCTTCCTCTGTATCCATTCTTCCCTCAAATGTTAGTGCTTCCAGTGGTTTTGTCAGAGCCCCCTTTTCATCTCATTTTTCACTCTCTCACTAGGACATCTACTCTGTGGGCTCCAATTGTCATTCACATACTGCTCATGTCCACGTCTATATCCCCACCCCACATCATCTGCTTAGCATCAGATCCTGCATTCAACTCAACAAGACATCTCCACTCAGGGCTCACTCTCAACATGCCCAATGCTTCATTCATTATCTCCATTTCCAACCTATTTCTGTCTTCCCACTTTCAGGCAATGGACCACTCCAGAAACCTGGACCATTTCCTTAGCTCCTTCCTGTCCCTCCACCCCCAGAATGGTTGATCAAGTACCTACAATGTGTCAGGTCTCATGTTAAGCACCTCACATCCAATGACTTTATTTTATTTACCCAATCTTAAGAAGGAAAAAAGAAATAGTCAAACTTTAGATGTTTCTAGCACTTATTGGTAAGGAAATTGAATGTGAATTCCCTAAATATAGGCAGTAATATAATTATTAACTACTCCTCAATCTGTGAGAGAAGTGCCCAACATGAATTAATAAATGATTCATATTTTAAGTTTAGAACAAACGGTAAAGGGGATGGATCAGAGACTGGAGGTGAGTACACAAGATATTACCTACAGAGCCTGACAGACTCCATGCCAGCAGTTTCTTGCCCCACCCTCTAATCCACTTTGTAGAGCTTGGCTAGATTAATCTTCATGTATGCAGACTCCTTCAAGAACCTCAGTACACTTCCCACAACCTGGAATTCAAACTTTTGAACCCTGGTGTTCATGTCTTTCATTAGTATATAGAAGTACAACAATATTTTCCTGCTGAGTTTCTTTCCTATAATCTTGCTAAACTCAATTAGTAGTTCTAGAGGGTTTTTTATATAGACAAGCATGCTGTCTACAAATAATGATAGGTTTCTCCTGCCTCGTTCTCAATTTGTAGACCTTTTATTTCTCTTTCTCGCCATAATGCACTGGCTAGGACTTACAGTACAGTGTTGAATAGAACTGCTGAAATTGGACATATTTTCTTATTTCCAATACCAGGGGAAAAGCACTGAGTGTTTTCCCATTAAGACTGCCTTAACTGTAGGTTTCAGGAATATACCCTTTTTCAGATTTATCATTTTCACTAGTTTCTGCTCTTCTCTTTATTATTTCCTTCCTACTGCCTGTTCTAGCTGTTTTTAATTTTCAGGTTTCAGAACATGAGAGCTTAAGTTGTTTATGATATATTTCTTCTTCTCTAATATAAGCCTTTGATCCTACAATTTTTCTACAAGCACTACTTTAGCTTCATCCCATAAATTATGATATCTTGTATTTTCATTTTCACTTAGTTCAGTTATTTCCTAATTTCCTTGGAGACTTCCTCTTTGACTCACAGAATATCTATAAGTGTCTTGTGTAATTTCTAAGAGTTTGGAGATGTTTCTGTTCTCTTTCTGTTACTCATTTCTAGTCTAATTCCACTGTGCTCACACAATATATTTTTCAATTCTTTTAAATTTGCCAACTTTTATTTTATGACCCAGGATAGAACATATCTTGCTCAATTTTCCACATTCTTTGAAAAAAATGCATAGCCTGCTGTCGTTTGGTAGAATGTCCTAAAATGTTAAATAAGTCAATTTGGTTGATAGTGGTGTTCAGTTCTTCTATATTCTTACTGATTTCCTATCTACTACTTCCACTTCTGGGAGAGGAGTATCACAGCCTCTGACTATAATAGTAGATTTGTTTTTCTCTCCTTTCAGTTCTGTCACTTTTTGCGTCATGTGTGTGGAAGCACTGTTGTTATATGCATGCATATTTAGGATTGTTATCTCTTTGTAAATCAACCCCTTCATCATTATGTGATACTGTGATTTATAATAAAAACATATATTTGGTCTTCCTCTCCATTTCTGGCACAGAGCCCCTAAGACCTTTAGAATTTCCTGTGAAGAGAGAGAGAAAAGTGTCTTTTGTTATGTTAATGGAGTGACTTTTGGAATGCACCTAAGGATGGGAGCTGGTTACCAGTGGAGCCAACCAGATAATTAGAGGGTTGGAACTTTCAGTTCCACCTCCTGACCTCTGAGAAGGGGAGAGAGGCTGGAGGTTGAATCAGTCACCAATTGTCAGTTAATCAATTATGCCTATGTAACAAAGCCTTCATAAAAACCTGAAAGAACAGGGTTCAGAGAGCTTTCAGATTGCTGAACACATGGAGTTTTGGGGACAGTGATGCACTCAGAGAGAGCATGGAAGCTCCGTGCCCTTTCCCCATACCTTGCCCTATGCATCTCTTCCATCTGCCCGTTCCTGAGTTAGATCCTTTTATAATGAACTGCTAATCTAGTGAAGTGTTTCTGTGAGTTTTCTGAGCTGCTCAGAACTTGCAGAACCCAGGAAGGCATCATGGGAACCTGTGATTTATAGCCAGTCAGTCAGCAGTCCAGGTAAAAACCTGGCCTTGCAACTGGTGTCTGAAATGGAGGGGGGACAGTCTGGTAGGACTGAACTCTTAAGTGGTGGAATATGATGTATGTAGATAGTGTCAGAATTGAGTTGAACTGTATAAGACACAGCTAACGTCCAAGAATTGTTTGTTGGTATGGGGAAACACCCAAACACACACACACACACACACACACACACACACACACACACATACACAATGAATTTGGTACCAGAACCCAATTAAATATCCATTACTATTTATGGTAATTTTTGTGCTCTGAAGTCGACTTTCTCTGATATTAATTAGCTATTCCAGCTTTCTTTGAGTTAGTCTTTGTATGGCACATGTGTTTCTCTCCTCTTACTCTTAACCTATGTGTACCATTAATTTTAAGGACAAGTCTGATGGAGAATGGTGGTTACTGAGTCATCGGGCCCTTTAGTCCTCTGTCCTGTTGCCTGCTCCCCTAGCTGAGGTGTCTCTTTGGCCATCCTCTGCCTCTTCCTATTCCTCCCTACCAGGTCCTTGTTAAATGCCCCACACAAATCGCACCACCCCCTTATCCATGCAGGCCCCCTGGTTTTCCTGACCACTGATTTTTCTGAGATCCTCTCTCTCAACCCTCTTTTCTTCCTAACTTCTCTCCATTCTCACTTGCTGTCACACTGAGTGTCATGCTTTTCTCACTTTTACAGGGGCCATGCAGCACAAGACAGTTTCCAGATCTCCACCCACTCCAATCTCCCTGCCCCAGTGGGGCTGCATCCAGCATGTGACGATGATAATAGTTTCCTTTGGGTTAAGGTTCCAGAACTGGACCTGAGGGGGAGGAGATGTGGGGAAGGCACCACAAGGAGAGGACTAGAGGGTCTCCTCACCACTTCAGCCCCTGCCGAGGTTCTAAGAACAAGGATAATGACAATGATTTATAGAGATGTGTCTTGTCAGAGCCAATTTCCCTTTCATAAATTTTTTTTGAATGCTATAAAAAATGAGTCAAGGGGACAAAGGTGAAAGGAGAGAAAGATTGTTAAATAGGGACAAGCGTTCACCCAACAGCCATGGTCCACATAGCAGGATAGTCACTGACAGTCCAGGCCAAGAGCAGACGAGGGAGGCTTCAGGACGCTAGATGTACAAACGCCCTGGAGAGACAGTTCTCATTCTAAATACTCACTTTCTTTCCTGCTTCTAAGTATAAAATGTTGAACATATTATGTCCCACAAAACCTGGCTCTGCTCCTGCCTCTCGTCCCCTCAGACACATTGTTTCATCCATTATTCCCTCCCCAGTCTTGTGTCAACTTCTCCCTCTCTCCTGAATCTGTTCTCTCATCCTAAAAATGTGACTGAAACTCTTCCACTAAAAAAGTCAAAAACTTACTAAATCTTATGACCTCCCTCCTGATCCATCTCTCTCTTGCTCATCACAGGCAATCTTCCTGGAAGAAAAGTCTACATTTTCATTCCACTTCTTCAGTTCTTTCCCACATCTCTCCCTGGCTCTCACTGTGCTCATTGGTGTAAGGAGACAGGAAAGTCTCACTCACAAGAATTCCCCAGGGGGGTGCTGGTGAGGGCTGGAAGCTGACAAGGTCGCTCTCTCAGAGAACGAACTAGAGTGAGGGGCAGTGGATTCTACACCCCACAGGACACTACAGGGCAGGAGAGTGGTCCTATGTGAGGACCTCAGTGTTTACAGGGAGGCTATGATGGAGGTGACAGCAAAGAGGTTAAAGCCTGTGTGCGGCCAATGAGACTGATAACACCTCCCTGTCTTAGACCAGAATCTACAGTAATGTCCACAAACAAACATGTTCTTGGCTCAACTGGGTTTTTTTCGTGGAAACCAGGGTAGAAGAGAACCAAGAGAGCAGGTGTGAATGCAGGCAAGAAGGGGTTAATGTGGGAGGGAAAAGAAGGTGGGACTATGAGCTGGTAAAGTGGTATATTTCAGGAGGCACAAGGGTACTTGTATTGTGTCAAACCCTATAAGTGGTCAAACCAAGTTCAATCAGCACTTTGAGGACAAGATTGGCAGATCCCATGGCCTGGCTCATCCAACACCCGTTAAGTCCCTGCTCGAGGATCCTCCCTGTACTGCAGGGGATGCAAAGCTGAGAACTACGTTTTCCAGATTCATTATGAGTAAGTTCCCAGCAATCATTTTTACACACACAAGACTTTTATTTGAGATTGAGTTACACTGGGTGCAGCCAGGATGTAGAGTACCCGTTTTGCTGGCATGGAACGCTGGCAGAGAGAGAATGGGCACAGGCTAGCAGCTCCTGATCCTGCAGTTTCCTGTTCGTGGCAG
The DNA here is from genome assembly GCF_037783145.1 of Equus przewalskii. NCBI lineage: Eukaryota > Metazoa > Chordata > Mammalia > Perissodactyla > Equidae > Equus > Equus przewalskii. The sequence goes on from NW_027228757.1 coordinate 277,571, forward strand.
AGGCACCAGCCCTCTTAGCAGCCAAATTCTGCAGTCTGGTTCTTCTGGAAGTCGTTTCTGGGATCTGACCTGAGTTTGTTTCTTCAGCCCTATTAAAACACTGTTGACCTGATATATATCCTTTATTAAACATTTTTCTTCTTAGAGTAGCTGAAGAGAATGGTAAGTCTACAACTAAAAGCTTGACACAAACAATACATAATACCAAAAATACTTGCACTGTTCTGTGTGAGACAGTTTTCAATTATCTCTATTTTGTGAGGCCAGGCAGCCTAAGACACTATTCTGGAGGTGAGGGGCCTCCAATGTTGGGCAGTGGGGGCTCCTGTGCTCAGGTCACTGAAACAGGTCCCTGTGCCCATGGCAATGAGATGGGAGCTCTGCACTGAGCTAAGTTCTAAAGGGTTACGGATGGGAGAAGTCTGACTGATGGATAAATGGGGACACTGCTTAATCTGTTTTTGCTGAATCTATGCAACAGACATTCCCATGGCCTCAAGTCTGTCAGGGGCATCCAGAGCTAAATCATCAACACCGCCCAGTTGTCTAGCACATTCCAGTTTACAAGCACTTCCACCTGTGAGAGACAGGCACCATTAGGATTACCTTCCCATTTCACAGATGAGGAAACTGAGGATCCAAGGAGTTTCCTGCATAAGCCCAAGGTCTAGGAGCCAGTAGGTGGCAGAGCCAGGCCTAGAACCAAGTGGTCAGCCTTTCAGACCCATGGTCTTTCCAGATCCAGGGCCTCTCAGGGAAATGAATCTCCCACACTAAGACAGCTTCACAGCTTGAGAAGCCACACGAAGGGGGAGGGAGGCCTGTCCCACAGCGGCCTCTCACCTCCCTCACACCACCCCCAGGCAGGGGAACCAAGGCCTGTGGCTGCATCTCACAGCTCTGAGAACGAAGGCGGCCCCTGGCCAACCACAGCCGCCTCCCCCTGCACTCAGTGCATCACAAATGGGCCTGCGCCTCCAGCCTAGACCATGCCTGCAAAGCCTGCTGGCCTGAGGAGCCTCAGCTGGTCTCCAGCAGGGCCGGGGACCCGCAGGTCTCTGAGCTGGAGGCTGGTGAACCCTCCCTCCTCCCTGGGGCAGGGAGCACTGTCATCCTAGGGAGTGTCTCAGTCAGGCTTTCACAAGGTCTTTCCATTAGTCTTAACCATCCCATCTAAACTACAATACCATTAAACCTGGAGAAGCCCCACTGGTGGGGACTGCTCCCCTCCCCTGCCTGGGCTCAGCTCCCCTGAAGGGCTCCCGTCTAACCTCAGATTGTCGGTGACATTCATCCCACCCACATCAGTCAGCCCCTTTCTGCCGGACTTCCTTTATCACAAGGTTTCCCTCATGGGTCTCGGCTGGACCGGTTCCATCATCTCTCGTCCATCCAGTGGGGGAGGACAGGCCACGACACCCAGCACAACCTCCTGCCCACCCAGCGGCTCAGGGTACACCACTCGACCCCACAGGGCAGAGGGTAGGCTCTGCAGACCCCATGCACAGCTGCTGAGAACATGCCCTGGGATCTGGGAGACTCCCTCCTGAGGAGACACAGAGGAGAGGGAGAGCCCTGTCCCCTCAGCAGCACAGTGAACTTGGAAAAGACCTCCCCATTTATAGGGGCCAATCGCCATCCCCTCTGGACCTAAGAGAGGGTGGCCTGTCAGCCTCCAGACTGTGCGCCTGCTCCTGCTCCCTGGAGTAACACCCTTCCCTCCATCTCCTGTCACATCTGCTGACACTTCCAGAAGCAACTCAAATGGCCTCCCTCGGGGCCTGCCCTCTTCTGTCTCAGATGGAATTAGGTGATCTCCATGCTGGGCTCTCAAAGCACTTTTGCAAGTCATCACTCATTTGTGACACCAACAGGCATCTCTGGCTCTTGTCCTCTCCCGTCTGATGAAGGACCCAGGCCCTGCGAACAGGTGAGGCGAGGAGGCCACTTGGGCTGCTGCAAGTGCAGGTTGGCACCTGAGAGTGGGTGTCTCACCCTAGTCCCCACCCTGCCTGTGAGGACCCTGGGTTGTCACATACGCTCTCGAACAAGACAACCAGCTTTCAGCTAAACTACACATGGCAGCCATCACTGGTTTCCATTCAGCAGATATTTACTGAGCACGCCTGTGTCTCGGTGCTGCCAGGGTCTTCCCTTCCCATCCTGGTCACCATCTGTTCCTTCACTGAGCCCCGAGGTGGCTTCACAGGCAGCATGACCTCACCCAGCACCTCCTTTTCTGGCAGATTCTGGGCCCCCAAGGGCGCAGACCACACCGTTCTGTGGGAAAACAAATGTGAGCTCCTCTCTGCTAGTTGTCCCCACAGACCCTGAGCAGTCGTGTGTGCTGTCCTTCCCTAGCTAACACCACAGCCCACCCTGTCCCGGGTGGGTGCCCCACCTCCCTAGGACCCAGGCATGACTCCATCATGGGTTGGGCCCAAAGACATCTTCCAGGGTCAGCCATCTTGCTTTCCAGTGAGTACACAGCATACTTGCGTTATACTACTCAAATTGAATCATCTACCCTCAACAACAAAACAGAAGAGGGAGAAAAAAGAGGCAACTTAAATTGGGCAGCAATTCTACTCCAGTAATATTTACTCTATTCAAAACCTGAGGACTTGGAGGGAACTTGAGAGGGAAGCTGTAAATCTATGGGTTAGCCTTGGGGTCCCTTGGTCCATCTCTCTGCTCCCACTGGCCTTTCCTGGTGGGCAGTGGTGTCCTGATAACTGCCTAACAGCTGGCTCCTCAGGAGGAACAAGCCCTAGTCTCCAGCATTTGAAAATTTCTGTGGTGTAAATACTCCTACCAGGGCTCATTTCAAACTACCGCCTTAATGACATGAACACACCGTTGGGAAAAGATGCACGAAAGCAGCTCTCACAGCCAGTTCCAGCTGGCTCCAGCACACCACTGTGTTTGGGTGAATCCGATGTTTCGATATGCAGGACACAGGTTTCATACAGCCTGGCCCCTCATACCAGCCCACTGTTTCATCAGGAAGAAAAGGCATGTCTTCCAGAGCAGGAGGAAACATTTGCTGAGGGTGGGAGGTCGGCCTGCAATACGGCAGCATCCTAAGGGATTCGCAAGAGTAGTATTAACTGTGTTTGATTTCCACCTTAAAACCTAATTCTCCCCTTCAACAACCAGAGCTGAGACTTGGGGACTCCTCATGGACCCTCCTCCTTCACTAGACAGTCCTGGCCCAAACTCAAGTGGGGTCCCCCACATCCCTCTACCTCCCCATGAGTCTGTGTATCCTGAGGGCACAGGATGCCTTTTTCTTTGGGAGCCCAGCGTGCTTGGATGCAGGATTGGAGACAAACAGACCTTGATTCCATTTCTGCCTCTACCACCAAGCTGTGTAATCGTGGGCAGATCCTCAGTGGCCTCATCTGTAAACTGGGATAATACCTACTTCCTAGGGTTGTTGGGAGCACTAAATAAATGTAGTACAAAAAGCACCCAGCACAGGGCAGGGCCAACAGGCACACCACCACTACTTCCCTCCTTCATGTCCCCAGGGGAGTGGAGCCTGAGCCACAATCAGACAATGTCGCCACTTAGTGGCTGAGCTCAGAATCACCCAAAGGCCTGTAGGTGTTCCTGGATTTGAGACAAACTGCTCAGAGAAGAGTTGGGATGGTGGGTTTCTGGTGAGAAGGAAGACCGTGTTTTCTGAGAGGCTGTCTGGTATTATGGAAAGACATTGGGCACTGGTATCAGGTTCAGGTTCCAGCTTTGCCACATAGTAACTGTTTGACCTTGGGCTAGTTATTCAATTTCTTCAAAACTCAGTTTCCTCATCTGTGAAATGGACAAAAGGATTTCTATGTCATTAGATAAACACTCAATAGGTGTCTGTTGCCCTTCTTCCTGCTCTTGACCCCTCTTCCAGCCCCCTTTCTAGACCCTACTAAATATAAACTGACTGCCTTCTAGTGCCTTCTTGGTGGTTTCCCCAACCACATTTTCTCAACCCTGCTTTCAGGGATGCTGCCTAGTTTCCCTCAGGACTCTGAACCTCTTAGGGAGGGAATCTCAAAGCCCACAGCCATCCACAGTACTTCATGTCCTGAAGCTCTAAATGTTTACAATATTCAGTAACATTCAGACTCTTGGTGATGCACTAAGGATGACAAAGTTATGCCAAGGATGACATATAAAGTAGATGCCAAGTTATTCATTGCAGTAAAAGGCTCCCCAGTCAAACCACTGACCCAAGACACTTTCTTCCCATTAACAAGTTCTCTCCACAACCACATGGGGACCTCTCTGGGCACACACCCTGCAATGGTCAGGGTGGGGCTTATTTCTCCCACATTCAGGAACATTCTGAAACTTCCTGACTCAACTGAAACACCTCTGTGGTGGGAAGACTGCTCATGACCCCTATCCTGGGGACACACACTGACCAGCATGGCTTCTGTGCTGACTAGTGCCCTTCAGGTTAGACTCTCCCGAGATGTGCCAGTGCCACAGTCGGCTGTCATGGAAATGTGGGGCTTTAGGACTAGACACAATTAGGTCTGAATCTCATCTTTTTAACTTATTACCTGAGTGGCCCTGGCCAAGTTGCTGAACTATCCAAGCCTACGAGCTACCACAACAGTGGGGGACACGTTCCTACCTCAGGAGTCTCTGGATTTAGTAAACGGGGCCCTGTGCGTGAGCCCAGTGCGGTCACAACTGCTCAACAAATACTCCATGTTATCAAGAATCCACTTGTATAGAGATACTTCCTCCATTGTGAATGTGTTGGCTTCACTACTAGACCGGAATTCCAGGGGCGCCCCCTCCTGGCAGTACATTTTCCTAATTTCCTTCAAAAAATAAAACTGTCCTTGGGGAGAGGAAACACCTGAGTATAAATACCCACTATTCCCTTCAGTCAACTGATTTCTATATTTCAAGATATGAACCACTGAAACTCTTTACGATGAAAGAAAACTGTAAATGTGCGTCATAACATACTTGCCAACATACACAGGGGATTCTCCACTCACCAGAAAGAAATGCCGTGAAACCTAAGCAAATGGAAACACAGAAGAAACTAGATATACGTGGCCATAGGACGGGAATAAATGGATCACAAAACAAGAAATGCAATTACTTCACATGTGCAAGAGTCAAAAATACGGGATGACTCAATGAATGTTTGCCCCTAGGGTTGCAGTCTCTGGCTGCAGTTTTCAGCACATGCACACTCCCCATTGGCCTCACCATCTGAAACAGCAATCAGTGTAAAACCAGACTAATCCTGAGTCAGAGATCCCTCTTGAGGGATTCGTTTAGAACATGCAGCACTGTTCCTACCACCATCATCATGTGGGATACAAGCTTTATCAAGGAGAATGCTGTCTTCCCCCCTGGCTTTCAGAGCTCATGGGACCCAGCAAATGATGGTGGCATCTATTACTGCTTGAACCTCCCCATGTGGGTGATGGAAGAACTTCTCCCTCCCAGAGCGGGCTCTCCTGGGGCTGAACCCATCTGTCACTTAGATCTGCCTCTGATTCTCATGAAGACCTGCAGCGAGAGCTGGCCTCTGCCCATTGCATTCCTATAACCATTCCACTGCTGTGTTCACCCTTTCTTTCCTCTGGGCCTTCAGCCTAGGGAATGTGTGGAGGAAGGCAGGCAAGTCACGGTCCCCGTTCTCTGTAGGATTTGCATATCTAGGGGGACGCATTTATCAAAATGTGAGCAACAGAGCAGCCCCCAGACCCCCACCTGGGAAAAATATCTACCACTAATTTCTCTGCCTGAATGTCACTATATTTTAGTCCTTAACATAATTTTGACACATTTCCCATAGCTGTCTTCAAAGGCCAAAATCTGCTTTTCTACCACATTTATTTGCAGGTGTCTGAATAGGCCTTGTGGGCCTCAGGCACGTCATGTGGTCTATGTGTTTTCCCCTGAGCAGGTGCTCTGGGCATATTTCAGGCAGTTGACATTCATTGAGTGCTTACTATGTACAAGGCACAGAGACTAACACTTGATATGAATGATCTCATTAATCCTCCAACAGCTCTCTGGGCAGATAGGTTCATTACACCCACTTCACAGCTGAGCAAGTGCCTCAGAGTAGTAGAATGACTTGTCCAAGATCCAAGGCTGACAAATTACAGAAAGGATTCGAACCCAGGTCAGTCTGGCCCCAAAGCACTTGGTCTTGTCCTGTACTTCTAACACAATCGTATTTGTAAAAACAGCTTTGCTGAGTACACCATGCAGTTCACCCACTTCAAGTGTCCAAATCAATGGCTTTAGTGTATTCACAGAGATGTGCAGCCATCAAGAGTCAATGTTAGGACACTTTCTCCACCTCAGAAAGAAACTTTGCGTCCCTCAGCTGTCACTGCCTTCTCCCTTCTTCCCCACCCTCTCGCAGCCCTGAACATCCGCTAATCTATTCTGGACTTCCATATGAGTGGAATCGCGTCCTATACGGTCGTTGGTGTCTCATTTGTTTCACTTACATAATGTGTCAAGGTTTATCCATGTTGTAGTGTGTATCAGAACGTCATTCCTTTCAATGAGTGAATAATATTCCATTGGATGCATGTACAGCATTTTGGGTTCAATTTGTTTTGTTTGAGCAAAACTTAAACTAGTATTATCTATAAGCCACTAGCATTGGAGGTATTTCTGTTATATATAACCAAACTAATTTTTTTTGGTGAGGAAGATTGGCCCTGAGCTGATATTATACACTTGAAAGTTAAGAGAGTAGATCAGAAATGTTATCATCACACGTGCAAAAAGCTGGTAATTATGTGAGGAGATGGAAGCATTACTATCCTCATTGTGGTAATCATTTTTCAGGGCATACGTTTATCAAATCACCATGTTGTACATCTTAACATACATATGGTATATATCAGTAATATCGCTGTAAAGCTGGGGGAAAAGAACGTGTGTGGTAGTTAGCTTTGTGAGGTGTGATAACAAGTGATTTTTATTCTTCTGGACAATTTTCTCTGTTTTCTAAATTTTATATAATCAACATGGATTGTTCTCAGAAAAAAAAAAAAAAACCATTCCTTTTACAAATTTTTATGTCCCTTGACTCACCAGGCAAGGTGAGTGTGAGCTGAGAGGATTCAAGAGGAGAGTGAGGATGGGAGGGGGCCGGGGGTGGGGAGAGGAGGGGCCACTGGTCTAACCTCATCAACAAGCAGTCATGGACTCCTTGTGCCCGAGCTGGTTCTCCTGCCAGACCCTGATGCTGCAAATGAGCCTCCTTCTCGGTGAGCAGCAGAGCAGGTGGCGGGGGCTCCAGGCAGGTGTGGAGGAGGCTGAGGAGTCAGGTGGGAGCGGGAGCTGGGGCTTGCATGGTATTAAAACTCTGACTCCTCCAGCTTCTTTGAGGGTTGAGGGGGAGGAAAAGGGGGCTGGGGCTTTTCTGGGATGCCTGCAACTTCCTCAGGACAGGAAAACCTCCATCAAACCTCTACCTCAAAGGGCAGTTATTTGTCCTGCTCCATTGGGCTGCTGCCGCTGAGATCCTCAGACCAGTGTCTCATTTTCCACCTCCCTGTTTGGTGGGAACAAATCCACAGTCTCAGGTCCTTGTCTCCGTCCGCTCCCCAGCGCCCAGCCTGCTTCCTTCTTCTCCTCCCAGGCTGAGGAGGGCATGTGTGGGGAGTGAGGGGTCAGAAAAGCTGCCACTGGCCATCATTAGGGACAGCTGAGCTGTGGCACCACCTGCAGAGGTGGGGATGTGGGGCTTCCCATGTGGGGGGAGTGGGGTCTTCCTCTCTCGCTCTGCTGGTGACCTTTCTGTGTGGTTACCGGTTGTTTCTGAGCTCTCCGTGGGGGTGGGGGTTATGCTGCAGGAGCTGCCTCGTGGGAACCAGGCTCGGACTTGGTGGCCTGGTCCCCTGCCCTTGTCCCCAGAACTTCCTTGTGGTGGAACGAGGGGCTGAATTCAGCAGTCATACCCGCTGGGTCGAAATTCTGCTTTTGCCACATATTGACCATAAAATTTTGGACAAATTGTAAATACCCTGGCAGAGTGGCTTTATCTTTCTGAGCTTCAATTCCTCACCTGGAAAATGGATACAATAATGCCTCACTCAAGGTGTTCTTGGGAGAGTAGGTGAAATCGTGCACTTTCCGACCGGTGTCTGAACAGGGACACAGATTCCTCATGTATACAGCATCACACATTTCTTGCTGGATAAAAACTTGCCCATGGCCACTGTAAAAAATGTGATGTCTCCTTGTTTCATAATCGACAATGATATCGCGATCCAAAAGTTGAAAACAGGAAAGGTTTCCCTCTGGGACGTGAGGCAGTTGTGGTAACACAGAGGTCGCACACGTCCCTACGCTCCCCACTGCCCTCCACCTCCTGCACTGTGGTGAACATTTTAGGAGTCTTTGAAACAGTCCATTCCCCCTTACCCATCAATAGGAGAAATGTTACCACGATTGTTGATGATGAGCAGAGGATGTGAGGGACGAAACATAAGGAAAAAATAGGCAAGATAAATAAGCCTGAAAGACAGTCATCATCACAGGTAATCAAACAAATGCAAATGAAGAAAACTAGGTATTGTATTTTGCCTGTCACATCAGCACAGGTTTTTTTTTTAATGTGAATACTCCGTTTGACAATGGGACACTACAACAGGCACTCTCATATGTTGTAGGCAGCTTTTTAAATGAGTAAAAGCTTCTTGATAGTACATTTGATGTGTCAGAAACATTTAAGCATTTATAATATTTATACCTGGGAGCCAGCCCAGTGGCGTAGTGGTTCAGTTCGTCTGCTCCACTGGTGGCCTGGAGGCCCAGTGGATCCTGGGTGCAGACCTACCACCACTTGACAAGCCACGCTGTGGTGGCATCCTACATAAATAGAGGAAGATTGGAACAGATGTTAGCTCAGGACCAATCTTCCTCACAATAAATAAGTAAACACATAAATACACAAATAAATAAATAAAATATTTCTACCTTTTCCTTGGTAACTCCACTTCTGGGAAAAACCTTCATGCAGAAGAAGCTTATGAACAAAGACATTCATTTTGGTCTATTTATAATAGTGAAAATGTTGGAACCCAGTGAGAGGGTAAATGACATATGGGCCAGTTACAACATTAAGGTGGTGACAATGACAGCTCCAGGTAAGCCAGGTTGGGCAGGTGACTGAGAAGATGGAAAGGATTTGGTCAGAAGGGACAGGAATAAACATGTGCTGAGCATATACCATAGGCAAGATCTACACCTGGAGTGTTCCATACACTCTCTCATTGCAGCCTCACAGCACCATGTGTTTCCTGTGGGGCTGGGAGGGATACTGAGGCAGGGAGGACAGGACAACGGAAGACCCATTGCTAATGACCAGGCACTGTGACACATGGCAGGAATCTGGCTTTCTATGTAGCCCCACTGAGTAGATGACACCACCCTCATCTTAAGTTTGAGGAAACCAAGGCTCAGAGAGGCCAATGAACTTGCCTGAGAGCTCAGCACTACAACATCTTAGCCCAGGTATCTAAGAGCTCCAGGACCACGTTCTGCCTCAGACTGCAGAGAGCTGGGGACTCAGGCTGCATTGCCCTCCTCTCCTAACCCCCCCACCCCAACTCCCATACCCAAACCTCTGAATTTTTTACTAAGCAGGGAGAGGAACCTATGCTATTTGACAGAAATTTCTCTCACAACTTCTGTTCCCGCCACCCCAGCCTCTAGGAAAATTATTCCTTTTATGTTTCTCAATAGGGAAACAGCTGCTCCCTTAGTGCCTTCCCCCATCTGAATTCTCTTTCCTTTTTCTGCTCAAGGAATGCTATCATTTCCCGGTTAGGGTCATGGAGTCTGTGGGGTCAGTGAGCACTTTAAGGAGTCCTCCTGGGTCTTTTCTTTCTTGAGCTGTAGTTACGTCTATGCTGGCTCCTCTGGGAGTACTTCCACTGCTCTGCCATTGTAGCACTTGTCACCATTCTCAGAGAGCTGCATACATGGCAGGACCAGGGTGCAGAGGAAGCTGCCTCTGTCCCCAGCTGCCCTCTCTTTGTGTGCTATTGGTTGCCACACAACCACTGAGGGCGGTAAGTCCCTCAGAGCAGAAAATTCAGCTGTTACTGCCCCATCCAAGCTTGCATCAGCCTTACCAAATTCTAAGCAGATTGAGAGCAGCCACTACCAGGCTGCATGGGGTCTCATAGGACAGGGGAGGACAGGGAAGTGGGAGGGGCCCAGTGGCTCTAGCAACAATGTCCTTTCTATCCCTTAAACATTAACATAACCAAATTTCTTCCCTGTACATGCGTTTTGGATTAAAGCTGATTCAGGCAGCACTGGGTTCATGAATAACTCATTTTTACTAAGAATTGAAGTTGACTGAGCTAGTGAACTTTTGTCCTTTATTTAAAAGAATAATTTTTAAAACATTCAATGGATATAGCATCATGTCATCATATTTAATTTTAGTTTCTTAAAATTTTAGAAGGAAAAAATTTTATGGAAGTATATTTGCACGCATCCTCAAGGAGGGCACAGGATGTGTTGGTATATGAGAGATGGAAACGGCTGTAATCAAACTGCCCTTGGCCAGTTGTTCAGTCATTATTGGATTTGGTCCTTCCTCTATCTTTTATCGTTCCAGAAGTGCACTGGGAAGAGAACTGGAAACCAGGAACCTTGATCTCACAAAGACTGTGGCACCAACTTCTCTCCAGTGGTTTCTCTCAGTTTTCTTTTAAATTGGAACTCCATCTCCCTGTTCATAGTAAAGAATCTTTTCTGTAGCCTGTCAGAAATAGCTTAATAAATTTATTTAAATATATGTTTAAATACAATAAATTTATTTAAATATAAGAGGGAAAGAGAGAGAGAAAGAAAACAGGAGTCAGGCAGTTGGAGACCACACAGATACACAGATCTAGCTTTGCTGCTGTGTAAGCTCTGGCAGCTCTCTTTATTAAATCATTGGTCTTTGGAAATTCCCTCATTCCTATCTTTTCCTGAACCCTGGCCCCTTGCCTTCTATTTAGTGATTTAGGTCTATTGATGCAAATAATCCCTAATCAATCTTAAATCAAAATTGGGATGAGTTTATTATGAGCCACGTTTGAGGACTATAACCCAGGACCTACCTTCTCCAAGGAAGGAAGGGCACCAAAGAAGTGTACAGAGTGGATATATACCATCTTGGGACAAAGAGCATACATCACATATGACAGGAATAGCCCTTTTCCTACTGTCACGAGGTGCTTAGCTGGCACAGCAGGATGGTGGTCAGCTGGTCAGTGGTCACAAGGTGAACACAGCAGAACAGAAATGAATCCTTAGTTCCAAGGAAAAGATGCTTATTTTTAAAGAAATGCTGGTATGGGGGCAAATTACATACCTATATTTAAGGGCATCATTCCTGTCTTTGGAACATAGTAAATGCTTAAAGCACATGTACAATGCCTGCTCAACAGGCCACATCAGGCCCTTTGGAAAAACAAGGTCAGGCTGAATTAGTTTTAAAGTAAATGGCTTCCTCATATACTATCACTTCTCATTTATTCATTGTTTTCCCCCTTTTTACCTATGGTCTTTCAATAGAAAGCATTGATGATCAAAGTATGGTCCCTCAGTGCTAGGTGGTTGCTGCCTGCCCTGGGTGCATCACGTCCCTCAGTGCTAGGCTTTGATCTCATTTGTTGCCAAGTTATTGATGTTGGGGGGAAATGGACAAGCATAGCGGTATTTATTAACAAAGGAAGCATTTCATGGGTTGTATAATTTTTCAATTAATTTAGATTTTCACACAAATGTTGTGCATATACTTCACGTGACTCCTCATGCTCACATTGTTTACAATTATAGAATGGGTACAAGAAAAATGTTGATAATTCAATATCTGAAAAGATTTGTTTTAAAATAAGTTATTTGGCATAGTCTTTATCGAAAAAGGAAGTTTGTCCAGGCTTGTAAGATTGATTGACCATCTCAAGTCACTCAGCGATCATTACTCTAGCCAGCATGCCACCCTACAACACTGAGCAAAGAAAACGGTAAGTACTTTGAATATTATGACTAATACAAGAATTCCAAGGAGTAATAGAAATAGGAACTGTAATCCAGGTCAAAAAAGGGAACCAATACCTGAAGGGGGCCAACCAAACAAATCAAGACTGGGTGTAGAATTACTTCAGGCATTCACCTATTTTTTTTCCCCTGCTTTAGCAGAGATGACACATTGGAAGCTTCATCAGGTATAAGAACACAGTATTCAGTGTGAATGATTGTACACGTATCACCTTGGGATGTAGTTAGGACATCTAAGGCCATTCTATTTTGAAGGACAGCCTTTCTCATTAAAGACATTTTAGTGTTTAATAAGGCTATTTCTACTTGACTATCATTAAGATCTTGTTGAGTTAATTCAGTCAGGCCTTCTATATGTGATATGACATCTTCTTGCCCCAAGGAAAGAATAAATATAGCTACCAGGTGGCCATATCAGTGGGACACTGAATGACCCCATCTGGCCTTAAAGAGAAGATTGGCAACAGATGTTAGCTCAGGGTGACTCCTTCCCTGTATCCAAGGGAAGCTCAGGGTGCAGTGTTTTAGCCATCTAGACAGTAGCCAAGGCCAGAGGTTTGTTTCACATAACCACTGAGTTCCATTAGGAGCCACCCAATAAAGGCCTGGCCTTCAAAATGAGTCTATTCCATATCAATCACTTTCTTTACGTATGATAGTATTCTGAAACCTTAAATAGAACAATTACAAAATACATGTATGGTTTAAGCATTACAAAGGTTTAAATGAGGAGATATAATCTTGGCAATACAGGCCTGGTCTGGAGTCTTGGGACAGCTGTCTACAACAGATGCCATCTTCTTCTCATTCTGGTTTGGAGATGTTTTCATTGGTCAGTTAAAGCTGGGTAACAGAAATAGGAACTGAAACCCACTCAGGTGGGGAAGACTTTTTTAATGAAAAATAAGAATCCATGAGTCTATGCCTTTTGATTCCTCGGCACATGAATAGATTACAAGTACCTGGTGTGGTCCTTTCCAACAGGGCTGCCAAGAGTCTTTTCTCTGGTGTCTTTTCCAATGAATAAAATCTCCAGGGTGAAGTCCACGGTCCTTAAGGCTTTTGTCTCCCAGGAGCTCACTGGGAAAAGAATCAGCTGCAAACCTCTCACTTCTATTAACTGTCTCAATGAGACCTTAACAGTAATGTAGGATATCTCCTTTACGCAGAATTGGTTCATACATTCCTTCATCTAATTGCATATGCTGTCCAGTTATTATCTCCAAAGGGGACAACTGAAGTTTACCAAAGGGTGTAGATCTAAGGTTGAGGAGCACTTAGACGAAGATCTTTTGGCCATGAGAGATTGAATGCTTCCAAAAGCTTTGCCAATTGAGTTTTTATTGTGCCATTAGTTCTAGGGTTGTATCATTGGCCAAATGTCACCAATAGATTTAATTTCTTGTCCGGTGAAATGAGTTCCCTGGTCACTGTGTAACTCAGAAGGATTTCCTGTAACAGGAATTATTCTTTCCAATAATAATTTACCTACAGTCATCACTTCTGCAAGGAAAGGCCTCAACCCAGTGTAAGAACATACAGATGACTACAAGAGATATTTATCATTGATATCATGGCATTTGAACAAAGCCCAATTGCCATACCTCAAAGGGTCCCTGAGGAAGGGAAAGTGGCCTTGTGACCCATGAAATAGTTTCCCTAGATAATATTTTGGGCGTATAGCCCAACGACTTTAGGCTTTATGAGCCACTGTGGGAGAAAGTTTCCAAGAATTGTTTTCCCCATGAAATCATCTTTTCAGATGCCCAGTGAGTTAATTGGTTGTATGCTGGAGCAGTGGCAATTGTGCTCCAGTAGGCACTATGGTTTCTGGGTGTTTTTTTATTGAACCCAAACCACATCTGTGTGGTGGTGTCAAAAATTCCCTGTTTTTATTGCCACATTTGCTTCTGTTCTTCCGTGGCAATTTCTTGAACCTGGGGAAGGAAGTCTTTTACTGGCTTAGTACAGTGAATAGGAAGTAGCGGGCATTCTCGAGGCTGGACAGCATATCCAGCTGGATAATGTCCTTGCTTATCATTTATTTAAGACCTATCTGTAAACCAAATTAGATAAGCGAATGCTGTCATGGTCATTTTCCTCTTGTGGTGCTGGAAGCAAGGTAGCGGGGTTAAGAGAGTGAGTTGAATAATATTTACCTGCACAATGTGACCTAAGAAGGCTTATCAGCATTTACTTGACAATGCTTCTCATACAACTTAGCATAGCAAACAAGCCTAATTAGTTTAGTATCTTCCTCTTTATAGGAAGAGAGGGCACATTTCTTTGAGAGGGCCCAGGGGCCCTCTGAAAACTAGCAGAGAAATTTTTAAGTCAAGAGAAAGACTTCATTAGGATATGAAATTGGGGGAGCTTGTGCAAAATATCAAAAGGTTAAAACACTTGGTGAAACAACATCAATTGTTTGCTGAACTGTGTTGCTGCGAAACAATGGTCGCTGTGAAACAGTGCTTTAGTTATCCATTTAGCCAAAGTGAGACTCACTCAAAAGTAAAGAAAACCTTTTATAATCTCTTAACCAAGAGTGGACTAAAAGTTCAGCAAAAGTACCCTTTTAAGAAAGAGAAAACCGAATTCTAATTTTTGTGCTAGCTTACTTTTGACGTTAAACCTTACTCATTCAATTAAATTCATATTAATCTTGGCCAACTTGACAATGCACAAAATTCTTCCCTCAGGGTTCCTCATCCACAAATCCTCCATAACTTTCTTTTTACATTCAGAATTTATCACGTGCCTTCTTTCCTTCCTTGTACTTTAGGACAAATTTATCTTTCTTAACAAAACAAATGAAAATACTTCCATGCTTTATACCTTCTTTACTGAAAACATACATCTTACTTTCCTGGAACACAAAGGTGTTTTCCTTATTAAATTTTAGTAGCCTTAATCACATATATTAATTAGAATTTTTAACCCTCAAAAACCATAATTTTTAGTGAAAACTAAGAAGTAAGCAATGATAAAGTGTATTTTACATGAGCATTCTGTGGCTTGGAAAACTTATAAATACTTTTATAATTTCTAGACACATGCTACTTCATAGTATAATTTTTAAATAAAATTAAAACATGGTTGCTAATAGACCCAAGCATCTTTTGATTTCTCTCTACTAACACAAAAGTAAATAAACTATATTTAATAATTAATGTCTAATATTTTATCTCATTTTGGAATGATCTAGATACTCAATAAATTTTATCATTTAACTCAGTTAGCAAAACACTAAGCTTTCAAGTTTCCAAAAAGTTTTGAAATTGTTTTAAGTACATACAGCATAATAAAGAATTATTGTTAAAAAGTTCACCCAAGATTTTTATCTTTTTCACATCTATTTAGTTTACTTGTTTCCATGTTGAGAACTCTGGAAATGTGTTTATTTTAATCAAACCAGCAAACTTAAGTAAGCTTTCATTTACCGAAGGTGATTTTATGTCATGTTAGCTTGAAAGACGTTTGGGTTATTTTCCATTACATTTATAAAAGCACTTACTTTAAGCCAATTAAATAGAGCTCTTTGGAGATTACACCATCCAGAGGTAAAACATCACACATACATAACACACATATGGATACACACACACAACAGCTCCACAGCTACTCTTTTAAGATTACTGCCATGAATCAGGTACAGTAATGTAAGGCTCCCTAGTTATGAAAGAATAATTGAATCCAAATTTAGTTCTAAGCTTTTTCCACTACAACTCGTGGAGAAGACACTCAAGATTCTAGATTTTGGGAGAAAGTGCTCTTATGGCCGTTTTTCTTGCCTTTTTTACTTTTTTTTTCTTCAATCTTACGAATTGGTGTTGGACTAGCTAGTAGTTACTGGAGAGATGATAAGCCTTTTGAGATAAGGGAAATGAGTGGAACCTGAACTGCCTCTAGAGCTGCATTCCTAGTCTTGCAAGGACTTGTTTTTTAAGGACAGTTTCTCTTAATTACTCAGAAATTGAGTTGTAACCTAAATGACACTATAGGTGGATCTAGCTGTCCAACTACATCAGCCCTAATTTGCTTTCTTCCCTGTGGGTGTTTAGTTTGATTTTAACTTAGGGAAGAAGAGCTAGAAAGAAAATCCCAATCAGGCTTTGAATATCAGCTTCCAGTTTGGCTGAATTTCTGATCATAAGTTGCCAAATCTTTTCAAGTGTCTTGTCAGGTTTCAGCCAGGACAACCAGTAACTACCTGGTGGTATTGAACCATTCCAGTAATCTTTAACATAGAGGTTTCCCAGAAAGTGTCTCAGAGTCTCATTAACTCAGGGAGTAGATACAGGGGTGTCTGTAAAGCCATGACCTGATATATTTTCCTTTAGTTACCTTTTATAACTTAATTTTTATTAGCTTTTTGCAACAAAACTTTCAATAAGGTTATTTTGGAGTTTAAAGTCTTTGCTTTTAAGTGTACTTCTTAAGTGATCTTGGATAATCAGAACATTCCTTCTGATGGCCACTGTAATTCCCCGGAGGCTGGCAGCTGTTTGGGGGGACCCTCAGCATCCAATGGAATGCAACCCGCATTTCTGTCCGACCATCTCTGACCAAAAAATGTGGTGCAACCGCATTTTGTCTGACTGTATTTTGGGACCCCAACCAGACGATTATTAAGCCAAGCCCTCAGGATACAAAACAAGTTTGGTAAGATTTTGCTCTTCTTCATAAATATTTACAGCTTCTGGAAGTTTAATCTTCAGCAATTGTGCTGGATGGTGGCAAGCTCGGCTGTTTAAAAATTTCTCTATTACCTGGCTCTTAAAAAGGAGCCCCACAGTAGCTTTAAATTATCCCAGGTTATCTTGCCAGCCATTTCCTGCAATCCCCTTTTCGAGAAGCACTTGCAAGTTTCAGCATGAAGCCAGCTGCAGTTCTGAGAGGAGGCAGCCCATTCGGGAATTGGTTGGCTTTTAGAAACTCAATTTACCATTTTTCTTTCAGTTTAATTTTACTATAACTGAACTAAGGACAGTGTAGTGGGTCAGAAATGTGAGTGTTACTTCCTAAAGAAAGGTCACAAATACTCTCTACGTGATTCAAGATCTCCCACTATTGCTCTAAAACTCCAGTGGGGGCTTTGATCACTGGAAGACCACTCCTAATAGGCCTGGAGGAGCCTTTAATTAATTAATGTGAATGATAGTGGGTCGTGCATCATGAGGATTGATCCTCTGACAATTCCAAGAGGGTCTGAGTCACCTGAAAACGCCTTTCAGCTGGAAGGAGCTGGTGTCCTGTTCTTTGGAACTGAACATGTTCAGACTCTCATGTCTCAATCAAGCAGTTTGTTCAGATTTTATAAACACAATTCTTTCCAACTTAAAGCCAAATTAAAAAGGTCAGTCTGCCCCATTCACCCCACAGTACCCCCTAGACTCCCCTGACCTAGGAAATTCCCATTAGGTTTCTCCTTCCTAGCAAATTCCCCTAGAGTCCTCTTACCTAGGGTGTGTACCAGTACCCCCTAAGACACCTAGTCTTAAGGCTTGTATAAACTCTGGACCATTGACTTAAAATCAGAAGGTCAGAGTTCAGAAGATCTCACCAGAGTCACCTGAAGAATGCAATGATCCAGGGGGCTCAGCGGGCCCCTATTGGTACTGAATGCCAGTTCAGTGGAGGTTCCAGGTGGTCTCCAGTGCATTTCTCTGAAATCCTGCTGTGACTACAACAAGAAATGTCAATGGAAGAATCCATAATCAATCTATAAATCAAAATTGGGGTGAGTTTATTATGAGCCAGTTTTGAGGACTATAGCCAGGACTTCCTTCTCCAAGGAAGAAAGAGCACCAAAGAAATGGGATGTACAGAGCAGTTATGGAGCATCTTGGAACAAAGAGTATACATCACATATGGCAGGAATATCTCTCTTCCTACAGTCACAAGATGCTTAGCTGGCACAACAAGTTGGTGGTCACAAGGTGAATGCAGCAGGTCAGAAATAAATCCTTAGCTCCCAGGAAGTGATGCTTATCCTTAAAGAAATGCTGTATGGGGGTAAGTTACATCCCTGTGTTTAAAGGCATCATCCTTGCCTGTGGGACATTGTAAATGTTTAAAGCAGATGTACAATGAATGCTCAACAGGCCATGTCAAGCTCTTTTGGAAACAGAAGTTCAGGCCAAATTAGTTGTAAACCAAATGGCTTCCTCTTATACTCCAATATAGACTATTGCTTTTCACTTATTCATCAGGTCCCTGTTTTAAAAACCAAACATTGCTTGGGGAAACAAACAGTCTCCTACTTCAGAATGTTTTTTCTGAAACAGATGAAACCCCTGATTTATTGCCACGAGCACACAAGCATGATTGAGTGGCTCCAATCTTTCCAAAAACCCTCCCACAAAAGCCTAAATGCACAAAAGAAGAAATGAGACAGCAGGAAAAAAGAACACATATACAAAGGAAGTTAAGGAAAAAACATTTTGCTTAACTCTATACAAATATATGGAAAACTGAGATGAAATGGATAATTTTCTAGGAAAATATAATTTACCAATACTGACTCCAGAAGAGAAACATAATCTAAACAGATAAATTACCTGCTATGGAAAAACACACTCCTCTGTTTCTCCTTTAGTCTCACACGACTACCACGCTACTTCTGGCACTAGATGTGTGTGTACCTTTCCCCTCACAGAGCAATTTTGTGATTTCTCAGACACCAGCTGGGTGTCCTACAATTTTACTCAGTTCTAACACTGTCTTCCTGCAGTTTGTGTCAGATCCCACAGGTTTAGGGCTCAGCCCCACAAGACTATCATCCCCCGACTTCAGACGCCAGTCACGAGTCCAGGTTGTTACCGACTGGCTTCTGACTGGTGGCCTAAACATCGGAGGTTCCCATGAGCTCCTGGTCAGGTTGAAGGAATTTGCTAGAGCAGCTCACAGAACAATGGGAAAATAGTTTACTTGCTAGATTCTTGGTGTATTATAAAAAGATATAACTCATGAAAAGCCAGACCAAAGAGATGCACAGGGCAAGGTATGTGGAAAGGGTGTGGAGCTTCCACGCCCTCTGCAGGTGGGCCACCCTCCAGCACCTCCTTGTGCTCACCAACCCAGGAGCTCTCCTACCACCACCCTTTGGGTTTTTATGGAGACTTCGTTAGATAGGCATGATTGGTAGACGTTACCAGAGGATGGGGAGGAGGAAGAGAGAGTAATTATTTGGTGGGTACGGGATGTTCTTCTGGGATGATATAAATGTTTTGAAACTGGAGAGAGGTGGCAGTGGCACAATATTGTGAATACACGAAATGCCACTAAAAAATATGCACTTTATAGTGTTAATTGTTTGTATGAGGATTTCACTTCAGTGAAAAAAAAAGACATGCACCTAAGAGTAGCTGGTATAATTCTGACAATACCACAAAAAAGAACAAAAACTTAGAAGCTTCCAAAGGAAAAATACTTTGAAAGGAAAAATAATCGAACTTCTTGCCTGCAATAATGGAAGCTTGATGACAGTGAAAGGACATCTACGTGCTGCTTAAAGGAAAGGACAGAATTGACAAATCCTTGCAAATCAGCTAGATGTCACTTACTAGACAACTAGATGTCACTAGACGTCAGGGTGAAAGGAAATGTTAGCGCTGAGGTAAGGATTCAGGGAATATATTGCCAAAGAGTCCCTTTAAGGGAAATCCTCAAAAAGGTTCTCCATCAAGTATCAAATTCATCATAACAGAGATCTCCAGATTTGGGAAAGATAGAGTCAACAATGACAGCAAAAAAACACACAATTTTAATTAAACACAATGGATGATGGTAATGTGACTGGGAATTTGCGATTTAAGTGAAAAGTAAAGATTCTTGGAATAAAGAAGTCATATTTTTGGAGAAAATCTAATAATGTCTGGAAATAGAACGCTTGACTGTTTCGGTAAAGCCTCTAGGTTGGAAGGCTGCTGCAGGGAGAGGGGTAAGAATGTTACAAGACTGTGAGGTGGCAGAGAACGTGGGCTGCTGAGTGTTCCACATTCTCATCCTACTTGGGGTGGTGAGCAGTGGGACACAGAGGGCATAGGGGTATAATTTGAGTACTTAATATAATAGCAGAGAAATGTATGTATTACGGGGGTAAGCACCAGTGGAATGGAGAAGCACCAAAGAGTTTTGGAAGTACTCAGGAGGAAAAGAAAAGAACAGAGAGCAGCCTGGCCTCACTTCTCAGCAGGGCTGTCACAGTGCCCTCCCCTCCCTTCCTGAAACTCCTTCTTTGGCTTTTGCGACACTGCGCTCACCGGCTTTTCCCACTGGCTGCTCCTTCTCCCTCTCTCTTAGTGGTGGTTGGTGCTACACCATCTTTTCTTCCCTAGCTATAATCCCCTCCAGGTGATTTTAGCTAATCCCATGGCTTTAGTAGCATGGCCGGGTTGAGGGCCATGTCTCCAGCCCTGACCTTCCCTGAGCTTCAGACCCAGACTCTACAGCCTATTTAACATCTTGGAAGCCAAGATTAACATGTATAAAACCAAATTCTGTTTTATGCCTCCCCTCACCCCAAACCTGTTCCTCTCTATGCTTTAATAATAATTACAGGTGGCCAGCCCCATGACCTAGGGTTAAGTTTGGTGTACTCTGCTTTAGCAGCCAAGGTTCAGTTCCCATGCGTGGACTTACACCACTCATTGCCGGACATGCTGTGGTGGTGACTCACATACAAAATAGAAGACTGACATAGATGTTAGCTCGGGGTGAATCTTCCTCAAGGAAAAAGAGGAAGATTGGCAATAGTTCTTATCTCAGAGCCAATCTTCCTCAGCAAAAAGGAAAGAAAGAGAGGAAGAAGGGAAAGAATGGAAGAAAGAAGGAAAGACAAGAAGGAAAGAGGGAAGGAAGGAAGCAAGGAAGGAAGGAAGGAGGGAAGAAAGAGAAAGAAAGAGAGAAAGTTAGAAAGAAAGAAAGAAAGAAAGAAAAAAAATATTTACTCCTCAATAAATGTCACACCATCTACCCACTTACTTAAGCCCTAAACCAGGAAGTCATCCTTGATTCTTCTTTTCCTTCCCTCTGACATCCAGTCCATCAGCAGTCCATATCAGCTCTACCTCCCAATCTTTCTTGAGTCTCTCCACTTCTCCCCATCCTCTGCCACCATCCTTCTCTCACTGAACCTATTGCAAGAACCCCTCAAGTGGAATCCCTTTTACTACTCTTTCCCTCCTATCAACCATTCTCCAGACCGGATCTACTCTAAAGTGGTCGTTAAGAATGTAAATCACGTGATATCACTTTGCTAAGAACCATCTGGCAGCTTCCTGTTGCACTCAGACTATGTCCAATCTCCCTACCGTCCCTGCGAAGCCTTCCCTGCTCCGTCTCCTGTCTTCAGATCTCTGCTTCGCTCCTTCCGCCCCAGCCGCAGCGCTCCTTCTGTCCCACATGCGGGCCAAGATCATTTCTGCACTGGGAACTTGGCTCATGCTCTTTCCTCTGCCTGGAATAATTCATTCTGTCCGGTCGTCATTTAGGACTCACCTTAATTGTCATCCACTCATAGGGGACTTTGTTGATGAACGACCCACACCCCCAGATCGCCACGAAACCACCACTATTCTATTACATTATCCTAAGTGTCAGTCAGGGTTCTTGCTTACAAGCAAGAGAAACCAGCTGACTAATCGAATATGTATATGTTAGAGCGTAGCAGGTGACCCCCAGAGCTTTGAGGGGTCCAGACGGCCAGGCTTTGAGACCACTCATCCAGGAGCCACACCCTGAGTCACACCACCAGAGCTCGTCCAGCAGAAGCTGGTCTGTTAATCCTGGCCAAGACGTCACAGCTCAAACCACAGTACCACTGACCCTGGACACTTTCTCTGCCTCAGAACTGCTGCCACCACTGCCTCAGGCAACTACAGGTGGCTACTGCCATGACTGCCATTGTCAACAGCACAGATCCTGTGGGCTGCCTCCCTTCATGTCATCAGCTTGTGTTTGAAAGTCTGTGATAGGTGCATCCGATTGGAAGGACCCAGTTCATGTGCAGTCTCAGCCACAAAGGAGGCTGGGAAAGTATCTGGCATTTATAGCAGGAGGTGGGCTCTGCCTCATAAGGCAGAAATTCCACAGATACGTGAAGGAAGTTCAGATGCCAGGCAACGGAGATGAAATCTATGCCACATCCTTTTTATTTTTTTCACAGCACTTATAACTGTCTGAAGTCATTTGTTTTCCCTGCTTTTTCCAGCAGTCTCTCTCACTAGAATGGACGCTCCATGAGAGCAGGGACCTGGTCTTCTTGTTCATCACTGTGTCCCCAGCAACCTCAACAGCACAGAGCTCATTAAGCATTTACTGAAGGAAGGCTGGCTGAGGGCCCAGAGGGAGAAAAATTTGTATCAAATAAGTAGAATTTCAAGGAAGGGAGAACAGTCCCATGTCAAATGGCACAAGATGGTCCTGAAAGACTAGGACTGACCAGTGACAGTTGACTTTGTTAATTTCAGGGAGTTGTTAGTGACCCAATCAAGAGAAATTTCAGAGGAGTGATGGGCCAGAAGCCACAGTGCAGCGGGTTGAGGGGAAAATGGTGGCAACAGAGAAAGCTGGAATGATTTTCTTCTGGTGTGTACAGACTAATGGGGAAATTGGATTATTGTTTAGCAGCGATAATATTTTCAGCTTCCTGTTTCTGCAATGAGACCAAAGACCATGTTAGATGCAAGCTGCAAGAAAAGGAAAGAGCGTGAGTGTGGGAGGGTAACAGACACGTGCTTGCATCAAAACTGCTGTGTTCTAGGCAAGACCAAGGCCTGGGCAAGTTGTCTCAGCTTTATTTCCCTGTCTGTAGAAAGAGAGAATTCTCTTTGTATAAATATAAAGTTAATGTGACGTGAAAGCAGAGAGGAGATGCAGCGTGGTGTTTGCCCTGCTTCTTCCTTTCCTCAATCTCAGCTGTTCTCTCACCAGGTTCCCAGACTGTCAAAGACCCCAGCTCATCCTGCACGTTGCAAAGGACCGTGGGGGGATCTGTGCAGCTGCAACTGACCTCCTCCTCGTCTCCTGACATCCGAGAGATTGAGTGGATTCGGGATTCTGGTGATGAGAGAGATTTGTTTCTGGTGTCCTGGAAACCTAATACCTCTAATCCTGAATGGTACGGGCTTGAAGAAAAATACAAGCACAGATTCAGCCTAACAGAGCTGGCGTTCTTGATCATCAGAAATCTCAGTATGCAAATAAGTGAACTGTATACAGTGAAAATCAAGTTCCGGTCAGGAAAATCCCAGGAGGAAGCCTTCAGGCTCTGTTTATATGGTAAGGTTTATAGGGACCATGCCCCACACAGGCATTCCAACAAGCACTTTGCTAAAGTAAGTTAAACTAGAAGCGGGTAAAGAAAAAAAACATTTTCTAGGAGTTTTTGCATTTCTTCTGATGCACTAAAGATAAAACTAGATTTTAATGATTGCATCCCAGGAAAAACTAGTTAAAATTTTTTAAAAAGTATAAAGTGTACATGAAATGGGGAGAGAGAAGGAGCCACTGAAAAGGATAAAAAAAAAAAACCATTCTTCAATCATAAAAATACTGCAAAATTGATTATTAGAAATACGTAATTATATCCAAAATGTCCTGAATTGGTTGATTGAAAATCAGATTTAAAAATTCTTAAATGACCCAAAAAGTTGGCAACAACAAAACAGAACACCAAAAAGATGAAATAAAAACACCAGGAAGGAGATTGATGTTAGGATGAGTCATTAGGTAAAACACTTTGAGACAAATTGACCTGAAGTCCAGCTGGAGATATCTCAGGGCAAAGCTCTGTCCTGCTCTGTCCAAGTCAAAGATGCAGAAGGCGACCCAGCCGCTGTGCCCTGGGGCTCCCAGGCCAACGAGGAGCCCAACACCCTGCCCCAGGAAGCAGAGAACCTGGGCAGATGTGCAGTGGAGAAAGCAGCAAAAAGGGAGGAGGGGGAGCAGAGCCTGGGGGCATCCAACCTGCCAGAGCTCTCGCCCATTGCTGCTCTCTGCCTCCACCCTCCGTCTTCTCTGCTTGGGTGATCCCAGCAGCCTCCTAAAGGGCCTCCCTGCCTCTCGTCTCTTCCTCCTTCCAAATCATCCTCCAACCAGTTGATATTTGGATCTTTTTAAAAATGCAGTACTCTTCCTGTTATTCCCCTGCTTAAAACCAAATAATGCTTCTTGTCCCCACCCCCACAGGATAATGGCACTCAGGAAAAGTCCAACTCCACACAGGATCTGGTCCCTGCCTGCCTCTCCAGCCTCATTTCCCAGCACATTCCCACAGGGCCATGCTCCAAATTAGCTACCCTTCACTCACCCACCGGGCCCTTTCTCTTCTCCTGAACATATGCTGGTGGCTCTCCAGGGGACATCCATCTCCCAAGCTTCCCCTGCACAACTGGCAAATCCTCACCTAGTGGGAGCAGATAAGGGGTGAGGGACTCCAACTTAAGAGATGGGAACGCTTGTAAGAAGAGACTGGGGAGACTGGCTTGGCTGTCCAAGCTGGGGTTTTCAGTTGGTGAAGGGTGGAGAATACACCCGCTGCCCCCCCCCCCCCCCCCCCGGCCTCCAGCTCTTGATTCCTGATCTTGTCTCTGTCCTCCTTGGCTGATAAATTCCTTGAATAGCTCTCTCAGTGACGTCATACTGGTACAGTCTCATCCTATCTCTTTTGGCAGCAAGAAATGGAAACTTACTCAAATTAGGTCAATTAAGAGGGTTTTCGTTATAAAGACACATAGGGGCCGGCCCAGTGGTGCAGCGGTTAAGTGCACACGTTCCACTTCAGTGGCCCGGGGTCAGACGGTTCGGGTCCAGGGTGCAGACATGGCACCGTTTGGCAAGCCATGCTGTGGCAGGCGTCCCACATGCAAAGTAAAGGAAGATGGGCACGGATGTTAGCTCAGGGCCAGGCTTCCTCAGCAAAAACAGAGGAGGATTAGCAGCACTTAGCTCAGGGCTAATCTTCCTCAAAACAAAGATACATAGATCTCCAGGAGGAAGATGCATACAGGAGCTCCTCTGGCCCTCATGCTCAGGGACTTGAAAGGTAATGGGCTCTCTCTTCTCTCTGTCAGGGACCATATCATCTCTCATCTTTGTGCTCTCTCTCTCGCACTCTCTGTCTCTCTCTCTCTCTCCCTCCTGTCAGCTTTATTCTCCTGGGCTTCTCCACACGGTGGGGAACATGGCCTTCTGCAGCTATGGGTCCCACTGGAGCAGAGAGCAAAGGGACTTTCCTGGTGCACTCCACATGGAAAATTCCAGGGAAAGACTCTTGTTGGCTGGGCTTGCGTCACAAGACCACCCCTAGATGGCTCACTGGTCAGAGGAACAGCACTTTCTATTGGCAGATGAAAAGAAAACCACAGCTAGCACTTATTACGCAGGTATGTATTTCCAGTCACGGCTCCAAGGGTTTACATGGACTCATTTAATCCTCATGTTAACCCTCTGAAGTTACCTGGATCAGCTGTCAGTAGATTCATCTAGGCAGGGGAGGCAACCTTTTCTGTAAAGGGTCAGATAGCAAATATTTTAGGTTTCACCAGCCATATGGTCTCTGTCACAACTACACAATTTTGACGTTATAGCACGAAAGGAGCCAAACACAAGATGTTAATGAATGTAACTAGGATTAGGGTGCTGTGATTGACATCATATCAAAAACAAGATTGCAGCAGAAGAGAAATTGCCAAAAGAAGAAGTCCTACTAGCTGGTTTCCTTTGGCCTTGTTTTCCATTCCCTGACAATCCACCAATGCCCAAACTAAACCTCCCAACAACACTCGCTCTCTCCCCATCGCCTGTAGGACTAAGTACTCATCACAGCATTAGGCCCTCGACCAACTGATGCCGTCATTCCAGCCTTGTTCCAGCCAAACGCATTGCTCCTCAAATACAGCCTCTCTCTCCCTCATGGCTTTCAGAACTGCCACAGCCTACGAAAACGATTTTCTGATCCATATTAAATGAATATTTCCATTTTGAAGTCTCAAAGTTCTTTCTCCTAGTTCTCCTGAAGATCATGTTTCTCTCTGCCTTGCACTACCATTGTTTGTGTGTGGTCCACTCTCCACTTGAGAGCGGGGTCCGTGCCCTGCTCTCCTTAGCATCTGCCCAGTGTTTTCTACAGCTCCCAGCAGGCCTTCAGGAAGTACTGTATTCCTGTAACCAGATAGAGTTAAGCAATATTTAAAGGATACCTACAGAAACACAGTTACGTTTTCTAGGATTTTTGATTATTCAAGCCTGATTAATATTCCTTCACTTATTGAAAAGAGCACAATAAAGGTTGATGTAAACCAATTCTTGAGTGAATACTCTAAATGCCTGAGAGCACGAGCTTTCTAAACACCCATCTGTGCTTCATTACTCTGTGTAACAGACAGTCTACTTGGTTTTATATTTAAATTATTATCTATTCATTAAATCAGATCTTTCAAAAAGCTAAGTAAATATCATTTTCCCCAGACACATGTTCAGACAGTCTTGAGGAGGCCCACACATTTGCATTTTTAATAACTGCCCCAGATCTGAGGCTGGCAAACTATACCCATTGGTCAAATCCAGCCCAGTGTCTGTTTTTGTAAATAAAGTTTTATTGGAACACAGCCACATCCATTCATTAACATCTTGTGTTTGGCTCCTTTCATGCTATAACGTCAAAATTGTGTAGTTGTGACAGAGACCATATGGCTGGTGAAACCTAAAATATTTGCTATCTGACCCTTTACAGAAAAGGTTGCCTCCCCTGCCTAGATGAATCTACTGACAGCTGATCCAGGTAACTTCAGAGGGTTAACATGAGGATTAAATGAGTCCATGTAAACCCTTGGAGCCGTGACTGGAAATGCATACCTGCTCAATAAGGGCTAGCTGTGGTTTTCTTTTCATCTGCTAATGGAGTAAATTACATTAATAAATTTCCGGATTACACTAACTTTGCATTCCTATAATAAACCCAACTTGATCGTGATGTATTGTGTGACTGTATTTGCTAATATTTAATTTAGAAATTTTAAGTTCTCTGTTTGTCACTGACATTAACCCATGGATTTGCAAGTGGGTTTTGTCTTGTTTTGGTGTTGGTATTCTCCTTGTCTGATGTGAGCATTCAAGTTCAACCATCCTTTCAGAATGACCTGAGAAACATTTTGCCTTTTTCTAAGCTCTGAAACAGTGTCTATAACACAGGAATTCCATTTTCCTTGGCCATTGGGCAGCACTCACCCCGAAACCATATGCACTTCATGCCCTTTGTAAGGACAGATCGTTGTCCACCTTTCTACTTTCTCCTAAGGCTGTGGGTGTATTCAGGATTGCTGCTGCTTCTTAACAGAATTTTGATCATTTACACTTTCCTGGAAAAGCATTATTTCATTTACATTTTCAAATTAATTGGCATGTAGTTGTACATAGTATTTCCTTATTTTTTTTAATATCTTATCTGTAATTATGCCCCAATGATCATTCCTAGTGATATTTATTATAGCTTTAATTTTTTTAGTTAGATATCATTATTTTCTCTTTTGATTGGCCTGTTTTTGAAAAATCCACTTTTTATTTTGCTGATCGAATCTCCTTTTTTATTGTTATCTATGCATGTAAGTTAAGAATATGTTTGACTGCAATGAGCATAAAACTTGATTTTCAAAGGTTTAAACAAATTTGTTTCACTCATGTAACAAGAAGTCAAGAGATAGCATTTGCTGGTGTTGGGCCATCTGCTCGGCACTGTCATGGGGACCCAGGCTCGCTCTGTCTTCCTGCTCTGCCATCCACCGCACATAGACTTTTGTCCTCGTGCTTGTTGCCTCGTGGTCCAGAGGTGGCTGTTGCTCCAGACGTCACTCCACAATAAAGGCAGCAAGGAGAGAAGGACAAGGGGAAGGTCCTTCTCGGTCTGGGGCTCTGTCTTTTCAGGAGTGAAGGCCTTTCCTCCCCCAGCAGATCCCCCTACTTCCCTGGTCAGCACCAATGCAGCTGCAAGAAAGACCGAAAGCGAGACTTTGGCTCTCTAGATTCCACAGCAGAGGAAGCGAGGACGGAGAGGGAAGTGGGGCTGCGTGTGGATGAGCCACCTCTCAGATTGGCCATGTGGCCATTACTGGCTGCTTTTACCTGTGTTACATCCTTTGCTCTGGTCTACCCACCACAGTAAAATAATCCACTGGAGTAATAGTGGATTTGAAAATTTCTCCTTGAATTTCCAACAGTGTTTTGGCTTTGATTTTGTTTTGTTTTGCTTTATAACATTTATGCATTTCCAAACCCTGTTGGTATCTGCATATTAATCTAAAATATCTCTCATTGGCCTGCTTAATGTTTTTTATCTTAAATTTTATTTGGTCTGTAATGACTATTGCCACACCTGCAGTCATTTTCTTGACATTTTCTTCATCTACTGTTTCCCATCTCTTTCTTTTTAATCTTTCCGTGTCGTCAGGTAATGGGCATAGCGTGCCGCTGGCATTACCTCATCTGAGTCTTGGCTTTTAACAGGGGGATATAATGCATTCCAAGATATTTCATTTTTTTTACAGGTATGAACCTAAACTCCTGAAATCTTGTTTAATGTTTTTTGGGGGGATTGTTTTTTTCTTTCAAAGATTGGCACCTGAGCTAACATCTCTTGCCAATCTTTTTGTTTGTTTGTTTTTTCCTTCTTCTCCCCAAAGCCCCCCAGTACATAGCTGAATATTCCTGTTGTAGGTCGTGCTCGTTCTGCTAGGTGGGACACTGCCTCAGCATGGCTTTATGAGCGGTGCTAAGTCTGGGCCCAGGATATGAACCAGCAAAACCCTGGGCGGCCAAAGCAGAGCTCACGAACTTAACCACTCAGCCATGGGGCTGGCCCCTAATGTTTTTTATTTACCTTTTTTTTCTTATTTTTTCTGGCTTTTATTTGATTAGTAGACTTTTTTTTGACCTAACCTTTTCTAGTAGTTTGGAAGTCATACCACCTTGTATTTTTATCCTACAGTTACAGAAATTAAATTTTTACTTCTCCATTTAAAGACAATCAATATCCTTTTCTTTCTCTGAACAAAACTGGAACTTTAACATGTTTTTCCACTTTATTCACAACTCCTCCCATGTTGTAGTGATTATGTATAAGAATATATAAAATTATTATCATCTGTATGATTATCATGGGTACATATCATCGTGTGGTTATCATGTACATCCTGTCTATTTAATCATCTAGGCTTCACTGGGCATGGGAGGGCCTCAGCCATCTGCCCCTGGGCTGCAGTCAGAACCCCTTGGGCCAGAGGGAGAAGGCTCCTTCCCCAGGGCTGCAGTTAGAAACCTCACACAGCTGCATCACCTTAGTGAGAGCAGATGATGTACTTGAGGGGGGCCTCCAGTCCTGAAGGTCAGTTTCTCTTTAGTCCCCCCTTGCCCCAGAGCCCATCCCCCAGCCCCAGATTCAGATTCATCCATCGTCTCGCACATCAGGCTGGTGCAACATCAGCCTGGAGTGTGGGACCCCAGGAGCCACAGAGAACCTGGCAGTGACCTGGCTGAGCAAGGGCCTCCCCAGGGAGTTGGAGCCAAGAGAAACAATGGGGCCAGCCCCCAACTCCAGGAATCTAAGCCTGAGCCTTGCCCTGGGCCAGTTGAATGGCCACCTCACCTGTATGGTCAGCAACTCTATGGACGACAAGAATGCAACCTTACACCCGGAAAACATCTATCCATCGACGGGTGAGTGCGATCTGCTGGGAAGGGTGAAGAAAATGGGCTAGCAGAGAGTCGGGGAGGGACGAGAATGGGCGGGCTCAGGGAATGTGGTGGGACAGGGGAATAATTTAAGGCACCTGATGTGGTGCAACCGAAAGGTCCCCTGCCTGGCGAATGGCCACACCCTCGTTATAGTCTAACTTGCAACTCCAGAAATTGGACCAATATGTGGAGACTGCTGCATCACCCAGGACATAAATCTGGGACTGGCATGTGGGCACCCCCTTTCCCAGCTTTGAGGAGCCCGGAAGGCTGAATTAGTCATCAGAATCCAAGCAGGGGAGGAGGAGGACTTGAGGATTAAGGACTGAGGATTCCTTAGACCTGGAAAGCTCCTGTTCACCAGACTCAGGCCCTCCCTGGATGGGCTGGAAAAGCTTAGCACATTCAGGCTGATAGATGCCCCTTTTTTGCTGCATGACAGATGTGCCATTTCTGAGATGATTAGCACCTCTGAGTAAGTAAACCAAAGTTCAACCACCCACTGAGCAGTGAGAGCACCTGTGGTCACTACAGCCAGTTACCCACTTCCCCCATCAGCCTAAGGTGTCACCCTGCTAGATAAAGGGACAGTCCAGGGTAGGTTAGGGGGTGGAAGCCCTTACAAAGGAGCCTTGGACCTGGTTTCATACAGTATGAAACCTCCAACTTTCCCTAGCACTACGCAGAGGGAACAATGGGTGGAAAAAAGGAGGATGAGTTCAGCAGCCCCCTCCCACCCTTGTCCCCCTAGGCTCTGCTTGCTTCACGTGGGCCTCCCGTCTGAACAGTCTCCTCCGTGTCATTTCCTCACTCACTCAGCCACTCAGCATTCAACCCTCGCACTAGGACTGAGGGCCTACCACGTGCTGGGGGGGCGTGAGTGAGAAGTAAGCTGAGCCCCTGCCCTCAAGGAGCTTACAGTGCAGGGGGGCGTCACCACATACCAGCTGTGTGACCCTGGAAGAGTCACTTGATGTTTGGAGCCTTTTTGTAAGATGTGCAATAATTGTATCTACTTCATAGGGCTGTTGTCCGATTTCAAAGGGGAATCTATGGAAAGTTATCAACACAGTGTGTGGCATGGATTGTGTCAATAATTATTAGAAAATACTTCAAAGAAGAGGAGGAGTAAATTTCTAAATATAAAGCCACACAGTAAGTGCTGAAGTCGAAGCAAATACAGAGGATATGGTTCAAGCACAAAAAAGAAAGAAAGAAACTGAGTAACTGCTGCAGGAGTTGGGAAAGGCATCACAGAGAAGGGACCACCTGACTTGGGCCTTGAAGGATGAATAGGAGTTTTCTTGTGGGAGTATGAGAAATATACCCCAAACAGAGAGCGCAACGTGTCCTGAGGTCTGGCGACCCCAGATTCTTCCATTCTCTCTCCCTCTTGGGATGTACTTCTCTTCTGGGATTCTGAGAGGAGAAAAGAGATCCAGGTTGAGGGGATGAGCAATGGGACATCCAGCTAGCAGGAGCCTTCACGTTGCCTGTGCAGAGAAGAGACAGAAAGCCTAGCAGAAGAAACTTTAAAGTGACAGTGGCCAGCGTGCAGGGAGACTAGAAAGGAGGAAACCTGTCAGGGCTGTATCAAGGATGTCCACTTGGGATACAGGTCCTGAGCCAGGGTGGTCCCACCTCCTCCCCCTGCCTGCACCAGGCCTGACTGAGGCAGACCTGACACCAGCCTTTGACCCCACATTCATTTCAGAGCAAACGGCTTTGGAGAGGCATCCGTCCCATGGTTCTGATGGTGGGCCTGGGCGCTGGAGTGTGGATCTGGATGAGGAAGAAGATGGAGACTGGGAGAGGTAGGTGCTGGAGAGACGCTGAGAGGAGCAGTGGGATGGGGGGCCTGGAGGACACCCCAGGGAGCAGGGCAGGACTGGGCAGGACAATGGGCAGACAGAGGCTCATGGACCTCTCCTGTGAATCATCCCTGGAAGGCTGGGCTACAGCCTGCTGGGGGTGGGAGCAGAGAACATGCCCAGGAAGGAAGGTGATGTGTGGCAGGGACAGGGCAGGGGTCTGGGACCTGAGCTTACAGCCTGGGGAGCAATAGCTGCCCTCACCCGAGGGCTGATGAGGGGTCACCTCAATTCCACGCAGCCTCATTGGGTGTCTGCTGTGTGCAGGTGGGTCTGCTCTCCTGCCCAAGGGGCCCGGCTCAGCAGCTGCTCCCCAGGCCCTTCCCACAGAAGAATCTGCTGACCTGCACACTGGTGGGGCTGATAGCCACGACTCCCCCTACATGAAGATCAGACTCCTGGGACACCCTGAGGTGGGTCTGAAGGAATCAAATCAGGTTGACCAACATCTACTCAGAGGTCATGAATCCCGGGAAGTCCAGGGTACTCTGCTCCTGTCAGGCTCTGGGTTCAATCCTTACTTTGGATGATATGGTTGCTGTGCCTGGTCACTCACAGGATGCTGGGAGCTGAGGTGAAATGAGAGGAAACCACCGATGAGGAGGACACTTTGGTCATGTGTCCACAATCTCATCAGATGTTGCTGCCACCCAGGGAGGAGGGGTGGCAGAGCAGGAGAGGCAAGAATGTAAATGGACAGGTGTCTGGTAGACCCTGCCATCTACATAGGACCCAAAGGAAGCAAAAGTAGGGGAGACCAGCAGGGCCTGGAGGTGGAGCAGACCCAAGGATCTGAGGAACATCAGGAAATCTCCTTCCCGCAGTCTGTCTCCCTCCTACCTGCCTGAGATGCTGCCATTAATGCCACCTGTTTGGATAAAGGCATTGTTGTCACCACTGATGAGATGTCCCAGTGAAAGCATCTCATGTGGCCACTGTCCATTAGATGGAAATCGGTGCAGTGGTCACAGATGGAATGATTCCACCAAAGGGAAAGAGCTGGAGACAGGACAACTGTAGGAGGAGAGGACACTCAAGGGACTTCCCTAGAAGCAGTAGTTCTCAAACTGAGCTCACATCGGAACCCCCTGGAGAGCATGGTAAAATAAAGTTTGCTGGGCTGACTCCAGACTTTCTGATTCAGCAGGTCTAGGGAGACCCGAGCATTTGCTCAATTCTAACAAGTTCCCAAAGGATGCTGACACTCCTGGTCCCACTCTTTGAGAATTACTGGGCTAAACAGAGATTAGGAGAAGGCAAGTAGCACCGCTGTCTGGACGTCCAGGACTAGCCAGTGGCCGGGGCCTCTCTTCTCCCCTCCTTTCACTTTTCTAAAGAGGGAGCACTCTGGCTCATTATGCCACAGAACATGGGGATCTTAGAAATCCCCTGATATGGTCCAAGCAGTTTAAGGTTGGGAAAGTGGGACCCAGAAGAAACACTGGGGCTTGGGAAGAGAACCATGCAAGCACAGTGCAGAACAGGGGTGTCCTGGTTCCCCGTCCAGTGCTCTGTGCACTATGCCTAATTGCCTTAGTGCCTGCCACCTTGTGACTTCCCGTCTCCACCCCTCTGAGTTATGTCCCCATCTGATTTGGGCCTCAGGGAACTCAGGAAATAGCTCCTTGGGCCCAAACCCCAACTCCCCCTACCAGAGGAGGACAGGAAAGGAGTAATGTGTGACTTTGGGACAGAGAAACAAATCAGGCCACATCTGACCCAGACACTCAGCAGGGCCCTGAAGTCCCCTGCCACCATAGTCCCTGCCCTTGGGGCACTCCCAGTCTGATGGAGAAAATGAATTCTCTTCCAGGACACAGGGAGACAAGCACAGAAGAGAGATAGGGGTGGCAGGAAGGAGCAGATTCCAGAGAAATGGGTGAGAAACCCAGCCCTGATACTGACTTCTTGATTGACCTTACTCCCTGGGTCTCAGTTTCTTCTTCTATAAAGTGAGGATTACAGTAATAACACCTTACATTTATCTGATGCTTTGCAGTTTTTCAAAGCACTTTTGCAATGAGAGCAGTCAAGGTGATTGACAAATTTGTCCAAGAAATATTTACGGAGTGTCTACTGTGTTCCCAGAATTGTTCTGATCTGGGCTGCATGATTCAACAGAACAACAAAAATCCCTGGCCTCCTAGAATATACATTCTAGGTTGTGGGAAGAGAGAATGACAAATAAAATAAGCAAAACATGAAGGGTCAGATGACGATAAGTGCTAAGCAGAAAATAAAGCAGAGAAGAGGGATGGAGGGGTCAGGTGAGATTTTAACAAGCCTGTCAGGGAAAACCTCACCAAGAAGAGATGAAGGAGCGAGCAAAGTGGGGGTCTTGGAGCATGTGGGCGGGATGTGGAGAGAGTTAGCATCCTGGGTCTAGGACAGAGCAAGTGGAAAGATTCTGCAGTGTTCAAGGGAGAGGTCCGCACCCAAGCCGTATTCTGGGGAGTTGTCAGGATGGAGAGCCAGAACTACCTGGTTGAGGACAAGAAGCACATGAAGAGATGTAGCTTGAATAATTCTGTTCCTAATTCTTAGAAACTGACCAAGACCACTCCTAAACTCTTCTTGAATTGTAGAAAGACATGGAGAAGGGCAGCTGCCATTCATACAGCCCTGAGTGTGCTCCAGTAATCCACACTATCTATGAGAAGATCCAGAAAAGCCCAGAACCCCAGGATGACACCAAGACCACGGAGACACTGGGGCAGTGAGGGGCCTTCACAAGATCTCCCCCCCTCACCCTGCACTCCAGGATCTCAAGATCTCCCTCTTTAAGGTGGAGCTGGGACTAGACCCCATGTCTTTCTGACCCATCCCACTGAGACAGCAGAGCAGCAGGAGCTGCTCCCCTGGGTTCCCACCAAAGTTTTCTCCCTTCACAGTGATGGTGCTACTCTAATATCCAAGTACAAGAGGTAAGCCTTTCAGCAGTCAGCCAGATTTCTGACCTGTGACCATCTTAACCCCTTTAGGGAACACCCCTGGTTAGGCGGGACATGCATAAGGATGGTCAGGGGATAGAGATGCTTTCCTGGAATAGGGAGGGTCCTGGTGCCTCTCACAATGATGAGTCTTGGGTGGAGGAACTTCAGGATGTCATAGCCCAGCCCAGTACCCAAGAATAGAGAAAGCAATGGCCTTTGACTATGGACAAGCCAGAGGCTGGCAGATACAAGATTCCGGGTCAACTGTGCCTGGGAGGGGTGGAAAGAGAGGGAAACACTTTTTGAGTTCCACCACCTACCAGGCTTAATCTAAGCACAGTAAATGAACTATCTCAGGATTTTTCAAATTCAAGTGATTCACAGACCCTTTTATTTTTATTACATAATATATCCATGCAGTGTAAAAGTCAAAAGGCAGGTCTTGTTGACATGATAATGTTTCAGCATCTTATTGCTATTGTAAATGGGGTCTTGTTCCCATTAGATCTTCCAACTAGTTGATTAAAATAATGCACAAATAACATATATAAATTTTCCTGTTACTAACTTTCTTTTCTGTTTGTAACAGTTTTTCATTTGATCCCTTTGAATATCTGACTAAATAACCATATTATCAACAAATAATTATAATGTTTGCTTCCTTCTTTCCAATTTTTATGACTCATTTCTTTCTCTTGTCTAATTGCATTGGCTAATACCTCCAAAGCCATGCTAAATAATACTGATAAAAATGTCCTTGTATTGTTCCTCACTTTAATATAAATGCTTCTAGTGTTTCTCCATTAAGCATGATGTTTTTATTAGGTTAAGACATATCCGTTTTGTCGTGTTAGGAAAGCATGTACTTATTCTTATATTATAAAGAGTTATACTGAGAACAAAATGTTAAATTTTATTGTTTCTCGTTTCATCTGTGCAAATTTCATATGCTTGTTCTTTTTCATCTATTAATAAAATATTGAAAGATTTCCTCATATTGAGCTATTTTTGCATTATTGGAATAAATCCCAGTTGATGTATTATTCTTTTAATATGATACTCTTTGATAATATTTTTAATTTGGATTTTTATATCATTATTCATAAATGAAATTCTCCTATATGGATTTTATGCTTTACTTTGTCAGTTTGGTATTTGTGTTAGACTTATTAAAGACAACTTTTATCCTCACTTCTTGCAATAATTCAATAAAAATTTGCTTTGTAGTCCAAAACAGGTTCCATTTAAAGAAAAGAATTCTAATTATCCAGTGTTGATTTAAATTATTTTTATTAAAAATTTACTTAAAGGGGCCGGCCCGGTGGCGCAGCGGTTAAGTTCGCACGTTGCGCTTCTCGGTGGCCCAGGGTTCGCTGGTTCGGATCCCAGGTGCGGACGTGGCACTGCTTGGCAGCCATGCTGTGGTAGGCGTCCCACGTATAAACTACAGGAAGATGGGCACGGATGTTAGCTCAGAGCCAGGCTTCCTCAGCAAAAAGAGGAGGACTGGCAGTAGTTAGCTGAGGGCTAATCTTCCTCCAAAAAAAAAAAAAATTTACTTAAAGATGTATAAACATCAAACGATATGTACATGACTTGTGCTTATAGCATTTATACTATAAACCAAATAAATGTGGATAAAGTAAATAAAAACAAAGCAGTCAAACAGTAAAGCAATGGTCATTCAAACTAATATTCAAACGTACAACTTTAATGTGATGGGTGTTTTTGTCTTGCTGAAATTAAATCGTTAATGTTGGGATTATAGGAAAAAACTGTAGGTTCACATTAGGTTCAGTAATTAATTTATTTTTTTAACTTTAACACAAAGACTGCCAGTTCATATACATTTATTGGACAACACTTGATTAAAGTCTTTGTTTACCAGTTCAAGACAGTCAACTTCATTCTTAACCAAAACTCTGCCAGGTGACAATTGAGAGATCTATAAATTGTTGGATTCACCTGAAAAAAAATTAACATTACAGCATTATGGAAATCTTCACTGAATACATATCTATCTACTTACTACTGAAACCCTAGACCGAAAAATTCTTCTTTGGATGTTTGCTACCATAGCGGGTATTTACTGCATTACCGCGAATGAACTTTGGAAAGTTGTTACTACAAAGACGGAATCTCACACCTCTGCGTGCAGGGCAGATACGCCACTGACCGCTACAGAGCAGGAACTTTGGAGCTTGACGTGCCTGTTTGAGAAGAGCTGTGGGCCAATTAGAGGCCAATTCAGTGAATGATCAAGCCATCAAAGTGGTCAAATCTATCCATTTACCAGAACCTTCTTTCTTTTAACTATGTATAAAGCTTAAAGCAATTCGTACTGGATAGTCTGGTTTAACAGCTTTTGAAGATTTCTGTCTTTTTCATTGACAGGATTCCACTGTTTCCTCCTAAAAGCACCTGAAACAATGTTTGATTTTTCTCTACTCAGCTCCCTGCGAGGAGAAAGAAGAAGTCAGTTCACAAGACAGCCTGAACTGGTGATTCCTGAAAGAGGGTGATGGGGGTTGGGGGGGAGAGGTGAGGAGACTGACAGGCAGAGCTAGGAGGAGACTGAGGGTCAGGGAGGCAATCTGAAGGCAGAACCCTGGAGTCTTTGCTCCCCAGGGTTCTCATAGGCCCTGTTGATCCATTCGATTCACATCATTATAAACTTTATCAATCATTGATAGAAGTACAGATTTTATCAATTTAGCAAATTCAGCACGTTGGTCATTTAGTGATTTGCTTGTTTAGGAAATGGATTCTTCTGTAAACTGTTTTTCAGCAAACCAGTTTTAGATGCATTGACCTTTGGGCAGGTTGATGTGAGCCTTACTGCTTAACGGATAAGAAATTTGGCTTTGGGGCCAGCTGCGTGCATTAAGCCCTCACTCCGCTTACTGGCTGTCTACTCTTGAGCAGGGTCGTGACCTCCCAGAGCCTCAGTCTCCCCATCTGTAAAAGTGGAGTAATCAGGGGCTGGCCAAGCAGCATAGTGGTTAGGTTTGCACACTCTGCTTCAGGGGCCCAGGGTTCACAGGTTCAGACCCCAGGCACAGACATACACACCATTCATCTAGCCATGCTGTGGCAGCGTCCCACATACAAAATGGAGGAAGACTGGCACAGATGTTAGCT
Source organism: Equus przewalskii (assembly GCF_037783145.1). Classification (NCBI taxonomy): domain Eukaryota; kingdom Metazoa; phylum Chordata; class Mammalia; order Perissodactyla; family Equidae; genus Equus; species Equus przewalskii. The sequence continues at coordinate 315,312 of NW_027228757.1, forward strand.
CAGCAGCAATCTTCCTCAACAAAAACAGGAAGATTGGCAACAGATGCTAGCTCAGAGCCAATCATTCTCACCAAAAAAAAAAGTGGAGTAATCAAGGGCCTCCCTCCTGGAGTTGTTGGAAGAGTCAATGAGTTAACACACTCACAGCCCTCAGAGTAGCACTCGCGTCACCAGTGTTCAGTACATGTTATTACTGTCATTCTGCCCTCCTTGCCTGATGACCGATCCTCCCAACTGTCTCCTCTACGTGAACCACGCACTGGACAGTCCCCATCAGGACCACCATCTGTGTCGTCATCTGCTCCGCCTATGAAGATGCTTTAACACGAAAGCAAGCAGAGCCCCAAAAATGCCTGTTATAATGTGGTCACTGCAGGATCCAGAACATGCACATGTTAATGTTCAGGTTATCATCAAAATGAAAGCATGAAATATAAACATTCTAACGGAGCACTTGCAGGCCCCTGAGGCTACCCTGCACACAAGTTTGGGAAACACCATTCTAGAAGCAATGGACCCAGACAGGAAAGACAGCAGACAAAAGAGCAAGAGGGGCGGGGTTGGGGGAGGCCCAGGAGCCACAAGGATGTCACGCCACATGGCTGGCCCACGCTGACAGGAGGAGGAGAAAAGGACTGGAATCCCAGAGGGCATTCCTCGAGGAACAGGAATACTCCACTCAGCGGAGACGGTCTCCATGTGGTTTTCACAGAACTGGAGCAGATGGAGCAGACGGGGTTCTCAAACTCTTGTTGCCCAAAGTTCCTGCTCTCTTCCTACACTGCCCAGGCCACTGTGACCAAACAAAGAATACAGCCATTATGTCTAGTTCTCTGACTCTTGTGCTGGGAGTTCAGTGTCCTGATAGAAAACAAAGTCAAAAGGAATCCAAACACACGTTTGCAGAGGCAAAGAGCAAAATAAGTAGAAGACCGCAGTCAAAGATGAAAAAGCGGAAAAGCAAAAAATAAGACCTACACAAATAATTCATCCTCCAAAATAAAGGAAAGGAAGAACAGTTTTCAAAAGACTGACGGAACCAGAGATGAAAGATGAACTAAGATATCAGAATATGATTGGGGGAGGGGCAAAGAAAACAATCAAAGGGAAAAGTAATTCTTTTTGCAGATTTAAAAATGCAGAGACTAGAATCAACAGTACAGGGAACCATATCAATGATGTGGAAGACAGGATAAGAAAATAATATAAAAAATAAGAGGGAAGCAATTAGAGCGAAGAAGAGCAATATGGACTGACAATGGAGATCAAACGTATGGATAACTAGTGTCCTCCAAGAAGAGAGAAGGAATGGAGAGGAAAAACTACCATGACCAACATCATCCGCTTCCTCCCTCAAGCCACCCCTCTTCTCACCAACAGAACCCTGCTTGGTTCAGCTGTCAAGTGAGAGACCGGGTATCAGGGGTGGGGTGGGGGGATTCCCCTGACCTCACGGTGGGCATGTGACCCTGTTCTGGCCAATTATATGTAAGAAAAGTTTATTGGGGGCTCCTGAGAATGACTTCCACCCTGACAAGAGGAAGGAGGCTGAGGAGAAGCTCCCGCTCCACGCTGCCCCTGGCTCCCGCCTCTGAATGTGGCTGTGTGAGAATGTGGTGCTGGAAACTGTTGGAGCCATCTCACACCAGAGGGGAGGTCAGGAGGGAGCAGAGTCTAACCAGGAGCCCTGGCACCCCTGAGAGCTGATCCAAAACCAGCCACAGCTTATCTCTGAGCTTGGAAATCACCAGGGGAGCAGCACAAGTGACGTTACAGATGCGGGAAGGAGCAGCATGTGGACGGGTGAAAGGGAATGCTTTTGGAGTTTGCTGGTTGGTTTGCATCTGCTAAGTTACAGAGCACAGAGAAGGAGGGGCTGGAGAATAAGTTGGACACGGTCATGGAAATTAGGTTTGCACTTCTTGTTCAAGATGTTCATGAACAAGGTAGACGCATGTGTTTCCTCCCCTTCCGCAGAACGTTAAAACCATACTAAATCTATTTTGATTGCGTATAAATCACAGCATCAACGAGAGACAGGAATAACTAATCGGCAGACCTGAGATGCCTGGAGTTTCAGAGCGAGAAGGAAGAGGGCAGCCTAGCAGGGCAGAGCCAGACCCCAGACCAATGACGTCAGCATCTCTGGGCTAGTGCCCAGAAACAGTATTTTTTCAATGGCCCCTTTGAGCCCAATGTGCAGCCACGTTTGAGAACCACTGACCTGGGATACACACAGAGGGGCACAGAAGGGGATGGAGATGTACGCCCAGAGGAACCCACAGGGGTTTTGAACTCACAGGCCCAGGTAGGATGGAGGGTGGGGTGAGAATGGGGCTGAAACACGGAGAATACTAGGAGGTCTGTGCATGGAATAGTCAACCTCCAACCCTCTGTCCAGCTCCAGGTGTGGACCGTCATGGAGCCAGGCATTTCATTCTCAGACATCAACAAAGGAGAGCTCTTACAAAACCAAAACCAAAGCCAAGAAACTCTGAATACGCTGTCTGGAGAGAACTCGGGCAGCTTGTGTGGGCACAGGAGCCTCAGGAAAGCCCACCCCATTCTGACATTTAGGGGTTCCCCAGCGTAAAAGCCAGCTCCCTGTCCTCACCCTAAATTGGAGCCTGATGCCCACAGAGCTGCTTGGCTCATTTATAAATGTAAGAGAAAAGCCAAGGACATGAAAACCAGCCCCTGCACCTGAGCCCCAGCTGTGAGGCTGCCCCTGAGCCAGCCCAACATCTGCATCACTTGTGTGGTCGGTAACCATGTGGACCAGAACACTGCCACCAACAGCACTGGGGAAGTCTATTGATCAAGAAAGTGCCCAGCAGGGTGAGTGTGCCCAACTCCTGAGACACTCCTTTCCCAGGAGATTGGGGGTGGGGTAGGTTGGTGCTCACCACCCCCAGGAAATGTGATATCCAACATCTCCAGCCATTGGGACAGTACCAGGTGAGATGAATCAGAGACAGTAAAGGCTGGCATGTGACCCAGGAAACTATGGGGGATGGGTGGAATCGGGGCTTTTAGGAAGAGCAAAGAACAGCTAAGCCAGGCACTGATGTTTCTCTCTGCTCTGCCCTAAATCCATCTTGAAGGGCCCTTGAGTGGACAAGGAATCATCTCTGTAACAAGTGACCTCAAGACAGAAACTTGAAGATAAACAAAGGCAGGTTTTGACTCAATATTAGAGGAGAGTTCTGTACTCAGAGTCATCCAAACATGCAATAGATGCTTTGGGACACAATGAGGTCCCTGTCACTGGTGGAATGTAACCACAGGCAAAGTCACCTGGTGGGTTGTTAGAAAGCGGAGGATGGAACAGGACTCCACAGTGAGTTCGCTTCCAACATGGACATTCTTAGATTCTAGGAAACTCTCTGCAGCAAAAGCACATAGGATTATTCGAAACCCCAACGTCCCAGTTTCCCAGAACCACCAGGTGGAGTGGAGGGCCTGCATTAAGCCAGCCCACTGCAGGGAGCGCGGCCAGTCCCAGGACCCATCACCCGGAAGCCGCTCACTCTGCTCCGTTTCTGACCCGTTGGGGGCTACAGCTCTGTTCCCCCCATTACTGTGGACGGTGCTGGCAAAAGGCCTCTCTCCTCGGGCTCCTTGGGAAGCCAGGAGTTCAGCTCACAGGAAGGGTTTCCAGCAGAAGGGAAGAGAGAGGTGCCTGAGCAGCCAGACAACTGCATTGGGGCCTTCTGTCTTTTCTTGTGCTTTGTCAAGTTTTCTAAATCACAAGTGGCTACTTTCTATATTCTGCCAAGTTTTAAAACATATTTGTTGGCATGAAAATGCGTTATTTTTTAAGGTTTGAAGGAATCTACCTGTAATAGCATGTGGCTCTCATGCCCTTAAGGAGAAAATGCTTAAATAAGTTTTACAATATTTTCTGTGTTGATTTTTTGAGCTTTATACACACATGGTAGATCAATTTTAGCAATTCATATCATTCTAGAAATTATCTATTTCATTAAGATTTTTAAATGGAATAGATGCTTATTACTTATTACACAATCTTAGTTTTTTCTAGCTGTTATTCTGGTTCTGATGTTGTAAATATAAGAGGATCTCACTGAAAGACTAAGTGATAAATTAGGTGAAGATTCTGGCCCTGAGAGCTGTGGAATCCCATTACTCAGTTCACAGCTTTTCTTTCTGGGTCTGTTTGCTAAAGCGGTTTGGTGGTTCAGCTGGTGGTGTGTGGTGTGTTGAGGGCATGCCCTCTCCCTCCACTCCCTCCACTACAGCTGGGAAATGAGAGAGATACATGTGGGTATTTCTTTGGTTTTTCTGGTTTTGGGAGATTAGATAAAACATCACACCCCTGGATCACAGGAAAGGTACAGACATTCAAAATCAGAGAACCAGGCAAGACTTAATCTCACAAATGAACATAACCAAAGAAAATATGTCAATCCGGGGAGCATTAATGAGAAATGGAGCATAAAGAGAGGTGAGCAACAGAGAAAAATGCAGTTCTGTCAGGCGGACAGGAGAATCCCATGCCCCAGGCAGATAAATCCCACCATGGAGATGAACAGCTCAGACTAGAAATCCATTGGCATCCACACCAGCAGCACCTACTCACCTGTCCTGACTCAGGGCTCCCCAGGCAGCCCAGTGACACCTTCGTTTCTCACGTGGCCTGTCTTTGGGAGAGGGCACACTACTCAGGCTAACAGGACCATCCAGCCCAGTTAGCAAGTGTGCCTCTTACTACAAATTGATAAGTCAGCATTCTGGTTGTGCCTATCAGTGTCTTTTGACATTTTTAGCAAGATTTTGCATCTCCAAGGCAAATCACACAGGGCAATGGATGAAATGGAGCTTCTGGGCTCAGGCTCAGAGTCCATGTGTCAGACTTTGGACCTTGGTGAGCACACCAAAGTAATTCCAACCTGTGGGGTCTCGTGATTCAATCATTCTTTCACTCAACCAACATTTCCTGCACTGCCTGCTGAGCACACACTGAGAACCGTCTTGGAAGACAAACTCTCAGTCTCCATGCCGTGTACATTCCCATTTGAATTTAATGAAGCCTCTGTGTAGACCAAAGGTTTCAGTTCTCAACCCAGATCATACATCCGAATCAACTATTGGGTTTTTAAAATACAGATGATCCCCAGTTTGGGGATAGGGTTCAAGCTTCTGTTCTTAAAATCTCTCCAGTTGACCTGATGAACAGCCAGGGTTGTCAGCTGGGTCAGAGGGAGTGTCCATTTGAATCAATTAGCCTAAAATTTTCACTTTGCCTGTACTGTCTAGACAGATCCAGAGATATCTGGGGTTATTTCAATAAGATTCTGAAGGCATCAATTCCACACAAAAGAAAGCGAAAATAAGCATAAATACTTTAACGACTTCCTAAGATGATAAGCTTCCTGTTGGCACATATGTGGCATTATCTGCCTGAAACACAGCTCTGCTGAGGTCACTGCCCTGCTCAAAAATTGTAACAGATAATCTTTTTCTGATAAGTGCTATAGAGAATCTGATGATACAGAAAAAGAGACGGGTTCCGGAACATAACCACTGTTAACTTCTTGATGTATCAGTTTTAGACTCCTTTTATGCTGACATAAACATAGGTTTGTATATATTTATAATACAGGATAATACTATACACACTGTCCCATAACTCTTTTAATATTCCAGGGGCAATTTCCAATCTAAATATGTAAAGATGCAATGTATCCTTCTTATTACGTCTATAGTACTCCACCATGTGGATAGACTACCTTATTTAACCAGTGTACAGCTGTCAAGAGTGGGGGCTTTAGAATCCAACTCCAAAATATAACCCCAGCTCTGCCACTTCCTGGTTATGTGACCTGGAGCAAGTTCATTAATGTATCAGTGTTGCAGTTTCCTCGGAAGAATAATGGGATTTGCATAATAGGATTTGCAGTTTACACTTTGAAGTCTCACTTCCCAAGGTCTTTAAACTACAGCCCAGATTAAACGCCCCCTGACTCACAGCCTTTGGAAGAACAATGAGGAAAAATAGAGCTTGGAGGAGGGAAGATGGCGCCTGGAGGAGTTTGCAGCTTTAAATAGGGAGGTCAGGGGAGACCCTATCAAGAAGATAACGTTTGTACAAAGACCTGAAGGAGGTCAGGAAATGAGACAGGCAGACAGCTGGGGCAAGAGAATTCTAGGCAGAGCAAAGGCCCTGAGGCAGGAGCATGCATGCTGCATTGAAGGAAGGACAAAAAGCCCAGTGTCCTAGAGTGAATTAAGGGAGGAGGGGAGCATGAGAGATCAGGTCAGATGGTACAGGACCTTGCAGACAAAGGGGTCCCATAGGAAGTTCTGAGCTAAGGAGTAATGTGACACAACTTAGGTTTTGAAAAGATCACTCTGGATGACTGTTTTTTTGAGGAAGATTGGCCCTGAGCTAACATCTGTGCCCATCTTCCTCCATCTTATTGACAAATAAAAATGGCAAGCAATAGGATATATTGGAGTATGTGAGGAAGCCATTTGGTATAAAGCTAATTCGGCCTGACTTTGTTTTTCCAAAAGGGCATGACTGTGGCCATTGAGCATGCATTGTATATCTGCTTAGACATTTTGAGGTAAAGGTGCAACTTCCCTCCCCCTCCCAACATCGGCATCTCCTTAAAGATTAAACATCTTTCTTTAGGCTGGGAACTGATTGCAGCACTCATCTGTGACCACCCAGCTCGAGGCAACAGACCTGCCAGCCTGCGGGGTTCACTGAGACAGCAGGCCTATCTGCTGTTTCCATCAATCGCTGTGCTAACAGAGCAGCCTCGTGACTATTGTAAAAGGGACATTTCAATCATATGTGAAACATACTCTTTGAGGGTATATAACCACCCTGTATACCCCACTTCTTTGGAGTGCTCTGTTCCTTTGTGGAAAGACTCTCCCAGGTTATAATCCTCAGATTTAAGCTCAGAATAAACTCACCAAAATTTTCATTTATAGATTGGTTATGGATTATTTTTGTTGACATTATACATGGGACGCTTGCCACAGCATGGCTTGATCCTGTGCATAGGTCTGCACCCAGGATCTGGGCAGGTGCACCCAGGGCTGCCAAAGCAGAGCATGCAAACTTAACTGCTACACCACCGGGGAGGCCTCTGGATGAAATTTGGAAAACATACATTAAATGGTTAAGACAAAACTAAGGACACTGAGGCTACTGTAATAATCCAGGTGAGAAATGATGGTCCTGGGAACAGGGGGTTGGTGAGAGGTATTGTGTTGAATATATTAAAATAAATATTTGAATATATATATTGAATGAAAAGATACCAGTATCTGCTGATAGAGTGTGGGGTATGAGGAAAAGAATGAAGTCAAATACGACACCAAGGTTTTGTGGCCAGAACAAATTGTTGGATTGAGGTGACATTTCTGGGATGGGAAACTGTATGGGCAGCATATTTGGGGAGTTTTAAGTTAGACGTGTCAAGCTGGAGACGCCTGTTACACATGCGAGTGGAGATGGCCAGTAAACAGTTGGAAATATATAATGTGGAGTCCAGGGGAGGGATCACATCTTTGAGTCCCTTTTGCCACATAAGGTCATAAAGTCACAGGTTCAGGGGATTAGTGTGTGGCCATAACATCCCATCAGCTGCGTGTTGCTGTGAGGGTGAAAGTTACGTCACTGGTATTTCAAATACCAGCAGGGTCACCATGGTGGGCAAGTTTCAGTGGGTTTTCCAGACTAAGACAGACCAGGAAGAAGGACCTGGCCACCCAATCCCAAAATAAATGGCCATGAAAACCCTATGAAAAGCAGCAGAGCATTGCCTGATACAGCATCACAAGATGAAAGGATGGTGCGAAAAAGACCAGGCAGAGATCCACTCTGCTGTACCAAGGTCTATAGGAGTTGGAATTGGCTCAATGGCACTAATAAGAAAGGACAAAACCTGGTTCATTACAGGCTTTGAAAGCCCTGTTCTCTTCCTTTTTTTTTCAATTCCTTCCTTTGGGTGGGATTGGAAGGGTCAGTGGGTAGTCATTGCTCCTGGGCTGATGGGGATTGACACCCAGCCATAACCAATCACCTGGGATGCCAGTAAGGAGATGTTGTAGGGGAGGAAGACATTTCCCCTACCCACTGTGGGTTCTTCTGGCTGGAGAATGAATTAAATTCACATGAGACAGAATACCAGGAGAAAATTAAACAAAGCTTTATTACATGTATACATGGGAGAGGCTCAGGCAACCTGAGCAACTTGCCAAAATGGCCGAAGCGACTACCTTAAATATCCCCCTCAGCTAAAGACAAAGGAGGATGTTGGTGGTTGGGGGAGTCAGTTACAGTACGTTACCAGACAAGTACAGTAAACAGGATGCAGATTTAAATCCTTACCTATGGCATTGATTAAGAGTTTCTAGAGATAAGGTCATCCCCCCTTCTTCCAGGTACAGAGAGGGAGACACCTTTACAGATGGAGATTTCCTTTACAATGTAAAGGTCTCTTAACAAAGGGTAAGTAAATTCTACTTTTAAGAGTTGCTTTCCTGTCTGTAGTTTTTAAAAGTAACCAGCCCACAATAATCCAAATGCCAAAGAGACATATCTTGGGGTGGCCAATTCCAGTCCCCCACAATGTCATCTTTTTCTCTCTCAGCTTTCTGCTCAGCCTGAGGAAAAAGAGGTCAGAAACAGCCTTATTATGGATCCCCCTACTCCTCCCTTATCCATGCGCCATCCAGCAGGCTCCTAGCATTGCTTCATAATGCTCAAGCCTGTAGCTCAGAACTTTGCTCTGAGGTCAGGGATGAAGCAGCTCAGCTGAGCTAACTGGGAGGAGAACCAAGAGACCCAGGAATCTAGGCCAGCAGACCAGGTTCCAGAGGTCATAGCACCACTGAGTCCCTCTGACCAAAGAGCTGAGATCCTAGGCAGCAGGCAGAGGCTTTGAGGAAGTGAAGATCCCCATGCAGGGGAGAAGCTCCCACACACCACAGTGCAGGCTGCATCAGGTCCTCAGGCAATGTGAGGTTGGAGGTCGGGTGCGGAATCCTCACCTCAGATCTCTGGGCCAGGGAGTCATGAGAGCTCATCGACAGGGTCATGGGAGGTCATCATGTCCATCCTTGCTTCCACATGGACCCAGCACCAGAAAGACCTGCGGCAGCCTCTGTGCTCTTGGTCTCAGTCTGCTGAGCTCCTGTGGAAGGAAGGGTGGCCCAGACCCTTCACAGAGACAGGTACTTGTCTTCTTGGTCCTGGTCTCCTACAGCCCTGACACCCTCCTGAGGAGTCCCAGGTTAGTCCAGCAGAGAAGACTCATGACTAATCCAGGGCAGACTGTGGCAGTGGCCTTAGTTATGTCCAAGGCATTTGAAAAAGACAGATGTTGGAGAGACCATTTCCAAACCTTTGGAACCAGACAGGATCCATGGAACACGTGACTTGGAAGGAGGCTTCAGACAGGATGGTAATATTTCAATAGACAGGGATGGGAGCAAGGAACAGGGAGAAGGAAATGTCATTCTAGACACAGGGATGTCAGTGAGCAAAGAGGGGCTGACCCAGGGGCTGAGGTTGTGGGGGGCTGAGGGTCAGCTGAAGAGTCTGGAGATGGCTAGTTCAGACCTTCCCACAAGCTTCACTGCTCAGACCCCACAGCAGCCCCATGAAGGAGGGTGGGAGCACACTGCTCATCCATTCTAACCACCAAGTGCCCCTATCCAAGACAGGGGAAGAGCAGAAGCTATTTTCCAAAGAATGTAACTCCCCACCTTGGGCCTCTGGAGTCATTTTCTGAGAAACAGAACACTTGAAAGGACCTGAAACAATAACAATTCCTCTTCCTGCTCCACAGGGAAGTGGGTTTGGGACCCATGGGGTGATGCTGAGGCTGAGGTCCATGTTAGCACAGGTGGCCAAGAACAAGGACTCTGGTCAGTATATAATGTACACTAGACACACTCCCCAACACAAACACACACTGCCCAACACCCCCAAGGGAGCCCTCCACAAGCTGCAAAGGAAGCCTCGGGCCAGTCCCTTTGTGGGCTCCAACCCACCCATGCTGCCTCCATGGACCCCTAACCCAGCCAGCACCAAGGCCCTCACTCCCTACTTTGTAATATGGTCAACACCTCTACAGAGTCTCCGCACTTGGTCTCATGTTCTCAGAAAGACACACAGTAGACGTTGTGGGGATTAACAAGCACCATCAGGAGGGTCTCCTTTGGGAAGCTTCAGGAGGATAGGGGTCAGGAGCCGAGTCAATGACAGGGAATGAACACTTGTCCTGCAGGGGTGAGGGTCTTGAGTGGGAGGGTAGCTTGGGGAGGTGGCAGGGGAAGTGGCATGGCCACATGTACCCAGGGAGTTGAGGACACAAAGGGCAGATCAGAGGCAGAAGAAGCTGGACTAGAGCTGGAAGAGGCAGATGTCTGCAAGGATCAAACTCAGCATGGAGGTGTCCTAGGAATGCTGATTCTCCTGCTTTCTCCAATTAAATTATCTTCATGGGCTGGCCTGGCTTCTGGACCTCACTGCAGACAGTAGTGAAAGGCTCCTTGCTTCTAGATGTCATTCATCTAGACCCTAGAAATGCAAGACAGAAGGTTCCTAGAACAGCTGCGGGATAGAGAGGCCCCAGAGGGACCATATGGAACCAATGCCGCTGACATGAACTGCATGGGAATTCCCGCAGAGTACCGAGCACCACACTGGCCCCAGTTGTAAATTTTCTTAGAAAATACCAGTGACTATCTGGAAAGAGTTAAAGACACAGCAGGGCCAGAAATGCCAAGACCCAGGCACCTGGGAGAACTGGGAGAGCCCAGTTGGGCACTGCTCCAAGCTCTCATCTTCTCCCTGCCCCCTCGAGACTCCTGCTGGCTTAGCTCTGCACAGTGGATGTCACCATCGTGGTTCCTGTGTTCCTCCTGCAATTCTGCACCTGAGTCATACATGGAGTGGAGCTTGAATCTGGGCCTTGGAAACCTGTACCCTCCCCCACTGCTATGAGCCCCAAGGCCACTCTACAGATCATCCCCTCCACAGGGACGTTCCCTGAGCAGTAAAATGCAGGAGAAAGGGAGCCGAGGGCCCAGTGGGGGAGGAGAGGTACTGAGCCAGAAAAGAGAAGTGCAACCTGCCTCTTTCAGTCTCCGTCATCTTCTTCCCAGTGTCTTCCAAAGGCACAGTCCAGCCCCGAGGATCAACAGCACGGCCACGATGGTCCCTAGGATGGCTCGTAGGGGGCCAACAGTAGCATGTCCATGTGAATCTGTTTCCCTCACACAAAGAGAGTGAAGAAAGTTAAGGCAAGAGGGAACTTGAGATACCCATTGCCAAGGAGAGATAGAGAGAGCAGATGGAGAAGTTTGAAGGTCCTGGGTCAGAAGCTGAAGAGGCAGGAGCATGGAGATTCATTCATTCAACCAGTTCCTGAGCTCCTGCTTGCTGCCTGGGATACTGAGATGGACAAGACTGGGTCCACGCCCTTGGAGCTCGTCACCCAGCAGGGAAGACTGAGAGAATAACAAAGTCTGCCAGCCAGAGGGATCACAGTGCAATAGAGGTTTACACCTTGCACATAGGTCTTCAGGGAAGGGCATCCCAGAGGAGGTGATGGGTAACCTGAGTCTTGAGGGAGGAATAGGAGTTTACCAGATACTCAGGGTGGGCAGGACATTCCAGGAGGGAGGAGCACCATATTGAGGACATGGCAGTGTCAAAGAGCCAGCCCCTGGGAAGTTGCCAGCACCCCACTGGGGCAGGCAAGAGAGGGACAGGGCAGGAAGGAGCCAGGCAGAAAGATCAGAGGAAGGCAGGAGTCTGCTCTCAGAGTGTCTAGTGGGTCACACTGAGTGCTGAACTTTATCTGAGGGTCCAGTACGGGGGTGCGGGTAGGGTCACAGGGGGTTTTCTGTGATGCTGACACATCAGATCCCTCCAGAAGCTCATGGAGGGTAGGTTAGAGGGGCAAGGCTGCACTCAGGGGTACCAGGTCATCCGTTCATTCAGTGGGACACTGTGTACAAACTGTGCCAGAAGCTGTGCTTGGCACAGGGATTCAGAGGAGAAGAAGACAGGACCCTGCCCTCAAGGTGCTCCAGGCTCTGGAGGAGACAGGTACAATACAGAGCATTGCCGCTCAGTAGGGGGCCAGGGACCCTCCTCAAAGGTGATGTTGGAGGGCAGGATGGCTACAGCCCCTGCAGGGCCCTGTGCAAAATGAGATGAGGAGCCCTGTGTTCAGAGATTGTCAGAAATTTCAAGATGGCCACCGCAGAGCTTTAAACCCAGCACAGCACTCTGCATTCCCTGTAGAGGACGGGTCGGGTGGGAGAGGTGCTGGACAGCTGCTGCCCACCAACAGAGGCAAGAGGTGAGAGGCACAGACGTGAGAGTCATTTAAGAACAGAAACAAGTTAGATGTGCACCCCCCGCCCCAGACTCCAGTAGGTCGTGACCAGGTGGGGGTGGTGCTGATAAACATGGTGGGGAGAAAAACCCAGAATCTTCAGACCCCAGTGCTCCCTGAGCTCCGACAGTGCCCTCCCCACCACCAATGGCAGGTTGTACTCACCACGGGCACAGACCTCCCCAAGGGCTGAGGTGACAGCTTTCTGGTCCTCAGAGTTGCTGACCACACAGGTGAGGCTGGCATTGGGCTGGTGCAGAGGCAGGCTCACAGCCAGGGTCCAGGACTTGGGGGCTGGTCCTGGTGTCCCTTTCTGTTCCAGCTCCCCGGGGAGGCCCTTGCTTTCCCAGGTCACATTCAGGTCCTCTGTGACCCCAGCAGCCCTGCACTCTAAGATGATGCTGCACCAGCGTGGTGTGATGGACAGTGACTGGACCAGGATATGGGGAAGGGGCACAGGCTCTGCGGTAGGAGGGATGAGAGAATGGAGCCTCACATGAGTGGAGAACATTACAATTGCCACATTCTCACCCATTATCTCACCGAAGCTCTGTCTTCCTCCCTCTAGGAAGGGGAGACATTTTATAGATGAAATAGAATTTATCCAAAGCTAAATATGTAGTAAGAGACAAGAAAGAAGGGAGCCAATGAGTTAAGCCTTATGTGACTGCACTAGACTGAGCAAATCTTGAAGTCTCCCTCAAGAACATAAAGCCAGCACTCCAACTACCCAAGATCCTTCATTTTTAGAAAATGGGTCTTTCCTAGAAGGAGAAGTCGGGAGTGAAGGACTTGCCCTGGTCCAGGGCTCTCACTCTGCTTCTCCTGCTGAGATGATGCCTGGACTACACAGCCCACAGTGAACAAGAACATCTGTCCAGCTCTGGGAGTCCAGAGAAAGGCCCTATGCACCCAAAAGTGCAGACATTTCTGGAAGATGCGGTGGTAGCCACTAGGAATGACAATCCCGAGTGTGGTTAGAATGTGCCACTGAACTTGTGGTACACAGAGGAACAGAAGTGACAGGTTTACAAGCTAGTCATAGAAATCCCATGGGAACCTGAAGCTGTCAAAGCCACTCTCTGTAGGAGGGTATTTCTCTATGCAGAGGAGCTGTAGGATAAGAAAGAGGTGCTAAATGAGGTCTTCAGAAGTGTGGCAGGCTAGACTTGCTCCTACATCTATGGAGGCTCTTAGGGCTGGATTTTGTGAGCGAGGCTGGCCTCGGGCTGAGGCTGAGGAAGAGCAGAGGGAATAGGGAGGATGAACTACACGTGATTTCTGAATTACGGCAGGCAGAACAGTGCCCCCCGCCCAAAGATGTCCGCATCCTAATCCTCAGGACCTGTGAATATGTTAGGTTAATGGCAAAGGGGAAGTAAGGTAATAGATAGAATTAAGGCTGCTGATCAGCTGACATTAAAATAGGGAGATTATTCTGGATTATCTGGTTGAGACCTATGTAATCACAAGGGTCCTCAAGAGTGGAAGAAGGAAGGAGAGTTCAGAGGAGGCAATGTGAGGAGGACTCGTCCCACCATTGCTGCCTTGAAGACAGACAAAGGTGGTCAAGAGCTAGGAATGCAGTCAGCCACTAGAAGGCGGAAAAGGCAAGAAAGTGTTTCTCCCCTGGCTCCTGCAGAAAGGAACACGCCCTGCCAACACCCTGACTTGAGCCCAGTGAGACCCGTGTCTGACTTCTGACCTACATACAGCACAGCAAGATAATAAACTTGTGTTGATTTAAGCCACCAAGTCCCCCTTATCACTGGTTTCATTTTCTGCAGTTTCATTTACCCACAGTCAACCAGTCTGAAAATATTAGATGGAAAATTTCAGAAACAAAAAACTCATGTTTTAAATTGCATGCTGTTCTGAATAACGTGTTGAAATCTCGCATCATCTCACTCCCTCCCACCTGGGATGTGAATCATCCCTTTGTCCGGTGTATCCCTTTGCCCAGTGTAGCTGTATGGGCTACCCACCCGTTAGTCACTTAGTAGACGTCTCAGCTATCAGATGACTGTGGCGTTATTCCAGTGCTTGTGCTCAAGTAACCCGTATTTTACTTAGTAAGGACCCCAAAGCACAAGAGCAGCAGTGCTGGCGATTCAGATAGACCAAGGAGAAGTCATGAAGTGCTTCCTTTAACTGAAAAGGTGAAAGTTCTTGACTTCATAAAGGAAGGAAAAAAATAGAATGCCAGGTTGCTAAGATCTACAGTAACTTTTACTACAGTGTGCTGCTCTAATTGTTCTTTTTTTTTTTTTTTTTTTTTGCCTTTCATCTTCACATCCCCCCGGTACGTAGTTGTATATTTTACTTGTGGGTCCTTCTAGTTGTGGAATTTGGGATGCCGCCTCAGCATGGCCTGATGAGTGGTGCTATGTCTGTACCCGGGATCTGTACTTGTGAAACCCTGGGCCGCCGAAGTGGAGCACACGAACTTAACCACCCGGCCACGGTGCCAGCCCTAATTGTTCTATTTTATCATTACTTATTGTACATCTCTTACTATGCCTCTTTTATAAATTACACTTTATCATAGGTATGTATGAATAGGGAAAACATAGTATATATAGGGTTCAGTACTACCCACGGTTTCAAGCATCCACTGGGGTCTGGAACGTATCCCCCACGGATAGGGAGAACTACCGTAATGTGTTCTAGCAGCAATAGAAAACTAACACATAAATAAGTCAACTTAATCCTCTAAAGAACATTAAATGTTATGGCAAAAATTTCATTTCCCCCAAACTTCCATTTTCCTCTCCCAAAACACTGAAGTGACTTTATCCCTGGTGTGAATCTCAGCTCTGCTCCCCATTTGTGCTGAACCCACTTATCCTAATTTCAAGGGAGAAAATAGAGCCTGAAGGCTGGCATTGGGAAGGAGTGCTGCAAAATGGGGCCCGTGTGACACTCTTAGGTACAAAAGAAGGTCATAGCCATGGGATTGAGGTGAGGGGGTGTCACGTACCATAGACAGTGAGGTAGAAAATCTGGCTAGATTCCATTCCCCCAGTTAAGCTGGCTCGAGCCCGGTACTGCCCACTGTCATCACGCGTCAAGTTCTCAATCCTCAGGGACGTCATGTTGGGCACATGGACCCTCTGCTTGTATTTGTCCTCAAGGCAGACCCAGGTTAGAGTCCCTTCTGACCCATTATGGACTCGTAGGATGACTGTGTAATTTACGTCAGGGCCAAAGCCCCACGAGATCTCCTCCAGCTTGGTTCCTGGTTCCTTGATCACATGAAACAACACAGACCCTCCATGGATCTCCTTCAAGGGAACGTGGACTCCAGAATCCTGAACTCCAGCACCATGTGCTCCAGAACTCTTGACCCCAGTGCTGCAGACACCTAGGGCATTGGGAACAGGAACGTGAGTGTTTTTTGATCAAGGATAAAAGAGAGAACCACAGAACCCATCTTTTTAATGAAATCCTTCCAATACACTCCCTTGATTCTTGGAAGGCAGCCTAGTACAAAGAATTTGAAGCAACTCTGGAATCAAGTCCTGGTTTCAGTGCAGTGTAACCTTAAACAGGTTACTTAAAGTCACTAACCTGCAGTCAGGTTCTATACCTGCCTCAAAATGATAGTGTGAATTAAATGAGCTCAGGGATCAAAAGTACCAGCACATTTTCCAGCACAGACTAAGTGCATATCTGTAGGAGGCAACTTCTAAAATTGGTCCAACGAGCCCTCCTTCTTCAGCTTTACACCCTTGGTAACCACCTAGCCCTGGAGTGTGGTCTGACCTGGTGACTTGCTTCTAAAGAACAGGATACAGCAAAGGTGATGGGATGTCACTTAGCGATGTGAGCTTATACAAGACTGCGACCCGTCTTTCTCGCACTCTCTCTCTCCCTCAGTCTGATGGAGCCAGCTGCCATGTTGTCAGCTGCCCTGTGGAGAGGCCCACACAGCGAGGAACTGAGGGCAGCCTCCAGCCAACAGCCAGGGAGGAACTGAGGCCCTCAGTCCAACAGCCACAGGAACTGCATCCTATCAGCAATAACACGAGTGAGCTCGGAAGCAGATTCTTCCCAGCTGAGCCTTGAGCTGACTGCAGCGCCCCCCCACCCCCACCCAAGGCCTTGATTTCACTCTCAGAGACCCTGAGCCAGAGAACCAGCTAAACCACCCCTGGATCCTGACCCACAGAAGCTGTGAGGCTGTACATGGTATTGTTTTAAGGCACAAGTTTTCGAGTAACAGGTTACACAGCAATGGATAACGAATACAATAACAAGGTTGCTCTCCCTTCCCCTTCCTTCCAGGCAGTGTAGTAGTCAGGACGGGCTGGGCTCTGGTAACAAATAATTACAGTGCCTCAGGGTCTTAGAAAAGGGGAGTTTATATCCTACACCACATGTCCCCTGAGAGAGGGAGGGAGGGGACCTGTCACACGTGGTGGAGGCTCCACCACCTTGTAGCTGCACCACATGAAATCCACAGTGTCCTCACAGCCTCTCAGTCCCACCTCAGAGGATGTTTTATTGAAACGTGCTGAGGGGTCAGACTGGGTGATCTAGTACAACAGGTGGTCTAAAGCTTGGACTTCAGAGCCAGCGAGACTAAAGTTGAGGCCAGGTCTCCATTTCCTGGCTGTGTAGGCTTGAACTGTTATTGAACCTCTCGGCCTTCACTTTCTCACCTGTGAAATGGAAAGGATGACAGTGCTCACCTCACAGAATTATTGTGGGGATTTAAGAAGATAAAACTCTCAGCACAGTGCTCAATAATTGATCCATACGTGTGTTCCATCTCATTATGATGATGATGATTCTTGACCAAGCCTACCTGGGATCAGAGCCAGACATTCCCAGGTCCGAGGGTGGTGCCCTTTCCTCTCCCCTAGCTGCTCCTCTAAGGGGTCTCGCCCTGGATACAGGGCTGGGCTCAGACACCCGTGGGTGAAATCCCATAGGTGGCTGTAGGGAGTCGAAGTCCAGCCAGGGCCTTCTTGTTTACCAAAGGCCCCAGACTGAAAGGAAATTTATCTCTGTGTCCACAGCAGCTGGATTCCATGGCCACTGTCAAATCCCATCTTAGCAGATACGGGAGGACATCTGTGCTACAGGGGACGGTGGTAAAGATGGAGGAAGGACAGGCTACATGTTATCCCAAGCTTGGGTTGAAAAAATTACTATTATCAACTCTATTTGGTGTGGGCATTTTCCCCTTTCTTTAGTGAGTTGCTTTGTAATTGTAAAGGCATTATGTGTTCATAGAAAACTATTATATGGATTATGGAGTTGATTCAAGTAAAAATTCAAAGAATGCCTCGGCACAGAGGTAAGTACTGTTATTGATGTGTATCCTTCCAGATTTTCTCTATGTAACCACAATTGCCATAAACCCTGTAAACACAGGGCACCTGTTTGTACATTCATTCCAGCATTCTGATGGCCTGTGTGGGCGTGGCCTCGGACTCTTCCTTTGAACAGGCTGTGACAGCCTCCTGGTTCCCTCATTAATTAATGAATGAAATAAAATCACTCTTTAACACCTCAGTCAATCACGGCATTCTGAGTTAATCTCATGTTGAAATATGCAATTTGGGGTACAACAATGTACACTAACCATAAGCGCTCTATCTAACCTGGGGCTCAAAGGAACATCCTGTTCCAATGGGGAAATGTGCAGATGGACGAACTGAGAGACAGCATTTCAGTCTCCAGGGAGGCACCTTCCTAAGGGATTTTCACAGTAATTCTGACCAAATTATGTTTATCTATTCCCCCCTCCCCACCCCCAGCATTTGGTAAGATGGGGTCAGCACCAGGGGAACAGAGAAAAAGAAGCTGATATTTTCGGCATCACAGACAGAAACTGAGAAGCTCTGGCCGAGGTTCTCAGTCACTGCCTCTGAACAGCACAGCTGCAGCGAGCTTTCCTGAGCAGGGTTTGCAGATGGAGTTCCACACACTGTGGCGAAGGAGATGATGTCCTTCCAGGTGGTCAGAGATCCCTCTTGGGAGCAGAGACACAGAAAACAGAGGGCAAGGTTGGATCTCAAAGATAAGGCTTGAAGAGGAGGATTCACTCCTTCCTTGGAGGGCTGAGGAGGTGACCACAGGGACTTCCTGGGGTCTTCTCTTTGAAGGTGCCCTAAACAGGCTCACCAGCTGGCAATCACTGTCAGGCCACTTGAGTAGGACAGGACAGGATGAAGAGACAGAGCAGCGGCCTTGAAGTAGCCACAGGAGAGACCTGTCTGGGTGGACTCAGGAATCTCATCCCCTTAGAGGGGATCTGCCTAGGCCCTCCTTTCACAGAGGAGGAGGCTCCCTGGTGGGTGATCTTGTCGTGGGTCACGCAGGGCAGAGCCAGACCTGGAGCCTGGGTCTCCTTTCTGCCCACCCAGGGCTTCTCCCCTGCAGGAGCTGCCCACCAGCTCCCCCACCCTTTCCCTGCCCTCCCCAGGACTCCTCCGTGCCAGCACTGCTGTCTGATCCCAGGATCTGAGCAGGTCCCAGAGTCTCACCCTCCAACTTCCCTCTCCCGGGAAAGGGATGCAAGACTTACAGGGGTAGCGGAGCAGGGGCTTCTGGCTAGGGGAGGGTTAAACAGCAGCCCAGCCTGACTCCCCACTTTCTAGAGAGGAGGGACCCAGGGAGAGAGGAGTCTCAGCCCTCAGGCTGCAGGGAGGATTGGCCCCTGAAGCTGCGTGGGGAGCACCAGCTGAGAGGAAGATGGACGAAGACTTAGAAAGAGAAGGAAGGCAGCAAGAGCTCTCTGGGCCACAAAGGATGTAATCCTGAACAAGGAAATAAAGCCATGGGAGAGCATGCTAATAAACAAGCTAGAGTTCAAATCCAGTGAAATAACATAAAATTTAACACTGAAAAATCACCATAAAATGTTGTCCATTTTTGTGACACTTCCTCCTTTTTTTCTTCCTCCATCCTTCTCTCTCCATCTCTGTTTTTCTTCCTACTATTATCTTCCAAACCCAGGGCCTATGGAGAAAGCTGTATATAATTCAACATATTTCTCCATTTAAATAAATTGAAGAGGTGGAGAAAACTGACATTTTACTGTTGACACTACATTACCTGGTTAAAGGGGTCTAATGCAAAGCTCATCACGAATTCAAGACAGCCTGTGTCCAAATGCTCTCTAATCCACTAAATTTAACATAATTCCCTGCAAATTCATATGTGGCTGGGATATTACAACAAGAAAATGTAGTAAACCTTTCACAGCTTTAACCTGAATTCATAATTCACTAGTTATTATTATTTTCCCATTAGTTCTTTCTTTAATTTCATTATACATAACATAACATATACATAACATAAAACATAAAATCTCCGATAAAGTCATACATGAGATACTCGGGCTTCCTTAGGACAGTCTTTTTTTCAGTTTCCTTTTTGGTTAACCCTCCCCCTCTCTCCCTCCCCCTCCTTTCTCTCCTCCTCAAGTTCACTCTCTCTGGAAACCCACCTTAGCAGTCTGCTGTTTCCTTCCACGTTTTCTCCATTTATAAACATGTGGGCACACAGACACCCTTAAATTTTGAAGGCTCCTGTTCATTTACAAAATTAGATTTCATGGTATTCATCCTCCTGCATCTTGCTCGTGGAAATCCATGCCTCTGAACTCATGGAAATTGGAAATCCCACCCGACAACTGGTACATTTGGTTTTTTATCCTCCGTGTTATCCCATGGTACAGATAGCCCTCAGTTTGTACAATGATTCCCGAACTGCTGGTGCCTCCTGTGTTTCCAGGGTTTGTCTCTAAAGAACTGCTTTCAGTCCGGGGTCTCCAGGACCTGAGTCACATTTGTCAGTGGAGGGAGATGAAACCCACAGGCAGGAAAAAGGCATCCTCCTAGAGGATTCACTTTACACTAAGATAAATGCTTCCTAACATTTAAGATGAAAACTAACACTGTACTGGAATGCAAAATTCACAAGTAATTTGAAGTTAAAGGTGAGACTCCCAGGGACTCTCTCCTTGGTGCTTGGAGCTGAGCCCCAAACCCAGGCACAGAGTGCTCGTTCACTCTCCCTTTTCAGAAGAGAAGTCCAACAAGTCCAGACTGGAGTTGGTTCCTCCAGTTCAGGCACAGGGCTGCCAGGTCAGCCCCTACTCTACAGGACAGCTGCAGAGGCTGGCAGGGCCTCTCTGAGTTCCACACCAGGGGTACCCCGTTCCCACCCTCTTTGTCCCCAGGAGCAGCTTCTTTCTATGTCTCCATCCCTCTCCCCAGGCAGCTCCAGGCTCTCCTGGCTTCCCTGTCATTGCAGCAGAAGTGGCCTCACCTCCCTGTTAATGGTCCCCTTAATACGGCCAAGGTCGCCCTAGCTCAGGTTTTCCAGACTCCCCACAACCAAAATACCATTGGTTCTTTCTGTTCACCCATGGACAGTGCATTTTCTAAATTATAAGAGTTGTTTGGTCTTTTGTTCACCAAAGACAGCAGACAGGAAAGGGAGAACCTGCCCCCCTGCTCCACCCTGCTGCCCTCCCTCCCAGGAGCCCAGGCCACTCACTGAGGAGGAGGCTGCTGAAGCCCAGGAGCCAGGAGGCCCAGCAGAGGCGGGGGTCTTCTGAGCAGGGCCCCATCGCAGGCTGCCTGCCAGCCTGTCCCACTGCAGAGGAAGCATCCAGGAGTCAGAGACAACAGCAGAGGGAAAGCTTCACTCAGACAAGCTGCTTATGCTCTTCCCTCCCCAGGGGCGGAGCAAAGTGTTAGTTCTGGGATCGCAGCCCAATAGTTAGAGTAACTCATTCAGCTCTTTCATATCATCCCCAGCACCTACAGTAGGACCTCGATCATGAGTGCAGAATCAATTATAAACAGCCTCACTCTATGATATGCCAGGCACTGTGTTGGAGAGACCCCTCCCTGTGGCAAAATGAGCTCAGTGATCTCACCCTTTCCACCCCTACACCCACTGGAAGCCCTCCCCTGCTTCTCCCGTCAACAGCCTGCCCCAGGCAGCCCTGCCCACCAGTGCCAGTGTGGTCAGCTCACAGGTCACTCTGTTACAGCCAGGCAGGACTAAGCCTCTCCCGTCCTCTGTCCCCATACCATTGAATGAGTCAAATTTTCACTCAGATTTTCCACAAATTTCAATTGTCAGTCACCTAAGTTAGAAGCTCTGAGCAAAAAAGCAAAGCTCTTTGTGTGAAGTGTCAAATCCCCACACCCCCAATGCACATGTTGCCGTTTGCCTATTGCTTGCACCTACATGGCTTTCTCAGCGGCCACTAGTGCTAGTGATGCTCCCCACACAGGGCGTAGACTAACCTCTACAGAAACTGACAGGCTCTTAGCTGCATCACAACCAGGCTTTTCCTCTAAGCCTCTGCCAGCCCTGCTCCCGCTAACACAGAGCAGCAGGGACAGAGACTCACACACTCCTCCTGGCCACAGCCTCTGCTGCCTCAGACTCGTCGTCCCTACTGAGGGTCAGGCCCCAGACTCTTCCCCCAGACTAGATATTCTGCAACATTGAGAACTCTTGCCTCCTCTACCTTAGGGGACCAGCGCCATCTTCCTAACTCCTGGGAAGTGCCTCCTTCTCCTCCCCATTGAGGCTTCCCCCTCAGCTGCCCAGGTAAAACACCCCAAGGCTGGAGCTGCAGCACTGGCCCCATGACCGTGCACTCAAGGTAGTCAGGGCACTGCGTAGTAACCCATTTTTTGGATGCAAAACTCAAGACCCAAAGGGTTGCAAATCAAGGATCAGGGTCTGGACTCTTAACAACAAACTCTGGAAAAAAGACCCCAACATCACAGTTGCTGTCCAATCCTACTATGTGGCCTCAACAAGTCACCTGATTCCAGTCCGTGTGTCCCCTAAACTGCTCTGCAGCATCCCAGACAAGAGAACATTCAACACTGGCTAGATTCCCCCAACCACACCTTGTAATGAGGACATTACTTCAAAGGCTATGCGTGAGTCCTGTGGTCAGAAACTTCTTATGTGGAGACAAAATCCAGGCAGCTTCTCCACTGGTCACTCTCAGGGTGACGGGGAGCAAGTCTCTTAGGTCCCCCTCCCCCATGTCCCTACATCTCTTGTGACAGCACTCTTCATGTGAGAACTGTTGGGTTATACAAACCAATTGCTTAAGGGGCATGGAGAGGAGGAGCCTAGAGACAGGGAACCAGCAATGCAGGTGCAGGCCAGGGACACTGCAGAGAGCCAGACAGTAGACTTTTTCATGCTGGCAAAGCATCAGGGAGTTTTTAAAATCCAGATATCTAACCTCATTTCTACATCCCAGCCATCCTGTGCCAAGGTCTAACACACAAACAAGCACACACGCCAGCCACAGAGCCTTTGGTAAGAATGTGCTACACACAACTACCTGATGCCAGGAACGTTTTGGAAATTAAAGGAGGGCACACCTGGATCTACAGCGGCATGATGCGTGTGTCAGGAAGGGCCAGGTAGGAGAAAAATGTAGAGTTTAGTGAGCTGAGCACACAGGAAGAACGAGAGACCTGAGAGGTGACCAGGAGAATGAGGTTATTCTCTGATTCGTAGGAATCAGAAGTTCCTGCAAATTCACAGGAATTGTAGGGAATTCTCCAGACCTCCAAGGGAGTTGGTGGATGGTCATGTCTATTTTACTTGAATTCCAAAGGGCAGGACACAGAGTTGAGAGAGGGTCATGTGAAAAATACATTTATTGCATATCTACTCTATGCCAGAGGCTTTCCATGTGTTCTTTCAACTAATCCACAATATATGTTTAATTAAATCCTCAAAACACCATATTATCTAAGCATTACACCCACTATGAAAAGCGAAAGGTGAAAAGTGAACAGTGAAAGTCCAAGGAGATTAAATAACTTGTCCAAGATCATATTTTAAATAAATGACAATGTGCTCACAAGCAGACAATATCATCCCAGCCATGGATATGCCCTAGAGGAAAGGGAGAGTATAGATTCTGAGAAATTCAAGTCACCACTGTGAAAGATCCTGGCAAGAGAGAGATTGGCCACTTTATGATGTGAGGGGAACGTGTATCCCCAGGAGGAGGGCTGGTGGTTAGGTAAAGGAGAGTTTGGAGGTGAGGGTCTGAATTATGCTTTTCCCTGACCGCCCTGCCTGAGTGGAAGAGAAGAGCCCCTGCCCAGCCATGAGAGACTTGCAGTGGAGCAGCAGGGCAGCCCCAGAGCTGGACTGGAGATGGCAATACAGCAGCTGGTACAGATTAGTCATCACTGTCCATTTCTTCTTCCTTCCTGCTTCCTCTATAATCCAACTAATTATTCGCTGATAAAAAATTGTTTTAATTAATATTTTTATTTAAATTATATAGAGCTAAATCTTTAGAAAGTAATCACACAATAATATTTAATGGGTCATTCAGGGAGACATATTTAATGCTGAACAACTTTAGCCATAATTAGAAAACAATGAACAATTTACAATGTATGTTAAAATGGGAAGGGTAGAAAAAGTCAGAGTAAGGACCTTCAAAAATTCTCTACTTCACAAAGGCACTGAGAAAACTGGCCTACTTTTTACAGAACTTTTTCAGAACACTGGAAATTAACTAATGACTTGAAATATGGCTTAAGTGCAATAAGAATGGGGAGGTTTGTGGTGTTTTAACTCTCCTTCATCAATTCTCTGCTCTCTAGCAGCACTGCACACTTGAAAAATAAGTGTCTGTATTCTTGGCGAACACCAGCAGCCTTGCAGCCACCAGAGAGAACCCTTTCAAAGCCCCATTCCCAGTAAATTGTTATGATTTGACAGGTCTGGGGGTATCCCTGAAGACGCCACTTGCAAGAGAGTCTGTATTTGACTTAACTTGGAGCTCTTCCACAGTGAACACTCCTTTACCCAGCAGAATTTGACAAAAGCAATTACAGGCAATAGGCTAACTTCAGGGCTGCCTGAGGTAGTGGATAACAATTGATGCAAATAGACTAATTAAACTTTATAAGGGAAACCTGGAGAATGAGATATCCATAGAAGATTTGAAAAGCTTTGACATACTCCTGGAATTTAGAAGTCTAAGCACACGCATATGGCTGTGGGCGTGTCAGAAAAGGCCTGAGAAGGCCTTCAACATTACCTATAGTTAACACTGGGGCTCTGTGCAAGCTGAAATTGAAGTCTAAAGGCACAGTTGTCAAATGCCTGGATGAGTACGGAAGACAAGTCCAACATGCCCACAGAAACCTTCCCTCAGAAAAGACTAGGAGACTTATTGGGCCTGGGAATTTAAGGAAATCTCTGCACAACATTAGCTGACAATTAGGCTAAATGAGCAGAAACATTAGTAGCCACACACAACAAAGAATGCAAATGAGCAGAATTCGTTCAGAAATGCAACTAAACAAACAAGAAAAACTACAACAAATAGCAACAACAAGAAGCCCTAGAAAGGAAAGAAAATCTGCTTTTCAGAGATGCCACATTACATCCTTTTAAATGACTAGCTTTCAACAAAAAAATAAGATTTACCCAGAAACAGGAATATATGATACATTCACAAGGGGGAAAACAATATCTCTAGAGAAGCACAATCATAAGACTTACTTGACAAAGACTTTAAGTCAGGTGTTTTAAATATATTCAAAGAACTAAAGGAAATCATGTAGGAAGAAGCAAAGAAAAGTATAAGATCAATGTATCAAATGGGGAATATCAATAAAGATATAGAAATTGTAAGAAAGGACCATATAGAAATTCGGAGGTTGACGAATACAATAACTGAAGTGAAAAATACACTGGAAGAGCTCAGTAGCAGGTATGAGTTGACAGAAAAACAATCAGTGAACTTGAAAGCATGTAAATTTAGATATTCCAGTCTGAGGACTAGAAAGAAAAAATAAAGAACAATGAAAAGACTCTCAGAGACCTGTTGGACATCATCAAGCATAGCACCAAATATCTAATGGATTTCTAGAAATAGAGGAGAAAAAGTAAGGAGCAGAAAAAATGGAGAAATGTTGGCAGCAAATTTCCCAAATTTTATTTTTTAAAAACCCACTAAACTGCAGTCAAGAAACTCAATGAACTCCAAGTAAGTTAAACTCAAGAGATCCACATCTAGACATATCAGAATCAGATTATCAAAAGATAAAGATAGGTCTGGTTCAAGATAGATGTAGGAGGATGCTGAAATCACATCCTCCCATGGACACACCAAATCTACATCTACTTATGAAACAATTTCCTCTGGAAAATATAAAAAACTGGTTGAATGGCTCCTACACATTGGGGAAAGGAGAAAAAGTCCACATAGAAGTTGGTAGGAGAGGCTGAGTCACAATCTCACATAAACCCCACCCTTGGCAAGCAAACCCATGATCAAGAGGGAACCCACAACCCCTAACTTCTCCCTGAGGAGTGAAGGGTTTCAACCTCATATCTGGAACCCTAGCTTTTGAGACTTTCACCTGACAAACAAGCCATACAATATTTCACATGGAACAAACAGGGCTTGCACACATGAGACTCACAAGGCCGCAGTGAACTGAGGAACAGTTCTTAAAGGGCTCATGCGTGAGGACTCACATCCCACCAGGGACCAGTACAGAGACAGCCAAGTGCCCAGACTTTCTATGAAAGAGGCTTATTTGCTTATCTTAAAGCCTTGCCCTGAGGAGCATGTATCTAATTTAACACACATCTAGAGGCTTCTGAAACACTCGTCAAAGACAGAGGCCAGCAGGCGCCATCTTTGCACTCGCCATCTGCCTCAAGGTTGCCAGTATCCCCCAGAAAGAAGCTTGTACACTCATCTGGCACCCCGATTTTTGCAGCTGCCACCCACGGGATACCTCTAGATCACCTGGCTCTCATGGCAAGTGAGACTTATTCTTGTGGGTCCCACGGGACTGTGACAAATGTAGAAAGAGTTCTTAACCAGCTACCACCATCAGGGCACAGTGAGAAGCTATAGACTGAGGCCTGCAGTCTTTCTGTGAAAGAAGCCTATTAGCTTATCTTCACAGCTGCAGCCTGAGGGGCAGGCTTCCAATTAGACACACATTTAAGTGCCAACTATAATCTTCTCCAGACAGCTTAGAGGGCAGCTGTTATCTTTGCAGTGCCCTCTACCGTGATCCAGAGCTCTGGTATCTCCCGGAGGGGAGCCTGTACATGCGTTCTGTTCCCAATTTTTACTTCTGGTACCTAGTATTTTTGGCTGCTGCCCAGGGTACGCTCCTTGATTACCTGGCTCTGGTGGCAAGTGGGGATTGCATTTGTGGGTCTCATAGGACAATAACAAAGGAAGAGATAGTTCTTGCCCTACTATCAATCTTAGAGGACAGCACAGAAATAGCAGACTGAAAGACATCCCAGTCTTTCTGTGAAAGACACCTATTTGCTATTCTTGGAACTTCAGCCAGAGGAGTGGGCTTTGGGTTTGGCACACATCTAGAGGCCTACTAAGGTCCTCTCCAGGGATGAAGGCCGGGTGGTACCATCTTTGCACTCTCCCTCTGCCTCACTCCAGGTCTCTATTATCTCCTGGTGGGGAGCTTATGCGCTTGTCTGGCACCCTGATTTTTACAGCTGCCACCCAGGGTATGCCTCTTGATTACCTGGCTCTGGTGGCTAGTGGGCCTTACACTTATGTGTCCTGCAGGACTATAAAAAATAGAAAAACAGTTCTTAAACCAGTATCCACCCCAGGGCACAGCACAGAGACAGCAGATTGAAATGCAGCCCCAGTATTTCTGTGAAAGAGGTCTATTAGCTGATCTTCATAGGTGTGACCTGAGGGGCACTCTTCTAACTAAACACACATCTAGGGGTTGACTACTAACCTTTCCAGAGACCAAGGAGGCTTGTGGGTGCCATCTTTATTAACTCCCTCTGCCCCACCCCAGGTTGTCAGTGTCTCCAAGATAGGAGCTTGTGTACACATCTGAAACCCAGCTTTTGTGTCTGCTGACCAGAGGATATATTCATAGCCTGGCTCTGGTGGCCAGTGGGGCTTGTGTTCAAAGGTTTAATGGGACAGTAGCAAAGAAAGAAATAATTCTTAACTGGCTATCACTCCAGGGCTCAGCACAGAAAGAGCAGACAGAAATGTCCAACTCTCAGTTTTCTCCTGACAAAGGCACATTTGTATACATTAAAAGTGGTTGCTAGGGGCCCACCACTTGGCCCAGTGGTTAAAGTTCAGAGTGCTCCATACCAAGTGCCTGGGTTCGGTTCCTGGCCACAGACTTACACCACTCATCGGTGGCCATGCTGTAGCAGCGACACACATACAAAATAGAGGAAGATTGGCACAGATGTTAGCTCAGGGAAAATCTTCCTCAAGCAAAAAGAGGAAGCTTGGCAACAGGTGTTAGCTTATGGCAACTCTTCCTCAGCAAAATAAAAAAAGGGGTTGCCTGAGAGTTGAGCTTCCAATCAGCCTAAATCTAGGTGCTGACTGAGATCCTTCCCTTTGGGACCCTGACAGGACTTGGCACAGACTCTACTACTGGGAACCACTAAAAATAGAGTAGGTTATTAGGTTGAACACAAGGGTTGGAGAGACAACCAAGAGATAGGACAGGGTTGAATGACAAAGTTCATCACATTGTGATTCGGGTTTGACACCAAAAGCAAAGGCAACAAAAGCAACAATAAACAAGTGGGACTACATCAAACTAAAAAGCTTCTGCACAACAAAGGAAACCATCAACAAAGTGAAAAGGGAACCTACAGAATGGGAGAAAATTTTGCAAATCATATATCTGATAAGGGTTAATATGCAAAATATATGTAGAACTCATACAACTCAATAGCAAAAAAAAACCCACAAACAATTTGATTAAAAAATGGTCAGTGGAACTAACGAGACATTTTTCCAAAGAAGACATGCAAATGGGCAATAGGTACATGGAAAAGTGTTCAGTATCACTAATTATTAAGGAAAGGCACATCAAAAACACAATGAGGTATCATCTCACATATATTAAAATGGCTATTATCAAAAAAAACAATAAGAAGTGTTGGCAAAGATGTAGAGGTAAATAGTGTGGGGGTTCCTCTAAACTTAAAAACAAAACTACCATGTGATCCAGCAATTCCACTTTTGGGTATTTATCCATGGGAAAAGAAAACACTAATTCAAAAAGATATATGAATTTATATATGTTCATTGCAGCATTATTTATAATAACCAAGACATGGAAGCAGCCTAAGTTTCCATCAATGGTAAAGGGATAAAGAAGCTGTGGTGTATATACTAAGGAAGGTTATTTAGCCATAAAAAAGAGGGAGGTCTTACCATGTGCAACAACATAGATGAACCTTGAGGACATTATGCCAAGTGAAATATCTCAGAGAGAGAAAGGCAAATATCGTATGACCTTACTTATACATAGAATGTAAAACAAGTAAAAAGAACTCATCAATACAAAGAATAGATGGATGGTTCCCAGCCAGAGGCAAGGGTTGGGGGGTGAGTGAAATAGGTAAATGTGGTCAAAAGGTACAAACTAGGTATAAAGTAAATAAGTCTGGGGAGGTAATGTATAGCATGGTGAATATAGCTAATAAAACATTGTATATTTGAAAGTTGCTGAGAGAGAAGATGTTTCAAGTTCACATCACACACAAAAAAATTGTAACTATGTGTGGTGATGGATATTAACTAGATTTATTGTGGTGATCATTTCACAATTTATACAAATATTGTATCATATGTTGTACACCTGAAACTAATATTATATGTCAATTAAATCTCAATCTAAAAAAAGACAAAGACAAACAGAGATTGTTGAAAGCAGAAATAGAGAAGTTACTCATCACATACAAGGGATCTCCAATGAGATTAACAGCTGATTTCAGAAACCATGGAGATAAGAAGGTACTGGGATGACACACTTGAAGTCTTCAGAGAAAAAAATCTGTCAAACTTGAATTTACTATCCAGCAAACCTATTCTGCAAAAGTGAAGGAGAAATTAAGACATACCCAGACAATCAAAAACTGAGATTTTGTCACTAGCAGACCTGTCCTATAACAAATACTAAAGGAAGTCATTCAGGCTGAAATGAAAAGACACTAATCAGTAAATAGAATGCATATGAACAAATAAATAGCACCAGTAAAGATCATTAAATAGATAAAGAATAAAGAAAATAAGAATGGAATTTTTGTTGTTTTCCTTGTTACAGGGTTTTCTCCTAATGACTTAAAAGAAACATGCATAATGCAAAAATCATAAAGCTTCATTAATGGGCACACAATGGTAAAGACAGAATTTGTATAAGATTAACAGCACAAAGCAGGATGGAATATAGCTCTATAGGATCAAAGTTTTGTTTACTATTTAAAGGAACTTGGTATTAATTAAGTTATGATTGTAGAAATTAGGGAACTAATTTAATCCACACAAATAAAAAGTATTATGAGGAAATACTGTGAATAATTGTATGAAAAAAATTACATAGAGTATGGGCCAATGTCAAAAGTGACTTAAGGAGAGTGTCGTCAGCAACATGGCAGAGTGAGCTGTTCCCTTTGTCTCTCCCCCTTTGAACTACAACCTGACGGGCATGCATTGACCAATGGAGGAACCCCACACAGCACAACAGGGTGCCTGAGAGACACACAGCTATACATCTGAGGGGGAATTGACTGGCCTCCAAGAAGTGGTAGAGATAGGCGAGCACTCCATGCCCTCCACCAGCAGCCCTGTGCTTTCCAGCCTGGCACAAGCATCTCAAAAGTGGGAATGCACCACAGGGTGACTGTAGGAAGAGGCAGTAGCAGTCCTTAGCCCACTCATGAACACTTTCCTGGTGCTGGGGCAGCCCACCATGCCCCTGTAGCCCCAGGGAGTGGCCCTGACCTGGGCCCCATGAGTAAGCTCCACCCACAAAGCACAGAGGCCCAACAGGAGTACGAGCAGACACAGTGGCAGACCTTCATGGGAGCATGTGCACTCCTGGCCCATGCAGGCACCTATATTACCACTGAGCCCTTAAAGAGGGAATGCACCCCAGGGCAACTGTGGGAAGAGGCAGCGGCAGCCCTTAGCCCACTCATGATCACTTTCCTGGAGGTGGGGGAGCTCACCATGCCCCTGCAGCCCCAAGGAGTGGCCCTGGCTCACTCCCCACTAGGAAGCCACACTCACCAAGCACAGTCTACACACACACCCTGATACTCTACAGGCCAGTGCAAGCATCCATAGTACCTGCACAACTTCCTGCAGGTAGGGTGGGAACAGAAACACAGCTCCTGCTTCCCCTCAGCAGTAACAGGTGGAATCTGTGACCTGAGCTACCACAAATGCACCAACAAAGATTAGTTCATCAAACACTATGAGAAACTACAGCTCAGAAGAGAGGGAAAATGACAATTCACCAGAAACCAATCCTGAAGTCACTGAAATTTACAATTGAAATGACAGAAAATTCAAAATAGCCATCATAAAGAAACTCAAGTTACGAGAGAACAAAGAAAGACAGTTCAATGAGCTCAGAAAGAAAATTTTTATTTTTTAATATTGGCACCTGGGCTGACAACATTGCCAGTCATCTTTTTTTCTGCTTTTCCTCCCCAAATCCCCCCAGTATATAGTTGTATATTTTATTTACTTGTGAGTACTTCTAGTTGTGGCAGGTGGGATGCCACCTCAGCATGGTCTGATGAGCAGTGCCATGTCCAAGCCTAGGATCTGAACTGGTGAAATCCTGGGTCGCTGAAGCAGAGTGCACAAACTTAACCACTAGGCCACAGGGCTGGGCCCGCAGAAACAAAGTTATGGGTAGAAGGAATACTTCACCAAATAGATTGAAACTATTAAAAAATCAAACAAATTCTGGATGTTGAAAACACAATTAATGAAATAAAAAATAATCTAAAATCCTTAAGAAATAGAGCTGATGTTATGGAGGAAAGAATTAGTGATTTGGGGGATAAAAATATAGAAATGCTACAGGTGTAGGTGGAGACAAAACTAAGATTTTTTTTTTTAAATGAAGAAATTCTTCAAGAAATATCTGACTCAATTAGGAAAAGCAACATGAGGATTATAGGTATTCCAGAGGGAGAAGGGAAGGAGTAAAGAGCAGAGAGTTTGTTCAAAGAAATAATAACTGAGAACTTCCCAAACCTTGGGAAGGGATTGGATTTACAAATAGATGAAGCTAATAGAACTCCCAATTACATCAATGCAAAAGACCTTCTCCAAGGTATATAATAGTAAAACTGGCAAAAGTCAACAACAGAGAAAATATACTGAGGGCTGAAAGACAGAGGAAAATAACCTACAAGGGAACCCCCATCAGGCTGTCAGCAGATTTCTCAGCAGAAACCTTACAGGATAGGAGAGAATGGAATGATATATTCAAAGTACTGAAAGCAAAAGATTTCAGCCAAGAATACTCTATCTGGCAAAACTTTCCTTCAGATACAATAGAGAAATAAAAGCTTTCCCAGACAAAAAAAAAACTGAGGGAGTTCATTGTCACTAGACCTCCCCTATAAGACATGATTAAAGATGCCCTCACACCAGAAACAAAAAGGCAAAAGTCTACAAAGCTTTGAGCGAGGATATAAATAGACAGGCAAAATCAGAAAACTGAAGCTGTCTATCAGAACAGGGGGAAAAATACTCAATTATATCTTAAAAGATAACGGGAAAGAAAGTATCAGAAGTAACTACAAAAACTTCAACTTAGTCACAAACTCACAACATTAAAAACAGAATAATTTGTAACAACAATAACTTAGAAGGGAAAGAGCAAAGGGGTGGAATCTGCTTAGGTTAATGCAGATAAGAGACTATGAGAAAATGGACTATTTCTTCTATGAGATCTTTTATACAAACCTCAAAGTAACCATAAACAAAAAATCAGAGCAGAGCCATAATTCACAAAAAGAGAGAAAATCTCCTCAGAAAACTTCCAAAATGAAATGGCACTCAGAAATACAAAAGAAGAGAAACAATGGAAACAGAACAACTAAACCCAAGAGATAAAATTGCAGTATTAAGTCCTCACATATCGATGATCACTCAAAATGAAATGGATTGAATTCTTCAATCAAAAGACACACAGTAGCTGGATGTATTAAAAAACAAGACCCAACAAAATGCTGCTGCCAGGAAACACATCTCAGCCCTAAAGACAAATATAGGCTCAAAGTAAAGGGATGGAAGTTGATACTCCAAGTTTATGGCAAACGAAAGAAGCAGGTGTCGCCATACTTATATCAGACAAAGCAGACTTCAAGTCAAAAAAGACAATGAGAGACAAAGGGGGCAGTATATAATGATAAAAGGGACATTCCACCAAGAGGACATAACACTTATTAGTATACACACACCTCACACAGGGGCGCCAAAGTACATAAAGCAACTATTAACAGACATAAAGGGAGAAATTAACAGAAGCACAATAACAGTATGGAACCTCAACATCCCACTTACATCAATGGACAGATCATCCAGACAAAAGGTCAAGAATGAAATAAAAGATTTAAACAATTCACATTGTTCTCGAGTGCACATGGTTCATTCTCAAACATAAACCATACGTTAAGAAACAAAGCAAAGCTGAAGAAACTTAAGAAGATTCAAATCATCTCAAGCATCTTTTCCAAACACAATGCTATGAAACTAGAAATGGACTACAAGAAAAAAACTGGGAAAGTCATAAATATGTGGAAACTAAACAACATGCTACTGAACAATCATTGGATCAATGAAGAAATCAAAGGAGGAATTTAAAAATACCTGGACACAAACACAAATGAAAATACAACATACCAACTCTCATAGGATGCAGCAAAAGTGATCATAAGAGGGAAATTCATAGCAATATAGATCCACCTCAACAAACAAGAAAAATCTAAAATAGGTAATCTTAAACTGCACCTAACAGAACTAGAAAAAGAAGAACAAATAAAGCCCAAAGTCAAAAGAGGTAGGGAAATAATGAAAATCAGAGCAGAGGGGCCAGCCCGGTGGCAGAGCAGTTAAGTTCACACATTCCACTTCTCGGTGGCCTGGGGTTCGCTGGTTCGAATCCTGGGTGCGGACATGGCACTGCTTGGCCTGCCATGCTGTGGTCAGTGTCCCACACATAAAGCAGCGGAAGACAGGCATGGATGTTAGCTCAGGGCCAGGCTTCCTCAGCAAAAAAGAGGACGACTGGCAGTAGTTAGCTCAGGGCTAATCTTCCTCAAAAAGAAAATCAGAGCAGAAATAAATGAAATAGAGACTGAAAAAATCAGTAGAAAGGATTAATGAAACTAAGAGCTGGTTCTTTGAGAAGATAAACAAAATTGACAACCCCTTGACCAGACTCACCAAGAAAAAAAGAGAGGAGGCTCAAATAAAATCAGAAACTAAAGAGGAGAAATTACAACACATGTTGCAGAAATACAAAGGATTATAAGCGAATACTATGAAAAATGATATGCCCACAAATTGGATAACCTAGTAGAAATAGATAAATTTTTAAACTCATACAACTGCCCAAAACTGAAGCAAGAAGAAATAGAGAATCTGAATAGACCAATCACAAGAAAAGAGATTGAAGCAGTAATCAAAAATCAGAAGTCTAGGACCAGAGGGCTTCCATGGAGAATTCTATCAAACATTCAAAGAAGATTTAATACCTATCCTTTTCAAACTATTCTAAAAAATCGAAGATGATGTGTTTCCCAACTGATTCTATGATGCCAACATTACCCTAATACCAAAACCAGACAAAGACAATACAAAGAAGAAAAATTACAAGCCAATGTCACTGATGAACACAGATGCAAAAATCCTCAACAAAATACAGGCAAACCAAATACAGACATACACTAAACGGATCATACACCATGATCAATTGGAATTTATTCCACGGATGCAGGAATGCTTCAACATCTGCAGATCAATCAATGTGATATGCCACATTAGCAAAATGAGGACTATGAATCACATAATCATCTCAATAGATGCAGGGAAAGCATTTGACAAGATCCAACATCCATTTATGGTAAAAAATCTCTCAATAAAACGAGCATAGAAAGAGAGTCCCTCAACATAATGAAGGCCATATATGGCAAACCCACAGCCAACATCATACTTAACTGTGCAAAACTAAAAACCATCCCTCCAAGAACAGGAACAAGACAAGGATGCCCACTCTCACCACTGCTATTCAACATAGAATGGGAGGTTTTGGCCAGAGAAACTAAGAAAGAAAAAGAAATAAAAGGAATATAAATTGGAAAGTAAGAATTGAAATTCTCACTGTTTGCAGATGATATGACTCTACATATAGAAAACCCTACAGAAAACCGTTAGAAATAATCAACAACTACGGCAAAGTTGCAGGGTGCAAAATCAACTTACAAAAGTCAGTTGCATTTCGACACATTAACAACAAACTAGAAGAAAGAGAAATCAAGAATACAATTCCATTTACAATTGCAACAAAAAGAATAAAATATCTAGGAATAAACCTAACAAAAGTGGTGAAAGACCTATACACTGAAAAGTAGAATACATTGTTGAAAGGAATTGAAGAATACATAAAGAAATGGAAAAATATTCCATGCTCATGAGTCAGAAGAATCAACACAGTTAAAAGATCTATACTACCTAAAGCAATCTGCACATTCAATGCAATCCCAGTCAGAATCCCAATGACATTCTTCACGGAAATAGAACAAAGAATCCTAAAATTTATATGGAACAACAAAAGACCACAAATAGCCAAAGCAAGCCTGAGAAAAAAGAATAAAGCTCGAGGTATCACAATCTCAGACTTCAAAATATACTACAAAGCTACTGTAATCAGGACAGCATGGTACTAGCACAAAAACAGACACACAGATCAATGGAACAGAATTGAAAGCCCAGAAATAAAATCACACATCTATGGACAGTTAATCTTTACAAAGGAGCTGAGAACATACAAGGGAGAAAGGAAAGTCTCTTCGATACATGGCCTTGGGAAAACTGGACAGCCACATGCGAAAGAATGAAGGTACAACATTATCTTGCACCATACACAAAAATTAACTCAAAATGGATTAAAGACTTGAATGTAAGACCTGAAACCATAAAACTCCTAGAAAAAAATATAGGCAGTACACTATTTGACATTGGTCTTAGCAGCATCTTTCTGAATACCATGTCTATTCCGGCAGGGAAAAAAATGAAAAAGTTAACATATGGGACTACACCAGACTAAAAGGCTTCCGCAAAGCAAAGGAAACCATGAACAAAACAAAAAGACAACTCACCAACTGGCAGAAAATATTTGCAAATCATTTATCCAACCAGGGGTTGATCTCCAAAATATATAAAGAACTCATACAACTCAACAAGAAAAAAACAAACAACCCAGTCAAAAATGAGCAGAGGATATGAACGGACATTTTTCCAAAGAAGACAAACAGATGGCCAACAGACACATGAAACGATGTTCAACATCACTAATTATTAGGGAAATACAAATCAAAAGTACAATGAGATATCACCTTACACTGGTCAGAATGGCTATTGTTACCAAGACAAAAAACCACAAATGCTGGAGAGGATATGGAGAAAAGGGAATGCTAATCCACTGCTGGTGGGAATGCAAACTGGTGCAGCCCCTATGGAAAACAGTATGGAGATTTCTCAAAAAATTAAAAATAGAAATACCATATGATCCAGCTATCCCATTACAGGGTAATTTATCCAAAGACCTTGAAATCAATGATTCAAAGAGATTTGTGCACCCCTATGTTCATTGCAGCCTTATTCAAAATAGACAAGACTTCAAAGCAACCCAAGTGCCCTTCTACAGACGAAGGGATAAAGATGTAGTATACATATACAATGGAATACTACTCAGCCATAAAAAAGACAAAATCATCCCATTTGCAACAACATGGATAGAACTTGAGGGTGTGATCTTAAGCAAAATAAGCCACACAGAGAAAGACAAATACTGCATGATTTTACTCATATGTGGAAGATGACAAACACACAGATAAAGAGAACAGATTAGTGTTTGCCAGAGGGGAAGTGGTTTGAGGGGTGGGCGAAAAGGATAAAGGAGCACATATGTACAGTGATAGACAAAAATTAGACTGCTGGTGGTGAGCATGATGAAGTCTATTCAGAAATTGATAATTAATAATGTAAGCCCAAAATTACACATAATTATAAACCATCATTATCTCAATAAAATTAATGGAAAAAGGGTGACAAGAATAAATTGAAAATCTAGATAAACCTATGACAAGTAAAGAGAATAAATTTGTAATCCAAATGTTCCCTCAAAGTAAAGCCAGAATGGCTTCATCTTGAATTATACCAGTCATTTAAAGGAGAACTAATGTGAATCCTTCACAAATACTTCCAAAATATATAATAGGAAATGACACTTAGGCAGTGACCAACTCAGTCTATGAAGCCAGAATTACCCTGATGACCAACAAGAGAACGACATCACAAGAAAACTACAGACAAATATCCATATGACTATACATGCAAAAATCCTCCACAAATTACTAGCAAATTGAAATCATCAGCATATAAAAAATGATTCTACAACATGACCAAGTGGGATTCATCTCAGACACGCAAGATTCGTTCAACATAAGAAAATTAAGTGGTGTAATATGAGATATTAGTATACTAAAGGGGAAAAATCCACATGATCACCTCAGTAAAGAAAAAAAAGAGTATTTGACAAAATTCAACACTGTCTCATGAGAAAAGCCACTCAACAAGTAGGAATTGAGGAGAACTTGCAGAAGGTATTTACAAAAAGTCCATGTCTAACATCTTATTTAATGGTGAAAAACTGAAAGCTTTCTCCATAAGATGAAAAAAAGAGTGTCTGATCTCATCACTTGTACTCAACATTATACCAGAGTTTCTAGCCAGAGCCACTTAGGTAAGAGAAAGAATAAAATGTGCCCGTATTACAAAGGAAGATTTAAAACTATCTCTATTTGAAAATGACATGTTTTCATATAGAGAACATCCAAGGGAATCTATAAGAAACTGTTAGACCTAATAAGTAAGTTCAGTAAGGTTTCAAGACACAAGATGAATATGCACAAATTAGTTACATTTGTATACACTAGCAACAAACAATCCGAAAGTAAATTAGGAAAATAATTTCATTACAATAGAAAAAAGGAAAAAACTTAGGAATAAATTTAACAAAAGAAATGCAAGACTAGTGTACTGAAAACTGCAAAACATTGTTGAAAGAAATTAAAAAGTACATAAGTAAAAGGAATGGCATACCATGATTATGAATTAGTGATTTAATATTGCAAAGTTGGCAATATTCCCCAAATTGAACTAGATATTCAATGCAATCCCCATCAAAATTCCATTCTAATTTCTTTGGCAGAAATTGATAAGCCAGTCATAAAACGCCTTTGGGAGTAAAAGGGACTCAGAAGAACCAAAACAATCTTGAAAAAGAGGAATAAAAGTAGAAGACTCACACTTCATGGATTCAAAATTTACTACAAAGCCAAAGTACTCAAGACAATGTAGCATTGACATGAGAATAAATCATTGGAATAAAACTCGAAAGAATGGAAATAAACCCACACGTCAATGGTCAATTGATTTTCAGCAAGGATGCCAAGACAAGTCAATGGGAGAAAGAACAATTTCCAACAAACGGTGCTGGGAAGACGGGATAGCCACGTGGAAAAGAGTGAAGCTGCACCCTTACCTCAGACCATACACAAAAATTAACTCTAAGCTAATCAAAGACCTAATTATGGGAGCTAAACTCTTTAAAGAAACAGGTGAAAATATTCATGATGTTAGATTAGGCAATAGTTTCTTAGATATGACACCTCGAGTACGAGCAACCAAATTAAGAATAGATAAATTGGACTCCAATAAAAATAAAATGTTTTGTGCTTCAAAGGACACTGTCTGTCAAAAAAGTGAAATACAATCTAGAGAATGGGACAAAATATTTGCAAATCATGTATCTGCTAAAGGTCTAATATCCAGAATACATAGCCAGTCCTGGTGATCTAGTGGTTAAGACTCAGCGCTCTCACTTCTGCAGCCCAGTTTCATTTCCGTGTCAGGGAACCACACCCTCCATCAAACTGTAGTCATTCTCTGGTGGTTGCGTGTTGCTGTGATGCTGAAAGCTACGCCACCAGTATTTCAAATACCAGCAGGGTCACCCATGGTGGACAGGATTCAGAGAAGCTTCCAGAGTAAGATAGACTAGAGGACAAACCTGGCCACCCACTTCTGAAATACTCGGCCATGAAAACCCTATGAATAGTGGCAGAGCATTGTCTGACATAAGGCTGGAAGATGAGAGGATGGTGCAAAAAGAACGAGCAGGGTTCCACTTCCTTGTACACAGGGTCGCTAGGAATCAGAATCGACTCAACAGCACTAACAAGAAATCCAGCATACATAAAGGACTCTTGCACCTTAATAATAAAAAGACAACTCAATTTTTAAAAATTATGAAAGGATTCAAGTAGACACTTCTCCGAAGAAAATATACAAATGGCCCATAAACACATGGAAAGATGTCCCACATAGTTAGTCACTAGAGAAATGCAAATCAAAACTACGCTGAGGTAACACTTCATAGCCACTTGACACGGTCTATTTGTATTTTTGAATCAAAAAGTTGGAAATAACAAGTGTTGACAAGGATGTAGAGACACTGGAACCCTCACTCAATGCTGCTGGGAATGTAAAATGGTGCAGCTGATTTGGCAAACAGTTTATCAGTCCTGAAAAATGTTCATCACACAGCTGCCATATGACCGAGCACCCCACTCCCAGGTATACTCCCAAGAAAACTGAAAACATATTCAGACAAGAACTTAACATTGTTTATGATAGCCAAAAAGTGCGAATAACTGAAATGTTCAACTGATAAATGGATAATCAAATGTGATATATCAATACAGTCAAATATTTCATCTTAATTATTTTCTATTTCCTGCTTGTGCTGAGTTTAGTTTGCTCTTCTTTTTCTAGTTTCTGAAGTTGGAAATTTAGGTTATTGATTTAAGGTCTTTCTTCTCTTTTAATTAAGGAACTTACAGCTATAAATTTTCCTTTAAGTACTGCTTTCAGTATATCCCACAAGCTTTGGTGTGCTGTGTTTCCAGTTTTTTCCAGCTCAAAGTAGATTCTAATTCCCTTGTGATGTCTTCTCTTACTCTTTGGTTGTTGAAGAGTGTGTTATGTATTCTCCATGTACTTGTGAATTTGCCAAATTTCCTGTTGTTGTTGATTTCTAGTTTCATTTCATTGAGGTTGGAGAACATGCTTTGTATAATTTCAGGCTTTTTAAGTTTAATGAATGACGCTTGTTTTATGGCCTAACATATGGAGTTTTCTGGAGAATATTCCATATATACTTGAGAAGAATGTGTAAACCACTGAATAGTGAGCAGTTCTATAGACGGAGTGTAGTGTGTTCAATGATATCTGTTAGATCTAATTGGTTTTGTTTTTGTTTTATTGAGGTAACATTGGTTTATATCATAGATTTCAAACATACATCATTATAATTCGACTTCTGTATACGCCACATTGTGTTCACCACCAAAAGTCTAGTCTCCATCTGGCTCTGTACCATTTTGTCCCCCTTTACCCACTTCATCCTCCCCTCCAACCCCTCCCCTCCAGTTACCACCAATCTGTTCTCTGTATCTATGTGTTTGTTGTTGTTTTCATCTTCCACATATGAGTGAAATCATATGGTATTTGTCTTTCTCTGTCTGACTTATTTCGCTCAGCATAATACCCTCAAGGTCCAACCATGTTGTCACAAATGTCAAGATTTCATCTTTTTTATGGCTGAGTAGTATTGTATTTTGGACCACATCTTCCTTTTTTTTTTAGATTGGCACCTGATCTAACATCTGCACATAGTTGTATATTCTAGTTGTGAGTGCCTCTGGTTGTGCTATGTGGGACGCTGCCTCAGCATGGCCTGATGAGCATTGCCATGCCTGTGCCCAGGATCTGAACCGGCGAAACCTTGGGACACTGAAGTGGAGCACAAGAGCTTAACCACTCGGCCAGAGGGCCAGGCCCTGTACCACATCTTCTTTAACTATTCATCCATTGATGGGCACTTAAGTTGTTCCTGTGTCTTGGCTATTGTAAATAATGCTTAAATGAACGTAAGAGTGTATATATATTTTTTGAATTAGTGTTTTCATATTCTTTGATAAATACCCAGATGTGGCATAT
Source organism: Equus przewalskii (assembly GCF_037783145.1). Classification (NCBI taxonomy): domain Eukaryota; kingdom Metazoa; phylum Chordata; class Mammalia; order Perissodactyla; family Equidae; genus Equus; species Equus przewalskii. The sequence goes on from NW_027228757.1 coordinate 355,887, forward strand.
CTGGATCATACATTAGTTCCATTCTTAATTTTTTGAAGAATCTCCATACTGTTTTCCATAGTGGCTGCACCAATTTACATTCCCACCAACAGTGTATGAGGGTTCCCTTTTCTTCACATCTTCTCCAAAACTTGTTATTTCTTGTCTTTAATAATAGCCATTCCAACACGCATGAGGTGGTATCTCACTGTGGTTTTCATTTGCATTTCTCTAAAAATTAGTGATATTCAATGACTTTTCATGTGCCCATTGGTTACCTGTGTGTATTGTTTGGAAAAATGTCTATTCAGACCCACTGCCCATTTTCTAATCAGATTGTTTGTTTTGTTGTTGTTGAGTTGCATGAGTTCTTTATGTATTTTGGATATTAACCCCTTATCAGATGTATGATTTGTAAATATATTCTCCCCATCTGCAGGTTGCCTTTTCATTTTGTTGATGGTTTCCTTTGCTGTACAGAAGCTTTTTAGTTTGATGTAGTCTCATTTGTTTATTTTTGCTTTTGTTTCCCTTGCCTGAGGAGACATATTCAGAAACATACTGCTAAGAGCAATGTCAACGAGCGCACTGCCTATGTTTTCTTCTAGAATTTTCATGTTTTCAGGTCTTACATTCAAGTCTTTAATTCAATTTGATTGAATTTTTCTTTCCTTTTTCTCCCCCAAAGCCCCCTGGTACATAGCTGTGTATTTTTAGTTGTGGATCCTTCCAGCTGTGCCATCTGGGATGCTGCCTCAGCATGCCTTGATGAGCAGTGCCATGTTCGTGCCCAGGATTCCAACCAGTGAAACCCCAGGCCACCAAAGCGGAGCACATGAACGTAACCACTCAGCCACAGGGCCGGCTCCCTTGATTTAATTTTTACGTATGGTGTAACACAGTGGTCTAGTTTCATTCTTTTGCATGTAACTCTCCACTAATTGTTTTATATAATCTATTGTCTTCTATTTCCTTGATGATCTTCTCTCTAGATTTTCTATCCATTACTAAAATTGGGGTATTGAAGTCTCCTAATATTGTTATTGAATTGTGGAATTCTACCTTCTATTCTGTCATTTTTTGCCTCCTGTATTTTGGGCCTCTGTTTGTAGGGTCATATAGGTTTATAATAGTTATATCTTCTTGATGGATAGAGCATATTGTCATTATAAAATCTACTTCTTTGTCTCTAGTAACAATTTTTGTCCTAACATCTGTTTTGTCTGAAGACAGTATATCCACTCTAACACTTTTAGTTGTTATTTGCATGGCATAACATTTCCCATCTTTTTGTTTTCAGCCTAGTTGTATCTTTGAATCTAAAGCATGTCCCCTGTTGGCAGCATAGATATGCATCATGTTTTTTATTTTATTTATTCTGCCAATCTCTGTCTTTTAATTAGAACTATTAATCCATTTACATTTAATGTAATTATTAACATAAAATTTAGCTCTGCCATTTGTAAGGTTTACATCTGCCGTTTTTCTAAAATGTCTGTATGTCTTATGTATTTTTTGTTTCCTTATTCTGCTATTGCTAACTTCTTCATGTTAAACAGTTATTTTCTGTTGTACTATTATGTTTTCTTGTCATTTCTTTTACCACATATTTTTCCATTATTTTCTAACTGCTTGTTCTGCAGATTACAACTTACATATTTATTTATAAATATCTAGTGTGTATTAATACCACCTTAAAATAAATATTAATAGTATTTTAACATATATAATATTTACATAGGAGAATTCAATTAAATAGGCTGAATTTAGGATCAACATATCAAAATTAATAGGCCATAATACATCAGTTGTAACCAAATAGACATATAATTGAAGGGAAAAAGTTATAATTCACAAAAGTAAAATGATACCCGTTGTTAAATGTAATAAACATTTTGCCTTAACTGAAATCTGCTTCTCCCATTGCAGATCATTATCTCCCCCTGTGCCCCAGAACCTCTCAAGAAGAGGATGATCTCTTTATCACACCCACATACCTTAGTATAGAGAGGTGGTCAAGCCTTCCCTGCTTCTCCCTGTTATAGCCAGGTCACAATTCCTCCACTACATGTCAATTCCTCCATCCTTTGAGGATATATCTGACTATTTTACACACTAACTGCCACATCACAGTCATCCATCAACCATTCTCCTGATCACCTCTCATCAAAGACAGGATCAGATATTTTCTTCAGCCAAATTCCTGCACTCAGCATGGCATGAGTACCTATGTGTGTATCAATTAGAATGCTTGGCTTCAAGCAAAAAGAATGCCTCAGCTGTGACACAGCAGTCAAGAGCTACCACCGGCACTGTTCGCTGCAGAGCCATGTCTAACCTGTTAGATACGCTTTAGTAAAAAATCAATATCCAACAATCTGTCCCCCAATACCTGTGGATATGATGCTGCAGAAAATCCGGTGACTCCATGACTGGCCTTAACACAGAAACCGCAGAAACAGCAAAGGGGTGGCTTCTGTCTCACTTCTACCTTTCAAGCCCACCTCTGAAAATCACCCTGACGTCACAACCAGAACCCTAGCTGCAAGAGAACATGGGAAATGTGGGTTACCTCTCCTGACTCTGCAGTACAGGAATCCCACTGAGCGCCTGCATACCAAATCCACCACCATTTCTTCACCACCCTGCTAAAATTCCATGGATGGACTCATAAACACTCTGGTCAGTCTCCTAAATGTACTTTTCCCCTTGCCACTCAGTTGCACTTACTCAATAAATGATAAACCTTGGATCAATCTAACTGTCCTCCACCTCTGCTCAACACTCATGCTCCCCACAAAATCACTAACCTCCCAGACAACACCATCATAAACTCACAATATCCAGCCTCAAACAATCTTTAAGCCCACTCAGTAATCAGTCATGTGCATGACAGCTATTTAAATATAAATAATATAAATTTATAATAGCTAAAATATTTACTTTTATATAAATAATATAAATTTGTAATATCTAGCACTTGTGTTCTTGCTATGTGACATACAGTTATAATCATTCTGAGTGCTTTAATTCACTTAATCCTCATAAATGCTCAGTGAAATAGGTATCACTATGCCCGCTTTCATCATTAGAAAACTGAGACATGGAAAGACTAAGCTATTTGTTCAAGCCCACATAGCTGGGAAGTATCAGAACCAGGATTCAAATACAAGTTGTTTGGCTCCAGCGTTCCTCTTCTTTCATCATTCTGCTGACTGTCTCTTACATTCAAAAACATCCACAAGCTATGGACTAAATAATGTTCCCCCAAAATTCATATACTGAGCTCTAACTGCCAATGTGATGGTATGTGGAGATGGGGCCTTTGTGAGGATGTTAGGTTTAGAGGAGGTCCCTGAGGGTTGAGCCTTCACCGTGAGATTACTGCCACGAGACAGACACTCTCTCTCTCTTTCTCTCTCTCTCTTTCTCAATCTCTCTCTGCCATGTGAAGACACCGTTTCTAAGCCAGGAAGTGATTGCAAATGAGGACATGATCTCTCACCAGAACCCAACAATGCTGGCACTCTGATCTGAGATCTCCAGCCTTCGGAACTGTGGGCAAATTAATTTCTGTTAGTTAAGCCACCGTCCAAATTATTTGGTTTATTTTGTCATGGCAGATGAGTAGACTAAGACACCATCCTACCTTATCACTCCTGTCAAATGACAGGGCCTCCTATTTCTCAGGGAAAAATAGACGGCAGAAAAGGATGCTTTCAACTTCCTACCACCAAACTCTTAACTGACCTGCACTATTTGTGTCTGTCCTAACTTCCTCTCCTGTCCCCATGGAAGACAGGGTTCAAGGAACTTCCAGGTTGGTGTACAGGTGATACTGGGGAGAGTGATGCACTCAGAGAGAGCATGGAAGCTCTGTACCCTTTCCCCATACCTTGCCCTATGCATCTCTTCCATCTGCCTGTTCCTGAGTTATATCCTTCTATAATAACTGGTAATCTAGTAAAGTGTTTCTGTGAGTTCTGTGAGCTGCTCTAGAAAATTCATCAAACTCAAGGAAGGGGTCATGGGAATCACTGATATACAGCCAGTCAGCAGTACAGGTAACAACCTGGGCTTGTGATGGCATCTGAAATGGAGCAGAGAGAACCTGGTAGGACTGAACTCTTAAACAGTGGATCTGATGCTGTCTCCTTGTGGATAGTGTCAGAATTGAATTGAACTGTAGAACACACACCTAATGTCCAAGAATTGTTTGCTGTATGGAGAAACACTACATACATTGAAGTCAGTACCAGAACCTGATTACATATCCATCACCATTTCTGGTAATTTTTGTGCTCTGAAGCCGACTTTCTCTGATATTAATTAGCCATTCCAGCTTTCTTTGAATTAGTCATTGCATGGCATATGTTTTCTCTCCTCTTACTCTTAACCTGTGTGTACCAGTAATGTTAAGGCCATGTCAGATGGAGAATGGTGGTTACTGAGTGAACAGGGCCCTTTAGTCCTGTGTCCTGTTGCCTGCTCCCCTGGCTGAGGTGTCCCTTTGCCCATCCTCTGCCTCTTCCTGTTCTTCTCTACTAGGATCCTTGTTAAAAGCCCCACACAATTTGCACCACCCCCTTATCCATGCAGGCCCCCTGGTTTTCCTGACTGTTGATTTTTCTGAGATCCTCTTTCTCAACCCTCTTTTCTTCCTGGCTTCTCTCCATTCTCACTTACTGTCACACAGAGTATCACTTTTTTTTTGCTATCACAGGGACCATGCAGCCTAAGATGGTTCCCAGGGCTCCACCCACTCCTATCTCCATGCCCCAGTGGGGCTGCATTTAGTTTACAACAATGAAAAGGTTTCCTTTGGGTTAAAGGTCCAGAACTGGACCCAAGGGGGAAGAAAGATGTGGGGAAGGTGCCATGAGGAGAGGACTGGAAGATTCCTCTCACCACGTCAGCCCCTGCAGAGGTTGTAAGGACAAGAATAATGACAACGATTTATACTAGTGTCTCTTGTCAGAGCCCATTTCTCTTTCATGAATTAAAAAAACAAAATGCTATAAAAAATTAATCAAGGGGACAAAGGTGAGAGGAGAGAAAGAATGTCAAATAGGGACAAGCATCCACCAACAGCCACAGTCCACATAGCAGGATAGTCACTGACAGTCCAGGCCAAGAGCAGGCGAGGGACGCCTCAGGACACTAGAGGCGCAAACTCCCTGGAGAGACAGTTCTCAGCATAAATACTCACTCTCTTTCCTGCTTCGAGGTATAAAAGGTTGAACATATTAAGTCCCACAAAACCTGCTCTGCTCCAGCCTCTCGTCCCCTGAGACACATTGTTTCATCCATTATTCCCTCCCGAGTCTTGTGTCAACTTCTCCCTGTCTGCTGAATCTGTTCTCTCATCCTAAAAATATGACTGAACCTCTTCCACTAAAAAAGTCAAAAACTTACTAAATCTTATGACCTCCCTCCTGATCCATCTCTCTCTTGCTCATCACAGGCAACCTTCCTGGAAGAAAAGTCTACATTTTTTGTTCCACTTCTTCAGTTCTTTCCCACGTCTCTCCCTGGCTCTCACCGTGCTCACTGGTGTAAGGAGACAGGAAAGTCTCACTCACAAGAATTCCCCAGGGGGGTGCTGGTGAGGGCTGGAAGCTGACAAGGTCGCTCTCTCAGAGAATGAATTGGAGTGAGGGGCAGTGGATTCTACACCCCACAGGACACTACAGGCCAGAGAGTGGTCGTGTGTGAGAACCTCAGGCTTTAGAGGGAGGCTGTGATGGAGGTGATGGCAAAGATGGGAAAGCCTGTGTGCTGCCGATGAGACTGATAACACCTCCCTGATACAGACCAGAATCTACAGTAATGTCGACAAACAAACATGTTCTTGGCTCCACTGGGGGTTTTTTTGCGGAAACCAGGGTAGAAGAGAACCAAGAGAGCGGGTGTGAATGCAGGCAAAATGCGGTTAATGTGGGAGGGAAAGGAAGTGGGGGGAATACGAGCTGGTAAAGTGGTGTATTTCAGAAGGCACAGGGGGCCTTGTATTGTGTCAAACCCTATAAGTGGTCAAACCAAGTTCAAACAGTTCCTTGAGGACAAGATTGGCAGACCCCATTGCCTGGCTCACCCAACACCCGTTAAGTCCCTGATCAAGGATCCTCCCTGTACTGCATGGGATGCAAAGCTAAGAACTATGTTTTCCGGATTCAACATGAGTAAGGTCCCAGCAATCATTTTTACACACACAAGACTTTTATTTGAGATTGAGTTACACTGGATGCAGAGCACCTGTTTTGCTGGCATGCAACGCTGGCAGAGAGAGAATGGGCACAGGCTAGCAGCTCCCGATCCTGCAGTTTCCTGTTCATGGCAGACACAGTAGCTCTCTTAGAAGCCAAATTCTGCAGTGTGGTTCTGGAAGTCATTTCTGGGATCTGACCTGAGTTTGTTTCTTCAGCCCTATTAAAACACTGTTGACTTGATACATACCCTTTACTGAACATTTTTTTATTGGAGTAGCTGAAGAGAATACTGAGTATACAACTAAAAACTTGACAGAAACAATACATAATATCAAAATAGCTGCATGATTCTCTGTGAGACACTTTTGAATTATCTCTATTTTGTGAGGCTGAGCAGCCTAAGAAACACTATTCTGGAGGTGAGGGGCCTCCAATGTTGGGCAGTGGGGGCTCCTGTGCTCAGGTCACTGAAACAGGTCCCTGTGCCCATGGCAATGAGATGGGAGCTCTGCCCTGAGCTAAGCTCTAAAGGGTTACGGATGGGAGAAGTCCGACTGATGGATAAATGGGGACACTGCTTAATCTGTTCTTGCCGAATCTACGCAACAGACATTCCCATGGTCTCAAGTCTATCAGGGGCATCCAGAGCTAAATCATCAACACCACCCACTTGTCTAGCACATTCCAGTTTACAAGCACTTCCACCCGTGAGACACAGGCATCATTAGGATTACCTTCCCATTTCACAGATAAGGAAACTGAGGATCAAAGGAGTTTCATGCATAAACCCAAGGTCTAGGAGCCAGCAGGTGGCAGAGCCAGGCCTAGAACCAGGTGGTCAGCCTGTCAGACCCATGGTCTTTCCAGATCCAGGTCCCTCTCAGGGAAATGAATCTCCCACAGTAAGATGGCTTCAGAGCTTGAGAAGCCACACGGAGGGGGAGGGAGGCCTGTCCCACAGTGGCCTCTCACCTCCCTCACACCACCCCCAGGCAGGGGAACCAAGGCCTGTGGCTGCATCTACAGCCTCTGAGAACGAAGGCGGCCCCTGGCCAACCACAGCCGCCTCCCCCTGCACTCAGTGCATCACAGATGGGCCTGCGCCTCCAGCCCAGCCCACGTCTGCAAAGCCTGCTGGCCTGAGGAGCTTCAGCTGGTCTCCAGCAGGTCCTGGGACCCTCAGGTCTGTGAGCTGAAGGCTGGTGAACCCTCCCCCTCCCTGGGGCAGGGAGCACTGTCCTCCTAGGGAGTGTCTCAGTCTGCCTTTCGCAACTTCTTTTCATTAGTCTTAACCGTATCATCAGTCTCACCAACTATATTACCATTAAACCTGGAGAGGCCCCACTGGTGGGGACTGTTCCCTTCCCCTGTCTGGGCCCAGCTCCTCTGAAGGGCTCCCGTCTAACCTCAGTTTGTTGGTGACATTCATGCCACCCAAATCAGTCAGCCCCTTTCTGCAGGACTTCCTTTATCACAAGGTTTCCCTCACGGGTCTCGGCTAGACGGGTTCCCAGCATCTCTCATCTATCCAGAAAGGGAGGACAGGCCACAACACCCAGGACAACCTTCTGCCCACCCAGGGACTCAGGCCACACAACTCCTCCCCACAGGGCAGCGGGTAGGCTCTGCAGACCCCATGCACAGCCGCTGAGAGCATGCCCTCGGATCTTGGAGACTCCCTCCTGAGGAGGAACAGAGGAGAGGGAGAGCCCTGTCCCCCAAGCAGGACAGTGAACTGGGAAAAGACCTCCCATTTATAGGGGTCGATCCCCATCCCCTCTGGACCTAAGAAAGGACGCTCTCTCAGCCTCCAGACTGTGTGCCTGCTCCTGCTCCCTGGAGTAGCACCCTTCCCTCCCGTCTCCTGTCCCATGTCTGCTGACCCTTCCAGAAGCAGCTCAGATGGCCTCCCTGGGGGCCTGCCCTGTTCTGTCTCAGAAGGTATTAGGTGCTCTCTGTGCTGGGTTCTCACAGACCTTTAGCAAGTCATCACTCATTTGTGATACCAGCAGGCATCACTGGCTCTTGCCCTCCCTCTTATGATGCAGGACCAAGGTCCTGTGAACAGGTGAGGCGAGGAGGCCACTCAAGCTGGTGCAAGTGCAGGTCAGTCCTGAGAGTGGGTGTCTCGTTGTCTCACTCTAGTGCCAACCCTGGCTGTGAGGACCCTGGGGTGTCACATATGCTCTCGAACAAGACAAGCTGCTTTCAGCTAAACTACACATGGCAGCCATCACTGGTTTCCATTCAGCAGATATTTACTGAGCACGCCTGTGTCTCAGCACTGCCAGGGACTTCCCTTCCCGTCCTGGTCACCATCTGCTCCTTCACTGAGCCCCGAGGTGGCTTCACAGGCAGCATGACCTCACCCAGCACCTCTTCTTCTGACAGATTCTGAGCCCCCAAGGGCCCAGACCACACCACCACTCTGCAGGAAAACAAAGGTGAGCTCCTCTCTGCTAGTTGTCCCCACAGACCCTGAGCAGTCACGTGTGCGCTGTCCTTCCCTAGCTAACACCACAGCCCACCCTGTCTGGGGTGGGTGCCCCACCTCCCTAGGACCCAGGAAGGACTCCATCATAGGTTGGGCCCAAAGACATCTTCCAGTGTCAGCCATCTTGCTTTCCAGTGGAGACACAGCATACTCGTGTCTTACTACTCAAATCGAGTCATCTGCCCTCAACAACAAAAAGGAAGAGGGAGAAAAGAGAGGCAACTTAAATTGGGCAGCAATTCTACTCCAGTAGTATTTACTCTTCAAAATCTGAGGACTTGGAGGGAACTTCAGATGGAAGCTATAAATCCATGGGTTAGCCGTGGGGTCCCTTGGTCCATCTCTCTGCTCCCACCGGCCTTTCCTGGTGGGCAGTGGTGTGCTGGTAACCGCCTAACAGCTGGCTCCTCAGGAGGAACAAGCCCTGGTCTCCAGCCTTCGAAAATTTCTGTGGTGTAAATACTCCCTCTAAGGCTCATTTCAAATTACCAACCTGATGACACAGTACATACCGTTGGGAAAAGATGCATGAAAGCAGCTCTCACAGCCAGTTCCAGCTGGCTCCAGCACACCACTGTGTTTGGGTGAATCCGATGTTTCGATATGCAGGACACAGGTTTCATACAGCCTGGCCCCTCATACCAGCCCACTGTTTCATCAGGAAGAAAAGGCGTCTCTTCCAGAGCAGGAGGAAACACTTGCTGAGGGTAGGAGGTCGGCCTGCAATACGGCAGCATACTAAGGGATTCACAAGAGTAGTACTAACTGTATTTGATTTCCACCTTAAAACCTAATTCTCCCCTTCAACAACCAGAGCTAAGGCTTGGGGACTCCTCACGGACCCTCCTCCTTCACTAGACAGTCCTGGCCCAAACTCAAATGGAGTCCCCCACATCCCATCTACCTCCCCATGAGACTGTGTATCCTGAGGGCACAGAATGACTTTTCCTTTGGCAGCCCAGGGTGCTTGGAGGTGGGACTTTGGAGACAAACAGACCTTGATTCCATTTCTGCCTCTACCACCAAGCTGTGTAATCGTGGGCAGATTCTCAATGGCCTCATCTGTAAACTGGGATAATACCTACTTCGTAGGGTTGTTGGGAGGACTAAATAAACGTAGTACAAAAAGCACCCAGCACAGGGCAGGGCCAACAGGCACACCACCACTACTTCCCTCCTTCATGTCCCCAGGAGAGTGGGGCCTGAGCCACAATCAGACAATGTCGCCACTTAGTGGCTGAGCTCAGGATCACCCAAAGGCCTGTAGGTGTTCCTGGATTTGAGGAAAACTACTCAGAGAAGAGAAAGGATGGTTGGTTTCTGGTGAGAATGAAGACCGTGTTTTCTGAGAGGCCGTCTGCTGTTATGGAAAGTCATTGGGCACTAGTATCAGGTTCACGTCCCAGCATTGCCACATAGTAGCAGTTTGACCTTGGGCTAGTTGTTCAATCTTTTCCAAACTCACTTTCCTCATCTGTGTAATGGACAAAATCATTTCTATGCCATCAGATAAACACTCAATAGGTGTCTGTTGCCCTTCTCCCTGCTCTTGACCCCTCTTCCAGCCCCCTTTCCACATCTGCCTCTGATTCTCATCAAGACCGTCAGCGAGAGCTGGGCTCTGCCCATTGCATTACTGTAACCATTCCACTGCTGTGTTCCACCTTTCTTTCCTCTGGGCCTTCAGCCTAGGGAATGTGTGGAGGAAGGGAGGCAAGTCACTGTCCCCATTCTCTGTAGGGTTCACAGATCTAGGGGGACCCATTTATCAGAATGTGAGCAATAGAGCAGCCCCCAGACCCCAACCTGGGGAAAATATCTACCACTAATTTCTCTGCCTGAATGTCACTATATTTTAGTCCATAAAATAATTTTGACACATTTCCTATACCTGTCCACACCAAAGGCCAAAATCTGCTTTTCTACCACATTTATTTGCAGGTGTCTGGACAGGCCTTGTGGGCCTCAGGCATGTCACGTGGTCCATGTGTTTTCCCCTGAGCAGGTGCTCTGGACATATTCCAGGCAGTTGACATTCATTGAGTGCTTACTATGTACAAGGCACAGAGACTAACACTTGATATGAATGATCTCGTTAATCCTCCAACAGCTCTCTGGGCAGATAGGTTCATTGCACCCACTTCACAAATGAGAAAGTGGCTCAGAGGAGTAGAATGACTTGTCCAAGATCCAAGGCTGACAAATTACAGAAAGGAGTCAAACCCAGGTCAGTCTGGCCCCAAAGCACTTGGTCTTGTCCTGTACTTCCAATACAATCGTATTTGTAAAAACAGCTTTGCTGAGATACACAATACATTTCACCCACTTCAAGTGTCCAAATCAATGGCTTTAGTGTATTCACAGAGATGTGCAGCCAGCCAAAGAGTCAATGTTAGGACACTTTCTCCACCTCAGAAAGGAACTTCGTGTCCTTCAGCTGTCACTGCCTTCTCCCTTCTTCCCCACCCTCTCTCAGCCCTGAACATCTGCTAATCTATTCTGGACTTCCATACGAGTGGAATCACGTACTATATGGTCTTTGGTGTCTGATTTCTTTCTCTTAGCATAATGTGTCAAGGTTTATCCATGTTGTAGCATGCATCAGTAAGTCATTCCTTTCAATGAGTGAATAATATTCCATTGGATGCATGGACAACATTTTGGGTTCATTTTGTTTTGTTGGAGTAAAACTTAAACTTGTATTATCTGTAAGCCACTACCATTGGAGGTATTTCTGTTATATATAACCAAGCTGATTTTTTTTTTGGCGAGGAAGATTGGCCCTGAGCTGATATTATACACTTGAAAGTTAAGAGAGTAGATCAGAAATGTTATCATCACACGTGCAAAAAACTGGTAATTATGTGAGGAGATGGAGGCATTACTATCCTCATTGTGGTAATCATTTTGCAGGGCATACATTTATCAAATCACCGTGTTGTATATCTTAACATACATATGTTCAATGGTAGTAATGTCTCCGTAAAGCTGGGGGAAAAGAACGTGTATGGTAGTTAGCTTTGTGAGGTGTGATAGCAAGTGATTTTTATTCTTCTGGACAATTTTCTATGTTTTCTAAATTTTATATAATCAACATGGATTGTTCTCAGAAAAAAAAAATCCTTCTTTTTACACATTTTTATGTCCCTTGGCTCATCAGGCAAGAAGAGTGTGAGCTGAGAGGATTCAAGAGGAGAGTGAGGATGGGAGGGGGACCGGAGGCGAGCAGAGGAGGAGCCACTGGTCTAACCTCGTCAAGAGGCAGTCATGGACTCCTTGTGCCGCAGCTGGTTCTCCTGCCAGAACCTCATGCTGTAAATCAGCCTCCTTCTCTGTGAGCAGCACAGCAGGTGGGGGGCTCCGGGCAGGCGTGGAGGAGTCTGAGGAGTCAGGTGGGAGGGGGAGCTGGGGCTTGCACGGTATTAAAACTCTGACTCCTCCAGCTTCTTCGAGGGGTTGAGGGGGAGGGAAAGGGGGATAGGGATTTTCTGGGATGCCTGTAACTTCCTCAGGACAGGAAAGTCTCCATCAAACCTCTACCTCAAAGGGCAGTTATTTGTCCTGCTCCGTTGGGCTGCTGCCGCTGAGATCCTCAGACCAGCGTCTCATTTTCTACCTCCCTGTTTGGTGGGAACAAATCCACAGTCTCAGGTCCTTGTCTCCATCCGCTCCCCAGCGCCCAGCCTGCTTCCTTCTTCTCCTCCCAGGCTGAGGAGGGCATGTGTGGGGAGTGAGGGGTCAGAACAGCTCCCACTGCCCATCATTAGGGACAGCTGAGCTGTGGCACCATCTGCAGAGGTGTGGACGTATGGGCCTCTGGTGTGGGCGGGAAGTGGGGTCTTCCCCTCTCACTCTGCTGGTGACCTTTCTGTGTGGTTACTGGTTGTTTCTAAGCTCTCCGTGGGGGTGGGGGTTATGCTGCAGGAGCTGCCTAATGGGAACCAGGCTCTGGCTTGGTGACCTGGTCCCCTGCCCTTGTCCCCAGAACTTCCTTGTGGTGGAACGAGGGGCTGAATTCAGGAGTCAGACCCACTGGGTACAAATTCTGGTTCTGCCACATATTGGCCATAAAATTTTGGATACATTGTAAATACCCTGGCAGAATGGCTTTATCTTTCTGAGCTTCAACTCCTCACCTGGAAAATGGATAGAATAGTGCCTCACTCAAGGTGTTCTTGGGAAAGTAAGTGAAATCGTGCACTTTCCGACCGGTGTCTGAACAGGGACACAGATTCCTCATGTATATAGCATCATACATTTCTTGCTGGTTAAAAACTTGCCGATGGACACTGTAAAAAAAGGTGATGTCTCCTTGTTTCACACTTGACAGTGTTATCGTGATCCAACAGTTAAAAACAGGAAAGTTTTCCCTCTGGGACGTGAGGTAGTTGTGGTAACACAGAGATTGCCCACGTCCCTACGCTCCCCACTGCCCTCCACCTCCTGCACTGTGGTGAACATTTTAGGAGTCTTTGAAAAAGTCCATTCCCCCTTACCAATCAATAGGAGAAATATTATCACGATTGTTGATGATGAGCAGAGGATGTGGGAGACGAAACAAGGAAAAAGTAGGTAAGATAAATAAGCATGAAAGACAGTCATGGTCACAGGTAATCAAACAAATGCAGATGAAGAAAACTAGGTATTGTATTTTGCCTGTCACATCAGCACAGGTTTTTTTTTAATGTGAATACTCCTTTTGACAATGGGACACTACGACAGGCACTCTCACATGTTGTAGGCAGCTTTTTAAATGAGTAAAAGCTTCTTGGTAGTACATTTGCTGTGTCAGAAACATTTAAGCATTTATAATATTTATACCTGGGAGCCAGCCCGGTGGCGTAGTGGCTCAGTTCGCACACTCCACTGCTGACCTGGCGGCCCAGTGGATCCTGGGTGCAGACCTACCACCACTCATCAAGCCACGCTGTGGTGGCATCCCACATAAATAGAGGAAGAATGGTACAGATGTTAGCTCAGGACCAATCTTCCCCACAAAAAATTAATTAATTAATTAATTAATTAAATATTTCTACCTTTTCCTTGGTAACTCCACTTCTGGGACTTACCCCAAGGGAAAAACATTCACGCAGAAGAAACTTATGCACAAAGACATTCATTTTGGTCTATTTATAATAGCAAAAAAATTGGAACCCAGTGAGAGGGTAAATGACAGATGGGCAAGTTACAACAGTAAAGTGGTGACAATGATAGCCCCACGTAAGCTGAGTTGGGTGGGTGACTGAGAAGATGGAAAGGATTTGATCAGAAGGAACAGGAATAAACACGGGCTGAGCATCTACCATAGGCAAGATCTACACCTGGAGTGTTACATACACTCTCTCATTGCAGCCTCACATCACCATGTGTTTCCTGTGGGGCTGGGAGGGATACTGAGGCAGGGAGGACAAGACAACGGAAGACCTGTTGCTAACGACCAGGCACTGTGACACATGGCAGGAATCTGGCTTTCTATGTAGCCCCATTGAGTAGACGACACCACCCTCGTCTTACATTTGAGAAAACCAAGGCTCAGAGAGGCCGATGAATTTGCCTGAGAGCTCAGCACTACAACATCTTAGCCCAGGTATCTAAGAGCTCCAGGACCACGTTCTGCCTCAGACTGCAGAGAGCTGGGGACTCGGGCTGTGCTGCCCTCCTCTTCTAACCCTCCCCACCCCCACTCCCACACCCAGACCTCTGAATTCTTAACTAAGCAGGTAGGGGAACCTACGCTATTTGACAGAAATTTCTCTTACAACTTCTGTTCCCACCACCCCAGCCTCTAGGAAAATTATGCCTTTTATGTTTCTCAATAGGGAAACAGCTGCTCCCTTAGTGCCTTCCCCCTTCTGAATTCTCTTTCCTTTTTCTACTCAACAAATGCTATCATTTCTGGGTTAGGGTCATGGAGTCCGTGGGGTCAGTGAGCACTTTAAGGAGTCCTCTTGGGTCTTTTCTTTCTTGAGCTGTAGTTACGTCTATGCTGGCTCCTCTGGGGGTGCTTCCACTGCTCTGCATTGTACCATTTGTCACCACTCTCAGAGAGCTGCATACATGGCAGGGTGAGATGCACAGGAAGCTGCCTCTGCCCCCAGCTGCCCTCTCTTTGTGTGCTATTGGTTGCCACACAACCACTGAGGGCGGTAAGTCCCTCAGAGCAGAAAATTCAGCTGTTCCTGCCCCACCCAAGCTGGCATCAGCCTTACCAAATTCTAAGCAGATTGAGAGCAGCCACTACCAGGCTGCATGGGGTCTCATAGGACAGGGGAGGGCAAGGAGGTGGGGGGTGCCCAGTGGCCCTAGCCACAATGTCCTTTCTATCCCTTAAACATTGACAAAACAAAATCTCTTTCCTGTAAACATAGCTTGGATTAAAGCAGATTCAGGCAGCACTGGGTTCATGAATAACTCATTTTTATTAAGAGTTGAAGTTGACTGAGCTAGTGAACTTTTGTCCTTTATTTAAAAGAAGAATTTTTAAAAACATTCAAAGGATATAGCATCATGTCATCATATTTAATTTTAGTTCCTTAAAATTTTGCAAGGGAAAAATTTTATGGAAGTATATTTACATGCATCCTCAAGGAGGGCACAGGATGTGTTGGTATATGTGAGATGGAATCGGCTGTCATCGCACTGCCCTTGACCACTTTCTCAGTCGTTATTGGAATTGGTCCTTCCTGTATGTTTTATCTGTCCCAGCAGTGCACTGGGAAGAGAACTGGAAATCAGGAACCTGGATCTCATAAGGACTGTGGCACCAACTACTCTCTAGTGATTTCTCTCAGTGTTCTTGTAAATTGTGACTCCATCTCCCTGTTCATAGTAAAGAATCTTTTCTGTAGCCTGTGAGAAATCACTTAATAAATTTTTAAATATAAGAGGGAAAGAGAGAGAGAGAAAACAGGAGTCAGGCAGTTGGAGACCACTCAGATGCACAGATCTAGCTTCACTGCTGTGTGAGCTCTGGCAGCACTCTTCATTAAATCGTTGGTCTTTGGAAATTCCCTCATTCCTGCCTTTTCCTAAACCCTGGACCCTTGCCTTCTATTTAGTGATTTAGGTCTATTGATGCAAATAATCCCTAATCAATCTTAAGTCAAAATTAGGGTGAGTTTATTATGAGCCACGTTTGAGGACTATAACCCAGGATCTACCTTCTCCAAGGAAGGAAGGGCACCAAAGAAGTGTACAGAGTGGATATATACCATCTTGGGACAAAGAGCATACATCACATATGACAGGAATAGCCCTTCTCCTACTGTCACGAGATGCTTAGCTGGCACAGCAGGTTGGTGGTCAGCAGGTCAGTGGTCACAAGGCGAACACAGCAGGACAGAAATGAATCCTTATTTTCCAGGAAAAGATGCTTATTTTTAAAGAAATGCTGATATGAGGGGAAATTACATACCTTTATTTGAGGGTATCGTGCCTGTCTTGGAACATAGTAAATGCTTAAAGCAGAAGTACAATGCCTGCTCAACAGGCCACATCAGGTCCTGTGGAAAAACAAGGTCAGGCTGAATTAGTTTTGAAGTAAATGGCTTCATCATATACTATCGCTTTTCATTTATTCATCATTTTCCCCCTTTTTATCTATAATCTTTCAATAGAAAACATTTATGATCAAAATATAGTCCATCAGTGCCAGGGTGGTTGCCGCCTGCCCTGGGTTCATCACATCCCTCGGTGCTGGGCTTTGAACACATTTCTTTGCCCAGTTATCCACATTAGGGGGAAATAGTTGGACAGCATAGAGTTATTTATTAACAGAGGAAGCATTTCTTGGTTGTATAATTTTTCAATTAATTTAGATTGTCACACAAATGTCGTGCATATACTTCACGTGACTCGTCATGCTCACAGTGTTTACAATTATAGAATGGGTACAAGAACAATGTTGATAATTCAATATCTGAAAAGGGTAGTTTTAAAATGAGTTATTTGGCATAGTCTTTATCAAAAAAGGAAGTTTGTCCAGGCTTGTAAGATCGATTGACCATCTCAAGTCACTGAGCAATCATTACTCTAGGCAGCATGCCACTCTACAACACTGAGTAAAGAAAACAGTAAGTAGTTTGAATATTGTGACTACTACAAGAATTCCAAGGAGGAATAGAAATAGGAGTTGTAATCTGGGTCAAAAAAGGGAACCAATACCTGAAGGGAGCCAACCAAACAAATCAAGACTAGGTAGAATTACTTCAGGCATTCACCTATTTTTTTTCCTGTGCTTTAGCAGAGATGACACATTGGAAGGTTTATCAGGTGTAAAAACAGAGCATTCAGTGTAAGTGATGGTAACGTATCACCTTGGGATACAGTTAGGACATCTAAGGCCATTCTATTTTGAAGGACGGTTTTTCTCATTAAAGACACTGTAGTGTTTAGTAAGGCTATTTCTGCTTGACTATCATTAAGGTCTTGTCGAGTTAATTTAGTCAGGCCTTCTATATGTGATACAACATATTCTTGCCCCAAGGAAAGAATAAATATATCTACTAGGTGGCCATATCAGTGGGACACTGAATGACCCTATCTGGCCTTAAACAGAAGATTGGCAACAGATGTTAGCTCAGGGTGAATCCTTCCCTGTATCCAAGGGAAGCTCAGGGTGCAGTGTTTTAGCCATATAGACAGCAGCCAAGGCTAGAGGTTTGTTTCATATAACCGTTGAGTTCCATTAGGAGCCACCCAGTAAATGCCTGGCCTTCAAGACAGGTCTGTTCCAAATCAATCACTTTCTTTAAGTATGATAGTATTCTGAAACCTGAAATAGAACAATCATGAAATAGGTGTATGGTTTAAGCATTACAGAGGTTTAAATGAGGAGATATAATGTTGGCAATACAGGTCTGGAGTCTTGGGAAAGCTGTCTACAACAGATGCCATCTTCTTCTCATCCTGGTTTGCAGATATTTGCATTGGTCAGTTAAAGCTGGGTATCAGAAATAGGAACTGATACCCACTCAGGTAAAGAAGACTTTTTTTTAATGAAAAATATGAATCCATGAGTCTATGCCTTTTGATTCCTCAGCACATGAATTGATTACAAGTACCTGGTATGGTCCTTTCCAACAGGGTTGCCAAGAGTCTATTCTCTGGTGTCTTTTCCAATGAACAAAATCTCCAGGGTGAAGTCCATGGTCCTTAAGGCCTTAATCTCCCAGGAGCTCACTGGGAAAAGAATCAGCTACCAACCTCTCACTTCCATTAACTGTCTCAATGAGGCCTTGAGAGTAATGTAAGATATCTCCTTTATGCAGAATTGGTTCATACATTCCTTCATCTAATTGCATATGCTGTCCAGTTATTATCTCCAAAGGGGACAACTGAAGTTTACCAAAGTGTGTAGATCTAAGGTTGAGGAGCACTTAGACGAAGATCTTTCAGCCATGAGAGATTGAATGATCCCAAAGCTTTGCCAATTGAGTTTTGATTGTGCCATTAGTTCTAGGGTTGTATTATTGGCCAAATGTCACCAATAGATTTAAATTCTTGTCCGGTGAAATGAGTTCCCTGGTCACTGTGTAACTCAGAAGGAGCTCCTCTAACAGGAATTATCCTTTCTAATAATAATGTACCAACAGTCATCACTCTTCTGCAAGAAAAGGCCTCAACCCAGCGTGAGAACATCCAGATCATTACAAGATATATTTATCATTGAGATCAGGGAATTTGAACAAAGCCCAATTGCCATACCTCAAAGGGTCCCTGAGGAAGGGAAAGTGGCCTTGTGACCCATGAAATAGTTTCCCTAGATAATATTTTGGGCGTATAGCACAACGAGTATAGGCTTTATGAGCCACTGTGGGAGAAACTTTCCAAGAATTGTTTTCCCCATGGAATCATCTTTTCAGGTGACCAGTGAGTTAATTGGTTGTATGCTGGAGCAGTGGCAACTGTGCTCCAGTAGGCATTATGGTTTCTGGGTGTTTTTTTATTGAACCCAAACCACATCTGTGTGGTGGTGTCAAAAATTCCCTGTTTTTATTGCCACATTTGCTTCTGTTCTTCTGTGGCAATTTGTTGAACCTGGGGAAGGAAATCTTTTACTGGCTTACTACAGTGAATAGGAAGTAGTGGGCATTCTCAAGGCTGGACAGCATGTCCAGCTGGATAATGTCCTTGCTTATCATTTATTTAAGACCTATCTGTAAACCAAATTAGATAATCGAATGCTGCCATGGTCATTTTCCTCTTGTGGTGCTGGAAGCAAGGTAGCGGGGTTAAGAGAGTGAGTTGAATAATATTTACCTGCACAATGTGACCTAAGAAGGCTTATCAGCATTTACTTGACAATGCTTCCCATGCAACTTAGCATAGTGAACAAGTCTAATTAGCTTAGTATCTTCCTTTTTATAGGAAGAGAGAACACATTTCTTTGAGAGGGCCCAGGGGCCCTCTGAAAATCAGCGGAGAAATTATTAAGTCAAAAGAAAGACTTTATTAGGATATGAATTTGGGGGAGCTTGTGCAAAATATCAAAAAGTTACAATGCTTGGTCAAACAACATCAATTGTTTGCTGAACTGTGTTGCTGTGAAACAATGGTCGCTGTGAAACAATGCCTTAGTTATCCATTTAGCCGAAGTAAGACGAACCCAAAAGTAAAGAAAACCTTTCATAATCTCTGAACCCAGAGCAGACTAAAAGTTCAGCAAAAGTATCCTTTTAAGAAAGAGAAAACCAAATTCTAATTGTTGTACTAGCTTACTTTTGACATTAAACCTTACTCATTCAATTAAATTCATATTAATCTTGCCCAATTTGACAATGCACAAAATTCTTCCCTCAGAGTTCCTCATCCACAAATCCCCCATAACTTTCTTTTCACATTCAGAATTTATCCCATGCCTTCTTTCCTTCCTAGTACTGTAGGACAAATTTATCTTTCTTGACAAAACAAATGAAAATACTTCCATGCTTTATACCTTCTTTACTGAAAACATACATCTTACTTTCCTGGAACACAAAGATGTTTCCCTTATTAAATTTTAGTAGCCTTAATCACATATATTAATTAGAATTTTTAACCCTCAAAGACCATAATTTTTAGTGAAAACTAAGAAGTAAGCAATTATAAAGTGTATTTTACATGAGCATTCTGTGGCTTGGAAAACTTACAAATACTTTTATGATTTCTAGAAACATGCTACTTGATAGCATAATTTTTAAATAAAATTAAAACATGTTTACTAATAGACCCAAGCATCTTTCGCTTTCTCTCTACTAAGACAAAAGTACTTAAACTATATTTAATATTTAATGTCTAATATTTTATCTCATTTGGGAATGATCTAGATACTCAATAAATTTTATCATTTAACTCAATTAGGAAAGCACTAAGCTTTCAAGTTTCCAAAAATTTTTGAAATTGTTTTAAGTACATACACCATAATAAAGTATTATTGTTAAAAAGTCCACCCAAGATTTTTATCTTTTTCACATCTATTTAGTTTACTTGTTTCCGTGTTGAGAACTCTGAAAATGTGTTTATTTTAATCAAACCAGCAAACTTAAATCAGCTTTCATTTACCAAAGGTGATTTTACATCATGTTAGCTTGAAAGACATTTGGGTTAGTTTCCATTACATTTATAAAAAAACACTTACATTAAGCCAATTAAATAGAGCTCTTTAGAAATTATACCATCCAGAGGTAAAACATCACACATACATAACACACATATGGATACACATACACAACCACTCCACAGCTACTCTTTTAAGATTACTGCCATGAATCAGGTACAGTAATGTAAGGCTCACTAGTTATGAAAGAATAATTGAATCCAAATTTAGTTCTAAGCTTTTTCCACTACTATTTGTGGAGAAGACACTCAAGATTCTAGATTTGGGGAGAAAGTGCTCTTATGGCCGTTTTTCTTGCCTTTTTTACTTTTTTTTCTTCACTCTTACGAATTGGTGATGGACTAGCTAACAGTTGCTGGAGAGATGATATGCCTTTTGAGATAAGGGAAATGAGTGGAACCTGAACTGCCTCTAGAGCTGCATTCCTAGTCTTGCAAGGACTATTTTTTAAGGACAGTTTCTCTTAATTACTCACAAATTGAGTTGTAACCTAAATGACACTATAGGTGGATCTAGCAATCCAACTACATCAGCCCTAATTTGCTTTCTTCCCTGTGGGTGTTTAGTTTGATTGTAACTTAGAGAAGAGCTAGAAAGAAAATCCCTATCAGGCTTTGAATATCAGCTTCCAGTTTCGCTGAATTTCTGCTCATAAGTTGCTAAATCTTTTCAAGTGTCTTGTCAGGTTTTAGCCAGGACAACCAGTAACTACCTAGTGGTATTGAACCATTCCAGTAATCTTTAACATGGAGGTTTCCCAGAAAGTGTCTCAGAGTCTCATTAACTCTGGGAGTAGATACAGGGGTGTCTGTAAAGCCATGACCTGCTATATATTATCCTTTAGCTACCTTTTATAACTTAATTTTTATTAGCTTTTTGCAACAAAACTTTCAATAAGGTTATTTTGGAGTTTAAAGTCTTTGCTTTTAAATGTACTTCTTAAGTGATCTTAGATAATCAGAACATTCCTTCTGATGGCCAATGTAATTCCCCGGAGGCTGGCAGCTGTTTGGGGGGACCCTCAGCATCCAGTGGAATGCAACCCACATTTCTGTCTGACCATCTCTGACCAAAAAATGTGGTGCAACCGCATTTTTGTCTGACTGTATTTTGGGACCCCAACCAGATGATTATTAAGCCAAGCCCTCAGGATACAAAACGAGTTTTGTAAGATTTTGCTCTTCTTCATAAATATTTACAGCTTCTGGAAGTTTAATCTTCAGCAATTGTGCTGGATGGTGGCAAGCTCGGCTGTTTAAAAATTTCTCTATTACCTGGCTCTTAAAAAGGAGCCCCACAGTAGCCACTGTAACTTTAAATTATCCCAGGATATCTTGCCAGCCATTTCCTGCAATCCCCATTTTGTTAAGCACTTGCAAGTTTCAACATGAAGCCAGTTGCAGTTCTGAGAGGAGGCGGCCCATTCAGGAATTGGTTGGCTTTTAGAAACTCAATTTACCATTTTTCTTTCGGTTTAATTTTACTATAACTAAGGACAGTATAGTGTGTCAGAAATGTGAGTGTTACTTCCTAAAGAAAGGTCACAAACACTCTCTACATGGCTCAAGATCTCCCACTATTGCTCTAAAACTCTATTGGGGGCTTTGATCACTGGAAGACCACTCCTAATACGCCTGGAGGAGGCTTTAATTACTTAATGTGAATGATAGTGGGTCATGCATCATGAGGATTGATCCTCTGACAATTCCGAGAGGTTCTGAGTCACCTGAAAATGCCTTTCAGCTGGAAGGAGCTGGTGTCCTGTTCTTTGGAACTGAACATGTTCAGACTCTCATTTCTCTATCAAGCAGTTTGTTCAGATTTTATAAACACAATTCTGTCCGACTTAAAGCCAAATTAAAAAGGTCAGTCTGCCCCATTCACTCCACAGTACCCCCTACACTCCCCTGACCTGGGAAATTCCCATTAGGTTTCTCCTTCCTAGCAAATTCCCCTAGATTCCTCTTACCTAGGGTGTGTACTGGTACCCCCTAAGACACCTAGTCTTAAGGCTTGTATAATCTCCGGACCATCGACTTAAAATAAGAAGGTCAGAGTTCAGAAGATCTCACCAGGGTCACCTGAAGAATGCAATGATCCAGGGGGCTCAGCGGGCCCCTATTGGTACTGAATGCCAGTTCAGTGGAGGTTCCAGGTGGTCTCCAGTGCATTTCTCTGAAATCCTGCTGTGACTACAAGAAGAAATGTTGATGCAAGAATCCATAATCAATCTATAAATCAAAATTGGGGTGAGTTTATTATGAGCCAGTTTTGAGGACTATAGCCAGGACTTCCTTCTCCAAGGAAGGAAGAGCACCAAAGAAATGGGGTGTACAGAGTGGTTATGTACCATCTTGAAACAAAGAGCATATATCACATATGGCAGGAATATCTCTCTTACTACTGTCACAAGATGCTTAGCTGGCACAACAAGTTAGTGGTCACAAGGTGACTGCAGCAGGTCAGAAATGAATCCTCAGTTCCCAGGAAGTGATGCTTATCCTTAAAGAAATGCCATATGGGGGGAAGTTACATCCCTATCTTTAAGGCCATCATTCTTGCCTGTGGGACATTGTAAATGTTTAAAGCAGATGTACAATGAATACTCAACAGGCCATGTCAAGCTCTTTTGGAAACAGAAGTTCAGGCCAAATTAGTTGTAAACCAAATGGCTTCCTCTTATACTCCAATATAGACTATTGCTTTTCATTTATTCATCAGATCCTTGTTTAAAACACCAAACATTGCTTTGGGGAAACAAACTGTCTCCTACTTTGAAATGTTTTGTCTGAAACAGATGAAACCCCTGATTTATTGCCACGAGCACACAAGCATGATTGAGTGGCTCCAATCTTTCAAAAACCCTCCCACAAAAGCCTAAATGCCCAAAAGAAGAAATGAAACAGCAAGAAAAAAGAACACATATACAAAGGAAGTTAAGGAAAAACCATTTTGCTTAACTTTATACAAATATATGGAAAACTGAGATGAAATGGATAATTTTCTAGGAAAATATAATTTACCAATAGTGACTCCAGAAGAGAAAGATAATCTAAACAGATAAATTACCTGCTATGGAAAAACACACTCCTCTGTTTCTCCTTTACTCTCATGAGACTACCACACTACTTCTGACGCTAGATGTGTGTGTTCCTCTCCCCTCACGGAGCAATTTTGTGATTTCTCAGACGCCAGCTGGGTGTCCTACAATTTTACTCAGTTCTAACACTGTCTTCCTGCAGTTTGTGTCAGATCCCACAGGTTTAGGGCTCAGCCCCACAAGATTATCATCCCCCCAACTTCAGATGCCAGTCACGAGTCCAGGTTGTTACCGTCTGGCTTCTGACTGACGGCCTAAACATCGGAGGTTCCCATGACCTCCTGGTCAGGTTGGAGGAATTTGCTAGAGCAGCTCACAGAACAATGGGAAAACAGTTTACTTACTAGATTCTTGGTTTATTATAAAAAGGTATAACTCATGAAAAACCAGATGGAAGAGATGCACAGGGCAAGGTATGTGGAAGGGGTGTGGAGCTTCCACACTCTCTCCAGGTGGGCCACCCTCCAGCACCTCCTTGTGCTCACCAACCCAGGCGCTCTCCTACCACCACCCTTTTGGGTTTTTATGGAGACTTCATTACATAGGCATGATTGGTAGAGGTTACCAGGGAATGGGGAGGAGGAAGGGAGAGTAACTATTTGGTGGATACGGGGTGTTCTTCTGGGGTGATATAAATGTTTTGAAACTGGAGAGAGGTGGCAGTGGCACAATATTGTGAATACATGAAATGCCACTAAAAAATGTACACTTTATAGTGTTAACTGTATGTATGAGGATTTCACTTCAGTGAAAAAAAAAGACACGCACCTAAGAGTAGCTGGTATAATTCTTACAATACCACAAAAAAGAACAAAAACTTAGCAAGCTTCCAAAGGAAAAATACTTTGAAAGGAAAAATAATGAAACTTCTTGTCTACAATAATGGAAGCTTGATGACAGTGAAAGGACATCTATGTGCTGCTTAAACGAAAGGACAGAATTGACAAATCCTTGCAAATCAGCTAGATGTCACTTACTAGACAACTAGATGTCACCAGATGTCAGGGTAAAAGAAAATATTAGCACTGAGGTAAGGATTCAGAGAATATATCACCAAAGAGTCCATTTAAGGGAAATGCTCAAAAAGGTTCTCTATCAAGTATCAAATTCATCATAACAGAGATCTCCAGAGTGGGAAAAGATATGGTCAACAATGATAGCAAAGAATCACACAATTTTAATTAAATACAATGGATGATGGTAATGTGACTGGGAATTTGTGATTTAAGTGAAAAGTAAAGATTCCTGGAACAAAGAAGCCACATTTTTGGAGAAAATCTAATAATGTCTGGAAATAGAACGCTTGACTGTTTCGGTAAAGCCTCTAGGTGGGACAGCTGCTGCAGGGAGAGGGGTGAGAATGTTACAAGACTGTGAGGTGGCAGAGAACACCGGGGCTACTGAGTGTTCCGCATTCTCATCCTACTTGGGGTGGTGAGCAGTGGGACACGGAGGGAGGAAGAGTATAATTCGAATATTTAATATAAGAGCAGAGAAATGTATGTATTACGGGGGTAAACACCAGTGGAATGGAGAAGCACCAAAGAATTTTGGAAGTACTCAGGAGGAAAAGAAAAGAACAGAGGGCAGCCTGGCCTCACCTCTCAGCAGGGCTGTCACAGTGCCCTCCCCTCACTTCCTGGAACTCCTTCTTTGGCTTTTGCGACACTGCGCTCACCGGCTTTTCCCACTGGATGCTCCTTGTCCCTCTCTCTTAGTGGTGGTTGGTGCCACACCATCTTTTCTTCCCTAGCTATAATGCCCCCTAGATGATTTTAGCTAATCCCATGGCTTTAGTAGTGTGGCTGGGTTGAGGGCCACGTCTCCAGCCCTGACCTTCCCCTGAGCTTCAGACCCAGACTCTACAGCCTATTTAACATCTTGGAAGCCAAGATTAACATGTATAAAACCAAATTCTTGTTTTATGCCTCCCCTCACCCCAAACCTGTTCCTCCCTATGCTTTAATAATAATTACAGGTGGCCGGCCCCATGACCTAGTGGTTAAGTTTGTTCACTCTGCTTTGGCAGCCAGGGTTCAGTTTCCATGCCTGGACCTACACCACTCATTGCCAGACATGCTGTGGTGGTGACTCACATACAAAATAGAAGACTGGCATAGGTGTTAGCTCAGGGTGAATCTTCCTCAAGGAAAAAGAGGAAGATTGGCAATAGTTGTTATCTCAGAGCCAATCTTCCTCAGCAAAAAGAAAAGAAAGAGAGGAAGAAAGGGATAGAAAGGAAGAAAGAAGGAAAGACAAGAAGGAAAGGGAAGGAAGGAAGGAAGGAGGGAAGAAAGAGAAAGAGAGAAAGAAACAAACAAACAAACAAAGAGAAAGAAAGAAAAATATTTACCATTCAATAAATGTCACACCTTCTACCCATTTACTTAAGCCGTAAACCAGGAAGTCATCCTTGATTCTTCTTTTCCTTCCCTCTGACATCCAGTCCATCAGCAGTCCATGTCAGCTCTACCTCCCAATCTTTCCTGAGTCTCTCCCCTTCTCCCCATCCTGTGCCACCATCCTTCTCTTACTTAACCTATTACAAGAACCCCCTCGCTGGAATCCCTTTTCCTACTCTTTCCCTCCTATCAACCATTCTCCAGACCGTATCTACTCTAAAGTGGTCATTAAGAATGTAAATCACACGATATCACTTTGCTAAGAACCATCTAGCAGCTTCCTGTTGCATTCAGACTGTGTCCAATCTCCCTACCGTCCCTGCGAAGCCTTCCCTGCTCCCAGTCTCCTGTCTTCAGATATCTGCTTCGCTCCTTCCGCCCCAGCCGTGGCGCTCCTTCTGTCCCACATGCGGGCCAAGAACATTTCTGCACTGGGAACTTGGCACACGCTCTTTCCTCTGCCGGGAATAATTCGTTCTGTCCTGTCATCATTCAGGACTCACCTTAATTGGCATCCAGTCATAGGGGACTTTCTTGATGAACGACCCACACCCCCAGATCGCCACCAAACCGCCACTATTCTGTCACATTATCCTAAGTGTCAGTCAGGGTTCTTGGTTACACACAAGAGAAAGCAGCTGACTAATCGAATATGTATATGTTAGAGCTTAGCAGGTGACCCACAGAGCTTTGAGGGGTCCAGATGGCCAGGCTTTGAGACCACTCATCCAGGAGCCACACCCTGAGTCACACCACCAGAGCTGGTCCAGCAGAGGCTGGTCTGTTAATCCTGGCCAAGACATCACAGCTCAAACCCTTGTTCCACTGACTCTGGACACTTTCTCTGCCCCAGAACTGCTGCCACCATTGCCTCAGGCGATTGTGTGTGGCTGCTGCCATGACTGCCATTTCAACAGCACAGATCCTGTGGGCCTCCTCCCTTCATGTCACTAGCTTGTGTTTGAAAGTCTGTGGTAGGTGCATCTGATTGGAAGAGCCCAGATCATGTGCTCTCTCAGCCGCAAAGGAGGCTGGGAAAGTATCTGGCATTCATAGCGGGAGGTGGGCTCTGCCTCATAAGGTAGAAAATTCCACAGAAATGTGAAGGAAGTTCAGATGCCAGGCAACAGAGATGAAATCTATGCCACATCCTTTTTATTTTCTTCACAGCACTTATAACTGTCTGAAGTTATTTGTTTTCCCTGCTTTTTCCAGCAGTGTCCCTCACTAGAATGGACGCTCCATGAGAGCAGGGACCTGGTCTGCTTATCCACCACTGTGTCCCCAGCGACCTCACCTGTGCCAAGCTCATTAAGCATTTACTGAATGAAGGCTGGCTGAGGGCCCAGAGGGAGAAAAATTTGTATCAAATAAGTAGAATTTCAAGGAAGGGAGAACAATGACATGTCAAATGCCATAAGATGGTCCTGAAAGACTAGGACTGACCAGTAACAGTTGACTTTGCTAATTTTAGGGAGTTGTTAGTGACCCAATCAAGAGCAATTTCAGAGGAGTGATGGGCCAGCAGCCACAGTGCAGCGGGTTGAGGGGAAAATGGTGGCAACAGACAAAGCTGGAATGATTTTCTTCTGGTGTGTACAAACTAATGGGGAAACTGGATTATTGTTTAGCAGCGTTAATATTTTCAGTTTCTTGTTTCTTCAATGAGACCAAAGACCATGTTAGGTGCAAGCTGCAGGAAAAGGAAAGAACGTGAGTGTGGGAGGGTGACAGACACGTGCTTGAATCAAAACTGCCATGTCCTAGGCAGGACCAAGGCCTGGGCAAGTTGTCTCAGCTTTGTTCTCCTGTCTGTAGAAAGAGAGAGTTCTCTTTGTATGAATATAAAGTTAATGAGATGTGAAAGCAGAGAGGAGATGCAGCATGGTGTTTGCCCTGCTTCTTCCTTTCCTCATTCTCAGCTGTTCTCTCACCAGGTTCCCAGGCTGTCAAAGACCCCAGCTCGTCCTGCATGCTGCAAAGGACCCTGGGGGTATTACCGAACATGAAGTGAGTTCGCTCACCCGTTGCGCAGCAAGCCAATCTCTGACACCAGGAGTGATGGAAGAAAGTAGGAATTTTATTTTTGCACAGCGCTGAGCAAGGAGAGAGGGCAGCTAACACTGAAATCCCAAACTCCCTGAAAAGCTAAAAGGAAGGGGTTTTATTTGGGGCTTTAGGAAGGGGAGGGGGAGCATACGGCCTTGCTGGTCGGAGCTTTCCAACCAGCCTGTCTTTGGCCTTGAGACACTTGGAGAGAGGAGGGAGCTCATGACCTTGCTGGTCAGCAGCTTTCCCACCAGCCCATATCTCTTTGCAGGAGGAGATAGTCCAGGTGCTTGTCCTTGACGGTGTCTGTCTCCATGGAGGATAGTGGATTCTGGAGCCAGGAAGCCAGAGAGTAAGCAGGGAATGAGTGTTTTGATTTTAACCCCATATATGCTGGGTTTAATGTGGGGAAACTGATATCAGGGTCGATATCGGGGGGTCTGTGCAGCTGCAACTGAACTCCTCCTCGTCTCCTGACGTCGAGAGATCGAGTGGATTCGGGATTCTGGTGATGAGAGAGATTTGATTCTGGTGTCCTGGAAACCTAATACCTCTAATCCTGAATGGTATGGCCTTGAAGAAAAATACAAGCACATATTCAGCCTAACAGAGCTGGGTTTCTTGATCATCAGAAATCTCAGTATGGAAATGAGTGGACTGTACACAGCGAAAATCAGGTTCCGGTCAGGAAAACCCCAGGAGAAAGCCTTCAGACTCTGTTTATATGGTAAGGTTTGTAGGGACCACGCCCCAAACAGGCGTTCTGACAACCATTTTATCTAAAAGTTAGCCTAGAACTGGGTAAAAAAAAAGAAACCAGTGTTTAGGAGTTTTTGCATTTCTTCTGATGCCCTAAAAATAAAACTAAATATTAAAGATTACATCCCAGGAAAAACTAGTTAAAATTTCTTAAAAAGTATAAAATGTACACGAAATGGGGGAGAGAGAAAGAGCCACTGAAAAGGATAAAAAACCTTTCCCCAATCATAAAAATACTGCAAAATTGATTATTAGATATATGCAATTATATCAAAAATGTCCTGAATTGGTTGGTTGAAAACCTGATTTAAAAATTCTTAAATGACCCAAAATAGTTGGCAACACCAAAACAACAAAACAGAACACCAAAAAGATGAAATAAAAGCACCAAGAAGGAGACTGATGTTAGGACGAGTCATTAGATAAATTGCTTTGAGACCAATTGACCTGAAGTCCAGCTGGAGAGATCTCAGGACAAAGCTCTGTCCTGCTCTGTCCAAGTCAAAGATGCAGAAGGCGACCCAGCCGCTGTGCCCTGGGGCTCCCAGGCCAACGAGGAGCCCAATACCCTGCCCCAGGAAGCAGAGAACCTGGGCAGATGCGCAGTGGAGAAAGCAGCAAAAAGAGAGGAGGGGGAGCAGTGCCTGGGGGCATCCAACCTGCCAGAGCTCTCGCCCATTGCTGCTCTCTGCCTCCACCCTCCGTCTCCTCTGCTTGGGTGATCCCAGCAGCCTCCTAACGGGCCTCCCTGCCTCTCCTCTCTTCCTCCTTCCAGATCACCCTCCAACCAGCTGATATTTGGATCTTTTTAAAAATGCAGTACTCAGCCTGTTATTCCCCTGCTTAAAACCAAATAATACTTCTTGTCCCCACCCCCACAGGATAATGGCCCTCAGGAAAAGTCCAACCCCACACAGGATCTGGTCCTTGCCTGCCTCTCCAGCCTCATTTCCCAACACTTTCCCTCATGGGCAATACTCCAAATTAGCTACCCTTCACTCACCCACCTGGCCCTTTCTCTTCTCCTGGACATATGCTGGTGGCTCTCCAGGGGACATCCATCTCCCCACTTCCCCTGCACAACTAGCAAAGCCTCACCTAGTGGGAGCAGGGGAGGGGTGAGGGACTCCAACATGGGAGATGGGAACGCTTGTAAGAAGAGACTGGGGTGACTGGCTTGGCTGTCCAAACTGGGGTTTTCCATTGGTGAAGGGTGGGGAATACACCCGCTGACCCCCCGGCCTCCAGCTCTTGATTCCTGATCTTGTCTCTGTCCTCCTTGGCTGATAAATTCCTTGCATAGCTTTCTCAGTGACGTCATACCGGTACAGTCTCATCCTCTCTCTTTTGGCAGCAAGAAACAGAAACCTACTCAAATTAGGTCAATAAAGAGGGTTTTCATTGTAAAGATACATAGATCTCTAGGAGGAAGATGAATACAGGAGCTCCTCTAGCCCTCATGCTCAGGGACGGGAAAGCTGACGGGCACTCTCTTCTGTCTGTCAGGGACCATATGGTCCCTCATCTTTGCTCTCAGTGTCTCTCTTTCTCTCTCCTGTCAGCTTTATTCTCCTGGGCTTGTCCACACGGTAGGGAACATGGCCTTCTGCAGCTATGGGTCCCACTGGATCAGAGAGCAAAGGGACTTTCCTGGTGCACTCCACATGGAAAATTCCAGGGAAGGACCCTTGTTGGCTGGGCTTGGGTCACAAGACCGCCCCTAGATGGCTTACTGGCCAGAGGAATAGGCAAGGCCTGGGACTTGTGCCCTCCCCTGTAATGAGGGTTAGGCTGCTGTGATTGAGATCATATCAAAAATACAAGGTTGGAGCAGAAGAGAAGTTGCCAAAAGAAGAAGTCCTACTAGCTGGTTTCCTTTGGCCTTGTTTTCCATTCCCTGACATCCCATCAATGCCCAAGTTCAGTCTTCAAACAACACTCGCTCTCTCCCCATCGCCTGTAGGACTAAGTACTCATCACAGCATGAGAGGACCTCCACTGACTGATGCCGTCATTCCAGCCAAACATATTGCTCCTCAAACACAGCCTCTCTCTCCCTCATGGCTTTCAGAACTGCCACAGCCTAAGAAAACGATTTTCTGATCTATACTAAAGGAATACTTCCGTTGTGAAGTCCCAAGGTTCTTTCTCTTAGTTCTTTTGCAGATTGTGTTTCTGTCTGCCTTGCACTACAATTGTTTGTGTGTGGTCTACTCTCCACTTGAGAGCAGGGTCCGTGCCCTGCTCCCCTTGGCATCTGCCCAGTGTTTTCTACAGCTCCCAGCAGGGATTCAGGAAGTACTGTATTCCTTTAACCAGATAGAGTTAAGCAATATGTAAAGGATACCTACAGAAACACACCTACTTTTTCTAGGATTTTTGATTATTCAAGCCTGATTACTATTCCTTCACCTCTTGAAAAGAGCAGAATAAAGGTTCATATAAACCAATTACTGAGTGAATACTCTAAATGCCTGAGAGCATGAGCTTTCTAAACACCCATCTGTGCTTCATAACACTTTATAATAGACAGTCCATTTGGTTTTATATTTAAATTGTTATCTGTTCAAAAAATCAGATCTTTGAAAAAGCTAATTAAAATATTGTTTTCCCCAGACACATGTTCAAACAGTCTTGAGGAGAGCCCACACATTTGTATTTTTAATAACTGCCCCAGATCAGGGGCTGGCAAACTGTACGCCATTGGTCAAATCCAGCCCAGTGGCTGTTTTGTAAATAAAGTTTCATTGGAACACAGCCACATCCATTCATTAACATCTTGTGTTTGGCTCCTTTCGTGCTATAACATCAAAGTTGTGTAGTTGTGACAGAGCCCATATGGCTGGTGAAACCTAAAATATTTGCTATCTGACCCTTTAGAGAAAAGGTTGCCTCCCCTGCCTAGATGAATCTACTGACAGCTGATCCATGTAACTTCAGAGGGTTAACATGAGGATTAAATGAGTCCATGTAAACCCTTGGAGCCGTGACTGGAAATATATACCTGCTCAATAAGTGCTTGCTGTGGTTTTCTTTTCATCTGCTAATGAAGTAAATTACATTAATAAATTTCCTGATTACACTAACTTTGCATTCCTATAATAAACCCAACTTGATCATGATGTATTGTGTGACTGTATTTGCTAATATTTAATTTAGCAATTTTAAGTTCTCTGTTTATCACTGACATTAACCCATGGATTTGCAAGTGTGCTTTGTCTTGTTTTGGTGTTGGTATTCTCCTTGTCTGATGTGAGCATTCAAGTTCAACTATCCTTTCAGAATGACCTGAGAAATGTTTTGCCTTTTTCTAAGCTCTGAAACAGTGTCTGTAACACAGGAATTCCATTTGCCTTGGCCATTGGGTAGCACTCACCCCTGAAACCATATGCGCTTCATGCCCTTTGTAAGGACAGATCATTGTCCACCTTTCTACTTTCTTCTAAGGCTGTGGGTGTATTCAGGATTGCTGCTGCCTCTTAACAGAATTTTGATCATTTATGCTTTCCTGGAAAAGCATTACATTTGCATTTTCAAATTAATTGGCATGTAGTTGTACATAGTTTTTCCTTATAATTTTTTTAATATTTTATCTGTAATTATCCCCCAATGCTCATTCCTAGTGGTATTTATTATAGCTTTGATTTTTTAGTTAGATATCATTATTTTCTCTTTTTTGAACAATCAACTTTTAATTTTGCTGATCAAATTTCTTTTTTTATTGTTATCTATGCATATAATTTAAGAATATGTTTGACTACAATTAGCATAAAACTTGATTTTCAAAGGTTTAAGCAAATTTGTTTTTCTCATGTAACGAGAAGTCAAGAGATAGCATTTGCTGGTGTTGGGCCATCTGCTCGGCACTGTCATGGGGACCCAGGCTCGCTCTGTCTTTCTGCTCTGCCATCCTCCGCACATAGACTTTTGTCCTCGTGCTTGTTGCCTCGTGGTCCAGAGGTGGCTGTTGCTCCAGACGTCACTCCACAATAAAGGCAGCAAGGAGAGAAGGACAAGGGGAAGGTCCTTCTCGGTCTGGGGCTCTGTCTTTTCAGGAGTGAAGGCCTTTCCTCCCCCAGCAGATCCCCCTACTTCCCTGGTCAGCACCAATGCAGCTGCAAGAAAGACCGAAACCGAGACTTTGGCTCTCTAGATTCCACAGCAGAGGAAGCGAGGACGGAGAGGGAAGTGGGGCTGCGTGTGGATGAGCCACCTCTCAGATTGGCCACGTGGCCGTTACTGGCTGCTTTTACCGGTGTTACATCCTTTGCTCTGGTCTACCCACCATAGTAAAATAATCCACTGGAGTAATAGTGGATTTGAAAATTTCTCCTTGAATTTCCAACAGTGTTTTGGTTTTGATTTTGTTTTGTTTTGCTTTATAGCATTTATGCATTTCCAAACCATGTTAACATATTAATCTAAAATATCTCTCTTTGGCCTGCTTAATTTTTTTTTTTAAAGATTTTATTTTTTCCTTTTTCTCCCCAAAGCACCCCCGGTACATAGTTGTATATTCTTCGTTGTGGGTCCTTCTAGTTGTGGCATGTGGGACGCTGCCTCAGTGTGGTTTGATGAGCAGTGCCGTGTCCGCGCCCAGGATTCAAACCAACGAAACACTGGGCCGCCTGCAGCAGAGCGCATGAACTTAACCACTCGGCCCCGGGGCCAGCACCCTGCTTAATGTTTTTTATCTTAAATTTTATTTGGTCTGTAATGACTCTTGCCACACCTGCAGTCATTTTCTTGACATTTTCTTCATCTACTGTTTCCCATCTCTTTCTTTTTAATCTTTCCGTGTCGTTAGGTAATGGACATAGCGTGCCGCTGGCTTTACTTCATCTGAGTCTTGGCTTTTAACAGGGGATATAACGCATTCCAAGGTATTTCGTTTTTTTTACAGGTATGGACCTAAACTCCTGAAATCTTGTTTAATGTTTTTGGGGGGGGCTTGTTTTGTTTTTTTTCAAAGATTGGCACCTGAGCTAACATCTCTTGCCAATCTTTTTGTTTGTTTGTTTTTTCCTTCTTCTCCCCAAAGGCCCCCAGTACATATCTGAATATTCTAGTTGTAGGTTCTGCTCGTTCTGCTGGGTGGGACGCTACCTCAGCATGGCTTGATGAGCGCTGCTAAGCCTGGGCCCAGGATATGAACCAGCAAAACCCTGCGCTGCCAAAGCAGAGCCCACGAACTTAACCACTGGGCGACAGGGCTGGCCCCTAATGTTTTTTATTTACCATTTTTTTCTTATTTTTTCTGGATTTTATTTGATTAGTAGAGTTTTCTTTGACCTAAACTTTTCTAGTAGTTTGGAAGTTATACCACCTTGGATTTTTATCCTACAGCTTACTGAAATTAAATTTTTACTTCACCATTTAAGGATAATCAGTATCCTTTTCTTTCTCTGAACAAAACTGGAACTTTAACATGTTTTTCCACTTTATTCACAACTCCTCCCATGTTGTAGTTATTATATATAACAATATATAAAATTATTATCATCCGTATGATTATCATGGGTACATATCATTGTGTGGTTATCATGTACATCATGTCTGTTTAATCATCTAGGCTTAACTGGGCATGGGAGGGCCTCAGCCATCTGCCCCTGGGCTGGAGTCAGAACCCCTTGGGCCAGAGGGAGAAGGGTCCTTCCCCGGGCTGCAGTTAGGAACCTCACACAGCTGCATCAGCTTAGTGAGAGCAGATGATGTACTTGGGGGGGGCCTCCAGTCCTGAGGGTCAGTTTCTCTTTTGTGCCCCTTGCCCCAGAGCCCAGCCCCCAGCCCCAGATTCAGATTCATTCATTGTGAGACATCAGCCTGGAGTGTGGGACCCCAGGAGCCACAGAGAACCTGGCAGTGACCTGGCTGAGCAAGGGCCTCCCCAGGGAGTTGGAGCCGAGAGAGACACTGGGGCCAGCCCCCGACTCCAGGAATCTAAGCCTGAGCCTGCCCCTGGGCCAGTTGAATGGCCACCTCACCTGTGTGGTCAGCAACCCTGTGGACAAGAAGAATGCAACTTACACCTGGAGAACATCTGTCCATCGGCGGGTGAGTGTGATCTGCTGGGAAGGGTGACGAAAATGGGCTAGCAGAGAACGGGGGAGGGACGAGACTGGGTGGGCTCAGGGAATGTGGTGGGACAGGGGAATGTTTTAAGGCACCTGATGTGGTGCAACCAAAAGTTCCCCTGCCTGGTGAATGGCCACACCCTTGTTATAGTCTAACTTGCAACTCCAGAAATTGGACCAACGTGTGGAGACTGCTGCATCACCCAGGACATAAATCTGGGACTGGCATGTGGGCACCCCCTTTCCCAGCACTGAGGAGCCCAGAAGACTGAATTAGTCATCAGAATCCAAGCAGGGGAGGAGGAGGACTTGAGGATTAAGGACTGAGGATTCCCTAGACCTGGAAAGCTCATGTCGCCCAGACTCAGGCCCTCCCTGGATGGGCTGGAAAAGCTTAGCACATTCAGGCTGGAAGATGGCCATTTTTTGCTGCATGACAGATGTGCCATTTCTGAGATGATTAACACCTCTGAGTAAGTAAACCAAAGTTCAACCACCCACTGAGCAGTGAGAGCACCTGTGGTCACTACAGCCAGTTACACACTTCCCCCATCAGCCTAAGGGGTCACCCTGCTAGATAAAGGGACGGTCCAGGGTATGTTAGGGGGTGGAAGCCCTTACAAAGGAGCCTTGGGACCTGGTTTCATAAAATACGAAACCTCCTACTTTCCCTAGGATTATGCAGCAGGAACAAGGGATGGAAAAAAGGAGGATGAGTCCAGCGGCCTCCTCCCACCCACATCCCCCTAGGCTCTGCTTGCTCACGTGGGGCTCCCGTCTGAACAGTCTCCTCCATGTCATTTCCTCACTCGCTCAGCCACCCAGCATTCAACCCTCGCACTAGGACTGAAGGCCTACCATGTGCTGGGGGGGCGTCAGTGAGCCGTAAGCTGAGCCCCGCCCTCAAGGAGCTCAGAGTGCGGTAGGGCATCACCACATACCAGCTGTGTGACCCTGGACAAGTCGCTTGATTTTTGGAGCCTTTTTGTAAGATGTGCAATAATTGTATCTACTTCATAGGGCTGTGGTGCAAACTCAAAGGGGAATCTATGGAAAGTTATCAACACAGTGTGTGGTATAGATTGAGTCAATAATTATTAGAAAATACTTCAAAGAAGAGGAGGAGTAAATTTCTAAATATAAAGCCACATAGTAAGTGCTGAAGTCACAGCAAATACAAAGGATATGGTTCAAGCACAAAAAAGAAAGAAAGAAACTGAGTAACTGCTGCAGGAGTTGGGAAAGGCATCACAGAGAAAGGAACACCTGACTTGGGCCTTGAAGGATGAATAGGAGTTTTCTTGTGGCAGAATGAGAAAGATACCCCAAACAGAGAGCACAACGTGTCCTGAGGTCTGGTGACCCCAGATTCTTCCATTCTCTCTCCCTCTTGGGATACACTTCTCTTCTAGATTCTGAGAGGTGAAAAGAGATCCAGGTTGAGGGGATGAGCAATGGCACATCCAGCTAGCAGGAGCCTCCAAGTTTCCAGTGCAGAGAAAAGACATAAAACCTAGCAGAAGAAACATTAAAGTGACAGTGGGAAGTGTGCAGGGAGATTAGAAAGGAGGAAACCTCTCAGGGCTGCATCAAGGATGTCCACTTGGGATACAGGTCCTGAGCCAGGGTGGTCCCACCTCCTCCCCCTGCCTGCACCAGGCCTGACTGAGGCAGACCTGACACCAGCCTTTGACCCCACATTCATTTCAGAGCAAACGGCTTTGGAGAGGCATCCGTCCCACGGTTCTGATGGTGGGCCTGGGCGCTGGAGTGTGGATCTGGATGAGGAAGAAGACGGAGACTGGGAGAGGTAGGTGCTGGAGAGACGCTGAGAGGAGCAGTGGGATGGGGGGCCTGGAGGACACCCCAGGGAGCGGGGCAGGACTGGGCAGGACAATGGGCAGACAGAGGCTCATGGACCTCTCCTGTGAATCATCCCTGGAAGGCTGGGCTACAGCCTGCTGGGGGTGGGAGCAGAGAACATGCCCAGGAAGGAAGGTGATGTGTGGCAGGGACAGGGCAGGGGTCTGGGACCTGAGCTTACAGCCTGGGGAGCAATAGCTGCCCTCACCCGAGGGCTGATGAGGGGTCACCTCAATTCCACGCAGCCTCATTGAGTGTCTGCTGTGTGCAGGTGGGTCTGCTCTCCTGCCCGAGGGGCCCAGCTCAGCAGCTGCTCCCCAGGCCCTTCCCACAGAAGAATCTGCTGACCTGCACACTGGTGGGGCTGATAGCCACGACTCCCCCTACATGAAGATCAGACTCCTGGGACACCCTGAGGTGGGTCTGAAGGAATCAAATCAGGTTGACCAACATCTACTCAGAGGTCATGAATCCCGGGAAGTCCAGGGTACTCTGCTCCTTGTCGGGCTCTGGGTTCAATCCTTGCTTTGGATGATATGGTTGCTGTGCCCGGGCACTCACAGGATGCTGGGAGCTGAGGTGCAATGAGAGGAAACCACCGATGAGGAGTACACCTCAACCAACTGTCCACAATCTCATCAGATGTCGCTGCCACCCAGGGAGGAGGGGTGGCAGAGCAGGAGAGGCAAGAATGTAAATGGACAGGTGTCTGGTAGACCCTGCCATCTGCATAGGACCCAAAGGAAGCAAAAGCAGGTGAGACCAGCAGGGCCTGGAGGTTGGGCAGACCCAAGTATCTGAGGAACATTGGGAAATCTCCTCCTCCCCGCAGTCTGTCTCCCTCCTACCTACCTGAGATCCTGCCATTAATGCCACCTGTTTGGATAAAGGCATTGTTGTCACCACTGATGAGATGTCCCAGGGAAAGCATCTCAAGTGGCCACTGGCCCTTAGATGGAAATTGGTGCCATGGTCACCGATGGAATGATTACAACAAGGGGGCAGACCTGGAGACAGGACAACTGTAGGAGCAGAGGACAGTCAAGGGACTTCCCTAGAAGCAATGGTTCTCAAACTGAGCTCACATCGGAACCCCATGGAGAGCATGGTAAAATAAAGTTTGCTGGGCTGACTCCAGACTTTCTGATTCAGCAGGTCTAGGGAGACCCGAGCATTTGCTCAATTCTAACACGTTCCCAGAGGATGCTGACACTCCTGGTCCAACTCTTTGAGAACTACTGGGCTAAAGAGAGATCAGGGGAAAAGCAAGTAGAGCCACTGTCTGGACATCCAGGACTAGCCAGTGGCCGGGGCCTCTCTTCTCCCCTCCTTTCACTTTTCTAAAGAGGGAGCACTCTGGCTCATTGTGCCACAGAACATCAGGATCTTAGAAATCCCTTGGTCTGGTCCCAGCAGTTTAGAGTTGGGAAAGTGGAGCCCAGAAGGAACAGTGGGGATTGGGCAGAGAACCACGTAAGCACAGGGCAGAACAGGGGTGTCCTCACTACAAGTCCAGTGCTCTGTGCACTGTGCCCAACTGCCTTAGTGCCTGCCACCTTGCGACTTCCCATCTCAGCCCCTCTGAGTTATGTCCCCATCTGACCTGGGCCTCAGGGAACTCAGGAAATAGCTCCTTGGGCCCAAACCCCAATTCCCCCTACCAGAGGAGCACAGGAGGGGAGCAATGTGTGACTTTGGGACAGAGAAACAAAGCAGGCCACATCTGACCCAGACACACAGCCCTGCCCTAAAGCCCCTGCCACCAGAGTCCCTGCCCTTGGGGCACTCCCGGTCTGATGGAGAAAACGAATTCCCTGCCAGGACACAGGGAGAGAACAGAGAAGAGAGATGGGAGTGGCATGAAGCAGCAGAGTCCAGAGAAATGGATGTGAAACCCACCTCTGATACTGACTTCTTGATTGACCTTAGAAAAGTTACTTTACTCCCTGGGCCTCAGTTTCTTCTTCTATAAAGTGAGGATTATAGTAATAACACCTTACATTTATCTGATGCTTTGCAGTTTTTCAAAGCACTTTTGCAATGAGGGCAGTCAAGGTGATTGACAAATTTGTCCAAGAAATATTTACGGAGTGTCTACTATGTTCCCAGAATTGTTCTGATCTGGGCTGCACGATTCAACAGAACAACAAAAATCCCTGGCCTCCTAGAATATACGTTCTAGGTTGGGGGAGGGGAGAATGACAAATAAAATAAGCAAAACATGAAGGGTCAGATGACGATAAGTGCTAAGCAGAAAATAAAGCAGAGAAGAGGGAGGGAGGGATTGGGTGCGATTTTAACAAGCTTGTCAGGGAACCTCACCAAGAGATGAGCGAAGTGGGGGTCTTGGAGGGTGTGGGCGGGGCGGGGAGAGGGCTAGCATCCTGGGTCTAGGACAGAGCAAGTGGCAAGATTCTGCAGTGTTCAATGGAGAGTTCCGCACCGAAGCCGTATTCTGGGGAGTTGTCAGGATGGAGAGCCAGAACTACCTGGTTGAGGACAAGAGGCACATGAAGAGATGTAGCTTGAATAACCCTGTTCCTAATTCTTAGAAACTGACCAAGACCACTCCTAAACTCTTCTTGAATTGTAGGAAGACATGGAGAAGGGCAGCTGCCATTCATACAGCCCGAGTGTGCTCCAGTAGTCCACACTATCTTTGAGAAGATCCAGAAAAGCCCAGAACCCCAGGGTGACACCGAGGCCGTGAAGACCCTGGGGCAGTGAGGGGGCCTTCGCAAGATCTCCCCCACCCCACCATTCACCCCAGCATCCTAAGATCTCCCTCCTTCAGGTGGACCTGGGACTAGACCCCAAGTCTTTCTGACCCATCCCACTGAGACAGCAGAGCAGCAGGAGCTGCTCCCCTGGGTTCCCCACCAAAGCTTTCTCCCTTCACAGACTGTGGTCAGTGATGGTGCTACTCAAATATCCAAGTGTGAGAGGTAAGCCTTTCAGCAGTCAGCCAGATTTCTGACCTGTGACCATCTTAACCCCATTAGGGAACACCCATGGTTAGGCAGGACCTGCATACGGATGGTCAGGGGATAGAGATGCTTTCCTGGAACAGGGAGAGTCCTGGTGCCTCTGAGAATGATGAGTCTTGGGTGGAGGAACTTCAGGATGTCATAGCCCAGCCCAGTACCCAAGAATAGAGAAAGGGATGGCCTTTGACTATGGAAAAGCCAGAGGCTGGCAGATACAAGATTCCGGGTCAGTTGTGCCTGGGAGGGGTGGAAAGGGAGGGAAATGCTTTTTGAGCTCCAGTACCTACCAGGCTTAATCTAAGCACAGTAAATGAACTATCTCAGGATTTTGCAAATTCAAGTAATTCACAGACCCTTTTATTTTTATTACATGATATATGCATACAGTATAAAACTCAAAAGGCAGCTCTTGTTGACATGATAATGTTTCAGCATCTTATTGCTATTGTAAATGGGGTCTTGTTCCCATTAGATCTTCCAACTAGTTGATTAAAATAATGCACACATAACATATATAAATTTTCATGTTACTAAGTTTCTTTTCTGTTTGTAACAGTTTTTCATTTGATCTCTTTGAATATCTGAGTAAATAACCATATTATCAACAAATAATTATAATTTTTGCTTCCTTCTTTCCAATTTTTATGCCACATTCCTTTCTCTTGTCTAATTGCATTGGCTAATAGCTCCAAAGCCATGCTAAATAATACTGATAAAGATGTCCTTGTATTGTTCCTAACTTTAATATAAATGCTTCTAGTGTTTCTCCATTAAGCATGATGTTTTTATTAGGTTAAGGCATATCTGTTTTATCATGTTAGGAAAGCATGTATTTATTCCTATTTTATCAAGACTTATACTGAGAATAAAATGTTAAATTTTATCATTTCTCATTTCACCTGTGCAAATTTCACATGCTTTTTCTTTTTCATCTATTAATAAAACATTAACAGATTTCCTAATATTGAGCTATTTTTGCAGTATTGGAATAAATCCCAGTTGATGTATTATTCTTTTAATATGATACTCTTTGATAATATTTTTATTTTGGAGTTTTGTATCATTATTCATAAATGAAATTCTCCTATATGATTTTTACGCTTTACTTTGTCAGTTTGGTATTTGTGTTAGACTTATTAAAGACAACTTTTATCTTCACTTCTTGTAATAATGCAATAAAAATTTGCTTTGTAGTCCAAAACAGGTTCCATTTAAAGAAAATAATTCTAATTACCCAGTGTTGATTTAAATTATTTTTATTAAAAATTTACTTAAAGATGTATAAACATCAAACTACATGTACATGACTTCTGCTTATAGCATTTATACTATAATCCAAATAAATGTGGATAAAGTAAATAAAAACAAAGCAGTCAAACAGTAAAGCAATGGTCATTGAAACTAATATTCAAACGTACAACTTTAATGTGATGGGTGTTTTTGTTTTGCTGAAATTAAATCATTAATGTTGGGATTATAGGAAAAAACTGTAGGTT
Source organism: Equus przewalskii (assembly GCF_037783145.1). Lineage (NCBI taxonomy): Eukaryota > Metazoa > Chordata > Mammalia > Perissodactyla > Equidae > Equus > Equus przewalskii. The sequence goes on from NW_027228757.1 coordinate 396,895, forward strand.
CACATTAGGTTCAGTAATTAATTTATTTTTTTAACTTTAACACAAAGACTGCCAGTTCATATACATTTATTGGACAACACTTGATTAAAGTCTTTGTTTACCAGTTCAAGACGGTCAACTTCATTCTTAACCAAAACTCTGCCAGGTGACAATTGAGAGATCTATAAATTGTTGGATTCACCTGAAAAAAATTAGCATTACAGCATTATGGAAATCTTCACTGAATACATACCTATCTACTTACTACTGAAACCCTAGTCTGAAAAATTCTTCTTTGGATATTTGCTACCATAGTGGGTATTTACTACATTACTGTGAATGAACTTTGGAAAGCTGTTACTACAAAGACAGAATCCCACACCTCTACGTGCAGGGCAGATACGCCCCTGACCGCTACAGAGCAGGAACTTTGGAGCTTGACGTGCCTGTGTGAGAAGAGCTGTGGGCCAATTAGAGGCCAATTCAGTGAATGATCAAGCCATCAAAGTGGTCAAATCTATCCATTTACCAGAAACTTCTTTCTTTTAACTGTGTATAAAGCTTAAAGCAATTCGTACTGGATAGTCTGGTTTAACAGCTTTTGAAGATTTCTGTCTTTTTTGTTGACAGGATTCCATTGTTTCCTCCTAAAAGCACCTAAGACAATGTTTGACTTTTCTCTACTCAGCTCCCTGTGAGGAGAAAAAAGGAGAAGTCAGTTCACAGGACAGCCTGAATTGGTGATTCCTGAAAGGCGGAGGTCGGGGGGGCAGAGAGGTGAGGAGACTGACAGGCAGAGTGAGGAGGAGACTGAGGGTCAGGGAGGCAATCCGAAGCCAGAACCCTGGAGTCTTTGCTCCCCAGGGTTCTCATAGGCCCTGTTGATCCATTCGATTCACATTGTTATAAACTTTATCAATCATTGATAGAAGTACAGATTTTATCAATTTAGCATATTCAGCACGTTGATCATTCAGTGATTTGCTTGTATGGGAAACGGATTCATCTGTAAACTGTTTTTCAGCAAACCAGTTTAGATGAGTTGACCTTTGGGCAGGTTGATGTGAGCCTTACTGCTTAATGGCTAAGAAATTTGGCTTTGGGGCCAGCTGCCTGCGTTAAGCCCTCACACCACTTACTGGCTGTCTACTCTTGAGCAGGGTCGTGACCTCTCAGAGCCTCAGTCTCCCCATCTGTAAAAGTGGAGTAAGCAAGGACTGGCCAAGCAGCATAGTGGTTAAGTTTGCACACTCTGCTTCGGGGGCCCAGGGTTCACAGGTTTGGATCCCAGGCACAGACATACACACCACTCATCCAGCCATGCTGTGGCAGCATCCCACATACAAAATGGAGGAAGACTGGCACAGATGTTAGCTCAGCAGCAATCTTCCTCAACAAAAACAGGAAGATTGGCAACAGGTGCTAGCTCAGAGCCAACCATTCTCACCAAAAAAACAAAGTGGAGTAATCAAGGGCCTCCCTTCTAGAGTTGTTGGAAGAGTCAACGAGTTAACACACTCACAGCCTCAGAGCAGCACTTGCATCACCAGTGCTCAGTACATCTTATTACTGTCATTCTGCCCTCCCCGCCTGAGGGCTAGTCCTCCCACTTGTCTCCTCTACGTGAACCATGCACTGGACAGTCCCTGTCAGGACCACCGTCTGTGTCATCATCTGGTCCTCCTGTGAAGATGCTTTAACACGAAAGCAAGCAGAGCCCTGAAAATGCCTGTAATAAGGTAGTCACTGCAGGATCCAGAACATGCGTGTGTTAATGTTCAGATATCATCAAAATGAAAGCATGAAATATACACATTCTAATGCAGCTCTTGCAGGTCCCTGAGGCTACCAGGCACACCAGTTTGGGAAACACCATTCTAGGAGCAATGGACCCAGACAGGAAAGACAGCAGACAAAAGAGCAAGAGGGGCGGGGTTGGGGGAGGCCCAGGAGCCACAAGGATGTCACGCCACATGGCTGGCCCAGGCTGAAGGGAGGAGGGGAAAAGGAATGGAATCCCACAGGGCATTCCTCGAGGAACAGGAATACTCCACTCAGCGGAGACGGTCTCCATGTGGTTTTCACAGAACTGGAGCAGATGGAGCAGACGGGGTTCTCAAACTCTTGTTCCCCAAAGTTCCTGCTCTCTTCCTACGCTGCCCAGGCTGCTGTGGGACCAAACAAAGAATACAGCCATTATATCTAGTTCTCTGACTCCTGTGCTGAGTTCAGCGTCCTGACAGAAAGCAAAGTCAAAAGGAATCTAAACACGTGTCTACTGAGGCAAAGAGCAAAATAAATAGGAAGACCTCAATCAAAGATGAAAAAGCAGAAAAGGAAAAAATAAGACCTACACAAAAAATTCATCCTCCAAAATAAAGGAAAGGAAGAACAGTTTTCAAAAGACTGACGGAACCAGAGATGAAAGATGAACTAAGATATCAGAATATGATTGGGGGAGGGGCAAAGAAAACAATCAAAGGGAAAAGTAATTCTTTTGCAGATTTAAAAATGCAGAGACTAAAATCAGCACTACAGGGAACCATATCAATGATGTGGAAGACAAGATAAGAAAATAATATAAAAAATAAGAGGAAAGCAATTAGAGCAAAGAAGAGCAATATGGAATGACAATGGAGATCAAATGCATGGATAACTAGTGTCCTCCAAGAAGAGACAGAAGGAATGGAGAGGAAAAACTACCATGACCAACACCATCCATTTCCTCCCTCAAGCCACCCCTCTTCTCACCAACAGAACCCTGCTTGGTTCAGCTGTCAAGAGAGAGAGCGGGTATCAAGGATGGGGCGGGGGGATTCCCCTGACCTCACGGTGGGCGTGTGACCTCGTTCTGGCCAAGGATATGTAAGAAAAGTTTACTAGGGGCTCCTGAGAATGACTTCCACCCTGACAAGAGGAAGGAGGCTGAGGAGAAGCTCCCGCCCCACACTTCCCCTGGCTCCTGCCTCTGAAAGTGGCTGTGTGAGAATGTGGTGCTTGAAACTGTTGGAGCCTTCTCAGAGCAGAGGGGAGGTCAGGAGGTGGCAGAGTCTGACCCAGGGCCCTGGCACCCCTGAGCGCTGATCCAAACCCAGCCACAGCTTATCTCTGAGCCTAGAAATCACCAGGGGAGCAGCAAGAGTGATGTTACAGATGCGGGAAGGAGCAGCGTGTGGACAGGTGAAAGGGAATGCTTTTGGAGTTTGCTGGTTGGTTTGCATCTGCTAAGTTATAGAGCACAGAGAAGGAGGGGCTGGAGAATAAGTTGGGCACGGTCATGGAAATTAGGTTTGGACTTCTTGTTCAAGATGTTCATGAACAAGGTAGATGCATGTGTTTCCTCTCCTTCCGCAGAACCTTAAAACCATACTGAATCTATTTTGATTAAGTGTATAAATCACAGCATCAAAGAGAGACAGGAATAACTAGTCGGCAGACCAGAGATTCCTGGAGTTTCAGAGCGAGAAGGAAGAGGGCAGCCTAGCAGGGCAGAGCCAGACCCCAGACCAATGACGTCAGCATCTCTGGGCTAGTGCCCAGGAACAGTATTTTTTTAACGGTCCCATTGAGCCCAATGTACAGCCACGTTTGAGAACCACTGACCTGGGATACAAACAGAGGGGCACAGAAGGGGATGGAGATGTACGCCCAGAGGAACCCACAGGGGCTCTGAACTCATAGGCCCAGGTAGGACGGAGGGTGGGGTGAGAACGGGGCTGAAACAGGGAGAATAGTGGGAGGTCTGTGCATGGAATAGTCAACCCCCAACCCTCTGTCCACCTCCAGGCATGGACCGTCATGGAGCTAGGCATTTCCTTCTCAGACATTAACAAAGGAGAGCTCTTCTAAAACCAAAACCAAAGCCAAGAAACTCTGAATACACTGTCTGGAGAGAACTCGGGCAGCTTGTGTGGGCACAGGAGCCTCAGGAAAGCCCACCTCATTCTGACATTTAGGGGTTCCCCAGCATAGAAGCCAGCTCCCTGTCCTCACCCTAAATTGGAGCCTGATGCCCACAGAGCTGCTTGGCTCATTTATAAATGTAAGAGGAATACCAAGGACACCAGGACCAGCCCCCTGCACCTGAGCCCCGGCTGTGAGGCTGTCCCTGAGCCAGCCCAACATCTGCAACACCTGTGTGGTCGGCAACTATGTGGACCAGAACACTGCCACCAACGGCACCGGGGAAGTCTATTGATCAAGAAAGTGCCCAGCAGGGTGAGTGTGCCCAGCTCCTGAGACACTCCTTTCCCAGGAGATTAGGGGTGGGGTATGTTGGTGCTCACCACCCCCAGGAAATGTGATATCCAACATCTCCAGCCCTTGGGACAATACCAGATGAGATGAATCAGAGACAGTAAAGGCTGGCATGTGACCCAGGAAACTATGGGGGATGGGTGGAATCGGGGCTTTTAGGAAGAGCAAAGAACAGCTAGGCCAGTCACTGATGTGTCTCTCCGCTCTGCCCTAAATCCATCTTGAAGGGCCGTTGAGTGGACAAGGAATCATCTCTGTAATTAGTGACCTCAAGACAGAAACTTGAAGATAAAGAAAGGCAGCTTTGACTCAATATTAGAGGAGAGTTCTGTACTCAGAGTCATCCAAACATGCAACAGAGGCTTTGGGACACAGTGAGGTCCCTGTCACTGGTGGAATGTAACCACAGGCAAACTCACCTGGTGGGTTGTTAGAAAGTCGAGGAAGGAACAGGACTCCACAGTGAGTTTGCTTCCAACATGGACATTCTTAGATTCTAGGAAATTCTCTGCAGCAAAAGCACATAGGATTATTGCAAACCCCAACAACCCAGTTTCCCAGAACCACCAGGTGGAGTGGAGGGCCTGCACTGAGCCAGCCCACTGCAGGGAGTGTGGGCAGTCCCAGGACCCATCACCCGGAAGCCGCTCACTCTGCTCCGTTTCTGACCCAACAGGGACTAGAGCTCTGTTCCCCCCATTACTGTGGACGGTGCTGGCAAACGGCCTCTCTCCTTGGGCTCCTTGGGAAGCCCGGAGTTCAGCTCACAAGAAGGGTTTCCAGCAGAAGGGAAGAGAGAGGTGCCCGAGCAGCGAGACAACTGCACTGGGGCCTTCTGTCTTTTCTTGTGCTTTGTCAAGTTTTCTAAATCATAAATGAATGCTTTCTATATTCTGCCAAGTTTTAAAACATATTTGTTGGCATGAAAATGCATTATTTTTTAAGGTTTGAAGGAATCTACCTGTAATAGCATGTGGCTCTCATGCCCTTAAGGAGAAAATACTTATATAAGTTTTACAATATTTTCTGTGTTGATTTTTTGAGCTTTATACACACATGTAGATCAATTTTAGCAATTCATATCATTCTAGAAATTATTTCATTAAGATTTTTAAATTGAATAGACTTTTATTACGTATTACACTCTCTTAGTTTTTCTAGTTGTTATGGTGGTTCTGATGTTGTAAATATGAGAGGATCTCATTGAAAGTCTAAGTGATAAATTAGGTGAAGATTCCGGCCCTGAGAGCTGTGGAATCCCATTGCTCAGTTCACTGCTTTTCTTTCTGGGTCTGTTTGCTAAAGCGGTTTGGTGGTTCAGCTGGTGGTGTGTGGTGTGTTGAGGCAGCGTCCTCTCCCTCCACTCCCTCCACTACAGCTGGGAAATGAGAGGAACACGTGTGGGTATTTCTTTGTTTTTTTGGTTTTGGGAGATTAGATAAAACATCACACCCCTGGATCACAGGAAAGGTACAGACATTCAAGATCAGAGACCTAGGTAAGACTTAATCTCACAAATGAACGTGACCGAAAAAATTTGTCAATCCTGGGAGGGTTATATAAGAAATGGAGCATAAAGAGAGGTGAGCGACAGAGACAAACGCAGTTCTGTCAGGCGGGCAGGAGATTCCCATGCTCCAGGCAGGTATGTCCCACCATGGAGATGAAGAGCTCAGACTAGAAAGCCATTGGCATCCACACCAGCAGCGTCTACTCACCTGTCCTGACTCAGGGCTCCCCAGGCAGCCCAGTGACACCTTTGTTTCCCACGTGGCGTGTCTTTGGGAGAGGACACACTGCTCAGGCTAACAGGACCATCCAGCCCAGTTAGCAAGTGTGCCTCTTACTACAAATTGATAAGTCAGCATTCTGGTTGTGCCTATCAGTGTCTTTTGACATTTGTTAGCAAGATTTTGCATCTCCAAGGCAAATCACACAGGGCAATGGATGAAATAGAGCTTCTAGGCTCATGCTCAGGGTCCATGTGTCAGACTTTGGACCTTGGTGAGCACACCAAAGTAATTCCAACCTGTGCGGTCTCGTGATTCACTCATTCTTTCACTCAACCAACATTTCCTGCACTGCCTGCTGAGCACACACCGAGAACCATCTTGGAAGACAAACTCTCAGTCTCCATGCCATGTACATTCCCATTTGAATTTAATGAAGTCTTCACGTAGGCCAAAGGTTTCAGTTCTCAGCCCAGATCATACATCAGAATCAACTATTGGGTTTTGTAAAATACAGATGATCCCTAGTGTGGGGATAGGGTCCAAGTGTCTGTTCTTAGAATCTCTCCAGTTGACCTGATGAACAGCCAGGGTTGTGAGCTGGGTCAGGTGGAGTGTCCATTTGAATCAATTAGACCAAAAGTTTCACTTTGCCTGTACTATGTAGATAGATCCAGAGATATCTGGGGTTATTTCAATAAGATTCTGAAGGCATCAATTCCACACAAAAGAAAGTGAAAATAAGCATAAATACTTTAACGACTTCCTAAGATGATAAGCTTCCTGTTGGCACATATGTGGCATTAACTGCCTGAAACACAGCTCTGCTCATGTCACTGCCCTGCTCAAAAATTGTAATAGATAATCTTTTTCTGATAAGTGCTATAGAGAATCTGATGATACAGAAAAAGAGACGGGTTCCGGAACATAACCACTGTTAACTTCTTGACATATCAGTTTTAGACTTCCCTTATGCCGACATAAACATACGTTTGTATATATTTATAATACAGGATAATACTATACACACTGTCCCATAACTCTTTTAATATTGCAGGGACAATTTCCAATCTAAATATGTAAAGATGCAATTTATCCTTCTTATTACGTCTATAGTACTCCACTATGCGGATAGACTACCTTATTTAACCAGTGTACAGCTGTCAAGAGTGGGGGCTTTAGAATCCAACTCCAAAATTTAACCCCAGCTCTGCCACTTCCTAGTTGTGTGACCTGGAGCAAGTTCATTAACGTATCAGTGTTGCAGTTTCCTGGGAATAATAATGGGATTTGCATAATAGGATTTGCAGTTTACACTTTGAGGCCTCCACTCCCATTGTCTTTAAACTGCAGCCCAGATTAAACGCCCCCTGAGTCACAGCCTTTTGAAGAACAATGAGGAAAAACAGAGCTTGGAGGAGGGAGGATGGCGCCTGGAGGAGTTTGCAGCTTTAAATAGGGAGGTCAGGGGAGACCCTACCTAGAAGATAACGTTTGTACAAAGACCTGAAGGAGGTCAGGAAGTGAGACAGGCAGACAGCTGGGGGAAGAGAATTCTAGGCAGAGCGAAGGCCCTGAGGCAGGAGCATGCATGGTGCATTGAAGGAAGGACAAAAAGCCCAGTGTCCTAGAGTCAATTGAGGGAGGAGGGGAGCAAGAGAGATCAGGTCAGATGGTATAGGATCTTGCAGACAAAGGGGATCCATGGGGGAGTTCTGAGCTAAAGAGTAATGTGACACAACTTAGGTTTTGAAAACATCACTCTGGGTGACTTTTTTTTTTTTTTTTTTTTTTTGAGGAAGATGGGCCCTGAGCTAACATCTGTACCCATTTTCCTCCATCTTCATCATGGGACGCCTGCCACAGCATGGCTTGATCCCGTGCTTAGGTCCGCACCCGGGATCCGGACAGGCGCACCCAGGGCTGCCAAAGCAGAGCGTGCAAACTTAACTGCTACACCACCGGGCAGGCCTCTAGATGACATTTGAAAAATATACATTAATGGGTTAAGACAAAACTAAGGACACTGAGTCTACTGTAATAATCCAGGTGAGAATTGATGGTCCTTGGAACAGGGGGGTGGTGAGAGGTATTGTGTTGTATATATGAAAATAAATATTTGAATATATATATTGAATGAAAAGATACCAGTATTTGCTGATAGACTGTGGGGTATGAGAAAAAGAATGAAGTCAAATATGACACCAAGGTTTTGTGGCCAGAGCAAATGGTCGGACTGAGGTGGCATTTTGGGGATGGGAAACTGTATGGGCAGCACGTTTGGAGAGTTTCAAGTTAGAGGAGCCAAGCTGGAGACGCCAGTTGTACATGCGAGTGGAGATGGCCAGTAAACAGTCGGAAATTTATGATGTGCTGTCCAGGGGAGGGATCACTTCTGTGAGTCCCTTTTGCCACATAAGGTCATAAAGTCACAGGTTCTGGGGATTAGTGCATGGCCATAACATCCCATCAGCTGCGTGTTGCTGTGAAGGTGTAAGCTACGTCACCGGTATTTCAAACACCAGCAGGGTCACCCATGGTGGACAAGTTTCAGTGGGTTTTCCAGACTAAGACAGACGAGGAAGAAGGACCTGCCCACACACTCCCAAAATGAATGACCATGAAAACCCTCTGAATAGCAGCAGAGCATTGCCTGACACAGCATCACGAGATGAGAGGATGGTGCAGAAAAGACCAGGCAGAGATCCGCTGTGCCGTGCACCAGGTCTATAGGAGCTGGAATTGGCTCAGTGCACTAATAACAAAGGACAAAACCTCACTCATTACAGGCTTTGAAAGCCCTGTTCCCTTCCTTTTCTTTTCTTCTTTTTTTTTAATTCCTTGCTTTAGGTGGGATTGAAAGGGCCAGTGGGCGGTCACTGCTCCTGGGCTGATGGGCATTGACACCCAGCCATAACCAGTCACCTGGGATGCCAGTGAGGAGATGTCATCTTTTTCTCTCTCAGCTTTCTGCTCAGCCTGAGGGAAAAGAGGTCAGAAACAGTCTTTTTACGGATCCCCCTACTCCTCCCTTATCCACGCGCCATCCAGCAGGCTCCTAGCATTGCTTCATAATGCTCAAGCCTGTGGCTCAGAACTTTGCTCTGAGGTCAGGGATGAAGCAGCTGAGCTGAGGTGACTGGGAGGCTAACCAAGAGACCCAGGAATCTAGGCCAGCAGACCAGGTACCAGAGGTCATAGTCCAGTGAGTCCACCTCTGACCAAAGAGCTGAGATCCAAGGCAGGAGGCAGAGGCTTTGAGGAGGTGAGCAACCCCATGGAGGAGAGAAGCTCCCACACGCCACAGTGCAGGCTGCATCAGGTCCTCAGGCGATGTGGGGTTGGAGGTTGGGTGGGGAATCCTCACCTCAGATCTCTGGGCCAGGGAGAGTCATGAGAGGTCATCAGCGGGGTCATGGGAGGTCATCATGTCCATCCTTGATTCCACATGGACCCAGCACCAGAAAGACCTACAGCCGCCTCTGTGCTCTTGGTCTCAGCCTACTGAGCACCTGTGGGAGGAAGGGTGGCCCAGACCCTTCACAGAGACAGGTACTTGTCTTCTTGGTCCTGGCCTCCTACAGCCCTGACACCCTCCTGGGGGAACCCCAAGTTAGTCCAGCAGAGAAGACTCATGACTAATCCAGGACAGACTGTGGCCATGGCCTTAGTTATGTCCAAAGCATTTGAAAAAGTCAGATGTTGGAGAGACCATTTCCAAACCTTTGGAACCAGACAGGATCCAAGGAACATGTGACTTGGACGGAGGCTTGAGGCAGGATGGTGGTATTTCAACAGGCAGGGATGAGAGCAAGGAACAGGGAGAGGGAACTGTCATTCTAGACACAGGGATGTCAGTGAGCAAAGAGGGGCTGACCTAGGGGCTGAGGCCAGCATGGTTGTGGGGGGCTGAGGGTCAGCAGAAGAGTCTGGAGACGGCTGGTTCAGACCTTCCCACAAGCTTCACTCCTCAGACCCCACAGCAGCCCCACCAAGGAGGGTGGGAGGACACTGCTCATCCATTCTAACCACCGAGTGCCCCTATCCAAGGTAGGAGAAGAGATGAAGATGTTTTCCTAAGGGGGCAACTCCCAACTTTGGGCCTCTGGAGTCATTTTCTGAGAAACACAAGAATTGAAAGGGCCTGAAACAGTACAAAAACCTCTTCTCACTCCACAGGAAAGTGGTTTTGGGACCCATGGGCTGACGTTGAGGCCGAGGACCAGGTTAGCACAGGTGGCCAAGAGCAAGGGCTCTGGCCAGAATATAATGTACACTAGACACTCTCCCCAACACACACACACACTGCCCAACACATCCAAGGGAGCCCTCCACAAGCTGCAAAGGAAGCATCGGGCCAGTCCCTTTGTGGGCTCCCACCCCCCCATGCTGCCTCCATTGACCCCCAACCCAGCCAGCACCAAGGCCCTCACTCCCTCCTTGGTAGCATGGTCAACACCTCCACAGAGTCTCCACACTTGGGCTCGTGTTCTCAGAAAGACACACAGCAGAGGTTGTGGGGATTAACAAGCACCATCAGGAGGGTCTCCTTTGGGAAGCTTCAGGAGGAGAAGGGTCAGGAACTGAGTCAATGACAGGGAATGAGCACTTGTCCTGCAGGAGTGAGGGTCCTGAGTGGGAGGGCAGCTTGGGAAGGTGGCAGAGGAAGTGGCATGGCCACATGTCATGTGCCCAGGGAGTTGAGGACACAAAGGGCAGAGTAACTCAGACCAAAGTCCAATGGAGCTGGACCAGAGCTGGAAGAGGCAGATGTCTGCAGGGATCAAACTCAGCCTGGAGGTGTCCTAGGAATGCTGATTCTCCTGCTTTCTCCAATTAAGTTATCTTCATGGCCTGGTCTGGCTTCTGGACCTCACTGCAGACAGTAGTGAGAGGTTATTTTCTTCTAGATGTCATTCATCTAGACCCTAGAAATGCAAGACAGAGGGTTCCTAGAACAGCTGCGGGATAGAGAGGCCCCAGAGGGACCTACACAGAACCAATGCTGCTGACATGAACTGCATGTGAACTCCCTCAGAGTGCCCAGCACTACACTGGCCCCAGTTGTAAATTTTCTTAGAAAATACCAGTGACTATCTGGAAAGAGTTAAAGACACAGCAGGGCCAGAAATGCCGAGACCCAGGCACAGGGGGACCTGGGAGAGCCCAGTTGGGCACTGCTCCAAGCTCTCATCTTCTCCCTGCCCCCTCGAGACTCCTGCTGGCTTAGTTCTGCACAGTGGGTGTCACCATCATGGTTCCTGTGTTCCTCCTGCAATTCTATACCTGAGTCATACACGGAGTGGAGCTTGAATCTGGGCCTTGGAAACCTGTACCCTCCCCCACTGCTATGAGCCCCAAGGCCACGCTACAGATCATCCCCTCCACAGGGACGTTCCCTGAGCAGTAAAATGCAGGAGACAGGGAGCCGAGGGCCCAGTGGGGGAGGGGAGGTACAGAGCCAGAAAAGAGAAGTGCAACCTGCCTCTTGCAGTCTCCGTCATCTTCTTCCCAGTGTCTTCCAAAGGCACAGGCCAACCCCGAGGATCAACAGCACGGCCACGATGGTCCCTAGGATGGTTCGCAGGGGGCCAACGGTGGCTTGTCCATGTGAATCTGTTTCCCTCACACAAAGAGAGTGAAGAAGGTTAAGGCAAGAGGGAACTTGAGATACCCATTGCCAAGGAGAGATAGAGAGAGCAGGTGGAGAAGTCTGAGGGTCCTGGGTCAGAAGCTGAAGAGGCAGGAGCATGGAGATTCATTCATTCAACCAGTTCCCAAGCTCCTGCTTGCTGCCAGGGATGTTGAGATGGACAAGACTGGGTCCACGCCCTTGGAGCTCGTCACCCAGCAGGGAAGACTGAGAGAATAACGAAGTCTGCCAGCCAGAGGGATCGCAGTGCAATAGAGGTTTACATCTTGTACCTAGGTCTTCAGGGAAGGGCCTCCCAGAGGAGGTGATGGGTAACCTGAATATTGAGGGAGGAATAGGAGTTTACCAGATACTCAGGGTGGGCAGGACATTCCAGGAGGGAGGAGCACCATATTGAGGACATGGCAGTGTCAAAGAGCCAGCCCCTGGGAAGTTGCCAGCACCCCACTGGGGCAGGCAAGAGAGGGACAGGGCAGGAAGGAGCCAGGCAGAAAGATCAGAGGGAGGCAGGAGTCTGCTCTCAGAGGGTCTAGTGGGTCACACTGAGTGTTGAGCTTTATCTAAGGGTCCAGTACGGGGGTGCGGAGAGGGTCACAGGAGGTTTTTTGTGATGCTGACACATCAGATCCCTCCACCAGCTCATGCAGGGTAGGTTAGAGGGGCGAGGCTGCACTCAGGGGTACCAGGTCATCCGTTCATTCAATGGAACACAGTGAACAAACTGTGCCAGAAGCTGTGCTTGGCACAGGGATTCAGAGGAGAAGAAGACAGGGCCCCTGCTCTCAAGGTGCTCCAGGCTCTGGAGGAGACAGGTACATAAACAGAGCATTGCCACTCAGTGAGGGGCCGGGGACCCTCCTTAAAGGTGATCCCTGAGGGCAGGATGGCTACAGCCCCTGCAGGGCCCTGCGCAAAATGAGAATGAGGAGCCCTGTGTTCAGAGATCGTCAGAAATTTCAAGATGGCCACCACAGAGCTTTAAACCCAGCACGGGGCCCTGTGTGACAACAGGGGACACATGCTACTGAAGTCTGCCATGCCTGAGGGAAATCCTTCAGTAGGAATAAGGCAAGAAATGAAGGAAACGGTGGGAGGAAAGATGGGGGATGAAGCAGCATCTCCAGAGGCTGACAAGCATCAATAGGAGAAGGCGTTCGGGACTCCAACAGAGCAGGTCGGTGTGAAGCAGGTCGGTGTGAAGTGTCAGTGACCAAAACATGGGCACAGGAGTGTCTGAGCCCTGAATCCTACAGGGAGTCCCTGGAGATCAAACACTTCAGGCGACACAGACAAATGACACAATCTAGGTTCTTTCCCGAAGACCACTCTGCATTCCCTGTGGAGGACGGGTCGGGTGGGAGAGGTGCTGGACAGCTGCTGCCCACCAGCATGGGCAAGAGGTGAGAGGCATTGACATGACAGTCATTTAAGAACAGAAACAAGTTGGATGTGCCTCCCAGACTCCTGTAGGGGGTGACCAGGTGGGGGTGGTGGTGATAAACATGGTGGGGAAAAAAGCCCAGAATCCTCAGACCCAGTGCTCCCTGAGCTCCGACAGTGCCCTCCCCACCACCACCAGCAGGTTGTACTCACCATGGGCACAGACTTCCCCAAGGGCTGAGGTGACAGTTTTCTGGTCCTCAGAGTTGCTGACCACACAGGTGAGGCTGGCATTGGGCTGGCGCAGAGGTAGGTTCACAGCCAGGGTCCAGGAATTGGGGGCTGGTCCCTGTGTCCCTTTCTGCTCCAGCTCCTTGGGGAGGCCCTTGCTTTCCCAGGTCACATTCAGGTCCTCTGTGACCCCAGCAGCCCTGCACTCTAAGATGACGCTGCACCAGCGTGGTGTGATGGACAGTGACTGGACCAGGATCTGGGGAAGGGGCACAGGTTCTGGAGTAGGAGGGACAAGAGAATGGAGCCTCACATGAGTGTAGAACATTACAATTGCCACATTCTCACCCATTATCTCATTAAAGCTTTGTCTTCCTTCCTCTAGGAAGGGGAGACATTTTACAGATGAAATAGAATTTATCCAAAGCTAAATATGTTGCAAGAGACAAGAAGGAAGGGAGCCACTGAGTTAAGCCTTATGTGACTGCACTAGACCGAGCAAGGCTTAAAGTCTCCCACAAGAAAATAAAGCCTGCACTCCACCTACCCAAGGCCCTTTATTTTTAGAAAATGGGTCTTTACTAGAAGGAGAAGTCGGGATTGAAGGACTTGTCCTGGTCCAGGGCCCTCGCCTGTTTCTCCTGCTGAGGTGATGCCTGGACTACACAGCCCACAGTGAACAAGGATATCTGGCCAGCTCTGGGAGTCCAGAGAAGGGCCCCATGCCACCCAAAGTGCAGACATTTGTGGGAGATGCAGTGGTAGCCACTAGGAATGACAACCCCAAGTGTGGTTAGAATGTGGCACTGAACTTGTGGTACACAGAGGAACAGAAGTGACAGGTTTACAAGCCAGTCATAGAAATCCCATGGGGCCCTAAAGCTGTCAAAGCCACTCTCTGTAGGAGGGTATTTCTCTATGCAGAGGAGCTGTAGGGTAAGAAAGAGGGGCTAAATGAGGTCTTCAGAAGTGTGGCAGGCTAGACTTTCTCCTACGTCTATGGAGGCTCTTAGGGCTGGATTTTGTGAGTGAGGCTGGCATCGGGCTGAGGCTGAGGAAGAGCAGAGGGAATAGGGAGGATGAACTACACGTGATTTCTGAATTATGGCAGGCAGAACAGTGCCCCCCGCCCAAAGATGTCCGCATCCTAATCCTCAGGGCCTGTGAACGTGTTAGGTTAATGGCAAAGGGGAAGTAAGGTAATGGATAGAATTAAGGTTGCTGATCAGCTGACCCCAATATAGTGAGATTATTCTGGATTATCTGGATGGGATCTGTGTAATCACAGGGGTACTTAAGAGTGGAAGAAGGAAGGAGAGTTCAGAGGGAGGCAATGTGAGGAGGACTCGTCCCACCATTGCTGCCTTGAAGACAGACAAAGGTGGTCAAGAGCTAGGAATGCAGGCAGCCACCAGGAGGTGGAAAAGGCAAGAAAGTGTTTCTCCCCTGGCTCCTCCAGAAAGGAACACGCCCTGCCAACACCCTGACTTGAGCCCAGTGAGACCCGTGTCTGACTTCTGACCTACATACAGCACAGCAAGATAATGAACTTGTGTTGATTTAAGCCACCAAGTCCCCCCTTATTGCTGGTTTCATTTTCTGCAGTGTCATTTACCCACAGTCAACCAGTCTGAAAATATTAAATGGAAAATTCCAGAAATAAAAAACTCGTGTGAAATTGCATGCTATTCTGCGTAGCATGTCAAATCTCGCATCATCTCACTCCCTCCCACCTGGGACGTGAATCATCCCTTTGTCCGGTGTATCCCTTTGCCCAGTGTAGCTGTATGGGCTACCCGCCCGTTAGTCACTTAGTAGACGTCTCAGCTATCAGATGACTGTGGCGTTATTCCAGTGCTTGTGCTCTAGTAACCCGTATTTCACTTAGTCAGGACCCCAAAGCACAGAGCAGCAATGCTGGCAATTCAGATAGACCAAAGAGAAGTCATGAAGTGCTTCCTTTAAGTGAAAACGTGAAAGTTCTTGACTTAATGAAGAAAGGAAAAAAATAGAATGCGAAGTTGCTAAGATCTACAGTAACTTTTATTACAGTACGCTGCTTTAATTGTACTTTTTTTTTTGTTTTTGCTTTTTATCCTCAAATCCCCCCTGTAAGTAGTTGTATATTTTAGTTGTGGGTCCTTCTAGTTGTGGAATGTGGGACGCCACCTCAGTATGGCCTGATGAGTGGTGCCATGTCCGCAACCGGGATCTGAAGCTGTGAAACCCCGGGCTGCCAAAGTGGAGCACACGAATTTAACCACCCGGCCACGGGGCTGGCCCTAATTGTTCTCTTTTATCATTACTTATTGTACATCTCTTACTGTGCCTAATTTATAAATTAAACTTTATCATAGGTATGTATGAATAGGGAAAACATAGTATATATAGGGTTCAGTACTACCAACGGTTTCAAGCATCCACTGGGGTCTGGAACGTATCCCCCACGGATAGGGAGAACTACCGTAATGTGTTCCAGCAGCAATAGAAAACTAACACATAAATAAGTCAACTTAATCCTCTAAAGAACAATAAGTGTTATGGAAAAATTCCATTTCCCCCAAACTTCCATTTTCCTCTCCCAAAACACTGAAGTGACTTTATCCCTGGTGTGAATCTCAGCTCTGCTCCCCATTTGTGCTGAACCCACTTATCCTAATTTCAAGGGAGAAAATAGAGCCTGAAGGCTGGCATTGGGAAGGAGTGCTGCAAAATGGGGCCCGTGTGACACTCTTAGGTACAAAAGAAGGTCATAGCCATGGGATTGAGGTGAGGGGGTGTCACGTACCATAGACAGTGAGGTAGAAAATCTGGTTAGATTCCATTCCCCCAGTCAAGCTGGCTCGAGCCCGGTACTGCCCACTGTCACCACGTGTCAAATTCTCAATCCTCAGGGACGTCATGTTGGGCACATGGACCCTCTGCTTGTACTTGTCCTCAAAGCAGACCCAGGTTGGAGTCCCTTCTGACCCATTATGGACTCGCAGGATGACTCTGTATTTTAAGTCAGGGCCAAAGCCCCACGAGATCTCCTCCAGCTTGGTTCCTGGTTCCTTGATCACATGAAACAACACAGACCCTCCTTGGATCTCCTTTAAAGGAACGTGGACTCCAGATTCCTGAACTCCAGCACCATGTGCTCCAGAACTCTTGACCTCAGTGCTGCAGACACCTAGGGCATTGGAAACAGGAATGTGAGTGTTTTTTCATCAAGAATAACAGAGAGAACCACAGAACCCATCTTTTTAATGAAATCCATCCAGTACATTACCTTGATTCTTGGAAGGCAGCCTAGTACAATGAACTTGAAACAATTCTTGAATCAAGTCCTTGTTCCAGTGGGGTATAACCTTGAATAAGTTACTTAAACTTGCTAACCTGCAGTCAGGTTCTCTACCTGCCTCAAAAAGATAGTGTGAATTAAATGAGCTCAGGGATCAAAAGCACCAGCACATTTTCTGACACATGCTAAGACCATATCTGTAGGAGGCAGCTTCCAAGGTGGGCCCAAAGACCCCTCCCTCCTCATGCTTACACCCTTGGATCCACCTCCCCTGGAGTGTGGTCCGACCTGGTGACTTGCTTCTAAGGAACAGGATACAGCAAAGATGATGGGATGTCACCTAGCGATGTGAGGTTATACACGACTATGACCCATCTTGCTCGCACTCTCTCTCTCCCTCAGTCTGATGGAGCCAGCTGCATGTTGTCAGCTGCCCTGTGGAGAGGCCCACACAGCGAGGAACTGAGGGCAGACTCCAGCCAACAGCCAGGGAGGAACTGAGGCCCTCAGTCCAACAGCCACAGGAACTGCATCCTACCAGCAATCACACGAGTGAGCTCAGAAGCAGATTCTTCCCAGCTGAGCCTTGAGCTGACGGCAGCCCACACCAAGGCCTTGATTTCAGTCTCAGAGACCCTGAGCCATAGGACCAGCTAAAGGACCCCTGGATCCTGACCCACAGAAACTGCGAGACTGTACATGGTATTATTTTAAGGCACAAGTTTTCGAGTAACAGGTTACACAGCAATGGATAACTAATACAATAACAAGGTTGCTCTCCCTTCCCCTTCCTTCCAGGCAGTGTAGTAGTCAGGATGGGCTGGGCTGGGCTGTGGTAACAAATAATTACAATACCTCAGGGTCTTAGAAAAGGAGAGTTTATATCATACAGCACATGTCCCATGAGAGAGGGAGGGAGGGGGCCTGTCACACGTGGTGGAGGCTCCACCACCTTGTAGCTGCACCACATGAAATCCACAGTGTCCTCAGAGCCTCTCAGTCCCACCTCAGAGTATTTTTATTGAAAGATGCTGAGGGGTCAGACTGGGTGATCCAGTACAACAGGTGGTCTACAGCTTGGACTTCAGAGCCAGCGAGACTAAAGTTGACGCCGGGTCTCCATCTCCTGGCTGTGAGGGATGTGAGCTGTTATTGAACCTCTCAGCCTTCACTTTCTCATCTGTGAAATGGAAATGATGACAGTGCTCACCTCACAGAATTATTGTGGCGATATAAGAAGATAAAAGCTCTCAGCACAGTGCTCAATAATTCATCCATAAATGTGTTCCAGCTCATTATGATGATGATGATTCTTGACCAAGCCTACCTGGGATCAGAACCAGACATTCCCAGGTCCCAGGATGGTGCCCTTTCCTCTTCCCTATCTGCCCCTCTAAGGGGTCTCGCCCTGGGTACAGGGCTGGGCTCAGACACCCGTGGGTGCAATCCCATAGGCAGCGGTAGGGAGTCGAAGTCCAGCCAGGGCCTTCTTGTTTACCAAAGGCCTCAGACTGAAAGGAAATTTATTGCTGTGTAGACAGCAGCTGGTTTCCATGGCCACTGTCAACTCCCATTTTACCAGGTACCCGAGGACATCTGTGCTACAGGGGAGAGTGGTAAAGATGGAGGAAGGACAGGCTACATGCTATCCCAAGCTTGGGTTGAAAAAATTTGTATTATCAACTCTATTTGGTGTGGGCATTTTCCCCCATTTTTAATGAGTTGCTCTGTAATTGTAAATGTATTATGTGTTCATAGAAAACTATTATATGGATTATGTAGTTGATTCAAATAAAAGTTCGAAGAGTGCCTCCTTCCCGAGGTAAGCACTGTTATTGACCTGTATCCTTCTAGAACTCTACCTATATAGCTTCAAATGCCATAAACTCTGTAAACACGGGGCATCTGTTTGTACATTCATTCCAGCATCTTCATGGCCTCTGAGTGTGGGCATGGTCTCTGACTCTTCCTTTGAACAGGCTGTGACAGCCTCCTGGTTCCCTCATTAACTAATGAGTGAAATTAAAGTATTCTTTAACACCTTGGTCAATCATGGCATTCAGAGTTAATCTCATGTTGAAATATGTAATTTTGGGTACAGCAATGGACACTGACCATAAGTGTTCTATCTAACCTGAGGCTCAAAGAAACAGCCCCGTTGCAATGGGGAAATGTACAGACAGCCGAACTGAGAGACAGCATTTCAGTCTCCAGTGTGGCACTTTCCTAAGGGATTTTCACAGGTAATTCTGACCAAACAGTGTTTGCCTTTTCCACCACCTCCCCCGCCACCCCCAGCATTGGTAAGAAGGGGTCAGCACCAAGGGAACAGAGAGAAAGAAGCTGATATTTTCTGCTCAACAGACAGAAACTGAGAAGGTGTGGCCGAGGTTCTCAGCTGCTTCTGAGCAGCACAGCTGCAGCGAGCTTTCCCCAGTGGGATTTGCAGACTGATTTCCACACACTGGGGGAAGGAGATGATGTCCTTCTAGGTGGTCTGGAGACCCCTCTCAGGAGCAGTTGACAGAAAAAAAAGAGGACAAGGTTGGATCTCAAAGACAAGGCTTGAGGAGGAGGATTCCCTCTCTCCTTGGAGGGCTGAGGAAGTGACCACAGAGACTGCCAGGGATCTTCTCTTTGAAGGTGCCCTAAATAGGCTCACCAGCTGGCAGTCCCTGTCAGGCCACAGGAATAGGACAGCACGGGATGGAGAGACAGAGCAGAGGCCTTGAAGCAGCCACAGGAGAGTCCTGTCTGGGTGGAGTCACCAAATCGCAGAATGTCATAGCTGGGAGGGGCCTTAGAGGGGATCTGCCCAGGCCCTCCTTTCACAGAGGAGGAGGCTCCCTAGTGAATGACCTTGCCCTGGGTCACGCAGGGCAGAGCCAGACCTGGAGCCTGAGTCTCCTCTCTTCCCTCCCAGGGCTTCTCCCCTGCAGGAGCTGCCCACCAGCTCCCCCACCCTTTCCCTGCCCTCCCCAGGACTCCTCCGTGCCAGCACTGCTGTCTGATCCCAGGATCTGAGCAGGTCCCAGAGTCTCACCCTCCAACTTCCCTCTCCAGGGAAAGGGAAGCAAGACTTAGAGGGGTAGCAGAGCAGGGGCTTCTGGCTAGGGGAGGGTTAAACAGCAGCCCAGCCTGACTCCCCACTTTCTAGAGAGGAGGGACCCAGGGAGAGAGGAGGCTCAGCCCTCAGCCTGCAGGGAGGATTGGCCCCTGAAGCTGCGTGGGGAGCACCAGCTGAGAGGAAGATGGACGAAGACTTAGAAAGAGAAGGAAGGCAGCAAGAGCTCTCTGGGCCACAAAGGATGTAATCCTGAACAAGGAAATAAAGCCAGAGGAGGGCATGGTGGTAAACAAGGTACAGATAAAATTCACTTGAATAATATAAAGTTTAACACTCAAAAATCACCATAAAATGTTGTCCATTTTTCTGACCATTCCTCCTTTTTCCTTCCTCCCTCCCTCTCCATCTCTCTCTCTCTTCCCTCTATAATCTTCCAACCCCAGAGCCTATGGAGAAAGCTGTATATAATTTAACATACTTCTCCATTTAAATAAAATTGGCTAAGTGGAGAAATCCTACATTTTACTGTTGACAAAACGTTACCTGGTTAAAGGGGTCTAATGCAAAGCTCATCATGAATTCAAGACATCCTGTGTACAGACGCTCTCTAATCCACTAAATTTCATATAATTCCCTGCAACTTCATATAGTGGCTGGGATGTTAGAACAAAAAAAATACAATGAAACCTTTCACAGCTTTCACCTGAATTCATAATTCACTAATTATTATTATTTTCATTAGTTCTTTATTTAATTTCATTATATGTAAACATAAAATCTCCGATAAAGTAATAGATGAGATACTCAGGCTTCCTTAGGACAGCCTTTCTTTCAGTTCTCTTTCTGTTTAACCCTCCCCCGTCTCTACTTCCCCCTCCTTTCTCTCCTCCCCAAGTTCACCCTCTCTGGAAACCCACCTTAGCAGTCTGCTGTTTCCTTCCACATTTTCTCCATTTATAAACATGTGAGTACACAGACACCCTTAAATTTTGAAGGCTCTTGTTCATTTACAAAATTAGATTCCATTGTATTCATCCTCCTGCATCTTGCTCGTGGAAACCCATGCCTCTGAACTCATGGAAATTGGAAATCCCACCCGGACAACTGGTACATTTGGTTTTTATCCTCCATGTTATCCCATGGTACAGATAGTCCTCAGTTTGTACAATGATTCACGAGCTGCTGGTGCTTCCTGTGTTCCCAGGGTTTGTCTCTAAAGAACTGCTTTCAGTCTGGGGTCTCCAGGACCTGGGCAGCATGTGGCAGTGGAGGGAGATGCAACCCACAGGCAGGAAAAAGGCATCCTCCTAGAGGGTTCACTTTACCCGAAGATAAACACTTCTTAACTTTTGAACATGAAAACTAACAATGTAGCGGAACGCAAAATTCACAAGTAATTTTAAGTTAAATGTGAGACTCCCAGGGACTCTCTCCTTGGTGCTTGGAGCTAAGACCCAAACCCAGACGGGGAGTGCTCATTCACTCTCCTTTTTCAGAGGAGAAACCCAAGAAGCTGGAGTTGATTCCTCCAGCTCAGGCACGGAGCTGCCAGGTCAGCCCCCTCTCCACACGACAGCTTCAGAGGCTGGCAGGTCCCCTCTGAGTTCCAGGCCTGGGGTGCCGCGTTCCCACCTGCTGTGTCCCCAGGAGCCGCTTCTTTGTCTCCGTCCCACTCCCCAGGCAGCTCCAGACTCTCCCAGCTTCCCTGTCATTGCAGCAGAAGTGGCCTCACCTCCCTGTTAATGGTCCCCTTGATGCGGCCAAGGCCGCCCTAGCTCAGGGTTCCCAGACTCCCCACAACCAAAATGCCATCGGTTCTTTCTGTTCACCCCTAGACTTGAAACCAAATGCAGTGCGTTTGCTAAATTAAAGACTTGTTTTGTCTTTTTGTCCACCAAAGACAGCAGACGGGGAGGGAGACCCTGCCCCCCCTGCTCCACCCCGCTGCCCTCCCTCCCCGGAGCCCGGGCCACTCACTGAGGAGGAGGCTGCTGAAGCCCAGGAGCCAGGAGGCCCAGCAGAGTGGGGGGTCTTCTGAGCAGGGCCCCATCGCAGGCTCCCTGCCAGCCTGTCCCGCTGCAGAGGAAACATCCAGGAGGCAGAGACAAAAGCAGAGGGAAAGCTTCACTCAGACAAGCCCTTTACGCTCTTCCCCACCCAAAGGGCGGAGCTTAATATTAGTTCTGGGATCGCAGCCCAATAGTTAGAGTGACTCATTCAGATCTTTCCTGTCATCCCTGGTATCTACAGTGAGACGTCAATCATAATTGCAGAACCAGTTATAAACAGCCTCACACTATGATCCTCCTGGCCCAGTGTTGCAGAGACCCCTCCCTGCAGTGATCTCACACTTTTCAGCCCTACACCCACTCAAAACCCTCACCTGCTTCTCCGGTCAACAGCCTGCCCCAGGCAGCCCTGGCCAGCAGTGTCAGTGTGGTCAGCTCAGAGGTCACCCCGTTACAGCCAGGCTGGGCTAAGCCTCTCCTGTCCTCTGTCCCCATACCATTGAATGAGTCAAATTTTCACTCAGATTCTCCGCAAATTTCAACTGTCAGTCACCTAAGTAAGAAGCTCTGAGCAAAAAAGCAAAGCTCTTTATGGGAAACGTTAAATCCCCACACCCCCAATGCACATGTTGCCGTTTGCCTATTGCTTGAGCCTACATGGCTTTCTCAGCGGCCACTAGTGCTAGTGATGCTCCCCACACAGGGCGCAGACTAACCTCTACAGAAACTGACAGGCTCTTAGCTGCATCACAACAGGCTTTTCCTCTAAGCTTCTGCCAGCCCTGCTCCTGCCATCACAGAGCGGCAGGGACAGAGACCTGCACACTCCTCCTGGACGCAGCCTCCGCTGTCTCAGACTCACCGCCCCTACTGAGGGTCAGGCCCTGGACTCTTCCCCCAGACTGGAGACTCTGCAACATTGAGAACTGTTGACTCCCATAACCCAGGGGAGCAGCCCCATCTTCCTAACTTGCGGGCAGTGCCTCCTTCTCCTCCCCACTGAGGCTTCCCCCTCAGCTGCCCAGGTAGCACACCCCAAGGCTGGAGCTGCAGCACTGGCCCCATGACCACGCACTGAAGGTGGTCAGGGCACTGCATACTAAACCCATTTTATGGATGTGAAACCTTAGTCCTAAGGGGTTGTGCAACCTGTGAAAGGTCACACAGCAAACCAAGGTTCAGGGTGTGGACTCTTAACAACAAACTCTGGAAAAAAGTCCCCAATATCACAGTTGCTGTCCAGAACTACTATGTGGCCTCAAGCAGGTCACCTGAGTCGAGGTTGTGTGTCCCCTAAACTGCTCTGCAGCATCCCAGACAAGAGAATATGCAACACTGGCTAGATTCCTCCACCCCCACTTAGTTATGAAGACATTACTTCAAAGACAATCCATGAGTCCTGTGGTCAGAAGCTTCTTGCATGGAGAGAAAATCTGGGCAGCTCCTCCACTGGTCACTCTCAGGGTGATGGGCAGCAAGTCTTTCAGGTCCCCCTCCCCTATGTCCCTACACCTCTTGTGAGAGCACTCTTCATGTAAGAACTGTTGGGTTATAAAAACCAATTGCTTAAGGGGGGTGGAGAGGAGGAGCCTAGAGACAGGGAACCAGCAATGCAGGTGCAGGCCAGGGACACTGCAGAGAGCCAGACAGTAGACTTTTTCATGCTGGCAAAGCATCAGGGAGTTTTTAAAAATCCAGATATCTAACCTCATTTCTACATCCAAGCCATTCTGTGCCAAGGTCTAACACACAAACAAGCACACACGCCAGCCACAGAGCCTTTGGTAAGAGTGTGCTACACACAACTACCTGATGCCAGGAACGTTTTGGAAATTAAAGGAGGGCACACCTGGATCTACAGCGGCATGATGCATGTGTCAGGAAGGGCCAGATAGGAGAAAAATGTAGAGTTCAGTGAGCTGAGCACACAGGAAGAACGAGAGACCTGAGAGGTGACCAGGAGAATGAGGTTATTCTCTGATTCGTAGGAATCAGAAGTTCCTGCAAATTCACAGGAATTGTAGGGAATTCTCCGGACCTCCAAGTGAGTCTGTGGACGTCATGTCTATTTTATTTGAATTCCAAAGGGCAGGACACCCAGTTGAGAGAGGGTCATGTGAAGAATGCATTTATTGAATATCTACTCTATGCCAGAGGCTTTCCATGTGTTCTTTCAACTAATCCACAACATATGTTTAATTAAATCCTCAAAACACCATATTATCTAAGCATTACACGCACTATGAAGGAGCATCCTGAAAGTCCAAAGAGATTAAATAACTTGTCCAAGATCATATTTTAAATAAATGGCAGTGTGCTCACAAGCTGACAACATCATCCCAGCCGTGGACGTGCCCTAGAGGAAAAGGAGAGTGTAGATTCTGAGAAATTCAAGTCACCACTGTGAAAGACCCTGGCAGGAGAGAGATTGGCCACTTTATGATGTGAGGGGAACCTGTATCCCCAGGAGGAGGGCTAGGTGTTTAGGTAAAGGAGAGTTTGGAGGACAGGGTCTGAATTATGCTCTTTTCCCTGACCACCTTGCCTGGGTGAAAGAGAAGAGCCACCTGCCCAGCCATGAGAGATTGGCAGTGGAGCAGCAGGGCAGCCCCAGAGCTGGACTGGAGATGGGGATAGAGCAGCAGGTGCACACTGGTCATCACTATCCTTTTCTTCTTCTTTCCTGCTTCTCTATAATCCAACTATTTGCTGATAAGAAAAGTTTTAATTAATATTTTTATTTAAAATACATAGAACTAAAACTTTAGAAAGTAATAACACAATAATGTTTGGTTTCAAGGGGTCATTCAGGAAGAAGTATGTAAACACTGAACAACTTTAGCCATAATTAGAAAACAATAATTTACAATGTATGTTAAAATGTGAAGAGTAGAAAAATTCCACGTAAGGACCTTCAAAACTTCTCTCCTTCACAAAGACAGTGAGAAAACTGGCCTACTTTGTAGAGAACTTTTTCAGAACAGTAGGAATTAACTAATGGCTTGTAGTATGGCTTAAGCTCAATAAGAATGGGGAGATGGTGGTGTTTTAACTTTCCTTAGTCACTTCTCTGTTCTCCAGCAGCACTTTATGCTTGAAAAATAAATGGCTGTATTCTTGGTGAACACCAGCAGCTTTGCAGCCTCCAGAGAAAGCCCTTTCAAAGCCCCATTCCCAGTAAATTGTTGTGATTTGACAGATCTGGGAGTATCCCTGAAGACGCCACTTCCTACAGAGTCTGTATTTGACTTAGCTTGGAGCTCTCCCACTGTGAATAACCTTTTACCCAGTAGAATTTTTTTTTAATCCTAAATGTAAGGGGGTTTTTTGTTGTTGTTTTTGTGTGTGTGTGTGAGGAAGATTGGCCCTGAGCCAACATCTGTTGCCATCTTCCTGGTTTTATTCTTCTCCCCAAAGCCCCAGTACACAGTTGTATATCCAAGTTGAAAGTCCTTCAAGTTCTTCTATGTGGGATTCTGCCACAACATAGCTTGAGGAGCGATGCTAAGTCTGCACTCGGGATCCGAACCAGCGAACCCTGGGCCACCAAAGCAGAGCACACAAACTTAACCACTCAGTCACAGGGCCAGCCCCTACCCAGCAGAATTTGACAAAAGCAATTACAGGCAATTGTTTAACTTTAGGGCTGCCTGAGATAGTGGATAGCAGTTGATGAAAATAGATTAATTAAAACTTTATAAGAGAAACCTGGCATATGAAATATCCACAGAAGCAATGAAAAGCTTTGACATAGTCCTGGAATTTAGAAGTCTAAGCACATGCATATGGCTGTGGGCACAACTGAAAAGGCCTGAGAAGGCCTTCAACTTTATCTATACTTAACACTGGGGCTCTTTGCAAGAAGGAATTGAAGTGTAAAGGTACAGTTGTCAAATGCCTGGCTGAGTATGGAAGATGAGACCAACACGCACACAGAGACTTTCCCTCAGCAAACACTGGGAGATTTATTGGGCCCAGGCATTTAAGGAAATCCCTGCACAATATTAGCTGACTATTAGGCTAAATGAGCAGAAATATTAGTAGCCACACACAACAAAGAATGCAAATGAGCAGAATTAATTCAGAAATGCAGCTAAAAAACAAGAAAAATTACAACAATTAGCAACAACAACAAGCCCTGGAAAGGGAAAAAGTCTGATTTTCAGAGTTGCCACATTATACTGTTTTAAATGACCAGCTTTCAACCAAAAAATAAGATATGCAAAGAAACAAGAACATATGATACATTCACAAGGGGAAAAAAACAGTATCCCTAGAAAGGCACAATCATTCGACTTACTTGACAAAGACTTTAAATCAGTTGTTTTAAATACATTCAAAGAACTAAAGGAAATCATGTATGAAGAACCAAAGTATAAGACCAATGTATCAAATAGGGAATATCAATAAAGAAATTGTAAGAAAGGACCATATAGAAATTCTGGAGTTGAAGAATATGACAACTGAACTGAAAAATTCATCGGAAGAGCTCAATAGCAGATATGAGCTGACAGAAAAATAATCAGTGAACTTTAAGACCTAAATTTAGATTATCCCCTCTGAGGAATAGAAAGAAAAAAATAAAGAACAATGAAAAGACACTCAGAGATGTATTGGACATCATCAAGCATAACATCAAATACCTAATGGATTTCTAGAAATAGAGGAGAAGAAGAAAGGAGCAGAAAAAATGAAGAAATGTTAGCAGTAATCTTCCCAAATTTTCTTTTTTAAAAACCCTCTAAACTACAGTCAAGAAACTCAATGAACTCAGAGAGATCCACATCTAGGCATATCAGAAGCAGATTATCAAAAGATAAAGACAGGTCTGGTTCAAGATAGATGTAGGAGGATCCTGAATTCACATCCTCCCATGAACACACCCAATCTACATCTACATATGAAACAATTTCCTCTGAAAAAAATCAAAAACTAGCTTAATGGCTCCTATATGTTGAGGGAAGGAGAAAAAATCCATATAGAAGTGGGTAGGAGAGGCAGAGTCACAATCTCACATAAACCCCACCTTGGCATGGCAACCCATGATCAGGAGGGAACCCACAACCCCTAACTTCTCCCTGAGGAGTGAAGGGTTTGAACCCCACAGCTGGCACCCTAACTTTTAAGACTTTCACCTCACAAACAAGCCCTAAAATATCTACATTTTGATCCAACAGGGCTTGCATCCAAGGCCATAGTGAAGTGAGAAACAGTTCTTAAAGGGCTTGTGTGTGAGGACACACATCTCACCAGAACCCAGCACAGAGACAGCCAAGTGCTCAGACTTTCTATGAAAGAGGCTTATTTGCTTATCTTAAAGCCTTGGCCTGAGGAGCATGTATCTAATTTAACACACATCTAGAGGCTTCTGAAACACTCTTCAAAGACAGAGGCCAGCAGGCGCCATCTTTGTGCTCTCCCTCAGCCTCACTCAAGGTGGCCAGTATTCCCCAGAAAGAAGCTTGTACACTCATCCAGCACCCCGATTTTTGCAGCTGCCATGCAGGGGACATCTCTAGATCATCTGGTTCTGCTGGCCAGTGAGACTCACTCTTGTGGGTCCCACAGGACTATGACAAATGTAGAAAGAGCTCTTAACCAGCTACCACCATCAGGGCACAGTGAGAAGCTATAGACTGAGGCCTGCAGTCTTTCTGTGAAAGAAGCCTATTAGCTTATCTTTATAGCTGCAGCCTGAGGGGCAGGCTTCTAAAATTAGACACACATTTAAGCGCCAACTGTAATCTTCTCCAGACAGGTTAGAGGGCAGGTGTTATCTTTGCAGTCCCCTCTACCATGCTCCAGAACTCTGGTATCTCCCAGAGAGGAGCTTATATGTGTGTCTGTTCCCAATTTTTACATCTGGTACCTAGTTTTTGTAGCTGCTGCCCCGGGTATACTCCTTGATCACCTGGCTCTGGTAGCAAGTGGGGATTGCATTCATGGTTCTCACTGGACTGTAACAATGGGAGAGACAGTTCTTGGCCTTCTACCAACCCCAGGGCACGGCACAGAGATAGTGGACTGAAAGACACCACAGTCTTTCTGTGAAAGACATCTATTTTCTATTCTTGGAACTTCAGCCAGAGGGGCAGGCTTCAGGTTTGGCACACATCTGGAGAGCTACTAAGGTGCTCTCCAGGGATGGAGGCTGGGTGGCACCATCTTTGCCCTCTCCCTCTGCCTCACTCTGGGTCTCTGGTATCTCCTGGGGGTAGCTTATGCACTTGTCTGGCACCCTGATTTTTACAGCTGCCACCCAGGGGATGCCTCTTGATCACCTGGCTCTGGTGGCTAGTGGGCCTTACACTTATGGGTCCTGCAGGACTGCTAAAAATGGAAAAACAGTTCTTAAACCAGTATCCACTCCAGGGCACAGCACAGAGACAGCAGATTGAAATGCAAGCCAGTACTTCTGTGAAAGAGGCCTATTAGCTGATCTTCATAGCTGTGACCTGAGGGGCACTCTTCTAATTAAACACACATCTAGGGGTGGACTACAAACCTCTCCAGAGACCAGGGAGGCTGGTGGGTGCCATATTTATTCTCTCCCTCTGCCCCACCCCAGGTTGTCAGTGTCTCCAAGATAAGAGCTTGTGTACGCATCTGGGACTCTGGCTTTTATGTCTGATGACCAGAGGACACACTCATAGCCTGGCTCTGGTGGTCAATGGGGCTTGTGTTCAAAGGTTTAATGAGACAGTAGCAAAGAAATAGTTGCTAACTGGCCATCACTCCAGGGCTCAGAACAGAGGGAGCAGACAGAAATGCCCAACTTTCAGTCTTTTCCTGAAAAAGGCATATTTGCATACATTAAAAGTGGTTGCCTGGGCCCTGCCCATGGCCTAGTGGTTAAGTTCAGAGTGCGCCGCACCAAGGGCCCAGGTTAAGTTTCTGGGCACAGACCTACACCACTCATCGGTGGCCATGCTGTGGCAGTGACCCACATACAAAATAGAGGAAGACTGGCACAGATGTTAGCTCAGGGAAAATCTTCCTCAAGCAAAAAGAGGAAGATGGGCAACAGATGTTTGCTTATGGCGAATCTTCCTCGGCAAAATAAAAAAAGTGGTTGCCTGAGAGTTGAGCTTCCAATCAGCCTAAATCTAGGTGCTGACCCAGATCCTCCCCTCTATGACACTGATTGGACTTGGCACAAACTCTACTACTGGGAGCACCAAGAATAGAGTAGGTTACTTGGTTGATCACAAAGGTTTGAGAGACAATCAAGAGCTAGAGCAGAGCTGAATGACAAAGTTCATCTCATCGTGATTTGGGTTTGACACCAAAAGCAAAGACAACAAAAGCAACAATAAACAAGTGGGACTACATCAAACTAAAAAGTTTCTGCACAACATAGGAAACCATCAACAAAATGAAAAGGCAACCTATGGAATGGCAGAAAATTTTGCAAATCATATATCTGATAAGGGGTTAATATCCAAAATATATAAAGAACTCGTACAACTCAATAGCAAAAAAAAAACACAAAGAATTTGATTAAAAAATGGTCAGTGGAACTAAATAGACATTTTTCCAAAGAAGATATGCTAATGGACAACAGGTACATGAAAAGGCACTCAGTATCACTAATTATTAGGGAAATGCAAATCAAAACCACAGTGAGCTATCACCTCACATCTGTTAAAATGGCTATTATCAAAAAGACAAGAAATAATAAGTGTTGGCAAGGATGTGGAGGGAAATAGTCTGGAGGTTCCTCAAAACTTAAGAATAAAACTACCATATGATCAAGCAATTCCACTTTTGGGTATTTATCCATGGGAAAAGAAAATACTAATTCAAAGAGATATATGAACTTCCACATTCGTTGCAGCATTATTTACAATAACCAAGACATGGAAGCAGCCTAAGTTTCCATCAATGGTAAAGGGATAAAGAAGATCTAGTGTATACACTAAAGAATATTATTCAACCATAAAAAAGAGGGAAGTCTTACCATATGCAACAACATAGATGAACCTTGAGGGCATTATGCTAAGTAAAATAACTCAGAGAGAGAAAGGCAAATACTGTATGATCTTACTTACATGTAGAATGTAAAACAAAGAAAAAGAACTCATCAATACAAAGAACAAATTGATGGTTGCCAGAGGCAAGGGTTGAGGGATGAATGAAATGAGTGAAGGTGGTCAAAAGGTACAAACTGGGTATAAAATAAATAAGTCTTGAGATTTAATGTACAGTATGGTGAATATAGTTAATAAAACTGTATTGTATTTTTGAAAGCTACTAAGAGAGAAGATCTTTAAAGTTCTCATCACTCACAAAATAATTGTAACTGTGTGGTGATGGGTGTTGACTAGATTTACTGTAGTGATCATTTCACAATTAATACAGATATTGTATCATATGTTGTACACCTAAAAGTAATATTACATGACAATTATATCTCAATCTAAAAAAAGACAAAGACAAACAGATTCTCGAAAGCAGAAATAGAGAAGTTATTCATCACATACAAGGGAACCCCAATTAGATTTAATTAGCTGATTTTGGAAACCACGGAGATAAGAAGGCACTTATTTGAAGTGTTGAGAGAAAAAACCTATCAAACTTAAACTTACTATCTAGCAAACCTATTCTTCAAAAGTGAAGGAGAATTAAGACATACCCAGATAAACAAAAACGGAGAATTTGTCACTAGCAGACCTGCCCTATGAGAAATACTAAAGGGCCCCATTCAGACTGAAATGAAAGCACACTAGTCAGTAAATAGAATGCATAAGAACAAGTAGGACCAGTGAAGGTCATTAAATAGATAAATAAAAAATAAAATATGAATCAAGTTTTTGTTGTTTTCCTTGTTACAGTTTTTTCTCCTAACTGACTTAAAAGAAACTTGCATAATGCAAAAATCATAAATCTTCATTAATGGGCACATGATGCTTAGAGAAAGAATTTGTATAAGAATAACAGCACAAAGCAGGATAGAACATAGCTCTATAGGATCAAAGTTTTGTTTACTATTTAAATTAAGTTGGTATTAATTTAGTTGGGATTGTAGAAATTAGGGAACTAATTTAATCCACACAAATAAAAAATATTATGAGGAAATACTGTGAACAATTGTATGAAAAAAAATTACATAAATTAGATTATGGACCAATTTCTAGGACACAACTAACAAAAGTGACTTAAGGAGAGAGACGTCAGCAACACGGCAGAGTGAGCTGTTCCCTTTGTCTCTCCCCCTTTGAACTACAACCTGACAGACAAGCATTGACCAATGGAGGAGCCCAGCACAGCACAACAGGGTGCCTGAGAGATACACACAGCTCTACATCTGAGGGTGGATTGACAGGCCTCTGGAAAGTGGTAGAGATAGGTGAGCACTCCTTGCCCTCCTCCAGCAGCCCTGTGCTTTCCAGCCTGGCACAAGCATCTCAAAAGTGGGAATGCACCACAGGGTGACTGTAGGAAGAGGGAGTGGCAGTCCTTAGCCCACTCAGGAGCACTTTTCCAGTGAAGGGGCAGCCCACCATACCCCTGTGGCCCCAAGGAGTGGCCCTGGCTCAGTCGCAGTGAGGAAGCCCCCCCCCCCCACCAAGCACAGAGGTCCAGTGGGACCACAAGCAGAGACAGCAGCAGATCTATATGGGGACATGTGCATTCCAGGCCTGTGCAAGCACCTATAATACTGCTGAGTCCTTAAAGAGAGAATGCACACCAGGGTGACTATAGGAAGAGGAGGTGGTAGCCCTTAGCCCATTCGTGATCACTTTCTTGGTGCTGGGACTGCCCACCATGCCCCTGCAGCTCCAAGGAGTGCCCCTGGCTCATTCCCCACTAGAAAGCCACACCCACCAACCACAGTCTACACATGCACCCTAATGCTCTCCAGGCCAGCATAAGCACCCACACAACTTCCAGCAGGTAGGGTGGCAACAAAAACTCAGCTCCTGCTTCCCCCCAGCAGTATCAGGTAGAATCTGTGACCTGAGCTACCACAAAGGCACTGACAAAAGATTAGTTCATCAAACACCATGAGAAACTACAACAACAATTCAGAGCAGAAAGAAAATGACAATTTGCCAGAAGCCAACCCTGAAGGCACAGAAATTCACAATCTAAATGACAAGAGGATTCAAAATAGCCATCATAAAGGAACTCAACAAGTTACAAGAGAACACAGAAAGGCAGTTCAATGAGCTCAGATACAAAATTAATGAGAGGAAGGAATACTTCACCAAAGAGATTGAAACTATTTTTAAAAATCAAATAAATTCTGGATGTGAAAAACAGAATTAATGAAATAAAAACTACCTAAAATCCTTAAGAAATAGAGCTGATATTATGGAGGAAAGAATTAGTCATTTAGAGGATAAAAATATAGACCTGCTACAGGTGGACAAGGAGACAAAACTAAGATTTTTTTTAAATGAAGGAATTCTTCAAGAAATATCTGACTCAATTAGAAAAAGCAACACAAGGATCATAGATATTCAAGAGGGAGGAGAGAGAGAAAGGAGCAGAGAGCTTGTTCAAAGAAATAATAACTGAGAACTTCCCATACCTGGAGAAGAGACCAGATTTACAAATACATGAAGCTAATAGAACGCCCAACTGCATCAATGCAAAGACCTTCTGCAAGGTATATAATAGTAAAAATGACAATAGTCAACAACAGAGAAAAAATATTGAGGGCAGCAAGGCAGAAGAAAATAACCTACATAGGAGCCCCATCAGGCTTTCAGCAGATTTCTCAGTAGAAATCCTACATTATAGGAGAGAATAGGGTGATATATTCAAAATACTGAAAGACAAAAACTTTCAGCCAAGAATACTCTATCCAGTAATATTTTCCTTCAGAGACAATAGAGAAATAAAAGCTTTCCCAGATAAACAAAAGCTGAAGGAGATTATTGCCACTAGACCTTCCCTATGAGAAATGATTAAAGATGCTCTCACACCAGAAACAAAAAGACAAAGGTCTACAAATCTTCGAGAAAGGAGATAAATAGACAAAATCAGAACACTGAAGCTCTCTATCAGAACATGGAAGCAAATATTCAATTATAATTTAAAAGACAAAAGGAAAGAAAGCATCAGAAGTAACTATAAAAATTTCAACTTATACTACAGCAAAGTAGCAGGGTATAAAATTAACGTGCATAAATCAGTAGCATTTCTATACACTAACAATAAACTAACAGAAAAAGAACTCAAGAACTCTATCCCATTCACAATCGCAACGAAAAGAATAAAATACCTTGGGATAAACTTAACCAAGGAAGTGAAGGATCTATACAATGAAAACTACAAGACTTTCTTGAAAGAAATAGGCGATGACATAAAGAGATGGAAAAACATTCCTTGTACATGGATTGGAAGAATAAACATAGTTAAAATGTCCATACTACCTAAAGCAATATACAGATTCAATGCTATCCCAATCAGAATCCCAAGAACATTCTTCACAGAAATTGAACAAACAATCCTAAAATTCATATGGGGGAACAAAAGACCGCGAATTGCTAAAGCAATCCTGAGCAAGAAAAACAAAGCCGGCGGAATCACAATCCCCGATTTCAAAACATACTACAAAGCTACAGTGATCAAAACAGCACGGTACTGGTACAAAAACAGGTCCACAGATCAATGGAACAGAATTGAAAGCCCAGAGATAAAACCACACATCTATGGACAGCTAATCTTCGACAAAGGAGCAGAGGGCCTACAATGGAGAAAAGAAAGTCTCTTCAACAAATGGTGCTGGGAAAACTGGACAGCCACATGCAAAAGATTGAAAATTGACCATTCTTTTTCACCACACACCAAAATAAACTCAAAATGGATCAAAGACCTAAAGATTAGGCCTGAGACAATAAGTCTTTTGGAAGAGAATATAGGCAGTACACTCTTTGACATCAGTTTCAAAAGAATCTTTTCGGACACTGTAACTCCTCAGTTGAGGGAAACAATAGAAAGAATAAACAAATGGGACTTCATCAGACTAAAGAGCTTCTTCAAGGCAAGGGAAAACAGAATTGAAACAAAAAAACAGCTCACTAATTGGGAAAAAATATTTACAAGCCACTTATCCGACAAAGGGTTAATCTCCATAATATACAAAGAACTCACACTGCTTAACAACAAAAAAACAAACAACCCGATCAAAAAATGGGCAGAGGACATGAACAGACATTTCTCAAAAGAAGATATGAATATGGCCAATAGACACATGAAAAGATGTTCATCATCACTAATCATCAGGGAAATGCAAATCAAAACTACACTAAGATATCACCTTACCCCCGTTAGATTGGCAAAAACATCCAAAACCAAGAACGACAAATGTTGGAGAGGTTGTGGAGAAAGAGGAACCCTCATACACTGTTGGTGGGAATGCAAACTGGTACAGCCACTATGGAAAACAGTATGGAGATTTCTCAAAAAGTTAAAAATAGAAATACCCTATGACCCAGCCATCCCATTACTGGGTATCTATCCTAAGAACCTGATAACAGATATCTCAAGAGTCCGTTGCACCCCTATGTTCATCGCAGCATTATTTACAATAGCCAAGACGTGGAACCAGCCTACATGCCCAGAAACTGATGATTGGATAAAGAAGATGTGGTATATATACACAATGGAATACTACTCAGCCATAAAAAAAGACGAAATTGGCCCATTCACAACAACGTGGATGGACCTCGAGGGTATTATGTTAAGCGAAATAAGCCAGTCAGAGAAAGACGATCTCTATATGACTCCACTCATAGGTGGAAATTAGTATATTGAGAAGGAGATCTGATCGGTGGTTACCAGGGAAAAGGGGGGTGGGGGGAGGGTACGGAGGGGGAAGTGGTGTACCCACAACATGACTAACAAAAATGTACAACTGAAATCTCACAAGCTTGTAATCTATCATAACATTAATAAAAAAATAAATAAATAAAAAAAATACAAAAAGAAAAAAGAAAAAAAAATTTCAACTTAGTCACAAACTCACAACATTAAAAACAGAATAATTGGTAACAATAAAAACTCAGAAGGAGAAGAAGAAAGGGATGGAACCTGCTTAGATTAATGGACATAAGAGGCTATGAGAAAAGGGACTATTTCTTCTACAAGATCTTTTATACAAACCTCACAGCAATCATTAAACAAAAAATCAGAGCAGAGCCACAATTCACAAAAAGAAGAAAACCTCCTCAGAAAACCACCAAAATGAAATGGCAGTCAGAAATACAAAGGAAGAGAAACAATGGAAACATAGAACAACCAGAAAACAAGAGATAAAAAGGCAATATTAAGTCCTCATACATCAATAATCACTCTGAATGTAAATGGATTAAATTCTTCAATCAAAAGACATAGAGTAGCTAAATGTATTTAAAAAAAAAGAGAGAGAGAGACCCAACAATATGCTGCCTCCAGGAAACGCATCTCAGCTCTAAAGACAAACATAAAGCTCAGGGTGAAGGGATGGAAGATGCTATTCCAAGCTAATGGCAAACAAAAGAAGACAGATATTGCCATACTTATATCAGACAAAGCAGACTTCCAGTCAAAAAAGACTATAAGAGACAAAGAGGGGCAGTGTATAATGATAAAAGGGACATTCCACCAAGAGGACATAACACATTAATATATACACACTGCACACAGGGGCACCAAAGAACATAAAGCAACTATTAACAGACATAAAGGGAGAAATCAACAGCAACACAATAATAGTAAAGGACCTCAACACCACACTTACATCAATGGGCAGATCATCCAGACAAAAAGTCAAGAATAAAATGAAATATTTAAACAAAACTCTTGATCAGATGGACTTAATAGATATATTTAGAGAGCATGCCATCCAAAAGTGGGAGAATACACATTCTTCTCAAGTGCACATTGGTCATTCTCAAAGATAGACCATATGTTGGGAAACAAGGCAAGCCTCAATAAATTTAAGAAGACTGAAATCATCTCAAGCATCTTTTCCAACCACAATGCTATGAAACTAGAAATCAGCTACAGGAAAAAAACTGGGAAAGTCGGAAATATGTGGAAACTAAACAACATGATACTGAAAAATCATTGGATCAATGAAGAAATCAAAGGAAGAATTTAAAAATGCCTGGACAGAAACAAAAATTAAAATACAACATACCAACTGTTATGGATGCAGCAAAAGTGGTCATAAGAGGGAAATTCATAGCAATACAGGTCCATCTCAACAAACAAGAAAAATCTCAAATAAGTAATCTTACACTTCACCTAACAGAACTAGGAAAACACGAACAAACAAAGCCCAAAGTCAGCAGGAGGGAAATAAAAATCAGAGCAGAAATAAATGAAATAGAGACTAAAAAACCAGTAGAAAGAATTAATGAAATTAAGAGCTGGTCCTTTGAGAAGATAAACAAAATTGACAACCCCTTGGCCAGATTCACCAAGAAAAAAAGAGAGAAGTCTCAAATAAATAAAATTAGAAATGAAAAAGGAGAAACTACAACAGATACTGCAGAAATACAAAAGATTGTAAGAGAATACTATGAAAAACTATATGCGCACAAATTGGATAACCTAGAAGAAATGGGTAAATTCTCAGACTCATACAACCGCCCATAACTGAATCAAGAAAAAATAGAGAGTGCCAGCCTCATGGCCGAGTGGTTAAGTTTGTGCACTCCACTTCAGCAGCCCAGGGTTTCACTGGTTTGGATCCTGGGCATGGACATGGCACTGCTCATCAAGCCATGCTGAGGCAGCATCCCACAAAGCACAACCAGAAGGATCTACAACTGGAGTATACAACTATGTACTGAAGGGCT
The DNA here is from genome assembly GCF_037783145.1 of Equus przewalskii. NCBI lineage: Eukaryota > Metazoa > Chordata > Mammalia > Perissodactyla > Equidae > Equus > Equus przewalskii. The sequence continues at coordinate 433,282 of NW_027228757.1, forward strand.
TTGGGCAGAAGAATTTAAAAAAAAAAAAAAAAGATTGGCAACAGATGTTAGTTCAGGTGCCAATTTCTCAATAAATAAGAAATAGAGATTCTGAATAGACCAATCACAAGTAAAGAGATTGAAGCAGTAATCAAAAATCTCCCAAAAAACAAAAGTCCAGGACCTGATGGCTTCCCTGGAGAATTCTACCAAACATTCAAAGGAGATTTAATACCTATCCTTCTCAAACTATTCCAAAAAATTGAAGACAATGTAGTTCTTCCTAACTCATTCTACAAGGTGAACATCACTCTGATACCAAATCCTGACAAGAACAATGCAAAAAGGGAAAATTACAGGCCAATATCACTGATGAACATAGATGCAAAAATCCTCAACAAAATATTGGCAACCGAAATACAGCAATACATTAAAAGGATTGTACACCATGATCAAGTAGAATTTATTCCAATGATGCAGGGATGGTTCAACATCCGCAAATCAATCAATGTGATACACCATGTTAACAAAATGAAAACTAAAAACCACAAAATCATCTCAATAGATGCAGAGAAAGCATGTGACAAGATCCAACAGCTATTTATGATAAAAACTCAACAAAATGGGGTAGAAGTAAATTACCCCAACATAATAAAGGCCATATATGACAAACCCACAGCCAACATCATACTTAACAATGAAAAAATGAAAGCTATCCCTCTGAGAACAGGAACAAGACAAGGATGCGCACTATCACCACTCTTATTCAACATAGTACTGGAGGTTTTGGCCAGAGCAATTAGGCAAGAGAAAGGAACAAAAGAAATCCAAATAGGGAGTGAAGAAGTGAAACTCTCACTGTTTGCAGAGGATATGATCTTATATATAGAAAACCCTAAAGTCTCCATTGGAAAACTATTAGAAATAATTAACAACTACAGTAAAGTTGCGGGGTACAAAATCAACTTACAAAAATCAGTTGCATTTCTGTACTCTAATAATGAGCTTACAGAAAGAGAACTCAAGAATACAATTCCATTTACAATCACAACAAAAAAAATAAAGTACCTAGGAATAAATTTAACCAAGGAGGTGAAGGACTTATACAATGAAAACTATAAGATATTATTGAAAGAAATAGATAATGACACAAAGAGATGAAAAGAGATTCCACACTCATGGATTGGAAGAATAAACATAGTTAACATGTCCATACTACCCAAAGCAATCTACAAATTCAATGTAATCCCAATCAGAATCCCAATGACATTCTCCACTGAAATAGAACAAAGAATCCTAAAATTCATACGGGGCAACCAAAGACCCCGAACTGCTAAAGCAATACTGAAAAAAAAGAACAAAGCTGGAGGCATCACAATCCCTGACTTCAAATGTACCACAAAGCCATAGTGATCAAAACAGCACAGTACAAAAACAGGCACACAGATCAATGGAACAGAACAGAAAACCCAGAAATAAAACCACACATACACGGACAGTTAATCTTCAACAAAGCTGCCAAGAACATACAATGGAGAAAAAACAGTCTCTTTGATAAACGGTGTTGGGAAAACCGGACAGCCACACACAAAAGAATGAAAGTAGACCATTATCTCACGCCATACACAAAAATAAATTCAAAATGGATCAAAGACTTGAAGAGAAGTCCTGAAACCATAAAACTCAGGGAAGTCAATATAGGTAGTACACTCTTTGACATCGAACTTAAAAGGATCTTTTTGAATACCATGTCCTCTCAGACAACGGAAACGAAAGAAAAAATAAACAAGAGGGAATTCTTCAGACTAAAGAGCTTATGCAACACAAAAGAAACTAGGATCAAAACAAAGAGACAAACCACCAATTGGGAGAAAATATTTGCAAATCACATATCTGATGAGGGGTTAATCTCCATAATATATAAGGGGCTCACACAACTGAACAACAAAAAAACAAACAGCCCAGTCAAAAAATGGGCAGAGGATATGAACTGACATTTTTCCAAAGAAGACATACCAATGGCCAATAAACACACGAAAAGATGCTCAACATCACTAATTATCAGGGAAATGCAAATCAAAACTACACTAAGATACCACCTTATGCCTGTTAAATTGGCTAAAATCATTAAGACTAAAAATAGCAAATGTTGGAGAGGGTGTAGAGAAAAGGAAACCCTCATACACTGCTGGTGGGAATGCAAACTGGTGCAGCCACTATGGAAAACAGTATGGAGATTCCTCAAAAAACTAAAAATAGAAATACCAAATGACCCAGCTATCCTGCTACTGGGATAGAGAAATTGAACAACTTGAAATCAACAATCCAAAGTAACGTATGTGCCTCTATGTTCGTTGAAGCACTATTCACAATAGCCAAGACACAGAAACAATCCAAGTGCCCATTAACTGATGATTGGATAAAGAAAATGTGGTGTATATATACACATAGGAATACTACTCAGCCATAAAAAAAGAAAAAAATCATCCCATTTGCAACAACATGGATGGACCCAGAGGGAATTATGCTAAGCAAAATAAGCAAGACTCAGAAAGACAAATACCAGATGATTTCACTCATATGTGGAATATAAACAAACACATGGACAAAGAAAACAGTTCAGTGGCTACCAGGGGAAGGGGGGTGGGGGTGGGCACAGAGGGTGAAGAGGAGCACTTATGTGGTGACAGACAGGAAATAAGGTACAGGGGCCGGCCCCGTGGCCGAGTGGTTAAGTTCGTGCACTCCGCTGCAGCGGCCCAGGGTTTCACTGGTTCGGATCCTGGGCTCGGACATGACACCGCTCATCAGGCCACGTTGAGGCAGCGTCCCACATGCCACAACTAAAAGGACCTGCAACTAAGATATACAAATATGTACCAGGGGGGATTTGGGGAGATAAAGCAGAAAAAAAAAAAAAAAAAGATTGGCAACAGTTGTTAGCTCAGGAGCCAATCATTAAAAAAAAAAAGTATCAAAAAAGTGAAATACAATCTAGAGAATGGGACAAAATAATTGGAAATCATGCATCTGTTAAGGGTCTAATATCCAGAATACATAGCCAGCCCTGGTGATCTAGTGGTTAAGATTCAGCGCTCTCACTTCTGTGGCCCAGGTTAATTTTCCTGTCAGGGAACCACATCCTCCACTGAACTCTTTTTTTTTTTTTTTTCTGATTTATCTTGAAATTGAAATTATACAAATTGAAATTATACAAAATATGTTCTACAACCTCAATGAAATGAAATTAGAAATCAACAACAACATGAAATTTGGCAAACTCACTAATACATGGAGAATACATAACACGCTCTTCAACAACCAAACAGTAAGAGAAGACATCACAAGGGAATTAGAATCTACTTTCAATTCTGTACCACACCTTCTTTATAAATTCATCCATTGATGGGCACTTACGTTGTTTCTGTGTCTCGGCTATTGTAAATAATGCTTCAACGAACAGAGGAGTGCATATATTCTTTTGAATTAGTGTTTTCGCATTTTTTTTATAAATACCCAGAAGTGGCATAGCTGGATCATACATTAGTTCTATGCTTAATTTTTTGAGCATTCTCCATACTGTTTTCCATAGCGGCTGCACCAATTTACATTCCCACCAACAGTGTATGAGGGTTCCCTTTTCTTCACATCTTCTCCAACACTTGTTATTTCTTGTCTTTAATAATAGCCATTCTAACAGGCATGAGGTGATATCTCACTGTGGTTTTGATTTGCATTTCCCTAATAGTTAGTGATATTCAACATCTTTTCATGTGCCTGTTGGTCACTTGTATGTCTTCTTTGGAAAAATTGCTAATTAAGATCTGCTGCCCATTTTCTAATCAGGTTGTTTGTTTTGTTGTTGTTGAGTTGTATGAGTTCTTATATATTTTGGATATTAACCCCTTATCAGATGCATGATTTGTAAATATCTTCTCCCTATCAGTAGGTTGCCTTTTCATTTGTTGATGGTTTTCTTTGCTGTCCAGAAGTTTTTTAGTTTGATGTAGTCTGATTTGTTTATTTTTCCTTTTGTTTCCCTTGCCTGAGGAGACATATTCAAAAACATACTGCTAAGACCAATGTCAGAGAGCGTACTGCCTATGTTTTCTTCTAGGACTTTCATGTTTTCAGGTCTTATATTCAAGTCGTTAATTTGTTTTGAGTTAATTTTTATATATGGTGTAAGACAGTGGTCTAGTTTCATTCTTTTGCACATAACTCTCTACTAATCGTTTTATATACTCTACCATCTTCTATTTCCTTGATGATCTTCTCTCTAGATTTTCTATCCATTACTAAAATTGGGGTATTGAAGCCTCCAACTATTACCGTTGAATTGTGTACTTCTACCTTCTATTCTGTCACTTTTTGCCTCCTGTATTTTGGGACTCTGTTTGTAGGTTCATATAGGTTTATAATTGTTATATCGTCTTGCTGGATAGACCATATTATCATTGTAAAATATACTTCTTTGCCTCTACTAATAATTTTTGTCCTAAAGTCTGTTTTGTCTGAAATTAGTATATCTACTCTAACTCTTTTAGTTATTATTTGTATGGCATATCGTTTCCCATCCTTTTGTTTTCAGCCTATTTGTATCTTTGAATCTAAAGTATGCCCCTGTTGGCAGCATATACATGGATCGTGTGTTTTATTTTATTTATTCTGCCAATCTCTGTCTTTCAATTAGAACTATTAATCCTTTTACATTGAATGTAATTATTAACATAAAATTTAGCTCTGCCTCTTGTAAGATTTACATCTGCCATTTTTCTATTAATTGTCTATATATCTTATGTATTTTTGTGTCCCTATTCTGCCATTACTATCTTCTTCATGTCAGTTATTTTCTATTGTATTGCTGTATTTTCTTGTCATTTCTTTTACTATATATTTTTCCATTATTTTCTAACTGCTTGCTCTGCAGATTACCATTTACATATTAATTTATAGATATCTAGTTTGTATTAATATCAACTTAAAATAAATATTAATACTATTTTACCATATACAATATTTATACAGCAGAATTCAATTAAAGCCTGAATTTAAGATCAACATATCAAAACTAATAGGCCATAATATATCACTTGTAACCAAATAGAAATATAATTGAAGGAAAAACGTTGTAATTCACAGGAGTCAAATAACGACTGTGATTAAGTATAAGAAATGTTTTGCCTTAACCGAAACCTGCCTCTCCCCTTGCAGATCATTATCTCCCCATGAACTCCCCTGAACCTCTCAAGAAGAGAATGATCTCTTTATCATACCCACATACCTTAGGATAGAGAGGTGGTCCAGCCTTCCTTGCTTCTCCCTATTGTAGCCAGGTCACAATTCCTCCACCACTTATTCATCCCCAAATACTCTGAGGATATATCTGGCTATATTACACACAAACTGCCACATCACGGTCACCTATCAACCATGCTCCTGATCACCTGTCAACAAAGACAGGATCAGATATTTTCTTCAGCCAAATTCCTGCACTCAGCATGACATCAGTATCCATGTATGTGTGAATTAGGATGCTTGACTAGAAGCAATAGAATGCCTCAGCTGTGATACAGCAGTCAAGAAGCCACCATCAGCACTGCTGGCTGCAGAGCTATGTCTGACCTGCTAGATACACATTAGTAAAAAATCAATATGCAACAATTTGTCTCCCAATACCCATGGATTTAATGCTGCAGAAAACCCAGTAACTCCATAACTCCATAACTCCTTAACACAGAAACAGCAGAAACAGCAAAGGGATGGGGACCACCCTGTGGCCGAGTTCTTAAGTTCAAGAGCTCTGTTTCTGCAGCCTGGGTTTTACCAGTTCAGATCCTGGGCACGGGCATGGCACTGCTCATCAAGTCATGCTGAGGCAGCACCCCACATAGCACAACCAGAAGGACCCACAACCAGAATACACAACTATGTACTGCAGGGTTTGGGAAGAAAAAGAAGAAAAAACAAGTAGATTGGCAACAGATGTTAGATCAGGTGCCAATCTTTAAAACAAAAAAAAAAGTAAAGTAAAAAAAAAAGTAAAGTAAAAAAAAAAGCAAAGGGATGTCTTCTGTCTCACTTCCACCCTTCAAACCCACCTATGAAAATAACACTCAATCACACCCAGAACCCTAGCTGCAAGAGAGCCTGCAAAATGTGGGTTAGCTCTCCTGCTCCTGCAGTACAGGAATCCCACTGAGCGCCTGCATACCATATCCACCACCATTTCTTCACCACCCTGCTAAAATTCCATGGGTCAACTCATAAACACTCATGCTCCCTACAAAATCACTAACCTCCCAGACAACACCATTATAAATTCACAATATCTAGCTTCAAACAATCTTTAACACGACTCAGTAATCAGTCATGTGCATGAGAGCTATTTAAATATAAATAATATAAATTTATAATAGCTTAAATATTTATTTTTATATAAATAATATAAATTTGTAATATCTAGCACTTGTGTTCTTGCTATGTGACATAAACTTATAATCATTCTGAGTGCTTTAATTCATTTAATCCTCATAAATATTCAGTGAGATAGGTATCATTACCCCTACTTTCCAGATTAGAAAAATGAGACATGGAAAGACTAAGCCATTTGTTCAAGTCCGTATAGCTTGGAATTATCAGAACCAGGATTCAAATACAAGTCGTTTGGCTCCAAAGCTCCGCTTTTTTCATCCTTCTGCTGACTGTCTCTCACATTCAAAAACATCCACCAGCTATGCACTAAATAATGTTCCCCCAAAATTCATGTATTGAAGCCCTAAGTGCCAATGTGTGAGATTACTGCCATGAGACAGATCTCTCTCTCTCTCTCTCTCTCTCTCTCTCTCTCTCTCTCTCTCTCTCTCTCTCTCTCTCTCAATCTCTCTCTACATGTGAAGATACAGGGGAAAGGTGACCATTTGTAAGCCAGGAAGTGATTGCAAGTGAGGACACGATCTCTCACCAGAACCCAACAATGCTGGCACTCTGATCTGAGATTTCCAGCCTTTGGAACTGTGGGCAAATTAATTTCTGTTGATTAAGCCATCTTCTATATTATTTTGTTTACTTTTTATGGCAGATGAGCAGACTAAGACACCATGCTACCTTATCACTCTTGTCAAATGACAGGGCCTCCTATTTCTCAGGGAAAAATAGACAGCAGAAAGGTATGATTTCAATTTCCTACCACCAAACTTTTAATTGACCTGCATTCATTTATGTCTGTCCTAACTTTCTCTCCTGTCCCCTTGGAAGACATTGAGCTCCTAGTGTCTAAAGTTAGTACCTTCATCACTGCACTTCAAGTCCCTTCTCCTCACACCTTTTCAGGAACTTGGCTTTCTAATGTATTTCCTCTTTCTTTGGTATGCTCCACTGATCCATCTCTGCACACTACTTTGGTGCATCCCATAATTGTTCTCAGTACTCTGTCTTCTTAACATCCCCCTTACCCTCACACCCCCAACTGTTGCCCTATGTCTCCCTCCTCCACATCACAGTCACACTTCTACCTTTCTCCAAGACACTCCCTCCTTGCCTTCCTCTCCTAGTGCTCAGAACATCATCAGGTGACCTCTCCAGCAGTTGACGTTATTGACCTCTCCCTCCTTCTTAAAACACTCTCTTCCTTTGGTTTCCTTGATGTCATACTCTCCTGGGTCTCCCCTTTCCCATCTTCCATCCTCCTCAGGCTTTTTTGCTGGCTCCTCTCTCTACAAGCATTCTTCCCTCAAATGTTGGTGCTCCCGATGGTTTTGTCATAATTCCCGTTTCAGCTTAGTTTTCATTCTTTCAGTAGGACATCTTCTCTGTGGGATCCAATTATCATTTACAGATTGTTAGTGTCCAAGTCTATATCCCCACCCCACACCATCTGCCTAGCATCAGACCCTGCATTCGACTTGAGAAGACATCTCCACTGGAGGCTCACACTCAACATGTCCAATGCTTCATTCATTATCTTCATTTCCAACCTATTTCTGTGTTCAATGGCCCACTCCAAAAACCCGGACCTTTTCCTTGGCTCCTTCTTGTCCTTCTACCTCCTAGAGTTGTTGATCAAGTAATTAAATTTGTCAGGTCTCATGCTGAGTACCTCACATCCAATGATTTTATTTTATTGTCACAATCTTAAGAATGAAAAAAATGTGAAACTTTAGCTGCTTCTAGCACTCATTGGTAAGGAAACTGAATCAGAATTTCCTAACTACAACAGGCAGTAATATTATTATTAACTACTCTTCAAACAATCTGTGGGTGAAGTGTCCAACTTGAATTGAAAAATGATTCATATCTTCATTTAAGACCAAATGGTAAGGGGAGTGGATCAGGAATTGGGGGTGAGCACAGAAGATACCACCTACAGAGGTTAACGGGGCTTTGTGCCACCAGTGCCCTGCCCACCCTCTAATGCATTTTGCAGAGCTTGACTAGATTAATCTTCACGTACACAGACTCCTTCAAGAACCTCACTATGTTCCAAAAAAACTGGAATCCAAATTTTTAACCTGGGGTTCATGACTTTCCTTAGTAAATAGAAGAATCACAATATTTTTCTGTTGGGTTTCTTTCCTCTAAACTTGCTAAACTCAGTTATTAGTTCTAGAGGTTTTTCTACATAGGCAAGCATGTTGTCTACAAATAATGATAGGTTTCCCCTGCCTCCTTGCCAGTTTTTAGACCTTTTATTTCTTTGCCCTAATGAACTGGCTAAGACTTCCAGTACAATGTTGAATACAACTGCTGAAATTGGACGTATTTTCTTATTTCCAATACCAGAGGAAATCATGCAATTTTTCACCATTAAGACTGACTTAACTGTAGCTTTCAGGAATACACCCTTTTTCACATTTATCATTTTCATTAGTTTCTGCTATTATCTTTATTATTTACTTTCTACTGCTTGTTTTAGGTGTTTTTAATTTTCAAGTTTCAGAAGATGAGAAGTTAAATAATTTTTATATTTCTTCTTTTCTAACATAAGCCTTTAATCCTACAATTTTTCTATAAGCACTACTTTAGCTTCATCCCATAAATTTTGATATGTTGTATTTTCATTTAGTTCAATTATTTTCTAATTTCCTTGGAGACCTCCTCTTTGACCCACAGAATATCTACAAATGTCTTGTATAATTTCTAAGGGTTTGGAGATGTTTCTGTTCTCTTTCTATTATTAATTTCTAGTCTATTCCATTATCATCAGACAATACACTATGACCCAGGATAGGACATTTCCTGCTGAATTTTTCCATGTGCTTTGAAAATAACGCATACTGCTGTTGTTTGGTGGATGTTCTAAAACATCAATTAAGTAAAGTTGGTTGATGGTGGTGTTCAGTTGTTCTATATTCTTGCTGATTTTCTTTCTACTACCTCTACTTCTAGGAGAGGAGTATCACAGCCTCTGACTATCATAGTGGATTTGTTTCTTTCTCCTTTCAGTTCTGTCAGTTTTTGCTTCAGGTGTTTTGAAGCTCTGTTGTCAGATGCATACACATTTAGGAATGTTATCTCTTCTTTACGAATTGATCTACTCATTGTGATACTGTGGTACTGGGATTTATAATACAAATATATATTTGGTCTTCCTCTCCATTTCTGGCACAGAGCTCCTAAAACCCTTAGAATTTCCTGTGATGAGAGAGATAAAGGTGTCTTTTGTTATGTTAATGACGTGACTTTTGGAATGCACCTAAGGATGGGAGCTGGCTGCTAGTGGAGCCAACCATGCGATTAGAGGGTTGAAACTTTCAGTTTGACCTCCCGACCTCTGGGGAGGGGAGAGGAGCTGGAGATTGAGTTCAATCACCAATGGTCAATGATGTAATCAATCATGCCTATGTAATGAAGCTTCCAAAATAACCTAAAAGGACAGGGTTCAAGGAACTTCCAGGTTGGTGAACAGGTGATACTGGGGAGAGTGATGCACTCAGAGAGAGCATGGAAGCTCTGTGTCCTTTCCCCATACCTTGCTCTATGCATCTCTTCTATCTGCCTTTTCCTGAGTTATATCCTTTTACAATAAACTGGTAGTCTAGTAAAATGTTTCTGTGAGTTCTGTGAGCTGCTCCAGCAAATTCCTCAAACCCAAGGAAGGGGTCATGGGAACCTCTGATATATAGCCAGTCAGCAGTATAGGTAACAACCTGGGCTTGTGATGGCATCTGAAATGGAGCGGGGAGAGTCTGGTAGGATTGAACTCTTAAACAGCAGACTCTCATGCTATCTCCTTGTGGATAGTGTCAGAATTGAATTGAATTGAAGAACACACAGCTAATGTCCAAGAATTGTTTGTTGTATGGAGAAACACTACATACATTGAAGTCAGTACCAGAACCCGATTACATGTCCATCACCATTTCTGGTAATTTTTGTGCCCTGAAGTCGACTTTCTCTGATATTAATTAGCCATTCCAGCTTTCTTTGAATTAGTGTTTGCATGGCATATGTTTTCTCTCCTCTTACTCTTAACCTGTGTGTACCATTAACGTTAAGGCCATGTCAGATGGAGAATGGTAGTTACTGAGTGAACAGGGTCCTTTAGTCCTGTGTCCAGTTGCCTGCTCCCCTGGCTGAGGTGCCCCCTTGCCCATCCTCTGCCACCAGGGTCCTTGTTAAAGGCTCCACACATATTGCATCACCCCCCTTATCCATGCAGGCCCCCTGGTTTTCCTGACTGCTGATTTTTCTGAGATCCTCTCTCTCAACCCTCCTTTCTTCCTGGTTTCTCCCCGTTCTCACTTATTGTCACAGTGAGTGTCATGTTTTTCTCGCTATCACAGGGACCATGCAGCCTGAGAGGGTTCCCAGGGCCCCACCTACTCCTATCTCCCTGCCCCAGTAGGGCTGCATCCAGTGTGTGACAATGATAATGATTTCCTTTGGGCTAAAGTTCCAGAAATCGACCCAAGAGGGAGGAGACATGTGGGGAAGGCACCATAAGGAGAGAACTGGAGGTTTCTCCTCACCACTCCAGCCCCTGCTGAGGCACAGAGGACAAGAATAATGACAACAATTTATAGTGGTGTCTCTTCTCAGAGCTGATTTCCCTTTCATGAATTAAAAAAAAACAAAATGCTACAAAAAATGAGTCAAGGGGACAAAGGTGAAAGGAGAGAAAGATTGTCAAGTATAGACAAGCATCCACCTAACAGCCACAGTCCACATAGCAGGATAGTCACTGACAGTCCGGGCCAAGAGCAGGCGAGGGAGGCCTCAGGACACTAGAGGCGCAAACTCCCTGGAGAGACAGTTCTCATTGTAAATACTCACTCTCTTTCCTGCTTCTAGGTATAAAAGGTTGAACATATTAAGTCCCACAAAACCTGCTCTGCTCCTGCCTCTCGTCCCCTGAGACACATTGTTTCATCCATTATTCCCTCCCCAGTCTTGTGTCAACTTCTCCCTCTCTGCTGAATCTGTTCTCTCATCCTGAAAATATGACTGAACCTCTTCCACTAAAAAAGTCAAAAACTTACTAAATCTTATGGCCTCCCTCCTGATCCACCTCTTTCTTGCTCATCACAGGCAACCTTCCTGGAAGAAAAGTCTACATTTTTTGTTCCACTTCTTCAGTTCTTTCCCACATCTCTCGCTGGCTCTCACTGTGCTCACTGGTGTAACAAGGCAGGAAAGTCTCACTCACCAGAATTCCCCAGGGGGGTGCTGGTGAGGGCTGGAAGCTGACAAGGTCGCTCTCTCAGAGAACGAATTGGAGTGAGGGGCAGTGGATTCTACACCCCACAGGACACTACAGGGCAGAGAGTGGTCGTGTGTGAGGACCTCAGGCTTTAGAGGGAGGCCATGATGGAGGTGATGGCAAAGATGGGAAAGCCTGTGTGTTGCCAATGAGACTGATAACACCTCCCTGTGACAGACCACAATCTACAATAATATCCACAAACAAACAAATTCTTGGCTCAATTATATTTTTTTGTGTATGGAATCCAGGGTATAACAGAACCAAGAGAGCAGGTGTGAATGCAGGCATGGAGGGGTTAATGTAGGAGGGAAAGGAAGTGGGGGGGTGGGGACTGTGAGATGGTAAAGTTGCATATTACAGAACGCACAGGGGGACTTGTATTGTGTCAAAGCCTGGAAAAGTGTCAAACCAAGTTCAATCAGCTCTTTGAGGACAAGATTGGCAGATCCCATGGCCTGGCTCATCCAACACCCATTAAGTCCCTGATCGAGGATCCTCCTTGTGCTGCAGGGGGATGCAAAGATAAGAACTATGTTTTCCAGATTCTCTATGACTAAGGTCCAAGCAATCGTTTTTACACACATAGGACTTTTACCTGAGACTGAGTTACACTTGGTCGGGGGTTGGGGGGTTGTGGGGGGGGACATCTGCTTTGCAGGCATGGAACACTGGCAGAGAGAGAACGGCTACAGATGAGCAGCTCCTGATCCTGCAGTTTCCTGTTCATGTCAGAGGCAGCAGCCCTCTTAGCAGCCAAATCCTGCAGTGTCGCTCTGGAAGTCATTCCTGGGATCTGACTTGAGTTTGTTCCTTCAGCCCTGTTAAAACATTGTTGAGTTAATATATACCCTTTATTAAACATTTTTCTTCTTAGAGTAGCTGAAGAGAAGACTGAGTCTGCAACTAAAAACTTGACAAACACAATAAACAAAATCAAAAATAGTTCCTGGCAACAGAATGCAAAGGAAAATAGAGTTTGGAATTCTCTATCTGACAAGAGTGGGTGGGAAAGCCAGAAGGATGAAGTATATTTTGCTTCATTTATTTTCTATAACATCAAAAGAGAAAATAAATACAGCTACATGATTCTGTGTGAAACACTTTTGAAATATTGCTATTTGTGAGGCCAGGCAGCCTAAGAAACACTATTCTGAGGGTGAGGGGCTGCCAATGTTGGGCGTTGGGGGCTCCTGTGTTCAGGTCACTGAAACAGGTCCCTGTGCCCATGGCAATGAGACAGGAGTCCTGCCTTGAGCTAAGTTCTAAAGGGTTACGGATGGGAGACGTCTGACTGTTGGATAAATGGGAACACTGCTTAATCTGTTCTTGCTGAATCTACACAACAGACATTCCCAGGGTCTCCAGTCTGTCAAGGGCATCCAGAGCTAAATCATCATCACCACCACCCACTTGTCTAGCACTTTCCAGTTTACAAAGCACTTCCACCTGTGAGAAACAGGCATCATTAGGATTACCTTCCCATTTCACAGATAAGGAAACTGAGGGTCCAAGGAGGTTCATGAATAAACCCAAGGTCTGGAAGCCAGTAGGTGGCAGAGCCAGGCCTAGAACCAGGTGGTCAGCCTGTCAGACCCATGGTCTTTCCAGATCCAGGTCCCTCTCAAGGAAATGAATCTCCCACACTAAGACAGCTTCAGAGCTTGAGAAGCCACACGAAGGGGGAGGGAGGCCTGTCCCACAGCGGCCTCTCACCTCCCTCACACCACCCCCAGGCAGGGGAACCAAGGCCTGTGGCTGCATCTCACAGCCTCTGAGAACGAAGGCGGCCCCTGGCCAACCACAGCCGCCTCCCTCTGCACTCAGTGCATCACAAATGGGCCTGCGCCTCCAGCCCAGCCCACGCCTGCAAAGCCTGCTGGCCTGAGGAGCTTCAGCTGTCTCCAGCAGGGCCTGGAACCCTCAGGTCTGTGAGCTGGAGGCTGGTGAACACTCCCCATCCCTGGGGCAGGGAGCCCTGTCCTCCTAGGGAGTGTCTCAGTCAGGCTTTCACAAGGTCTTTCCATTAGTCTTAACCATCCCATCAGTCATGCTAACTACATTACCCTTTAAACCTGGAGAAGCCCCACTGGTGGAGGCTGCTCCCATCCCCTGCCTGGGCCCAGCTTCCCGGCAGGGCTCCCAACTAAGTTTGTCGGTAAACTTCACCTCAAACATATCAGTTGGCCCCTTTCTACTGGACTTCATTTATCACAAGGTTTCACTCACAGGTCTTGGCTGGATGGGTTCCCACCATCTTTCATCTGTCCACTGGGGGAGGACAGGCCACGACACCCAGCACAACCTTCTGCCCACCAAGGGGCTCAGGCCACACCACTCCACCCCACAGGGCAGTGGGTGGGCTCTGCAGCTTCCACACAGGCCCTGAGGACATGCCTTCAGACCTTTGAGACCTCCTGATGGGGGCACAGAGGGGAGGGAGAGCCCCAGCAGGACAGTTAACTGGGAAAAGACCTCCCCATTTATCGGGATCAATCCTCATCCCCTGTGGACCTAAGAAAGGACGCCCCGTCAGCCTCCAGACTGTGTGCCTGCTCCTGCTCCCTGGAGTATCACCCTTTCCTCCGTCTCCTGTCACATGTCTGCTGACCCTTCCAGAAGCAGATCAAACAGCCTCCCTGGGGGCCGGCCCTGTCCTGTCTCAGATGGAATTAGGTGATCTCTGTGCTGGGCTCTCACAATACATTAGCAAGTTGTTGGTCATCCGTGACAGCAACAGATGTCACTGGATCTTGTCCTCCCACTTCTGATGCAGGACCCAGGCCCTGTGAACAGGTGAGGCGAGGAGCCCACTCAGGCTGGTGCAAGCGCAGGTTGGCACCTGAGAGTGGGTGTCTCACCCTAGTCCCCACCCTGCCTGTGAGGACCCTGGGGTATCACATATGCTCTCGAACAAGACAACCACCTTTCAGCTAAAGTGCACATGGCAGCCATCACTGGTTTCCATTCAGCAGATATTTACTGAACATGCCTGTGTCTTAGCACTGCCAGGGGCTTCCCTTCCCATCCTGGTCACCATCTGCTGCTTCACTGAGCCCCGAGGTGGGTTCACAGGCATGACCTCACCCAGCACCTCCTCTTCTGATGGACACTAGTCCCCCGAAGGCCCACGCCACATCATTCTTTGGGAAAACAAAGGTTAGCTCCTCTCAGCTAGTTGTCCTCATGGACCCTGAGCAGTCACGTGTGCTGTCCTTCCCCAGCTAACACCACAGCCCACCCACTCCTGGGTGGGTGTCCTACCCTCCTAGGACCCAGGCACAACTCCCTCATGGGTTGGGCCCAAAGACAACTTCCAGTGTCAGCCATCTTGCTTTCCAGTGGAGACAAAGGGTATGCATCTTTTATTACTCAAATTTGGTTATTTCCCTCAGCAACAAAAAAGAAGAGGGAGAAAAAAATAGCAACTTAAATTGGGCAGCAATTCTACTCCAGTAGTATTTACTCTATTCAAAACCTGAGGACTTGGAGGGAGCTTGAGATGGAAGCTGTAAATCCATGGGTTCCCCTGGGGTTCATTGGTCCATCTCTCTGCTCCCACCAGCCTTTCCTGGTGGGCAGTGGTGTGCTGGTAACTGCCTAACAGCTGGCTCCTCAGGAGGGAAAAAGCCCTGATCTCTAGCATTCGAAAATTTCTGTGGTGTAAATACTCCCACTAGGGCTCATTTCAAACTACTGCCTTGATGACATGAACACACCGTTGGGAAAAGATGTACGAAAGCAGCTCTCACAGCCAGTTCCAGCTGGCTCCAGCACACCACTGTCTTTGGGTGAATCCGATGTTTCGATATGCAGGACACAGGTTTCATACAGCCTGGCCCCTCATACCAGCCCACTGTTTCATCAGGAAGAAAAGGCATGTCTTCCAGAGCAGGAGGAAACACTTGCTGAGGGTGGGAGGTCGGCCTGCAATCCCTCAGCATCCAAGGGATTCGCAAGAGTAGTATTAACTATATTTGATTTCCACCTTAAAACCTAATTCTCTCCTTCAACAACCAAAGCTAAGGCTTGGGGACTCCTCATGGACCCTCCTCCTTCACTGGACAGTCCTGTCCCAAACTCAAGTGGGGTCCCCCCACCCACCCCATCTACCTCCCCACAAGATTGTGCATCCTGAGGGCTCAGAACGACTTTTTCTTTGGGAGCCCAGCATACTTGGAGGCAGGACTTTGGAGACAAACAGACCTTGATTCCATTTCTGCTTCTACCACTAAACTGTGTAATCGTGGGCAGATTCTCAATGGCCTCATCTGTAAACTGGGATAATACGTACTTCGTAGGGTTGTTGGGAAACAAATATAGTACAAAAAGCACCCAGCACAGGGCAGCACCAACAGGCACACCACCACTACTTCCCTCCTTCACATCCCCAGGGGAGTGGGGCCTGAGCCACAATCAGACAATGTCGCCACTTAGTGGCTGAGCTCAGAATCGCCCAAAGGCCTGTAGGTGTTCCTGGATTTAAGGAAAACTGCTCAGAGAAGAGAAGGGATGGTGGATTTCTGGTGAGAATGAAGACCATGTTTTCTGAGAGGCGATCTGGTGTTATGGAAAGAGATTGGGCACTAGTATGCGGTTCAGGTCCCAGCTTTGCCACATAGTATCAGTTTGACCTTGGGCTAGTTGTTCAACTTCTTCAAAACTCAGTTCCTCATCTGTGAAAAGAACAATATGATTTCTATGTCATTAAACACTCAATAAGTGTTTGCTGCCCTTCTCCCTGCTCTTGACTCCTCTTCCAGCCCCCTTTCCAGACCCTAATAAATATCATCCTATTGCCTCCTATACCTCCTTGGTGGTTCCCCCCAATCACATTTTCTCAACCCTGTTTTCAGGGATGCTGCCTAATTTCCCTCAGGACCCCGCACCTCTTAAGGAGAGAATCTCAAAGGCCACAGCCATCCACAGTACTTCAGGTCCCAAAGCTCTAAGTGTTTACAATATTCACTAATGTCCAGACTCTTGGGTATGCACTCACACTGACAAAATTATGTCAAGGATAACATATAAAGTAGATGCCAAGTTATTCATTTGTGGTAAAAGACTCCCCAGTCAAATCAGTGACCTAAGACACCCCCTTCCCATTAACAAATTCTCTTTCCAACCACAAGGGGGCCTTGCTGAGCACAGACCCTGAGATGGTCAGAGTGGGGTGATTTCTCCCACATTCAAGAACATTCTGAAACTTCCTCACTCAACTGAAACACCTCTGTGGTGGGCAGACTGCTCATGACCCCAATTCTGAGGACACGCACTGACCAGCGTGGCTTCCGTGCTGACCACCGCCCTTCAGGTTATAGACCCTCCGGAGATATGCCAGTGCCACAGTGGGCTGTGTGGGAATGCGGGGCTTTAGGATTAGATGGAATTAGTTCTGAATCTCATCTTTCTTTACTTATTACCTGAGTGACGCTGGACAAGCAGCTGCACTAACTGAGCCTGTGAGCTACCACAACAGTGGGGGACATGTTTCTACCTCAGGAGTCTCTGGGTTTAGTAATTGGGGCCCTGTGCGTGCACCCAGTGAGGCCACTGGCAGATATCCAACAAAAATACCTATTTTAATCTGAAGACCTTCTCTAGGAGATACTTCCTCCAAAATGAAAGTGTTGGCTTTGCTACTAGATCAGAATTACAGGGGCGCCCCCTCGTGGCACTACATTTTCCTAATTTCCTTTAAAAAAATAAAACTGTGCTTGGGGATAGGAAACACCTGAGGATAAATACCCACTAATCCCTGCAGCCAACTCGTTTCTATTTCAAGATATGAGCCACTGAAACCCTTTACAATGAAAGAAAAATGTAAATACATGTCATAACCTACTTCCCAACACATGCAGTGGATTCTCCACTCGCCAGAAAGAAATACCATGAAACCTAAACAAATGGGTACGCACAGAAAATTTTATAGTGTGGCCAGAGAACAGGAACAAGCAGGTCACAAAACAAGAAATGCAATATTTCACACACGCAGTACAAAAAACAACATGGGCTGTATTATTCTGCTCAGGCCTCCATTACAACATACCACAGACTGAGTGTTTTAAACAACAGACATTTATTTTCTCACAGTTCTGGAGGCTAGGAATCCAAGGCAAAGGTGCCTTCAGGGTTGGTTTCTGGTGAAGCCTCTCTTCCTAGCTTGTAGATGGCCACCTTCTCACTGTGTCCTCACGTGGCCTCTTCTCTGTACATGCACAAAGAGAGAAGGAGAGCGTGCTCAGGTGTCTCTTCCTCCTCTTAGAAGGACATGAGTCCTAATGGACTAGGGCCCCACCATTACAACCCCATGTAATCTTAATTACCTCCCTAAAAGCCCTTTCTGAGGGGCTGGCCCCATGGCCGAGTGGTTAAGTTCATGTGCTCCACTGCAGGCGGCCCAGTCTTTCGTTGGTTTGAATCCTGGGCGCAGACATGGCACTGCTCATCAAACCACACTGAGGCAGCGTCCCACATGCCACAACTAGAGGGACCCACAACGAAGAATATACAACTATGTACCGGGGGCCTTTGGGGAGAAAAAGAAAAAAAATAAAATCTTAAAAAAAAAAAGCCCTTTCTGCAAATTCAGTCATATTGGGGATTAGGACTTCAACATATGAATCTGGGGGGAATACAATTCAGTCCATAACATGGGATAACTGAACAAATGTTTGCCCCTAGGGTTGCAGTGTCTGGGGTGGAGTGTTGAAAGCATGGCATACTTGCCAGTGGCCTCACCAACCAAAAAGCAATCAGACATAAAACCAGTACAATAATGAGATAGAGGCCCCACCATCCCATTTGGGGATTTGTTTAGAGAGAGTAGTTCTGTTCTTGCCAGGATCATCGTTTGAGATACTAGCTCCATCAAGGAGGGGATGCTTTCTCCCCTACTGGCCTGCAGAGTCCATAGGACTCCACAAATGATGCTGACATCTACTGCCAAATTCCTCAAAACCTCCCCACACTGGGGATGGAAGAACTTCTCCCTCCCGAAGATGACTCTCCTGGGGCTGAACCCATCCGTCTACTTAGATCTGCCTCTGATTCTCATCAAGACCTGCAGCGAGAGCTGGCCTCTGTCCATCCCATTACTGTAACCATTCCACTGCTGTCTTCCCTTTCTTTCCCCTGGGGCTTCAGCCTAGGGAATGTGTGGAGGAAGGGAGGAAGTCACTGTCCTCATTCTCTGTAGGGTTCGCAGATCCAGGGGGACCCATTTATCAGCATGTGAGCAATAGAGCAGCCCCCAGACCCCAACCTGGGAAAAATATCTACTACTAATTTCTCTGCCTGAATGTCACTATATTTTAGTCCTTAAAATAATTTTGATCTGTTTCTTATAGGTGTCCACACTGAAGGCCAAAACCTGCTATTCTAACAAAATTCATTTGCTGTGTCCAATAGGCCAAGATGCCTCGGACATCTGCTCCACATGTTTTCCCTAGACCAGGTGCATCCTGGCACATTTCAGACAGCTGACACTTATCAAGTGTTTACTATGCCAGGCCCTGAGGCTAACGACATTGTATGAATTATCTAATTAATCCTCAACAACTGCATGAGGTAGGTATGATCATTACATCCACTTTACAGACAAGAAAAATGTGACTTAGAGGAGTAGAATGGCTTGTCCAAGATCCAAGGCTGAGAAATTACACTAAGGATTCAAACCCAGATCAGTCTGGTCCCAAAGCACTCATTCTTGTCCTATACTTCCAATACAATCTTGATTGCTTTTACCAACAGGCCTTTACAATAACATCTGTGCTGTAATAACTATTACTGAGCTTTCCAGTAACAAAACAATAGGCTCTCTTATGTTTTCCTTCCCTAATCCATCAACTGTTTCATATTTGAGAGGCCAAATGGCGTTTCCTTTAGTGACAATCATTTTAACCACTCTCATTCCCTACTAAAGATGTTTGTGATGAATTTCTTCCCCATCTGTGTCTTCAAAGTCTACTCATGTCCAATAAATCAGAAAAATGATGAGGCCTTATGGCCTTAAGTAGAATCTGTGCCTACAGAGAAGAAATTCCTCTCTCAATTCCCAATGCTTGAAAAAGTGCTCCCACTCCCAGTAGCAACAAGCTCACCTAGTATCCACATCTAATGCCATTCCCCAATAAAAGGAACTAGAGCTCCTTGGAGAAATGGCTGATTCTAGGACTGAAGCAGGAAATATGCAAGATGAGCCTGGAGCATCTTGTAGTGCCATAAAGTGAGGAAATCCTTTTAAAAGAATGATGGGGGCATATCAAATCAACACAAGAGCCAGCCGAAGAGCATCCAATGGCCAAAACTGGAACAATTTGAGCAATAAAATTTAAAAAGTCATTTGGGATTATAACCCAAAGTATAAAATCTCAATGAGTTCATATTGATACAAATAAATGATTGTGCAAATAGAGATGAGATAATCTCTCATGCAGAAAAATTCCAAGTGATGTGTGTAGATACTCCACCCTCAAGGAAGTGAAGTATAGCTCCGCTCCTTACATGTAGGCTGTGCAGAGTGACTTCTTTCCAATAAAGACAGAATGGAAATGGAGGGAAAGAGTAACATCAGTAGATGAGCCAGACAAACGATCCCTTTGGCCAGGTGATGGCGGTCAACATCAAAAGTGGTAAGTCATGTTGATAGTATGTACCCTTGATATGTGGTAAAAATGGCACTCTACCTCTGTGGTCTTCTTCCCAAAAACCCAGTCTAATTATGAGACAACATCAGACAAATCCCAACTATGGGACATTCTAAAAAATGCCTGATCCATATTCCTCTAAACTGTCACCAAAAACAAGAGAAGTCTGAGAAACTGTCCCAGCCAAGAAGAGCCTAGGGAGACATGACAACTAACGTGGTGTCCTGGGAGGATCCTGTCCTACGCTGGGTACTGGAACAGAAAGAGGACATTAGGTCGAACTAAGGACATCTGAATAAAATATGGACTACACGTGTCAATATTAGTTCATTAATTGTAACAAATGTTAACAGTGTAGAATGTTAATAATAGGGGAAACTATGTGAGGAGTGAATGGAAACTCACTCTATTTCCCAATTTTCTGTAGATCTAAAACTGCTCTAAAAACTGACGTTTTTTTTTAAGTGCTACCCCTCCGGAGCTCATGTCCCTTCTGGTTACAACAGCTCGTGCAAGACGTTCAAGCATGTTCAGTCACCACTTCCACAAAGGCCAGCAAGGTCTATGTGGGAATCTCTTCCCCAACATCCACAGGAAAGCTTGTTCCCAAATAAAACCCTGTTCCCACAGCTGACCTCATGAAAGCAAAATTTTAAATGTTTGGACAAAGAAGATGTAGTGTGGAATACACAGTGGAATACTACTCAATCATAAAAAAGACAAAATCTTGCCATTTGCAGCAACATGGATGGATCTTGAGGGTATGACGTTAAGTGAAATAAGTCAGACAGAGAAAGACAAATACTGTACAATTTCACTCATGTATAAAATAAACAAACAAACAAACATGTAGATAAGAACAGACTGTGGTTACCAGAAGGGAAGGAGGTAGGGGGAGGGCAAAAGGGGTAAAGGGGCACATATGTGTGGTGACAGATGAAAATTAGACTACTGGGGGTGAACACGATGCAGTCTACACAGAAACTGAAATATAATAATGTAAACCTGAAATGTACACAATGTTATAAGCCAATATGACCTTGATAAAATAATTTAAATATATATATATATATATATATATATATATATATATATATACACATACATATATTTGGGCTCTGTCCCCAGGCCTGGTTCACAGGTGCTTACTCAACATTCATTCAGTGGATGTTTACTGAGCCTCTCCTGGGTGGCAGGCATGAGCTAGATGCTCATCCACAGGGTTAAACACAGCACCCATATTCCCTGCCCACATAGAGTCTACACTACAGTGGGGAACAGATGCTAAACAAGGAATTGTCAAAACTCATGTCTAAGATATCACACCAGTTACAGAGAAGGGAAAGTGCAGAGTGCTGGGAGAGGAGGCGGGCATTAAAGAGAGAAGGAGGCCTCCCTGAGAAAGGGACAATTAAGCTGAGGCCTACAGGTTCTGATGGCCACCAAAACGTCACCCATGAGCTCCACCTAGCCAACACCAATGAGCTGCTCTCAATCTCCACCTTTCTTGACCCTCCACAACTTCTAGCACAGTTCATCACCCCTTTCTGCAAGAAACACTCTGGGGCTGGCCCAGTGGCACAGTGGTTAAGTGTGCACACTCCGCTTTGGCAGCCCAGGGTTCACCAGTTCGGATCCCGGGTGCAGACATGGCACCACTTGGCAAGTCATGCTGTGGTAGGCGTCCCACATATAAAGTAGAGGAAGATGGGCATGGATGTTAGCTCAGGGCCAGTCTTCCTCAGCAGAAAGAGGAGGATTGGCGGCAGATGTTAGCTCATGGCTAATCTTCCTCAAAAAGAAAAGAAAAAAATGAGAAACTCTTGAAAAAGGGGCAGAGCAAAATGGTGGGGTGAGCTGACCCGGGACTCTCTCCCCACAAAACTACAACAAAGGATTGGAAAAACTGAATTTCAGATAATAAATCTAATGCCAACACGTCAGAGACCTACAGTACCAAGAAGATGGAGGATGGAGACCTTGCTGCCGGCATCAGAGGAGCTGGAACGGGGTAGGAGAGAACTTTGCTCCCTCCCCCAGAGACCGAGATCGCTGTCAGGGGTATGGGAAGGAGCAGGGGAGGAGCCACACGACCAGGGGATCATCCAGGACTCCTGCCGCTGGTACAATGGAAACCCGCTGATGGGGGAAAGCTTCCATGCAAGGGGAGCCCATAAACCCAGGGCCCTGGGAGACCAGAGAACAGAACTGATCTGAATCCAGATAGGCCCTTGAGAATAGCAGCCCCTTCCTCCCAGCAAAGCGCACTGGGTGCCGCCATCTCGCCTGAAGGCAGAGAGCTCAGAACGTGTGGCTCTCGACCCCCATCTAGTGGCAACAGGCTGTAACTGAAACCAAATTCTACCACCATGCAAAGAAAACACTCCTCTACCATCCAGCAATTTATAAAAGCCCCAGACCAGAAAGAAAACAATAAAAACATAGAATTAAGTCCTGAGGACTTGGAATTAGGTAAACTAAGTGAAAATGAGTTCAGAGCAGCTATAATCAAAAAACTCAATGAGGTAGAGAGAAAGATAGAGAAACAAGCCAATGAGTTCTGGAGTTACTTCACAAAAGAGATTGAAATTATAAAGAAGAATCAAACAGAATTACTAGAGATGAAAAACACAATAGACTAGATAAAACAGAATACAGATTCCCTGAATGCCCGTGGAGACACCATAGAAGAGAAAATTAACATAATCAAAGATAGACAGGCTGAATGGCTCCAGACAGAGGAAGAAAGAGAACTAAGAATTTTAAAAAATGAGGAAAATCTCTGAGAGATAGTGGATTCAATGAGGAGAAAGAACTTAAGGATCATAGGAATTCCCAAGAACGTGGAAAAGGAAAACGGAGCAGAAAGTGTGCTCAATGAAATTATAGAAGAGAACTTCCCAAATCTAGGGATTGATGGAGAAATGAGTGTAGAGGAAGCGTTCAGATCCCCTAGATTTGTCAATGCAAAAAGACCTACTGCAAGGCACATAGTAGTAAAAATGGCAAAAATTAAAGACAAAGAAAGAATACTCAGGGCAGCAAGACAGAAGAGAATAACCTACAAGGGAGCTCCTATCAGACTTTCAGTGGATTTCTCTACAGAAACCTTACAAGCTAGGAGAGAATGGAGTGACATATACAAAGCTTTAAAAGATAAAAATCTTCAGCCAAGAATACTCTATCCAGCAAGAATATCCTTCAGATATGAGGGAGAAATTAAATCTTTTCCAGACAAACAAAAGTTAAGGGAATTTGTTGCTAAAA
Source organism: Equus przewalskii (assembly GCF_037783145.1). Lineage (NCBI taxonomy): Eukaryota > Metazoa > Chordata > Mammalia > Perissodactyla > Equidae > Equus > Equus przewalskii. Next base: position 456,877 of record NW_027228757.1, read on the forward strand.
GTCCTCCACTACAAGAAATCCTGAAGAAGGCTCTCATACCTGAAAAAAGAAAAAAGGGAGAAAGTGGTCACAAACCACAGAGTAGGGAGACCAATGGATAGAACCAGAACAGGATAGCAAATATTCAACTAGAGCATTAGGGTAAAGGTAAGGAAACTACCAAAGCAAGGACGATCTTATCACTCTACAAAGGCATAACACGAGTTGGAATAAGAAATACAAATAATTATTTAGGAGGGGAAGAGCAAAGGGTCTAAATCATTCTAGGCCAAGTAAGTAAGAGACCACCAGAGAATAGACTGTTATACACGAGATTCTAAATACAAACTTCAGGGTAGCCACTAAACTAAAAACCAGAACAGAGCCACAAAACATAAATAATGAAAAATCTAAGAAACCCAGCATAAGAAATTGCAGTATTAAATGGGTAGGCTAAGCACACAGGAAAAGAAATGCAGGAAAACAAGATAATGAGTGACAGATTGACAGCATTAAGTCCACATGCATCAATAATCACTCTCAATGTAAACGAATTGAACTCTCCAATAAAAAGACACAGAGTGGCAAAATGGATTAAAGAACAAGATCCAACAATTTGTTGCCTCCAGGAAACACACCTCAGCCCCAAGGACAAACACAGACTCAGGGTGAAGGGGTGGAGGACAATACTTCAAGCTAACAGCAAGCAAAAAAGGCAGGTGTTGCAATTCTCATAGCAGACAAAGTGGATTTCAAAATAAGACAGGTAAAGAGAGACACAGAGGGACAATATATAATGATCAAAGGGACACTTCATCAAGAAGAAATAATGCTTATAAATATCTATGCACCCAACATCGGAGCACCAAGATTCATAAAGCAACTATTAACAGACCTACAGGAAGATGTTAAAAACAACACAGTGATAGTAGGGGACCTCAACACCCCACTCACATCAACGGACAGATCATCCAGACAGAAAATCAACAAGGAAACAGTGGAGCTAAACGAAAAACTAAAACAATTGGACTTAATAGACATACATAGATCATTTCATCCTAAAACAGCAGAATACACATTCTTCTCAAGTGCACATAGAACATTATCAAGGATAGACCATATGTTGGGAAACAATGCAAGCCTCTACAAATTTAAAAAAATTGAAATAATAACAAGCATCTTCTCCGATCATAATGCTATAAGGCTAGAAATTAATTACAAGAAAAAAGCTGAGAAAGGCACAAAGATGTGGAGACTAAACAATACACTACTGAACAAGCAATGGATCATTGAAGAAATTAAAGAAGAAATAAAAAAATACCTGGAAACAAATGAAAATGATAACATGCCATACCAACTCATATGGGATACAGCAAAAGCTGTATTAAGAGGAAAAGTCATCGCAATACAGGCACATTTTAACAAACAAGAAAAATCCCAAATAAGCAATCTTAAACTACACCTAACTGAACTAGAGAAAAAAGAACAAATAAAGCCCAAAGTCAGCAGAAGGAGAGAAATAATAAAAATCAGAGCAGAAATAAATACTATTGAAACAAAAAAGGCAGTAGAAAGGATCAATGAAACAAAGAGCTGGTTCTTTGAGAAGATAAATAAAATCGACAAACCCCTAGCCAGACTTACAAAGAACAAAAGGGAGAACAATGGAGAAAAGAAAGTCTTTTCAACAAATGGTGCTGGGAAAACTGGAAAGCCACATGTAAAAGAATGAAAATTGACCATTCTTTTTCACCATTCACCAAAATAAACTCAAAATGGATCAAAGACCTAAAGGTGAGACCTGAAACTATAAGGCTTCCAGAAGAAAACGTAGGCAGTACACTCTTTGACATCAGTATTGAAAGGATCTTTTCGGATACCATGTCTTCTCAGAGAAGGGAAACAATAGAAAGAATAAACAAATGGGACTTCATCAGACTAAAGAGCTTCTTCAAGGCAAATGAAAACAGGATTGAAACAAAAAAACAACCCACTAACTGGGAAAAAATATTTGCAAGTCATATATCTGACAAAGGCTTAATAACCATAATATATAAAGAACTCTCACAACTCAACAACAAAAAATCAAACAACCCAATCAAAAAATGGGCTGGAGACATGAACAGACATTTCTCCAAAGAAGATATACGGATGGCCAATAGGCACATGAAAAGATGCTCATCATCACTGATCATCAGGGAAATGCAAATCAAAACTACACTAAGATATCACCTTACACCCATTAGAATGACAAAAATATCTAAAACTAATAGTAATAAATGTTGGAGAGGTTGTGGAGAAAAAGGAACCCTCATACACTGCTGGTGGGAATGCAAACTGGTGCAGCCACTATGGAAAACAGTATGGAGATTCCTCAAAAGATTAAAAATAGAACTACCATACGACCCAGCTATTCCACTACTGGGTATCTATCCAAAGAGCTTGAAGTCAGCAATCCCAAAAGTCCTATGCACCCCAATGTTCACTGCAGCACTGTTTACAATAGCCAAGACGTGGAAGCAACCTAAGTGCCCATCAACAGACGAATGGATAAAGAAGATGTGGTACATATATACAATGGAATACTACTCAGCAGCAAAACAGAACAAAATCATTCCATTTGCAGTAACATGGATGGACCTTGAGGGAATTATGTTAAGTGAAATAAGCCAGCTAGAGAAGGATAATCTGTGTATGACTCCACTCATATGAGGGATTTAAAAATGTGGACTAAGAGAACAGTTTAGTGGATACCAGGGGAAAGATGGGGTGGGGGGTGGGCACAAAGGATGAAGTGGTGCACCTACAACATGAATGACAAACATTAATGTACAACTGAAATTTCACAAGATTGTAACCTATCATTAACTCAATAAAAAAAAAAGAAAAAGAAAAACTCTTTACCTGGCTTCTTGAACACCAGAGTCTCCTGACTTTCCTCCTGCCTCTCCTCCTGCCTCTGGCCGCTCCTTCTCAGTCTCCTCTTCCTGACTCTGATCGTTCAAGTGCCCAGGCCTTGCTCCCTGGACGACTTCCCTGTCTACACTCAAATTTCCCCTGAACTCCAGACCGACATGTGCAACTGCCTATCTGATAGTTCCATGTGGAGGTCTCTGCATCTCAAACTTTGATTTCAACCCTGACCCCCCAACTTGCTCCTTCCCCAATGCTCCGCATCTCGGGAAATGACACCATCATTCTCCATGATGCTCAGGCCAAAATCCTTGACTCCACTTTTTCTTATATTCCACATCTGACCCATCAGCAAATCCTGTCAACTTTCCAAAATATTTCATAAACCCACCCACTTCTCACCACCTCCACAAGGTCTCCATTTTACAGATGAAGAGACTAAAGCATGCCTTGCTAAGATGTCCAAGGTCATGAAGCCATTAAGTGCCAGAGCTGGAATTTGAATCCAAGTTGTTTGGCTCTAGAATCCATGCTTTTAACTCTAGGCTAAGCCGCCAGCACCCTGCCCTGGACTCCTCCTGGCATCTCCCAGCTGCCTCCTAGGCTCCACCCTTGCTGCACTGCAGTCTCTTCTCCACACACAGCCAGAGTGGCCTTTCAAAGCACTGTCGCATCCTGTCCCTCTGCTGCTCAGAATACTCTGCTGATTCCCCATCCTACTTAGAAAGAAATCCAAGTCCTTCCCTTGGCCTTCCAGGCCCTACGTGATGTGGCCGCAGGCCACCTTTCCCATCTTATCTCTCCATTCCATCCATCACCCTCCTCCAGCCACATGTGTCTTGTGACTGTTCCTCCAGCACTTCAGGCAGGCTCCCAGCTCAGGGCATTTGCAAACATCATTTTCTCTGTCTAGTATCTCCTTCCCACTTACTGAAATGGTTCTCACTCACGCTTATTCAGGCCTCTGCCAAAATGCCACCTTCCCAAAGAGGACTTTCCTTTAGAGTCCCAAGAAAAATAGCAGCTCTCCTGCCTCACCTTGTTTTAAGTTCACCCACTTGCCACCATCTGACCTTATATATTTACTTGGTCATTTGTTTATTTCCGGTGTTCTCCCTTAAATGTAAGTTCCTGAGGGTCTCGAATTTATCTATTTTATTCACTTATGAATCCTCAGCACTGAGAATCATAGTAAGCACTCAGTAAACAGGCTTCAGAGTTGGGATAGCCTAGCGATTAAAAGTGTGGATTCTACAGACAGACTGCCTGGCTTAAAATCCCAGCTCTGCCACTTGCAGGCTTCATGATCTTGCACATCTTAGCAACAGGTACTTTGGTTTCTTCATCTGTAAAATCAAGAGAATTCTGGTATCTACAGGAGAAATTAGCCTTAGAATGGTGTCTAGCTCATAATAAGACCTAAATAGTTTTTGCTATTTATAGAATTATAGATTATAAATAGTATTGATTTAACCAAAAAATTTTGTATATATATATATGTGTGTTAGTTGGATGGAGGAAGGTGAAAGAGAAGCATGTAAGAGAAGAAATTCCTCATCTTTCATAATGGAAAGTCAATAGTTACTTAAAATTGATCTGAAAACAGTAATATAGGCACATTATTTAGAAACGTGGAGGTAAGGCCATAAGAAACAGTTAAGAATTGACAGTGGTCGTCTTTGAGAGTGGGTCTGGATTCTGAAGAGGGTAGGACAGGGGATTGCTGTTTCACATCATTTTACTTTTTTAAAAATATACAGTTATTACACAATAAAAATAAAAACAAGAAAAAAAAAAGCTGGTTCAGATGTACAACTGAAAAAACCTATACTGCATATGTGGCAATTAAGTCATCTAACTGTGCCCTAATTACAAAATGCACAGAAGGGGAAAAGGTTTTCCAGAAGGAGGGAAGGGAAAAAGGAGGAGGGTACAGTGGGAGCCAAGGTGCAGAGATGGGTGTGAGCACCGTGTACTTGGGCTGATAAGGGAAATTTTCCCTAAGCCTGGAGCTGGTGCCTGGAGACTTGCCCAGAGCTAGTGATTGAGTCTGGAGGGTGACGATGGAAGCAATCAGGGCCTCAGTAAAGAACAGGAGCGCCTGTTCCTCCAGAAATTGGTAAGAACCGGAAAGAACAACAGTCTGATGGAGAATCAGAAAACAAGTGTCTAAACTTAACAAAGGTGCTTGGGGCTCAGCAACGGCTCCAGCTGAGCTCCAGACACCCAACCAAGGCTCTTCTGAAAAGCCAAGCACTTATTCAAACTGAGCACTCATTTTTCCTCCTGTAACTTTATAGCTTTTCCTTTAGAAGCCCTGCCCTTGCCCTTATTGTGAGGCGTGGCCTCCAATAAATGTAGTAAAGGGATGTGAATCCCTTTGCTTTAAACTGGTTTGCTCCAATTAGTTCTTTGCACCTTGAAGGGTATATGTATATATATATATATGGTATTTGTGTCAGGCAGAATAGAATCTGGTCTTTACTCTGTGTCCCAGTAAGCACGGGAAGATGGGGTTGACCCGTGCAGATGAGTATCAGTTGCCTAAGTGGTATTCCTCTACAAAATTAATTTCCTTTATTGTTTTCTTTGACTCCAAAAGTGACTGAGCACCAACATCCAATCATGATAAGAACTCTCAGTAAATTAAGAATAGAGGGGAATTTCTTCAACTTGCTAAAGAACATCTACAAAAAAATTTTAAAACCTGCAGCTAACATCATACTTAATGATGAAAAACTGAACTTTTTCCCACTAAGATCAGGAACAAGGCAAGGATGTCCTCTATCACCACTCCTTTCCAACTTTGTACTGGAAGTCCTAGTTAATGCAATAAGACAAGAAAAGAAAAGGTATACTGATTGGGGAGGAAGAAATAAAACTATCTTTGTTCACAGATGACTTGGTCATCTACATAGAAAACCCAAGATAATTGACCAAAAAAAATTCCTGGAACTAATAAGCAGTTATAGCAAGGTTGCAAAAGACAAGGTTCACACACAAAACTCAGTCACACTCCTATATGCCAGCAATGAACAAGTGGAATTTGAAATTAAAAATGCAATGCCATTGGATGGGCAAAATAGGTAAAGGAGATTAAAAGGTACAAACTTCCAGATATAAAATAAATAAGTCAGGGGGATGTAATTTACAGCAAGAGAATATAGTCAATAGTGTTGCAATAATTTTGTATGGAGACAGATGGTAACTAAACTTCTCACAGTGATCATTTTGAAATGTATATAAAAGTTGAATCACTATATTGTACACTAGAAATTAATATAATATTGTATGTCAACTATACTTCAATAAAAAAATCAAGACAAATAAGCAAAAAACATGCCATTTACATTAGCACCCCCAAAAATAAAATACTTAAGTATAACTCTAACAAACTCTATACAAGATCTATATGAGGAAACCACAAAACTTTGATGAACAAAATCAAAGAAAAATTTAAAAAATGAAGAGATATTCCATGTTCATGGATAGGAAGACTCAATATTGTCAAGATGTCAGTTCTCCTCAACTTGATCTATAGATTCAATGCAATTGCAATCTAAATCCCAGCAAGTTATTTTGTAGAAATCAATAAACTGATTCTAAAGTTTATATGGAGAAGCAAAGGAGCCAGAAGAGCCAACACAATACTGCAGGAGAGGAACAAAGTTGAAGGTCTGACATTGACCAACTTAAGACTTACTATGAAGCTGCAGTAATCAAGACAGTGTGGTATTGGCAAAAGAAGAGCCAAATTAATCAATGGAACAAAACAGAGAGACCAGAAATAGATCTACATAAATATAGTCGATTGATCCTAGACAAAGGAGCAAAGACAATACAATGGAGAAAAGAATGTCTCTCAACAAATGGTGCTGAAACAACTAGACAGCCACATCCAAAAAATGAATCTAGACACAGATCTTACACCCTTCACAAAAATCAGCTCAAAATAGATCATAGGCCTAAATGTAAAATGCAGAACTATAACACTCCTAGAAGACAACATAGGAGAAAATCTAGATGTCCTTAGGTTTGGCAATGACTTTGACACCAAAGGTACAATCCATAAAAGAGTTAATAAGCTGGACTTCATTAAAATTAAAAATTTCTGCTGTGCAAAGAGACAGTGTCAAGAGAATAAAAGACAAGCCACAGACTTGGAGAAAATATCTGCAAAAGACATACCTGATAAAGAACTGTTATCCAAAATTTAAAAACTCTTAAAACTCAACAATAAGAAAACAAACAATCCAATTATAAAATGGGCCAAAGATATCAACAGTCACCTCACCAAAGAAGATATACAGATGGCAAATAAGCATGGGAAAAGATGCTCCACATCATATGTCATCAGGAAAATGCAAATTAAAACAATGAGATACCACAACACACCTATTAGAATGACCAAAATCCAGAACACTGATAGCACCAATGCTGGCCAGGCTGTGGAGTAACAGGAACTCTCATTCATTGCTGGTGGGAATACAAAACAGTACAGCCACTTTGGAAGACAGTTTAGTGGTTTCTTACAAAATTAAACACACTCTTACCATACAATCCAGCAATCTCACTCCTTGATATTTACCCAAAGGAGGTGAAATCTTATGTCCACACAAAAACCTGCACACAGATGTTTTTAGCAGCTTTATTCATAACTGCCAAAACCTGGAAGCAAGATGTCCTTCAGTGTGTGAATGGATAAATAAACTGGTACAACCAAACAACGGAATATTATTCAGCACTAAAAAGAAATGAGCAACCAAGCCATGAAAAGACATGGAGGAAACTTAAATGCATATCACTACATGAAAGAAGCCAATGTGAAAAGGCTATATACTGTATGATTCCAATTATATAACATTCTAGAAAAGGCAAAACTATGGGGACAGTAAAATGATCAGTGTTTGCCAGGAGTTAGAGGGGAGGGAAGTATGAATAGATGAAGCACAGAAGATTTTCAGGTCAGTGGAAATAGTCTCTATGATATTCTTTTTTTTTTTTTTTTTCCTTTTTCTCCCCAAAGCCCCCCGGTACATAGTTGTATATTCTTCATGGTGGGTCCTTCTAGTTGTGGCATGTGGGACGCTGCCTCAGCGTGGTTTGATGAGCAGTGCCATGTCCGCGCCCAGGATTCGAACTGACGAAACACTGGGCCGCCTGCAGCGGAGCGCATGCACTTAACCACTCGGCCACGGGGCCAGCCCCCTGTCTATGATATTCTAATGGTGGATACATGCCACTTTACATTTGTTCAAACCCATAGAACATACAACATCAAAAGTGAACCCTAAGGTAAACCTTAGACTTTGGGTGATAAAGATGCGTCAGTGTAGGGGACCAGCCCAGTGGCGTAGCGCTTAAGTTCACACGTTCTGCTTTGGTGGCCCAAGGATTCGCCAGTTCAGATCCCAGGTGCCCACCTATGCACCACTTGTCAAGCCGTGCTGTGGCAGGCATCCCATATATAAAGTAGAGGAAGATGGGCACAGATGTTAGCTCAGGGCCAGTCTTCCTCAGCGAAAAGAGGATTGGTGGCAGACGTTAGCTCAGGGCTAATCTAACTCAAAAAAAACAAAAAATGATGTGTCAATGTAGGTTCAGTAACTCTATCAAATATACCACTCTGGTGGAGGCTGTTAATAATGGGGGAGGCTATGCACATGTGGGGGCAGAGAGTGTATGGGAAATCTCTGTACCTTCTACTTGGTTTTGCTGTGAACCTAAGACTCTTAAAAAATAAAGTCCTGGGGCCGGCCCCATGGCCGAGTGGTTAAGTTCGCGCGCTCCACTTCGGCGGCCAAGAGTTTCGCCAGTTCGGATACTGGACGCAGACATTGCACCACTCATCAGGCCATGTTGAGGTGGCATCCCACATGCCACAACTAGAAGGACCCACAATTAAAAGTATATCACTATCTACTCGGGGGGGATTTGGAGAGAAAAAGCAAAAAAAGAAAAAGAGAGATTGGCAAGTTGTTAGCTCAGGTGCCAATCTTTAAAAATAAATAAATAATGGGGCTGGCCCCGTGGCCGAGTGGTTAAGTTCGCGCGCTCCGCTGCAGGCGGCCCAGTGTTTCGTTAGTTCGAATCCTGGGCGCGGACATGGCACTGCTCATCAGACCACGCTGAGGCAGCGTCCCACATGCCACAACTAGAAGAACCCACAACGAAGAATACACAACTATGTACCGGGGGGCTTTGGGGAGAAAAAGGGAAAAATAAAATCTTTAAAAAAATAAATAAATAAATAAATAAACATATAAAATAAAGTCTTTCGCAAAAAAAGTGACCTAACACTGTAGGAGATTCAAATAATATAGAAACGTACATTGTAGAAAGTGAAAAAAGCAAACCCTGATCAATTCCTCATCTTTGGACGAGCCACTGCAATTAATCTGTGTATAGTCTAGATTGTTCCTGTGCATGCCTTTTTCTATGTATCTACCTATCTATACGTTTTTGCAAAACTGAGACCATACAAGGCATAATTTTACAGTTTTCCCCATTGTCACGTATACCTTGGACATCACAACTTGATAATACATCTACATTTACCCGTTTGTCTTAATAATGACATTCTTTCCTTCTTTAAACAGTTCCCTACTGATGGTCATTTGGATTGTTTCTTATCACCAAAAAATGCTGCACTGGACTTACTTGTGTATATAGTACTGTGCTCTTTTGTGAGTTTTTCTGAAAGATAAATTGCCAGGGCAAAGAGTGTATACGTTATATATTTTAAGAGATAGTCAAATTTTCCTTAAATTTGTATCAATCAAAACTCATCAACGGTACATGAGTGCCGTTTTCCTGAATCCTAATCGACCCTCAGTATTACTAACGTTTTTAAACTTGACCAATCTATGTGAAAACAGCTCACTGTTTTCATTTTCATGCCTTTAAATATTAGCAAGTTTAAAAATTATATTATTTGTTAAGTGGCTACTTGTATTTCTTCTGACTCTTCATAGCGTCTCCACACTTTTCTATTAGATTGCTCATCTATTTCTTATTTATTTGTCAGAATTCTTGATATATTACAGAAATTAGCTATCTGTCTGCTCTGTGTGTAGGGAATACATTTATTCCCTCTCCCATCCCCCTCGATCAGCAGCTTTGAATGGCTCATAGGCCATGTTTGAATTTAGGGCAGGTGATAAGGATTTGTGCGAAGGACATCCATTGCGCAGGAGATTGCCTCAGCCTTAAGCATCTGCAGCTCCTCAGGTCCCTACTGGTCCTTACAGTTTCTGTGGCACTCAGTCGTGTGCGGAAATTATTGAGAAGGAAGCCATGATTGAGGGAAGCCATGCTCTGCATCGAATGGTGGTGAGGGAATCTGTGGAGGTGAGTGAGTGGGTCTGCTGGCCAATAGGTAGAGGGACACGTCACACCTCAAGAAGGGGCTCCATTCACGTAGCCCCGCCTGGAATAGGCAGCACTGACCACAGAGCTGCTGGGAGCCTCTGATTACTGTGCAGCTCAGGCCAGTGTCAGGCCTTCCCCGAATGCAGGTCCCTTCTAAATGCAGACCACCCACCCAAGGCAGTCCCAGACATACCAGCCATCAGCCCAAAGGGCTGGATTTGGTCTGCAGAGGAGGAAGCTCTCTCAGAAAGAAGCCAGGTCTTTATAGAGAACCAGAGGATTGTCCCAAAGCCCAGAAAATGTTCACTGAGAGGGTGATACGCGTGGAGGAGCCCATGGTCCCAACGGACCACAGAATCAAAAGAAACTGTGGCGAGTCCTTCTGGGCCCCCATCCACCAAGGTCATGATGGAGAAGGGGTACCACACCACAGCAAAGAGGTAGCAAGAGTCCTGTTTGGTGTTTCTTGCCTCAAAGAAACCTAGGCCTATTGCGTGTGCTCCCCGAGGAACACCCCAAGCTGCAATTCAGCTCCTGCAATGACAGGCCTGCCTTTAAAACTAGGGATCCCTGGTGTAGTAGTTAAGTTCACATGCTCCACTTCAGAGGCCTGGGGTTCACTGTGACAGTTTCTCAGAATTTCCTTGTTTTTGATGACTCTGACAGTGGTGAGGAGTACTGGTCAGGTATTTTTTTGTTGAGATATAACTGACATATAAAAATGTGTCTATTTAAAGTGTACAACATGATGATCAGATATATGTATACATTGTAAAATGATTACCACAATCTAATTAATTGATTAATTAATCTATCACCTCAAATAGCTTTTTTTGTTTTTATTTGTTTGTTTTGTTTTTTGGTAAGAATGCTTAAGATCTACTCTCATAGCAAATTTCAAGTATGTTGCAACAGATTTTGCACCCTTTGGTAGGCAAGGATTTTGAGGCTGTCCCTCAATTGGGATTGCTCTAGCGTTTCTCTCATGATTAGATTGGAGTTACAGGCTTTTTGGGAAGACGACCACAAAGCTAAAGTGCTATCTCCACCACATCATCTCGGGGGTACATACCATCAACATGATTTGTCACTGTGACATTGACCTCGATTGTCTGGTGAGGTAGTGCCTTCCACTAGTTTTTTATTGCTGCTTTGAGTTCTTACCTCCATTTCTAAGAAAACTATCTCATTTTTAGATTATTCTTTCTTGTATTTCTTGGCAAGTGTGTGTATTTTTCTAGGAAGGCATTCTTAAGCTTTCATCAGATTCTCAAAAGAGTCCATGGCCCAAAATAGAAGCGTTGAGACCCTAAAAAGGCCAGAAGGGGGCCCTTTAGGTCACTTCCAGCTCAGTCTATACTCACTGAATACAGCCTGTGGCCTCATCAGGTAATAGGTGAGGGAGATAGGAGCCCTCCCCTTAGGGATGCTATCTTCCAGCAGGAAGAATACAGGGGACAGGACGCACTTCAGGGGGACCGACACCATTAACCATGCGAGCAGGGAGTGGTCAAGGGAAGAGTCTGGAAAACCTCAGGGACAGTGAGGACTTGAGTTAGACCTTAAACGAGGGACAGGATTTCAACAAGCCGGCTTAGGAGAGGTGGGGAAAGGCCACTCCGGGAGGAGGAAGCAGCTTGAACTCAGACTCAGAGAGAAGAGGGTTAAAAGGCATGACTAGGAAGGAGGTTGTGGGCTACTGCTGTGCGAGTTGAGGGAAGCAGAGCGATGGTGTCCTGGGTGTCAAGAAGCCTTGGGCAAGCATTTTTTTCACATTTAAAATTTGCGAAATTGAGTTAAGTCTTTGAATCAATGCTACTTCGTGGTACCTAAAGTATTAATATATCTACACATCCATACAAGTGTATATTTGATAAAATACAGTAACTACTATTCATTGTAAGAAAAAAGACAGGTTACCTTTGAGGAGAGGACTGTGGGAAACAAAGGTGGAAAATATACTTTTTTTCCTGCAAACATTTATTCAAATTTTTAATCATATGTATATTACATGATCTTCGTCATCAGGAATTATCTGCCAGAGAGAACATGGCACAATTTGCTTTCTTTGTGTCACTGTTTGTTTGGAAATTAAACTCATATATGTTGGATTATTTTTAAATAGGTATTTTTTGTTAACTACCTCTGCTAGGTACTGTGTCATATATTGTTTTGCTTAATCCTGTCAACAGCTTCATGAGGTTAGCCCCCTCAATATGCTCATTGGGCTCATGACAAATCAGAGGTACAGAGAGGACAGGTGACTTGCCCAAGGTCACCCAGGCAGGGAGATGGAAGCTAGGCTTCCAACCTTGGGCAGAAAGGTGCCCAAGCTGTGAGTGCTCCAGGTGAGAAAAGATCCAGAGGACCAGCGCCTTACAGGCTCCAAGCACTGTGCATCCATCATCTTAGGCTGTCTCTAGAGCGACCTGAGAGGCAGGGAGGACTATCCCCACTCCACAGAAAAGAAAACCAGCTCAGAGAGGTGAGCAGTAAGGAAGAAAGGGCGACAGAGACCTAACGGCCGGAGCTGGGTTTGCTGTTGACTGGGGGGCCTTTTCTCAGTCCTTCAAAGTAGGCTCCACTTCCACGGATCAAAATAATCTCTCCAGAGCCGGGCATTTCCCCCCACATGACCCCCTAGCCATGAAAACCCCTGTGTCCCATCTCCCCTCCCCCAGGCGATCTGCCTTCCCTTCTCAGAGTCTGTCTCACCGAAGGGGGCGGAGGCTCCCTACTCTCCTCTTTGAGACTGTCTCACCACAGAAGTCTCTTACCTGGATCAAGACCTTGAAACCGAGGCTCAGGATCCTCAAAGGTCCCCCATTCCCAATGGTAATACACCCCACTCCCAGGCCAAAATAATTCTCACCCAGCGCAATCGGAGACGTGGACCTCGAGATCCCCCACCTGAACCCCGAGCCCCGACCTCTCCTACATCAGGACCTCGCCCCTGACTTCTCACCTGCGCTCATACCGCCTGGACTTGGCTCCTAACCGCTGAATCCTGCGGGCATGTTTGCTATGTACTGCTGCCCCAGCTACTGACCACCCTCTCCCAGTTTCTCTGCCTCTCACCACTCCTACCCGCCCCTGTGGTCAATCTGGGAGCCCAAGGGGTAGACGGACCCCACAGCGCCGCCTGCAACCAGCGCCTCAGCCTCCCTCAAAGCATCCTCCAGCCCCGCCCACAGGCAGCGGCTGGGCACTCGCGCCACCTGGCGGCTGGAGACCAAACTGCCGCTAGAGATTTCCTGATAGGAGGCCTTGCAACATCAGGTCACCATTCAACAAACATGAAATCAATGCCTACTGTGTGCCAGCACCGTGGGATGCAAAGACAGGAAGCAGAGCCATTGTCTTAGAGGAGCCCACAGTCCAGGGAGGTAGAAGCAGAAATCATTTCCGTGCAGGTTGTAAGTTCTGTAGTACAGACACTGAAGAAGCATTTTCTTTCATCAAGGAGACAAGAGCAGCACATGTGGAAACTGAAATAAAGGAGGAAGGCGTCTTGGAGGAGGCGTGCAGGATGACCTGCTAGGGACAGGTGGAGCGCGCACAGCCAGCAGGAGGGGAAGGGGCTACAGGAGTGGGAGGAGATGTAGCTCAGAGCCCTGTGGCCCGGGTCTCTGCTCCTGATGGAGGCCAAGGTGGCTGTAAAGGAGGAGATGATCCACGTCCTGGGGACCCACGTTCCTGAGTCTGCAGGTGACTGTTCTAAGGATGTTAGAAGTGGCCGAGGCAATGGCCTTAAGGTGAAGTAAATAGGAAAAAAAGAGCTTCTCATGCATAAAATTCACCAGCAGCATGACAGTCTGAGGGAGAAGCGCAAAAGGGGAGTAAGTGAGCCCAGTGCCTGCCTAGGTTGTCCCCAGATCCCTCTTCACTCGTCTCCAGGGGCTCAGGTAAGGTTCGGGGTCTCAGCACAGGGGACGGAAGCACACAGGACTGATGGAGAGAAGGGACTCCTGCGCTGCCCCTTCCAGCTGTGAGTCAGTGTCCAGAGGGCTGATGTGAGCTGGGGGGATGGTGGTCCCATGGCCAGGCCCTAAGAGGACGGACAGTGACAACAGCAGCCTCAAGGCAAGGGTGATGACAGAATTCAGCAGCAGTGGGTTCCTGGTAAACCATCCACTCAGAGCAAGACTCAGCCAGCCGAGAGGAGGGCTGTGGAGAAGCGAGGGAGGCCACAAGCAGAGACACAGAGCAAGGCCAAGCTGACTGTGGCAAAGGCCAGGAGGGCAAGGCCAGCCACGACCCAGGGAAGGTAGGCAGAGCCCAGTGTCACAGGCCACATCGACATGATGAAAATACAGAGCAGCAGCACGACCGTGACCTCCCACCTCCCAGACCGTGGGTCCTGGTGCGGCTGCAGGTGGGGTCTGTGGCCTCCACAGGAAGTAGAGGCCCCAGAGGACAAGGACAGTCATTTCCACTCTGTGTGCTCAGGCTTCACTCAGGCCCTTCAGACAGTGGGTGCTGAGTAAACGTGCACTGGGTGTGAGGACGGTTCAGCTTCCAGAAGTGTTGCGGGTGGAATTGCGACAATTCTCCTCTGGAGACTCGGCCCACACGTGGTAATTCAGCCCCTGGAACAACAGAGAATTCCTCCCACCTCCAGGTCTCCCTGAGGATCGAGGGCCTTGGGCTCTGAGCTAACTTTCTCCAGAAGGTGTTCTAAGCGCCAGTGGGGGCTCTGAGGCACCTGCCTGCTGTGAACTCTGCTCCTCGGGGTCCTCAGAGGTCCCTGTAGAGAACGCTGCCTCCTCCCACACCCTGACCTCCCCACTGAGCACCTCTGCCCCCCGCTCCAGCTCAGCCGAGACCCTGGCCCCATGCAGGTCAGGAGTGGGGACAGCGACTGCAGTGTTTCTCTTGACCTGATCCTGCATCGTCATCCATGGACTCAGTGAACACAGGCTGACTGTTGCCAGGCCGCCTAGACAGCCCGGAGCAGAACTGAACAAAAGTGGGCCTGGAGCTCATTCTGGGCTTTCCTGGATACCACCCCAATTGGTATTGGGGTTCCTCCTCCTCCCGGGAGAGTCTGCAGCCACACTCATCTGCCCATGAGATCATGAGCTCTCCTCCCTGGGACAGAGGGCTCACCAGTGTCCTCAGGTCCCCCAAGGCCCTGGTGCTGGGCAGCCCGCACCCCCAGAAAACTCTTGTCATTTGCTGGCACGTAACGTGGACTCTTGGGGTCACAGATCTACCCATCCCCTCACTGTTGAGGCTCCCCTCACCCCTTGCCCTGTAAGAAGGGGAAGGACTTGGGACCAGGGTCCCTCATCATCCACACAGCCCCACTCTCTGTGCATCCAGCAAATTACTGAGGCCTGGCCAGACCTTTCTATGTGATGATGGGAGGGAGGATGAGGGGTCACGTTCCTCTTCTCTTCTCGCCAACCTCTCTGGTAAGTTTCCAGGATAAAGCCTGCTCCTTAACCCGCATGGATTCTCAGGAATTCTTCCTGAGACCTGGTGTACACGGTGGCAACTACAATAGGACGCACCCTACAAAATGGCACAAGACACTGGAAACTGAGCAGGGGGACACAAAGGTGATGTTTTAAAGGACAGAGCAAAAAAGAGGGGGGATTAAGGCACCGAGGCTGTTTCTCCAGGCCCGGCTCTGCCCACACTGTCCCTCTCCAAGCCGGGCAGCCTCCGCGCTGCTCCAGCCCTGCCTCCCACCCCTGCACCTTTCTGTGGGCTCCACTTCCCGGATTTCATTCTTTTTTGCCTCAGCTTCTTTGAAAAAATGTCTGAAAAGCCTGAGTATTCAGCCTCTTCTGAAATAGAGCAAATCTTCCCCACATCCCTGTGTAAAGATTCACCTGCTGAGAGTGCAACAGCGCAGTCCTTCCTGCCAAGGGTCTTAGTGAGGAACGAGGGGCGGAGACAGGGGCGGGCTCCACTTGGGTGACCCTGTCTTGTTCCTGGAAGAAAATCCTAAGGGGCCCTCAGTGGAGCGGGAGCTGTGTGGGCGGCAGAGGGTTATAACACGGAGACAGCCCTGTCCCCGGAGCCAGGGGAGAGAGCCCGGACTCGGGGCGGCAGTAAGAAGTGGTGGTAGCGGGACGGGCAGCAGATCAGTCCTGGGGAGGGGGCGGGGAGAGTCCTGCTTCAGAAATGGGGCTGGGCCCTTGTCACAGAGCTGGGGAAAGAATGAGACGTGCACTCAGTGTCCCCCGTGTGCTGGGTCTGTGCCGGGGGGTTCTGTGCTTTCGTTCCCCCATGGAATCCCCAGGACTCAGCCATTCTGCCCCTGACTGCCGGGTCTACAGAAATGCCTGCGCTGCGCTCCGGAGACGCGTGAGAAAGGCCCCTGTGATGTGGGTCACTCTGCGACTTCACTTGTGTGCACCCCAAGACCAGGCAGACTAAACCCTCATGTTCGTGGACGCCTACTGAGGTGGTCAGACAGGGAGAAAAGCAAGGAAGTGGTTATCTGGGAGGGGACGGGGACTTGCGATTTGTAAGGGACACAGAGACTCCTGGGTGCCGGGGTATTCCACCTCATAACCCGTGGTGCTTACATTGAGTGTTTCTTCATGATAGTTCATTAAGCTGTACGCTTGTCATTATGTTCTTTCTGTGTTGTGCTTCTCCATCAAGAATGTCTGTAACGAAGAATACTGTGGATAACTTTTGAACATAAAGCGTTTCCAATATTTATGTTTTTTTCCTAGGATCTAGTCACACATTCAGCAATGAGGCACATGGTATGAACAATTTATAGTTCTTGAAACACATTACATGTGCATGTCTACGACTACTATTAAGTTAGAAAATGTGCCCAAATGTTTCTTAGCTGGTTGGATTTCCCACTTTGTGAATCATCTACACATATGTTTGACTATTTTCCTTTGGGGAAATCCAGTCATCTTTGGGATGGCGACTCCTCAGCATTTTGAGGGGAGAGAAGGACCCACGGAGAGGAAGATACTCCAGATGCCGAGGGGACCTGGGCTACTGGAGGAGCAGCCAGGCCGCTCTTCTTCCGGAAGCTGTGACGAGCTGGGGCCCCTTCCCAGGCTGTGGACAAAGAGTGTGCGAGTCCTTTCCTTTGGCTCCATTCATCCTGCGTCCACTGCAGCAGCTCACAGGCAGGCCCTGGGGATGCGGGTGAGCTGGCTTTCTACCTGCCCGGGAAGAGCAGGTCCGGAGGGGCAGCATACAAACCACAAGACACTGAGCCCCAGGCTGGATGGAATATGCACAGTGATGGGTGTAGACGATGCACACAGGCGGGGTTGGGGAAAGGGGCACTTGAGCTGGGCCAGGAAGGCGTTCTGGAGACAGGGCTGTGGGGCGGGGAGCTGAAAGAACCATGAGCAGGTAGAGAACTGCATGGTATGGGTGAAACGTGGGGCACGTTCGAGACTAGTCTGGAGAGACCACAAGAGACTGTGAAGGCCTTGGATGCTGTGCTCAAGGTTCAGCTTTATCTTATAAGGCAGCGTTAGTCATGAATTTAGCAGGCGCTCAGTAGAGCTTTTACTTGAAAAAAGAAAGAAGGAACGTGGAATCCCATGGTCATGTATGTTGTGAAATACCAGCCGAAAGAATTTAAACTGCTGTTCTCCCTGGAGTCAGGACTCTGAATATCTCAGAAGGGATCCGGTCTGTAGCATTTCCCAAATTTATCTGAACTTTGCACCCCACTCCTTCTTTGAGGAGCATTCCTCAGAACGGGTGTTCCATGGAGCACACAGAGGATATCTGACATAAGTAAACTGGGTGCCAGTTTGTGGATTTGGTGAGTGACAGGGGCCAAGCCATGTGTGTTCTCCCACGAGCCCTCGCCTTCTTCTCGCTCTCCCCACCTGTGATCGCTCATCAGCAATGTGGGCCTTTCAGTGAAACCCCGTTTCGGTCACAGTAGCACAACCATTGCTACTCACTAAATATGAGCTGTTTAGGGTGGACCTGTCTGCCCCCAACCAGGACCCCCCTCAATGGTACACTCAGTCCTTGAGCAAGAGTCGTGAGCTCCTACTGCGTGCCGGCCACTGGTCCAGGTGCTGAGGACACATCCATGAGTGAGTTCAACAAACTCTCTGCCTTCAACTAGAAGGAGGAAGGCACTGTACAATAGTCGTAATAGACAAGGAAATGGTACAGGATGTGAGAAGGTGATAAGGGCTCTGGAAAAGAGCAGGTTGGGAGGATCAGGACCTGGGAGGTGGATTCAGTTTTACATCAGGAGGTCAGAACAAGCTCCATTAAGGAGCAGACTTTGAGAAAAGACTGGAAGGAGGTGAGGGAGTGACCAAGTGGACATCTAGGGGAATAGCTTTCTTGGCAAAGGTGATAGCTGTGTAATGCCCCTCGGGGGACCACGCCTGGTGTGTTCCAAGAGCAGGAGGCCAGGGTGGCTGGACAGATGTGAGCACAGGCAAGAGAAGTAAGAGCTTCTGAGATCAGAGAGGTAACATGGAGCCAGATCAGGTCCATCCTGACCTACAGTCTCGGGATGCCAGAACCCAAAGGGGCCTCGGACACTGTGTGGTAACCCACCGCTTGCTGGACAGGTGAGAAACGAGGTGGTCAGGGTAGGATGCATTGGGTCCTGGACAGTCCTTCTCAAACCCAACTCTTGCTGGAGCAGACCTTGCCTGGGCCCAGTACAGGGCTGTGCTCCCCACCCTCCAAGTGTCCTGGAAAGACCGCCCAGGGGCCAGGGTGCAGGGCTGGGGACCTGGCTCTGGGTGGCTGCCGCTGCAACACTCTCCACCAGGGGGCGCTGGCCCGGCACGCAGTTTCTCCCTCTCTCTCCGCAAACCGCCTGTTCTTGGCTCCCCAGGGCGGCCCTCGCCCCATCTGACCCTGACTCCAGCCCACCCAGTGATTCCCTCCCGCCTGCTTGCCCCTTTGCTTCAGTTTCTCTCTCCTGCCTCTGCCCCTGGCTGCGGGGTGGGACAGCCCAGCCCCAAGAAGAGCCCTGAAGAGGGGACCCCAGCCTGGGATTTGAGGGACAGAGGAGGGGAAGACGAGGAAGAATGCCTGAGGGCCGGGTGTGGGGCAGTGTGGAATGTGCACAGTCACCGTGTTGTCTGCCCGGGGCCTGGCTCTTGCTCTTTCCCTGTTGTGTTTGCTGGGGAGGGGTCCCCAGGGGCTCATTTGGAGCCAGGGAACAGGGCAACCAGGGGATAAGGGCAGAAGCAAGAGTCAGAGAGGAGAGAGAGGACTAGGAATGACTGGGAGGCCTTTACCAGGCCAGAGCCACTGGGAAAGGAAGCCACTCCTCCACAGCCGGCCCCATCCACAGGGGTCATCACTTCCAACAGCAACAGCCCCAGAGAGGGGGAAACCGAGGCACCAGAGAAAAGGCTGGCCTCCAGGTGCCCTCCTTTCCTGCCCCTAATTCCTGGATACCTCAGGTGTCCCATGGGGACTCTGCCCACACACCCGCTCTGCTCTGGGGCCACAATGGGGTTCCCATGAGGGCTGGGGAGGGTGGTGCTGCCACAGGCCCCTTATCGACACTCTGTGCCCTGCCACACCCACCTGGCACACAACCCAGCTGGGAGAGGAGACAGTCCCTGCTCCACAGGCCGAGGGACGGGGAAGCCAGGACTGGCGGAGGCAGGCAGGGGCAGCATAGAGTGTCTCTCACCCACTGCCCTCAGCGCCTCCTCTCCCTCTTGCCTCAGCCCCTGACCTTGCGCTCTGGGCCTCTGAGGCCTACACCCCCCCAAACCTGAATAGTAGAGGTCAGTGGGAGTCCCCAGCTGACCAGGGAAACAGGCTCCTCCCCTGAACTTTGGTCTGGCTTAGTAGCTGGCCTGAGGCCAACAAGGAGGTTTCCCCCATCTAAGGCTGACTTCCTGCTGGCCCTCAGCTGGGGAAATCCCAGAACCTGAACAGTGCCTGCCCCCCAGGGACTCACAGCCCCCCCAGGTCAGGGCAGGGAGCTGCTGTGCCCTCCTGATGGCAGAGGGGGTCCCAGGGCGAGGGTGGGGCTGGGCACTAGAGGAAGGGCTGGGGCTAGAACAAACCAAGGAGCGGGCTGGAGGCGGGGGGGGGGGGGGGGGGCGGGGGGGGGAGGGGGCGGGGAGATACCGCAGGACGGCCAGGGCCAGGGGGAGCAACCTCTTCACCTCTTGAGTATCCAGATTTTATCTCTGTCAGCCAGCTCAGGGCAGAGGGTGAGGGCTGGGGGAGAGTGGACAGGAGGGTTGGGGGCGGGAGACACGGCGCAATGCTCAATTTGTCTGTTGGGACCAGACTGTGGGCTCTGCCAGCCAGGAGGAAGGGGTGGTGATGGACTGAGGTGAGGCAGGAGGCACCTGGCCAGGCCCACCCTCCCCCACTCGCTGGGTGGTGGTGGTCCCACCTCCCCAGGGTCTGCTGGGGCAGAAAGTTGGGGAGTAGAGGAACAGGGAGTGGGAGTGAGGGGTGTCCACATGGCAGAAAGCAAAGCCCCACAGCGAGAGAAGAAGGCCCTGAGCACGGAATGGGGCTGGGCACTGGAGTGGTTATTGTCGTCCTGTCTCCTAGAGATCTCATCCAGGCCCTCACAACAGCTGTGATGTGTTCTTCCTCCAGCATCCTGCTGACGGATTAGGGGACCAGCCCGGACTCCCAGCCGGGGCAGGAAGCCTCGTCTTCCCTCAGTGAGCACCCCCTCCCCAGTTCTCTCTTCCTCCTTTGCAGCTGACTGCCCCCTGCTGGCCAAAGCTGAGCCTCCCCCCCCATCCTCTTCTCCTCCAAGAAGCTCTCCTAGACTGACCCCTGTGCACCCCACTCACTCCAGGGCTCCTCATCCTCCCACGGTGACCAGACACCCTTTCTTTTCAGGGCGTTGATAGGCAGCTGTGTAAGTGTTCTAACACTGTGGTTTCCTGGGTGTGTCTCAGGTGTCTCCCATTAGGAACAACTCGAGGGCCAGGACCTGGACGTCAGGTCACAACCCAGTCCGTGAGGAGGGTGTAGGGAGCTGCCAGAGGGGTTTCACAGCCTGGAATCCTAATTCAGTGGCCACTATCTCTGCATCACAACCTGCCTAAACCCGACCTTTGCATCTCCCCTTCCCCCACTTTCGTCTCAAACCTAAGCCATCAGCTTCTCCCAACTTCCCTTTCTCTGCCAACAGTTCCACCTTCCCCACCTACCCAGACGTGAACCCTGGAGTCATCTTTGTCACCTCAGATACAGGCTCATGTGGAGCCCTGCCTTTTCTACAAGTCCCACCCCCATCCCCTCCTTTCAGGTCAGGTCAACAAGTATTCTTGCGCACCTTCCAGGGGACGTCAGTGCTGGTCCACAAAAGATGAGTAAGACACCAGCCTTGCCCTCGAGGGAGTCCCTGACTATAAGCAGACTGTAACAAGTGTTATTCTAGAAGCACAGAGAGCTTTGGCATCAGGGAGGTGAGTGTCCACTTGGATGAGGAAGGCAGTCTGGACTGTGTGGGGCTTCTGGCTCCCCAGTGACGGGCTGGGTGGCCTTGGGCAGGTTACTTAACCTCTGAGCCTTTGTTTCCTCAACAACAGTGTGGGGATGATGCAACCCCTTGCAGGATTTGAGGGGATCGGCTATAATAATAGCTAACGTTTATTAGCTCTCATCAGGTACCAGGCCCTGTCCTAAGTGCTTCATAAGTATTGTGTCACTTTATCCTTGCACCTGCCCCAGGAGGTAGATGACATTGTTGTCTCTATTTTCAGATGGAGAAACTGAGGCTCAGGGAGGTAAAGTAAACTGTCCACGTCAGCCCAGCTAAGCAGAAGGGGGCCAGATTGGATGCAAGGCAGTGTTGTGTAATCTGATCCCACTCATCCACACAACTTTATCTTCAGGATAATTGTACAAGTAGCCAGCTTTGTATGTGTGAGCTCTACTCTGTGCCGGGCTCTGGGTTGATAAATTGCATTTAATCCTTAGAACAACCTTGAATGGTGGATATCATCATCTTATGAGAAAATTGAGGCTAAGAAACGCTAAGCAATGTTCAAGGTCACGCAGCTAGTTCCCTGCAGAGCCAGCCTTAAACCCCAGTCTGTGGGACACCAGAGTTTTCTCTTTGCCCAGCACCCTCCCTGGCTCAGCCTGTCTGGTCACCTCCCAGGCTCACACAGTCGCCATGCTTGTTCTCCCTTCTGGCTAGTTAACGTTCTTACCCTGTTCCCACCTCTCTCCACACCACCTCTGACTTGCCCCTCCCTTTTTAGGCTTCCTACATGCCATTCAAGGCTCAACTCACTCAGGCCAACCCAGGCTTCTCCTCTTCCAGGCAGCACATAGCAAGTAACGTTAGTGGCATATATTTTGGCATTCGATCACATTTAACTGACAATGTAATTATATGTTATTTGGCACTGTCTTCTAATTATTTAATGTTTAGAAATCTTATATCCCCAATCAGGGTGCAAAAATTCCTTGAGGGCAAGAAGCTTGACTTTCCCTGCACTTATTCTGTCTCCTCCCCTCATCACTTTGCAGGGTGCTAGGCACACAGCGAGTGCTCCTTATTTAAATAAATAGGGACTTAAAGGGCACTTAAGAGGCAGGAATTCCCAGACTATTAATCGCTTCATATCTTGTTATATGAATGCGTATCTATGCAATATGTTACCGTGGCTGGACACAGCATACCCCTCACCTGAAGGCAGCTTCTCCCTGGGCTTCTAGGAGACGGGGGTCCTTTGAGGACAGATCAGCTAAAGCACAGCTTTACCAGCCCCTCCCCACTGGCGATGCCAATTCCTGTCCTTCCCTCCATCTCTGTCCTCCCTGAATGAGGGTGCTCCTCTGAGGCGAGGAGAAGAGTAATGTGGGGAAGGGAGGGCACTCAGGGGCTGCTGACAGCATGTAAACCCACTGTGTCTGACCCTCCTGTGTCTCTGCAGTGACCCACACAATCATGCCAGGTTTCGTGGGTGGGCAACCCACACAGTGGACAGGGTCCCGCTCTCAGAAGGACCCCACACTTGCTGGCACCATCTTGAAATTCATAGTCATTTTTGAACAGGAGACCCCACATTTTCATTTTGCTCTGGGCCCCACAAATTACGCAGCTAGTCCTGCCTGCGATCCCTTCCGAAATGCAGGAGCCTGCACAGATGAAAGTGAAAACACAGCCTGGGGTCCAACATCCTGGGCTCCATCCTGGCTCTGCCACTTGTGAGTGACAGGAGATTCATGGGGCAAGTTGCCAAGCCTCTCTCACGCAACTCGCAGCCCTGTCTCACAGTTCCACAGTTTCCTCATGTATAAAGTGCAGGTTCCCCTTAGTGTTTCCAGGAGGGTCACATGAGAAAATGCAGGTATGGAGCTTCGTGCCGTGCCTGGCACGTAGGAAGCAGTCAACAAATGGCAGCTGTTATGAGTGCTGTTGTAATTATTGCCGAGGCAGGAGACACAGATGGGAGTTGAGAATGTAGAGCTGAAGGTTTGGCCTTGGGACCAGAGGACCCTTATTTGGGGTCCAGAGATCAGAGAAAATGCTCCTAAGAGCCCAGGCCTCCCTCCGTTCTTAATTAGCCTTTCCCTCCCTCCTCTTTTCTAATCATACCTCTCCGGCCTCCTCAGCGAAGGCCTGTGCTCTATCTCCAGCAATTTTCTTATCATGTCTTGAACATAAATATTGCTTGTCTTCATTTCTGAAACTTTGCACAAAACATTTGCTCCTAAATATTCTCCCTCACTTCCCCTTCCCAATTCGCGCCTATCACCTCCTCCAAGAGGCCTTCTTTGACTAATGCTTCTCTACTCCTTCTCTCCTTGATTCCAGGAGCAGCATTACATAGCAATTGCTCAGGCCTTGCTTAGTGTGGAAGCAGATGCCATACCCCCATCTAGAATGTAAACGCCTGAGGACAGACACCTCATCCCTTTGAAATTCTGAGCACTGCATCCATCCAAATGCTTCTTCCTGAGCTGTGAGCTCTGCACGAGCCCACTTCTCTGTGCTCAGTGTTCACCTGTGTCAGACAGTCGAACACGCCTGCCCCTTCTCACCTTCTCAGAGGGATGGAAGGTAACCACTCAGAAAAGAAGGCTGAATCTCTGGAAATCATATTTCCAGAGAACAGCAAGACAATCATTATTGAGGTGTGCTTCCGCCTCAGCAACAGGGGTAAAGCAACACCAAGGTGCAATAGAAAAATCCCTTGGGAAAAGAGACCAGGAGAGCCAGGATCTGAATTCCAGCTCCGCTACCAACATGTTGGGGGACCTGAGCGAGGAACTTCCTGATTCAGTTTTCCCGGTTTGGGGTTCTGAGTGTTGGGGATGGTACCTACACACCCCAGGCTGTGTACATGGCTGGCCTCTCCGAGACACCTTGGGCAGTGCTTTTATTTGTCCCATTACGGTTGAAGGAAAATAGAGCCAACCCTAAGCAAAAGCATCAAGTTCTGGAAACTATGATTTGCAGTCCTCTTTCCAGCTCTTTCAACCCAGGTCCCTTCCACCCTCTTTTTATATTCAGTGGGAGGAGAGGGGAGGATCTCCTCTCCCAAATAGTTCCCCAAATTTTTCCATCTAAACATGAAATAATTTGAATAGTCGAGTTCACTTTCCTAGGAGGGAAGTGAATTTCACTCAATTGCCTTTCCCAGGTCGATCGAACTTTAGGCCTTTAATCAGTAACAATGATGTGATTGACTATATTCCATATTCCAGTAATTTTCTCTAAAAATATTCTAATGGAGAGATCATGTGGAGCCCATCTTAATCCTGAAATTCCTTGTGCCTATTCAAAAGATCGCAAATAAACCTTATTTTGCCCTTATTTGGTTCTGTTATCTATTACTATATAATAAAACACCCTCAAACTTAACTGCCTAAAACAAGAGCCATTTTATTACATATCACGATTTTGCGGGTCAGGAATTTGGACAGGGCTCAGCTGGGTGCTGCTTCTGCTCCACATGGTACTCACTGTAGTGACCCAGTGGCATTCAGCTGGTGGCTCAGCTGGGCTGGCTGGCCCAAGATGACTTTTCTGATATGTGCGGTATCTTGCCTGACATGGTGGAAAGTCTGGACTCAGCTGGGTGTCTTTCCCTTTCCATGTAGTCTCAGGGTCTTTGTACCTCCTCTCTCTAATAAGGGGACTGGACTTCTTGGATGGTGGCTCAGGGTTACAAGAGGAAAAGGGGGAAGCTGCAAATTCTCTTATAGGCTCAGCCCAGAACTTGCACAATGTCACTTCTGCTGTACTCTGTTGGTCAAAGCAGTCAAAGTCCATCCAAAATTCAGGAGAAGGGGAAATAGATCCCACCTCACTAAGGAGGAGTATCAAATAATTTGTGGCCATCTTCAACCCACCACACAGAGTAACCTAATGGGGACTTGAAGGAAAGACGTGTGGGAGAGACAGTGAGGGATCTGGGATGAAAAAGCCTGGACAGAGTTTCTTGTTCTGAAAGTTAAAGCTTCAGACATGGCTGAGGTCCCCAAAGAAGGTAGTAAATACCTCATCCTCCTAGCTATCTCCCCTCTCTACACCCCAAAACTAGCCTAGCCTCATCAGATCCCAGGAGTTGCCCTCACTGGATAATTCAAAATCCAGCCTGTGGTCTAGAACCCACGCTACCCAAAAACCCAGCCCTTTCTAGGATCCTCTACTCCCCGTCTCCTAACAACTCCTGTCTTCTCCTTTTCTCCTAAGGAATTCAGACCCTGCTGCCCTTAGCCTTACTATCTCCCAGGACTGGTTTCTCTAACCAGCCTCACCACCTTCCGTTTAATGGGCACTTACTTTGTACCAGGGTCTGTGCTCAGTGCTTTACATGCATTGTTACAGTGACTCCTTGCAACAAAGCATTACTGTCATCTTATAGATAAGGAAATTGGGACCCAGAGAGCTTATACAACACATCTGAGCTCAAGTGCTCCAACCCAAGAGGCCAGGCTTTAAGCCCTATGCTATACATGTACTCACCTACTTATCTACTATTTCAAACGAACCATCCATGTGCTTATGCCCAGGCCTTGTATCCTAGGCTCCCACACTCAGTGTGAGGGGCTGGAAGCTCCTCAATATGCTAATCCAGGACCCCTTTAGATGGCAAGGCAGGGAAGGAGGAAACTCAGGGACCCTAATCCTTAAAGGCGGGAATGCAAGAAATCTCTCTCTTGAAAAGTTACAGTCAAGGCTTTTGTCTTAATTTATGTCATGGTGTGTGGGTCAGTGGTAAAGATAAATCTATACATGATATCATGGAAAATGGGTTACAGAGAGATAAAGGAGAACTAACTGAGCAGGAAGAGTGAAAACTGAACCATTCGTCTGGCAGAATAAAAGCACCGTAGTTGCACCTCACTTAACTGGAAGTCAGGTTCTGACAACCTCAGTTCTGTGGAATGCCACACCAAATCCAGAAGTGAAAAAGGCCTTGAAGCACCCAAAATAGCTAACACAAATCTCTTGAACCAAAGCCAGATCCCAAGGCCTCCAAGCAGAGCCTTACTGAACAAAGTATTTAAGAAGCTGACCTCTGGCTTCCCACCCCATGGCCCTTGGAGGACAAGGTGGGGCATGGGTGAAAGGCCTTCTAGAGACGGAAGCGTTTTGAGAGCAAAGAGACAACAAACAATCTAAGAGCAAAGGACAATAGGACTCAAAAGTAGACACAGCGTTGTGTTACATGTCACTTCACTTTAGAAAAGGGATTATAATGCCTCATTGTACGGTGCCTGAGGGTTTATCAAGCCCCTTCACACACATGATCTCCTTTCATCCTCACAGCAAGCCTATGCAGTAGGCAGCCAAGGAGAAAACAAACGCTCAGAGAGGCTTAGTGACTTTTCCACGATCACACAGATTAGCAAGTGGTGGAGCTGGGAACAAACCTAGATCTTATGAGGTCTAACACAGGGCCCTTTCCTCTACCCCATGACACCTCCTTTTTCATAATGACCATGAGTCATCAAGAAAATGTTAGTTTACATCAAGTAAACTCTGTTGAAGAAGAGAGGGAAGTAGGTAGTACATTTTTTTTTATTTTTCATAAAAAAGAAACAAATAGTTTGGCATTTAGGATAAAGTTTAGGTTTCTGTTCTCAGCTACATTGTAAATCATAGTCTTTTATGTCCAGTTGTCACATGACACAATAACAGGGCTGTGCAACAGTCATCCAAATGCGTCTCCGGAACTTTCTGGCGTCCACCACTCCTCTCTCACTCTCTGTTCCACCGCCTTCACTCTGTTCTCTCCCCTCTCTTGTGAGTGCTCATAAAGCTCCTGATTGGGATCCCTGCCTCCAGTTCTGACCCCTCAGGTTTATCCTCTGCTTATATCATTCTGACCAAGCTGACAGAAAAAAAGTCACGATCAAGGCCATACGTCATCATCCAACCCTGGCCAACCTCTGCAGCCTCCAGTCTTGCCCCTCCCGGCTCCGTGCTGGGACTCCTACAACACCAAAGGCTGGTAGCTACTAAGTTTCTTCCACGTATCTGCTGACTTCTGCTCTTGTTATGATCCTCTTTTTCTGAAATGCCCTTTGTCCGACCATTTACTTGATTAAAGATTCTGCCCATCTCTGAAGACCCAAGTGGAGCTGTCACCTAGACACCTCTTCTTGGTGCCCCTGCAATAACCCCACTTTCACACACAATACCTCTATCCTTGCATGTATCAGTCAGGATGTTTGTGGTTTTGGGTAACAGAACTCCCACACCTAATGCAGCTTAAACAATAGGGGCTTATTGTCTCTCTAGGAGGTTCCTGAAGTAGATGGTTGCAGAGATGGCTCAGTGATGTCAGGGTTCTAAGTTAGCATCTCTGCAATTCTCTTGGCCCTTCCGCAAGATGGTTGCAGTTTCTCCAAACTCATATGACAATGTCCAAAATCAGGGAAGATATATTAGTCTCCTAGGGCTGCCATAAGAAAGTACCAGAGGCTGAGTGGCTTAAACAACGGGACTTTGTTTTCTCACAGTTCTGGAGGCTATAAATCCAAGATCGTGGTGTTGGCAGGGCTGGTTTCTTCTGGAGCCTCTCTTCTTGGCTTAGATGGCCATCTTCTCTCTGTGTCCTCACATGGGCTTTCCTCTGTGTATGTCTGTGTCCAAATTTCTTTTTCTTTATAAGAACACCATTTGTATTGGATTAGGGCCCACCCTAATGGCCTTATTTTAATTTAATTACCTCTTTGAAGACCCTGTCTCCAAATACAGTCACATCTGAAGTACTGGGAGTTAAGACTTCAACGTATGAATTT
This sequence comes from Equus przewalskii, assembly GCF_037783145.1. Lineage (NCBI taxonomy): Eukaryota > Metazoa > Chordata > Mammalia > Perissodactyla > Equidae > Equus > Equus przewalskii. The sequence continues at coordinate 485,326 of NW_027228757.1, forward strand.
TCGAGGAGGACACAATTCAGTCCATAACAGAAGGAGAGGCAGGGATGGCAGTTCCCCTCTGGGAATCTCTCTTTTCAGGTGAAAAATCTTTCCCAGAATCCTCCCAGTAGACTTACAGAGCAGGATTTGGTAACATGCCCTTTCCTACTTACAAGGGATGCCAGGAAAGGATTTTCACTTTTGTAATGGGAAGAGGCCTCTGCCAGCCAGAAACAAAGGGCTGAGAATGACTATTGGGTAGGTTACCAAACTGTCTGTTGCGCTGTGCTCCCACATTGTGTCATGGTTGTCTGCTTATATGTGTACCTCTCGCATTAGATTCTCAGCTCTCTGAAGCAAAGACCAGCGTTTCAATCATCTGTGTACCCTTAGTGACTAGCACAGTGCCTGGCTCATAGTAGGTGCTCAGCCAACATCTCTTGAAGGAATGAACAAATAGAATTTAATCAACTAGATGAACCTGTTTATGCTATATTTGATCATAACATGAAACTCTGTTCACATGTTTGGCTTGCATAGTCTGTGGTTCACATCTTTAAATAATTGTAGGGAGTATTGCTTTTTTGTTTTGTTTGTTTTGTTTTGTTTTGTTTTTGAGGAAGATTAGCCCTGAGCTAACATCTGCTGCCAATCCTCCTCTTTTTGCTCAGGAACACCAGCCCTGAGCTAACATCCATGCCCATCTTCCTCTACTTTGTATGTGGGACGCCTACCACAGCATGGCTTGCCAAGTGGTGCCATGTCCGCACCCAGAATCCAAACCAGCGCACCCCGGGCCGCCGAAGCGGAACATGAGAACTTAACCATTGCACCACAGGGCCGGCCCTGCAGGGAGTATTGCTAATGGAACTGTTATTACAATCAGAGGAGACCAGACTCCATGAGCTTTGTCTCCTCAAAGTCTAGCATAGTGCATGGTATATAGCAACTGCCGCATGAATTGTTATGGAATGAATAATGAAGGAATGAATAATTAAAATATAAAAAATAATTAAAATATAAAAAATGCTTTGAAAAACTATCATTATATAAACTTAAGGAGTTATAATGTTTTCTAGAAAAATGTCTTCCTGAAGTAGGCATCCATTCTGCTCTGTTGGTACTTGAAAAGGTGGTGTATCACCAGGTATTTGTATCATCTATTTCTATTCTATTCTATTCTATTCTATTCTATTCTAATAAAGAATGAGCCTGGTAAACTTGGCCAATAGGTCCATAGTGTCTGAGAAGCAAAGCATCTTTGCTTTTGACCAATTGCATCTGAGAAGCAAAGATATACTAATAAGACTGAGCTGTTTAAAACGAGGTTTCATTTCGGTTCTGTGTAGTTGCAGGAAGCATGTCACAAATCCACACAAAGCACTGCTAGATTCCAGCATGTCACTTTTGTTCCACAAGACCCCATGTATCTGACCTTTTATGCTGCAGAATAGAGAAGAACCAAGCTCCCAACTGATGAACATTAGTTGTGGGGTAAGAGACTGATTTGCTGGTGGCTCCCCAAATTCTGGCCACCCCCAATGTTAGAGAGACTCTCACGATTTCCATCTAACTCCTCCTTCCTTCTCTGCACCAAGGTCAAAGGACTCAGGCAGCCAAGGCGAGAATTACATGGAGTAAATGAGGAGCAGGGGAGGCAAAAACTCAAAGTTGCCACAAGTAACTGGCTTCCCAGAGGCAGTGTATTTTGGCACCTAGAGACAAGCTGTGTAACTGAGAGTTGAGTCTCCTCTTGCCTGTTTCAGACCCAAGGGACCCACATCTCCCTCACCCAGTTCAAGTAACGAGGTTCAATTAAAACGTTCAGGTTCAATTAGTGTTTCAGGGCTTCAGGTGCAGTCTTGGGGCAAAATATTTTCCAGGAGGAACTTAAGAGAAACTAGCACTGTTCTGCACCACATTGGCATGTAGGGGCAGGAGAGGACTTGGTCTGCAACCAGCATCTGCATAATGTAGAAGCTTGACAAGATGGCACTTGCGTATGTGTTTGTGCTTCTACAGCGCCTGTTCTCTGCGCCCCGGGTGATTTGCTAACACGAGAAGAAGGAGGTGCATGCTACAGTGTTTTCCTTCCAAGTTGAGTTTTTCATCTTTCCTTAGAGTAAAGTATTAGCAGCTTAGACTTTTGCTGCAAAATCAAGACCCTTTAATGATGGTGATTTTTCAAAATTGTGCCAATGAATCTGGTCTTAACACATTATTGCAAGCACATTAGCCAAGCCTATTACAATAATCTATTGTTGCAAGAAAAATATCCCGGCAGTACATGTATCTAGAAGTTCCGCCTTCTGAAGTGATGCCAAAATATGATAGATTCCCAGTTCTTTATGATGTGCAACTACTGTACATGAACTCCCACTCCCCTCTCCCTGCTGCCAACATAATGACTGGCTTTACTTTGATGTTCTCTGCTTTCCACAGTGGCTTTAACTCCCTGCCAGAGTCTCATGCACTAAGCACTCTGCTATTTGGAATCCCATTACCTGCAACTCTACTAACTGGCATCCCACAGATCAAAGGTACAATAATTGAGGAGACACAGCAAGATGCTACAAAGACTTGTGAACCATTTAGAAAATATTTGATTGTGTATAGAATAGTTTAACATTGGTGTTTTAATATATTCTACAGAAGATTTTTTCATGCTTGCTCCAGGTAGAATCTATCAATAAATTATACATAATACATTCTAATAAGTCAAGATGATATAGATATGCTGGAATGAGTAACAGACCAAAACCAACCAAATCAAACTGACGAGAATTAACATAATGAATGTAAAGTCTGGCATTTAGATTTAAGAACTACTTAACAGAAGAGACCTGGGTTAACAGTCCCTGTAAGAAAGCTATGGGGATTTTGACTATCTACTCAGTAGTGTACTATGGCCTCTGAAACAGTCAATCCTATCCAAGGGCATCTTAAAAAAAGAGAGAGAGTGTGTCCAAATCAAAGAGAGAACAGTTTCACTCTATAACTTGCTAGTCAGACCAGGTCTGTGAAGGACTGTGTTTAGTTACTGAAACCATATTTGAAGAGGAAAGGAACTAAGGATGTTTCTTCCAGCAACTCCTTACAGAAGGCATAATACTCATCTTCAAATAGCTTATAGGTTGTCACATGGAAGAAACATTAAATTTAATCTGCAAGGCCCCAGTGCCCAGGACCAGGAGTCACAGGTAGACGTGTCAGCAGCACACATTTCATCTGTAAGTATAAGGAAGAACTTTCTACAAGTCGGGTGATCCAAACATTGAACTTGCATGAAATCAGGAGGAGCAAAAGAAGACTTATAGGGTAAGGTAATTTCTATTCTTTGCCTGGGTGGTAGGTACTTAAGTACTTTGTTTCATTATTGTTCTTCAACTGATCCACATATATTTTCATATACTCTCTTGTAGGTATGACATATTTTACAATGAATTAACTAGGTTGACCAGGTGTTGGGCAAAGAAGTGAACTCCTTGTCATCATGAGGGTTCAAGGAGAGGCTGGTAGCACTTAGTAAGAGGATGGGATAGATGACCTCTAACATTCATTCCATCTCTAAGATTCTACGAATCCAAAAATACATGGGCAATTATTAAAGGAAGTCTTTTCTAAAATATTCCTAAGGTGATTGCCTTTTAATTAATTTGATTTGAGGCCTCACTCCAGGGTTCACTCTAGCCATTACTGGTGTTTGTTAGACTATGATCCCCAAGTCTCTATTACAGTGATTACCATTTTTATTGGCCATTATATAATGAGAATTAGATAGACACAGCCTCTGCCCTCTTAGGATGGCAAATGATGTGCATAGTCATAAAGAGAATCCAGTGAGAGCCAGATACGAAGAGTGAATAAATACAAATGACAGCAAAAAGGTTTATGTGGAAAACAGGTCAAGGTTTCAGGTCTTATAAGAGTGGAGAACAAATACACAAGGCCTTGGAAAACACATCCTAGATAGGTTAAGCCCAGGAGAAGCTAGCCCCTCTGCTCCAATTAACTTCAGCAGGCTTCCTGGAAGAAGAGAGCCTTCTGAAACATACAGATTCTGGCAATCAAACATTTGGTTAGGGGAACCTTTCTCCTAGGCTGCCAGGAAAGAAAAAAAAGCCAAAATAACTGAAGTGGCCATTTCCTCATGTTAATCCTGTTCTCCCGTTCTGTTCCTTCGTGATCTCTCACTACCTTCTTCACTGCGCTGATCTGAGATGGGGAAACCAAGACCTAAAAAAGGGAAATGAGAGGAAGGGGTATTTGTGGACGGTGATGGACGTGGAATGGGGAGAGTCCTTGAGTCCCCAAGTCACTGCTAAACAAACAGCCAGCCTCTCTGCTCCTTCTGGCTGAACTGCGACTTTGGGCAAAGTTACTTCTGCTTTGGACTCACTTAACCTTTAGTCTGGGGATCCCCACTCATGTTACTGACATTAACTCCTCTATCCTCATAACAACCTTGGGTTTATGGGAAAAATAAACCAAAACATAAAACGTTATGAGTTACTTGAGTCCCATGTGGTAAAATGCAAATAATATTTAGTCAAAGTTTATCCTCTTAGAATAGTTTACCTTCACTTTACTGAAGAGGAAACCAAGTCACAAAGAGTGGAAATAAGTCAATTTCATTTACACACCTTCAGTTTTTGACTTCATCAATATAAATAATGTTTTAATGTTATAGTGTTTCTCTTTCTGGAAGTTCTTATCATGGTCATTTTACAGATGGGGAAACTGAGGCACTGAGTGATTGAAATGTATTGCCTCTAACAGGCCTCCTTAAATTGTGCCTCGTTGAGAAGCTCACGAACCCTAATCCTCAGGCAAAATTCTCTTTCCATTAGATTCCTACCCAAGATGGAAATATTAAATCCACTCAAAGTTTGTGAAGTTAGGTGATAACTGCTGTAAAGTTTGAGTTCTTGATACCAAGAAGAGTGTGGGGTCTGGGGTGGTAGCAAGATCCTTGTAATCATGATCCTTGACCTTTACAAAAGGCTTCATAGTTGACGAGCGCTCCATAGCTGCTATTACACTCTGTCCTCATCAAGGACATCAACATCATCCCCCTTTTACAGATGAGGAGGCTGAACTCAGAGACATTTAGAGGCTTGTCAGAGAACACAGTTAGCAAAGGGCAGAACTGGGACTGAAACTCAGGTCTCCTGAATACAAGTTCAGTGAGAACACACTTTGGGGAAAAGAAGCTACCTGATTTTTACCAGGAGACTTAGAGGAGACTGAGGGAGGTGGGAAGAAACCAGTCTCGGCAGCAGCCGGTATGTTAGCAGAGAAGGAAATTATCATCACTAGGCATTTCACACGATGACACAGAACTGTTCTGGGCACTGTGAGGATCTACTGACTGCAGCTCTAAGCTCTGAGGGCCTGCAATCTAAGACAAACACACTATGAACAAATATGTGCATGACATACAGATAGTATCTTCTACAGTAGATCTACCACAGTAATCTCCTACACGAGTAGAAAGGAAAGAATTTATGGAAAGTATGTCACATGCCCGGCCAGGTAAGTTTGGGTATAAGTTTCAGTGCATAAATGAAATGGGAGCAATCAAGAAGAGTGAGCCAGGGAAGGAAGAAACACAGCCACACACACACAGAAACACTAATCCAGGAAGAGTTTTTTGGAAGAAAAGTGAATTTTAGGAGTTCTTTCTTCTGTCTCTTTTTTTAAGAAGCAATAGAGTAGCTGTGTTGCAGCAAGAGCAGAGTTGAGAGTGCGAGATTTAGAACAGAAACTCATCCTAGGCATATGGAACAATTATAAAGATGGGTGAGAAGCAGGACAGAGGGCAGTGTCAGTGGACAAAGAGGGCTTTGAGCAAGTGGAAATTCAAGAAAGATTACAACCTGTCTTGACTCCTAGACTGTGTCTAAGTGTTTCCACCCCCATGCTTTCGGAAAGCTCATGCTCTCCATATTTCAGGAACAAGAAGAATCTCCACGTTGTGAAAGCCTGTCTGCAGCGGATAAAGAAGGCAGCAGTGCTGTGGGGAAGGAGATGGTGGATAGGGACCCTGGGTATGCTGGGCAAGAAGTCCCTAGCCATCCCAATCTCCCCAGATTCCACCACCACAGGAGAGGTTCCCAGTGCAAAACTCATTTATCCGGACCCACTAATTGCTAGGGAATTTCCAGTTTGCTTATCAAACCTGAATTCACCTGTTGAGTTTCAGGCCAGTGAACAGATTCTTAGTGTAAAAACTCAATTGAGCTCTGCCGGCATAAAAACATTACTCAAAATATCAATTCACATTCCAGCCAGGTAGAGAGACCTGTTTCTCTCTGTTAATTGTGTTTACTCAAGTCATCCTTTGTGACCCTAATTAGTCAGAGAAGCAGCAGCAGAGAACCACTAAGAGACTGGGGTGAACAAGAATATGGAGAGTCCCCATACTCTGGTTTCTGGCCCTCTGTACAACACAGGGTCCATGGAGGTGAAGTGCTGCCTCTGACCGCAGTTTGAGCGATGAGCTAAAGGTTAGCAATTTCAGACTTTCAGAGGAAGCTGCTCATTCCTCATCACCCTAGTTTCCGAGTTGACACAATTACTAAGATTTGCATGAGTGGTATGAGAATTTGATTTTTATGATAGTGACTTTTATGACTATTTTTGCCAACATTTGTTCATCTGCCATATTTACAATGTGTCATTCTGTTCTAACCACTCTACATATGTTAACACACTTAATACAACCACATGAATAGATACTATAGGTTATGTTCCTACAGATGAGAAACTGACAGAGAATAACTTAACGAGGTCACATGGCTAGTAAATGAATGCACCAGGACCTGACTACAATTTACATCATTTAGCTAAATCCCAATATTTTAAAGAGTGTTTAACCAAACACCTTATATTTACATATAAGACTGTTCTAGGTACTATGCAGAAGATACAAAGGATACTTAACCGCTCCTACAAGCAAAGAGTTCACGGTATAATTGCAGATATTGGTAGCCTTCTCTATGGCACAAAAGTTTTGGTCATTTTATTCACCTACATAGTATGATTTTCTATCTAGAAAAGACCTCACATCACCAATGCTATTACCCTTTCTTCTTTAAACAGGAAAGGCAACTTTAGGCCCAGAGGGGACCAATTTACTAGTTAATTTATCGACAGCTAGAGAATGGCTAGTAGCAGACCCAAAACTTTTCTAACTACTAGTGACGTTTCCATGTTCTTTGTGGCATTCATGATGTAAAAGTGTTATCAGAACAATGGTAAAAAACGAATTTTACTCCTTTACACCAAATTGTTCTTCAGTTTCCCTTCAATTGTATCTCTCTTCTTCACTTCTGCCTAAACACTTCTAAACACTCGCATTGTTTATTCTAATTTATCTTCCGTTTACTGATCCCTACTCCTCCCTTTGTTCTGCCTCTCGAGTGAAACTAGGCGTGGACACCACTCAGACAGACCGGGCTGGGGATGGAGATAAAGTTGAACTGCTTGAGACCCTCTACCATAAACGACTCTTAAAGATCAAAAACAATACGTGAAACTGCTTGAGCAGGAACAAAAGGTAGAAGAAAACAAAAGGAAAACCTATTTGAATGATTTCGGGAGAAGTCTTGCGAGCTGCTTCGATCTGGACAAATTAAAACTAAACGCAGAGGCACGGGGATCAGCGGGAACGGGTCAAACTCCCTTACACGGAATAAAAGCCCAAGCCACGCGCTCCGGAGAAAGCTTGGCGCTTCTTTTCTAAGCACACGAAAGGGCCCTTTCTTGGAGGGTAGAGAACTCCCTCTGGAGCCTGCGGGTCCTCTCTTCCCATCGAGAGAGCTCGGCTCTCTGGGAGGTCGCAGGGCCATTTGCTGGAGAAACGGGGGCCTCCTCTCGGCGGTCCGGAGGCGGCTTTATCCCGGGGCCTGGCCCCACCCTGTGGGGTCTGCGAGGTCCCCTCCCGCAACAGTTGGGGCTCCCGGGGCCGCGCCCAGCCAGCACCGGGCTGGGGTGGACGTGCGCGACGATGGGACACCCCCTCGCGCCGCGTCACTTTCGGCTTCCAGCCGACCCCCGTGCCGCGGCCGCGCCGCCCACCGCGAGCGTGCGTAACGTGTCCCCGCAGCGTGACGCACGCGCCGCGCCAGGGCGGATGCGCGGGATGCGCGGCGGGAGGAGCGCGCGCCGGGGGCGGGGTGCGGGCGGAAGTCGGCGTCTGCGGAAAGGAGAAAGGAAAGGGAGACGCGGCTGGGTGCGGCGCGGCCGGGAGCGGCGGGAGGGCGCCGCCTCCTCCCCCGCCCTCGCGGCAGAGGATGGAAGTGACGAAAGCAGCCGAGGAGGTCACTTCCTGCTGGGGTGGATGAGGAGGAGCCGGAGACGCCGCGGAGGAGACCGGACCGAAGACGGACCGTGCCGGGGAGAGGTGAGTCCCGGCCTCGCCGCCGGGCCGACCCCACGGGCCTCGGCGGGCACGTCGTCCCTGGGGTCCGGGCAGTTCAGCCGGCCGCGTCCCAACCCGGCCGGGCCTCAGCCAGCGCGGGGGGCGGGGAGGGAGGGGACCCCCATGTCTGAGGGGCGACGGGAATCAGGCAGCGTTCGTGCGGTGGCTGCGCGGAGCCCCGAAGCCGTGGGACGAGGGAGGCCCGGCCGGGTGGCAAGTGGGAAGGAGGGTCCGGGGTCTGCGGAGGCCGGGACCGGGAGCTGCAGCCGGGGATCCTCAGCGCGAGACTCTGCGTGCCTCATTCTGGGGGGAATGGTCGCGATCCAAGGGAGGGCGAGGGGTCTGGGGGCGGGGGTTGCAGAGCTGAGATGAGTGGCTCTACTTGGACAGTGTCCTCGGAGTGAATTTGTGAAGGGCTTGCAGAGGCGTCTCGGGGCTCCCGAGAGGGGGCCGTTTCTGGGGGAAATCATTGAGCTGGGGTGTCAGGAGAGAGCTTCCTGGTCAAGTCATTGGTGCAGCGGGCTTTGGAGCCCAGCGTCGTCGTGGTTGAAGGGCATTCCTGTGGCAGGATAAAGGCCCCGCGATCCGACCGAGCAATCTAGTAGTTAGAGTCCAGGGCAGCTTCCTGGAGCGGTGGGGAAATTAGTGTTTTTCCTCCCTCATTGTCACGGAGTTGGGAGCCGCCGGGAAAGGAAGCTCCTGCCTCAGCTCGGAGGCCTTGTTATTGTGTATCTTGTGTATGTGACTGTGTATCAGCGTGTGTGTTTGTTTTCTCCTGCCTTTGGGGTATTTATCTCATTCTCATTCCCTGGTAGTTTTATAAATTGAAACTTGCTGATCTTAATGTGTATGGTGAGAAAAAAATCTAAAGGATCTGGAGGCATCCCAGGTTAGATGAAATTTCCAAGATTAGGAATTTGTCCCCACCCCACCCTGAGGCCGCTGAGGAACCCACATTCCCTCCAGACCACTGCTAATGTGGGTGCTGAGGACTCTGGGGAGCAGTGAGGGGAGATCTGCCCTCTCCCGCCCACGTCTTTCTGGCAGTTTCCCCCTTCCCTCCTTTTTGCTGAAGGATTGACCGATACCAAGCTGCTTGCTGCTAGGAACAGGAAATTTATTGAGGAACTGTAAATCTGGATGGAATGAATTCAAATCACAGCAAGACTCCCTCCACATATTGAACAGAAGTTTCTCAGAGATACCTGTTTTTCTTTTTCCCCTGTTAAAGGGAGAAAATGTGAAAATTTTTCTCAAAAAAATTTGGGGAATGTGTTTGTGTTTCTTCTATAGAGTAACTGTACATATGGTGTGTTTACTTCCTGTATCCCAGGGTGTTTTTCAAAGAGGAGGGAGTAGTTTCTGACTCGGACAAGTTTTCCTTCTCCCATCTCACATAATTCGGTAAAATAAATCAAAATCAGATGTTCTTTTCTTGAGTGGCAATCAGATGGATTTGGATTTTTTTTTTCCACTCTCCTTTAATCTGGTACATCTGGGTGAACTCAGGCGTGTGTATCTTGGCATCTGGGTCTGTCTAGTAATAGAAGACAAACTGTTTGACTTGTTTGGGCTGCCTTTTTGGACCCGTTTCACTGCACCCTTCTTTACATTTGAAGGGCTGGTCAGGAGAAAGAAAGCAAATATTAAAGACAGTGTTTACACTTTGTGGTTTAAAGTCAGGTGAGAGATAATTATGGCCTTTGAAGCTGATGACCTGAGGACCATCATTTGATGACTTGGGGATTAGCAGTTTGGAGGTGACATGTTAGAAAGAGGGTTACATAAGGAGGGAAAGACAAGGAAAAGGAAGTTTGGGAAAAGGCTGTGCCAGAAAGTCTTGGGAAGGTAATAAATAAATAGCACCTTAAAGTAATTGTTGTGGCTTGTATCTCTCAGCAGGAGGGTGAAAATGAAAGCGGGCTGTAGCATCGTGGAAAAGCCAGAAGGAGGTGGAGGTGAGCAGAAGTTAATTATCTCTGATGGACTTCAGTGGTTCCTTTTCTGTCCACTTGGGCCCTGTTCACAAATGGCAGACCATGGCTGACAGCCTCTTGACTGGGTGGATACTGCCAGGACAGTTGTAGGCTTGTTTCCTCTGGATGTATATTAACGTGTCAGGTCACCACACCTTTATCCCAAGCTTTAGAGTCTCTTTCCTGTTAGAGACACAGTTCCATCCTTGGGGCTAAGGGGTTTTCGCTTGTATTTTCCTAGAACATTAGTTTATCTTTCCAGTTTGTTCCCTTGGACCTTTCGTGCCCTCACAGAAAGTAGGTGTGAGATTTAGCAATGTATGAAAGGGCGAGAGATTAGGACACTTGGGTGCTGCCACCCAACTCTGTGAGCTTTAATAATTGCCGCAAGGAAAGGTAACTTCTCTGTGCTTTCCTCACCTTGATGGGGTTACCCCAGCTCAGTGAAAGGGTGTTTATGGCATGTTTGCACAGCACTCTAGAGATTCTGAGCGATGGAATGTGAAGTCGAGGATACCGGTATGTATGTACCTAGCTCCTGACTACCTTGATCTTGCCCTTTTCACGTCAAAGGGTATCAGTTTCCTGATTGGGCCTATAAAACAGAGTCGTCCCCCGGCTCCCGGCAGATCCAGCTGTGGCACTTCATCCTGGAGCTGCTGCAGAAGGAAGAGTTCCGCCATGTCATCGCCTGGCAGCAGGGAGAGTACGGGGAATTTGTCATCAAGGATCCAGATGAGGTGGCCCGCCTCTGGGGCCGCAGGAAATGCAAGCCACAGATGAATTATGACAAGCTGAGCCGGGCCCTCAGGTAAGGGAAAGGATTCCCAAATCCATGGTGTTAACAGATTGGAAGGAGTCTGAGCGGTTTGGCGAATGTTAGCTAAAAAGGTATCAGGTGATAAGAGACTACACTAAGTGAATAATGTGTGGCTTTAAGTGGGAGTAGAAGAGCTGTTGAATCTGAGTAGCACAGGCACAGGAGGAGAAAAGGCGTATCTTTGGTTGTATGTAGGAGGGAATTCCAGCGTGGTTAGCACTGGATCCTGCCAGCCGATTCTGCTCTGTAGTGGGCGAGAGTTATGGTGAAACGTAGATTGGAGCTCATTTATAATCTCAAAGATTAGTTTAGACTTAGCTGTTGGAAATATATTAGAATTTCTCTTCTTTAGGCTCTCCTGGAAGAAACTAGAAAAAGAATGAAGCAAGCACACAGGAGGGCTCACTGAATGGTTGACCTAGCTGTCTCAGGAGCCATGTCTGTGAGCACAGTTGTCAGTCCATAGATTGCTCCAACGTGTCTAAAGATTGATCCCTATAAGTTTTCCCAGCTTCTCTTTTCCCCTTGTCAGTCTTTACATTTCATAACCCGTCAGCCCTCAAGGGGCCAGAAGGCAGCTTATAACCTGGGCTGCTGAACAGCTGCAAGGCTAAAGCTTCCAGGTATGTTGAAGTTCCCCGGTCTTGCTTCATTCTTAGTGACTGTGAATGTAAAATCTGTGTGGCAGCTTTGCCGCAGCCTCTCACATCCCTTTGAAAGTGAAGCTGACTGCTGTTTTCCAGGTCAGTATAGCATTGTTTGACCTGCCGCCATAAAACAGTTCTACATTCCTCTGTCTCTGCCTTGAGCTTAGGCCTCCAGACTAACCACATCAGGGCTCCCAAGAAACTTGCCTGCCCCCACCTGGGCATGGCAGAAAAGAGAAACTAGGCAGTGACATGTAGTGGAACAGGAAGGAAATGGACTGTAGAATTGAAACTGGAGAGAGAGAGAGAAGAAAGGCTGGGGCTAGGATAGGTGTTCAGAATCTTCAAGTGAGATTGTCTTTGTAAAGGTCTAGCCAAGGTCTAGAACTTAGTTGCAAATTGAATGGGAAAAGTGAGCTGTTAGGTCTCCCAGCCCTAACCTGAGGGCAAGGCTGCAAAAGAATGATAGTGATGTTTGCAAGGAATACTTAGAGCAAGAATTGTTGTCTTAGTGGTATTAAGTGTATCAAAAACTGTCAGTAGCTAGAAGGTAAATTGACATGCAGTCCTCTTTTTACAGATACTATTACAACAAGAGGATCCTTCATAAAACAAAAGGGAAAAGGTTTACTTATAAATTTAACTTCAACAAACTGGTGATGCCCAACTACCCGTTCATCAACATTCGGTCAAGTGGTAAGACGCAAACTTTCTTGGTAGGGAATGAATTTTGAGTTGAGAAAGAATTTTAAAAACCCAAGTCTACGACCTGGCTTGTTTAAGGGGTATTTAGAAACACTATAGTCATGAGATCCCTCGGAGTACCTCCCTGTTCTTCTCAGTTTCCCATACGTCTCACACACGGAGTGACAGGCTCTGCAGCCTCAAGATAGGTTTGTTTGGTTTGTTTATTTGCTTCCCTTTTCTGCATATTATTTGTAACCTCCTAGGTATTGTAACACTATCCTCTTTAGGATTGACGCTCCGTCGGTTTTTGTTGATCTTTAAGTTCACGACTCAGAGTTTTAACACCCTGCCTGGTGGCTCTCTCATAGACGAGAACCTGTTTCTACAAACACTTCCGATTTTCTATGAAACTACCAAGCTCTCCCTTATCAAGTGAATATCATCAAAACCACAGCATCCTTGATCACAGAAGGGGAGGTTCAGATGTTTGCAGTGAAAAGCAGTGTCTTTGATCTGCGCCAACAGCTCCTCAGAGAACAAGACTCTGGGGTTACTTGACCTTCTCTCCTCTTAAGTGCAGCAAGGCTTCCCCTCTAGGCTCTCCGGGTTGCCAGCTTTTCTATCACAGCTCCTCTCAGAGGTTTTAGGTCTGCCTCTCAATGCAGAAGACAAGTCTCTTATAAGGGTTTTTGGTTTTGTGGGTTTTTTTAAGGTGCAGATCGTAACTCCTGCCCAAGAAAATAGATTGTATTTAACTAGTTTCTGACTAGCCATCAATACTGTATCTTTGTGGCATTGTATGTTAAAGCAAAGAAACCTGAAAAATTAGAGCAGGGGTGTGGCTGAGAATGTAATGCTGAGATCCATTGCAGATAGGTAATTACTACACACGACAAGTTAGGGCAGTTTTAGTTTGATGCTGCTATCATTACAGTTTCATCTCTCCTTCTGTAGCCACTCCCTCCTGTCCCTCGGGCATGCATTTAAAAAAAAAAACTGGTATTGGAATGCATCTCTCTAATTACAACCTGTTTTCTTTCCTTGTGCCTGAGGGAGAGGCGTTAGGAAATCAAACCTGTTCTAGCCACTGGAATCTCATTTCCTCTTATTTTTCACTCTTGACCCCTCCCTGTATACATGAAGGAACTGGTACTCCAGATATGCCAGCACTTTTGAAGAATGTGTTGATGTTCCATACCTTCCCCTCAAAAAAGATTTCATTGATCTTGTTCTTCTGTCTTTGACCCATTTTTGTCTGTTGAGAACCCAACAGTCCAGCCACTCAGACAACCTGGAATGGGGCTTCCATCAGCCCTTGGGACTAATACACTTTTCCAGGGCAAGGAAGTCTGGTCCCTCACTCTGAAGATTCTGGTCTAGAGACATAACAGTAGTGGCCTTGTACAACCTATTCTACCTAAAGGCATTTGAACCATCATTGATCCTTAACTAAGCTCAGGATCCTAACCAGAAGTCACAGAGCAAGCAAAACACTGTGCATTTCTTTTAGGCATGCTGTTTGGTTGCTTACATCCTGGGTGGACAACTCCAAACAACTGGAGTCGTTAGTTCATAGAGAACTTTTACCAAGAGAGACTAAGTTGTTTCAGGTTAACTTTTATGATGACAAAGGAAATCTGGTGTTTACTGAACATCTACTTAATGGAGGTACTTTTGCTTAGTGTTTTTGTGAATTATCTCATTCAACTCTCCCAGCCCTGTGAACTATATGTCTCAGTATCCACATTTTACAAATGATAAAATTAAGGATGAGAGAAAAGTCAAAGATTGATCAGGGTGGATTGAATAACAGTTATCTGTTGACCAGTTTCTCAGAAAACAATTCCTAAGAGATTGAGCTATTGTACATTCCTCGCCTGGATTGGGATTCATTCATTTGTTCAACAGATAATGTGTTAAGCCCTAAAGACAAAAAGAAAAGATGAGGCAGTTCTTCCCCTCCAGGAACTCACAATTTAACAGGAGAGAGAAGATATATGACATTTAATACAATGTGGAATGTGATAACACTAAGAAGTGGAGCTATGTGGATTTAGATCCTGGAGGCCAGAGAGAGCATGTGTAGATAGATGGTGGGTTGATACACTTGGGCTGTTTTGATCTGCGTGTTTTTAAACTTAGAGACAATACATGCTGATTGTAACACATCCAAATAATGCAGAAGTTTATGAAGCAAAAAGTGGATGTTCTCTTTTCCCTTCGCCACGGTCCTGCTCACTGTCAGCAGTTCAGGGTAGAGTACTTAACATCTGAATAGTGTTGAGAATACTTCTACCTGCAGTATCTCATTTGTATCATTAAAAGCATCTTATAAAATACATTATTAAATATATTTTTTAATATTTACTTGTACTTGCATAAGAAACATTGGAAAGATACAGGAGATACTAGTAAAAGTGGTTATCTGCCACGGGGTGGGGCCAGGACAGACCAGTTCAGGGATGGTTTTGAGAGCGCTCACACTATCCCTCCCCGCCCCCCCCGGTTTTTTCTATTTATCTTTCTTTTGGAAAGCTTTAAACCAACAGAAAAATTGGGAAAAATAGAACAGTGAACGCCCATATATCCTCTGTCTAGATTTACTAATCATTAACATTGTTGCCACATTTGCTTTCTTTCTATTTATATATACTTTTTAAATCTTTTGAGATTAAGTTGCAGGCATCGTGACACTTCACCCCCGTGTACTTCAGCACGTATCTCCCACGTACAAGGACATTCATCCATAACCACAATAACATCACCACACCCAGGAAGCTTAACGTTGCTCGAATACTCTGATCTAATATATGGTTCATATTCAAATGATAGATGTCTTTTCAAGTTTTGATTTTTGAACCATGATATCTAATAAAAAATTATTTTCACAAATGCCTTCCATTTGCTGTCTACCAGTACCATTCCAAGGATTTTTCAAATATTAACTGTTTTAGTTTTCATAACATGAGGAGTAGTCCCGTTAGTACCCATTTTACAGGTGAGGAAGCTGAGGCACAGGGAGGTAAATTATCCGAAGTCACACAACTAGTAAGTGGTAGGGCCGGGGTTTGAACCTAAGCAAAGACCTTATTATTTCCATTTTACCAGAGTCAAAGATTAGATGGTTACTTAAACTAGACTACAAGGTGGAAGGTGCCAGAACTGAGATTCAAACCCAGATTCTCCAACCTTAATAAGATGTCATGGTCACTCCATGAAGGTGATCTTCTTCTGAAGCAGTATTATTCAAGCTTTTTTAAGCAGCAAACTTATTTTTTCAAACAAAAATCTTAGACTTGCTGTCTCAACATGTAACATATAAAAGTAGGGCTGCTGCAGTTAATCAGAGGTGAGGCGTCCAGATGCTCCCTCCAACATTGCTCCTAGGTTCTGCTTGCTTCGCTCCCTCCAGATGCATTTGGAAAATAATATGTATTCTCTTTCCTTTTGCAGAATTACAGTGTACCTTAGCCTGTGTAAAGACTGAGAAATCCTTCAATTTAAAAAAAATAATAAATTGTTTAGGAGTCAGGACCTCCTCTTCCCACGTTGTGTTTATCTTATTCAGTCCTTTGGAACACACAGAAGTGTTTTGGGTTTTGTTTTTCTTTTGCACATATGTGCTCTTAATACAAAGTCAAAATCCAAAAAAATCAAACAGAGTGGGATTTTACCCTTTGTAGTAGGCTAAAAGAAGAGATACTTCTGGCCTGGGACTCTCTTGACTTTACTCCAGTTATATGCAGGGTCATCCATCTGTTTTCCCTAATTGTGATATTAAATCAGCGGCTTTAGAAAAAAAGTCCTGCAGGACAGTTCTCTGTGGAACATCAGTTTGGGAAATGTTGCTCTGACAGTGTTCCTCAGTCACACGTGCCTAGAAAGCTACAGGCTTGTACATACCGGCCAACGCCGGAGTCATATCTAAGAACAACTCTGTTATACCAAGAATAGAAGAAAGCAACTGATTGGGAGCAATTCCTAACCACACCATGTCTTGTGCACCTCTTTTGTTTCTTCTCCTAGATCACCATACTTTCACTTATTTGGGTTTTTCTTATTTTTTTCTTCTCCCTTTTTTCTTTCTTACTTATGTCTGCCTCAGAGTACAAAGAGCCCTTCTGACATCATCAATGATAGAAGCCATTGCTACCTTCCAGGAACCCAAAGGGTCCCTGAGGCCTCAGATGGCATACCTTTCTTAGGCCCTGTTTATCAGAAAGACCCTCTTGGGAAGTTGAGAACTTAGGAGCCTTTGACATTGGCATGTTCAGTATGGTGTTAGTTTCTGCTTAGAGCTTCAAATTTTAGCAGGCAACCTTGGGAGAGGGAGTGGTAGGTCCTGGATTTTCTCCCAGCCTTGAAAAGCATTGAAAGCAGGATGGGAATGGAGATCATCATGTAAAATTTGTTAGAGAAATATAGATTTGGAGAAATTAAAGAACATTTGAATCTCTGTAAAGTAGTGATGGTATATATATCAGAGATTATAAAAAAATACATCATAAGGGGCTGACCCAGTGGCCTAGTGGTTAAGTTAGCATGCTTCACTTCGGTGGCCCATGGTTCACATGTTCAGACCCCAGGCATGGACCTTTACACCACTCATCAGGCCGTGCTGTGGCAGTGTCCCACATACAAATTAGAGGAAGATTGGCAACTGATGTTAGCTCAGGGCCAATCTTCCTCACCAAAACAAACAAACAAAATCATAAAAACTTAGCTTAATGAACATATGACCTTTTTTTTTTATCGGTTTTTGTTCTTAAAATATGGTCTTGTTCATGTCCATATTTGCGAGGTGCAGAGTCTTTGGGCTTTTAATGCATTGTTTTACATACGTGTCATTTCCAGTTTTGTTTGGTTTTTGCTGTGGTTAGTTTGCTTTCTTTATAGATATGGCCAAAATTATGGAAATACGAAAAGACTAGTTGCAAGCCTGAGAATTAAAACAGGTGATATATTCACAGTATTCAGAGTTGCAAAAGAAAAGGCTCTTGTACCCATTCATTCATTCATTCATTCATCTAAGTTGCTGAGCACCTACTAATTGTTGAACCCTGAACTGCTGGAAGTCTAGTTGTGACCAACAGGAGTTTATGTTTGAGAATACAGATAAATAAGTAAATGATGTTTCAGGTAGTACCAAGTGCTGTGAAGACAGAGTTAAGAAGCTAGAGAAAGATGGCAACTGAATCGAGTAGAGGAAGCTGAGCAGCAGCCCGAGAAAGACAGGGAGCTGAGGAATTCAGTCCAGCTCGTGGTGTTTCCTGTGGCTCCTAAACATCTTGTACTTATTTAGCATAAGCAAACATGCTCATCACGACTGGCCAGACCTCTAAAGTGGCCTTTTGTCTTTTCCACCATCACAGGTGTGGTTCCCCAGAGCGCGCCACCAGTGCCAACAGCTTCTTCCCGGTTCCATTTCCCACCTCTGGACACCCATTCTCCAACTAGTGATGTGCAGCCAGGGCGGTTCTCTGCTAGCTCGCTAACCACTTCTGGCCAGGAGTCGAGTAATGGCCCTGATAGAAAGGTGGAGCTTTCGGAGCTGGAGGATGGCTCAGCCGCTGACTGGCGCCGGGGCGTGGATCTCATGTCCTCCCGGAATGCTGTTGTTGGAGGGGGGATTGGCCATCAGAAACGCAAGCCTGACATAATGCTTCCTCTGTTCACTAGGCCAGGGATGTATCCTGACCCGCACAGTCCCTTCGCTGTCTCTCCAATCCCTAGCCGTGGAGGTGTCCTTAATGTTCCCATTTCACCAGCCCTCTCCCTGACGCCCACCATCTTCTCCTATAGCCCGTCACCAGGCCTGAGCCCCTTCACCAGCAGCAGTTGCTTTTCCTTCAACCCTGAGGAAATGAAACACTACCTGCATTCTCAAGCGTGTTCTGTGTTCAACTACCATCTGAGTCCCCGGACATTTCCCCGTTACCCAGGGCTCATGGTTCCGCCACTGCAGTGCCAAATGCATCCTGAGGAGTCAACCCAGTTTTCTATCAAGCTGCAGCCCCCGCCAGTTGGGCGAAAGAACCGGGAGAGGGTAGAGAGCAGCGAGGAGTCGGCACCTGTCACTGCTCCCACCATGGCTCCTGTCCCCCCGAGAATTAAGGTGGAGCCAGCCTCTGAAAAGGATCCTGAGAGTCTCAGGCAGTCGGCACGAGAGAAGCAGGAACGCCCTCAAGAAGAGGGCACTGTGCCAAGCAGGACCATAGAAGAGGAAAAAAGCCCCATCTTTGCCCGCCCAGCTGCACGGTCCTCTTGGCCCTCTGTACCCAGCACCCCAAGTGAAGAATCCCTCGAGATGACTGAAGACAGTGAGGACAGGCCTGGCAAAGAGCCCAGTGCCCCTGAGAAGAAAGAAGATGCCCTGATGCCCCCCAAGCTTCGGTTGAAGCGGCGCTGGAATGATGACCCTGAAGCCCGAGAGCTGAGTAAGAATGGCAAGTTCCTCTGGAATGGGTCAGGACCCCGGGGCTTGGCAACGGCAGCTGCTGATGCTTAGAACTGGAAGTGGATTGGGAGCTGTTTATACTATAATCAAATACATGTATTTATGTAGCAAGATTTCAGGGTCGGGGGAGGGGGGAGGGAATTAGACTGGTTTGATCATTCTAGGGGCATAGACTTGTATTTTTATGTTTTGGGGATGGGATGGGGTATCTTCTGTTGTAAATTAGGTGGGATGTGAACACACTTTTTTTTCCTGGTGAGTAGGACATGGGAAGGGTATTGAACTGAAAGGAGAAAGAGCCTCTGTCCTGTTGAGGCTCACACTTTCTGACAAACCCCTAAAGGGCCAACCTGCCGTTGGTCCCGTGATAGTTCAGGTTCCAGACTTCTTTCCTTTCTATTGTATTTATATATGGAAAGCCATTGATGAATTTATTTTGCTCTCAGAGATAACATAAAAGGGAAAAAGGCGTGGTTGGGAGGTTGAGCAATGAGAGACCATTTCTATTAAGTATTTTGCCTGAAATGTTTCTAATTATTTCAGGGGAGGAATAAGATAATCTTGGTCTTACTGGGGCAGAGGGATGTTCAGATGTTGCTCTTTTTCTTTTTTCCTTTGTTGTTGTTGTTTGGCATTTTTTCTTTTCCTTTTTGAAAAAATGTTTTCAGGAAACGTGAAACATACTGCCAGTTAGAGTGGGGCTGGGAAGGCCCAGGCCCGGAGCCTCCACTGCGTGGTTGAGACAGGAAGCCCTGCTGTGAATTTCTTGGACTTTTCACCTACTTCACCTATTAAGAAGCCATGAGGAGTTGTAACCTCCTGCTCAGGGAAGAAAGAAGAGGGCAGGAGGAAGTAACCCAATGCCTTTAAAAACAAAAACACAAAAATGATCTTCATTTTTTTCTTTTCCATCATGGGTTTGGGGAGCCAAACCAAAGTGTGACTGTGGGCAAGTTCCCTGAGAGGCATGACAGCGTTGAAGATGTCTTTCCGTTGTGTCTGGTTCTCTTATCATTTTCTTAAGTAAAGCCTTAACAATGAACGTACATAGTGATACGGGTCTGTCAACATAAACCTGTAAAAGGACATGGACGACTTTTCAGATAATCTGGGAATGTCAAAATATGGTTAAATTTCAAGTTGGTCTTTAGTTGTCTCCTCTTGTTATTGGGATGGGTAGCAAAAAGGATTATGGGAATTAATGATGAGAGCAGATGATGCCTGGAAACACAGAAGGTAGCTGGGGGTACTGGTGGATGTTGCTGAGACTGAGGAAGAGGTGGGCAGGAGACAGGAGGGCTGGATGCCCAAGGCCTGGTGTGAGTGAAGGGGCTGCTGTCCCTCCTGTTGTCGTGTTGCCCTTCTTGCCATGCCCATCTCCCTAGATTGTTCTCATTCTCATGATCAAGTGACTATCCCACACGAGACCCCAGTTTACAGATGGTGAGGAATTGTTTCTTTGTGGGAAATTCCCTTCCGTCACTTTCAGAGGAACAGGAAAGTATTGATCTTACATGAAGCAAAAGGGGCCTGGACGCGGGGCAGAGAGGAAGAATCCACAGCCAACTGTCTGTGTTGTGCGCACAGGTCACTACCTAGTGTACGGAAATACCCAACTGTGGCTCACACCCACCGGGCAGCAGAGAGAACTCCACCTCTGATAGGGGCAAGAAGTGGGCACAGGGATGCTGTCTAGGAATTGGAGGAATTCCTAACTCCACCTTAGCCTAAGCGAGCTCTTTGTACTAAGAAGCATTTGAGGGTTGACTTTTAATGGTGGGGTGGGAATTCTTTTTTAACTGGAGTCCGTGCATGAGGGGCCCGGGAAAGGTTAGAGCAGGTGAGTGACTTAGTAGGTGGCTTGGTATGACTGGAGTCCGTCCTGCTGTTTTTGGCAAACGTCCTCCTCCTTGTTTGATTCGTATTCCATGAGTGATTTGTCTTCCCCTGGGAAAGGGTTTGGGAGAGTGGTCCCTAACGACTCAAGCTTTGGTCAGGCTGCCTTTGGTTGGTTGTGTTTTCATCAGTTTCTTTCTCTGCACCTCGACTTACCTCGACTCAGAAAGCAAGCCCGGGCAGGTGGAGGAGGGATCTCTGCTTGGCATTGCCCGATCTAACCAGGGAAGCTGGCGGGCCGCCCTCTCTGTCCATGGGAGGGGAGGGCCGGCAGGTGTCAGTATGAACTCAGGAATAGAAACACGAGGCCTTTAAAATAAGAGGGAGAGAAATCCATGATGCATACCTGTAACCCCTAGAACCCAAGTGCCAGAATTAATTCCTAGATGCTGCTTCTGTTTGAACAAAAAGTCACTGCTTTTACACTTGAAATAACACACTCAAGAAAATGTTCAACTCCATGAAAAATTTTTTGGCTTTAAGAAATTGTTTGGTGTTTAACTGTTTCCTTTGATTGCCATTCCACCAGTAAATTGTTGGTTGATTTGCACTGCACACTGGGGTTGGGGGTGGGGGAGGGTCCTTAAACAGAGCGAACTTGGGCTTGCTCAGGAAGTGGGCTGGGAACGTGGAGGTCATTGCCATTTCCTGGGGTAATGGGTGGGAGGTAGTTTTTCTCCCCCCAGTCCACTCCTGGCAGTGCCTGCCACCAACCTGGCACAAAGCCAGGCCCTTCTCAGAGCATCTCATCACTGTCCAACAGCAGGTGGAAAAGGGGGACAAAACCAGACCTATTTTCTCTCCCCCATTTTTTCCAAATTTTGGTGTGCCAAATGTTTAAACTTTGCAAATGTAAATCTTGAAATTTCATGAATTAATCAAGAACTTATTTGTGCAGTTTGCTTTTTTGACCGTAGAAAAGAAAGTAGTAGAGATCTCTTAAGGGCATCCAGCCTTGCGGAGCTCTTTGTCTTTAAGAACGGATAGGAGTGAAATAAGATTCACCAAGTCCCTTCACCCCTAGTTTTCAGGCTGCACTGCGTTAAACCCAACTCTCTAACAAATATAGGCAATTATTGCACCCTAGTCCTCCATGGGCCAAGAAACTTCCAGAAGCATTAAAAAACAAAAGTTGAAGTATATCACTTCTCACCAAGCGGGTAGAGTCAGTTAGCTGTTTGTCCCTTGTTTTTTATTTATTCCATAATTATGTTCGTGCTTTTTGTTTTGTAAACAGTAATGGAACACATTTTGATTTTGTTTAAAAGACAAAGAACTTTAATCGAATCTTTCAAGAACTGTTCATTTTTCATTTCTTTTTGGGGGGGAAAAAGTTGCCAGTTAATTTGTTTTGAAATATTCAGGCATTCTTCAAGTTACAAAATTGTGATGCAGGGATTTGTGAGTGAGACATTCACGTGTGAAAGATGACTTCACTTGTTAGCCGCTTAAGCAGAATAAAGTGTGTATATGTACATAAAATGTAAGTAATCTTAACTCCATTGTGCAGTGCCTTTTAGATGTTCCGCTTTCTATAAAGTCTTCAAATTTTTGCATATATATTATATATATATGATGTAATGTTATAGAAATATATGTATAATATACATATTTTTTCCAGGGGTATCTGATAGCTCTGTATTTTGTTATGGAAGTTGAAAGAAAAAAGTATTTTACCTCAGAAATTAAATAAAAAAAATACTTTTAAGTAAGTCTACAGAGTGTTGGTTTTATTGTTGATACACTGGGCGAGGATGGTCATGCCAGAGAATTTGCAGAGTCCGTGCTGGCTCACCCCGCCCCGCTTTTTGTTCCTCTTGCACAGGTACCAACAAGTGAGGAGGTGAGTCTCTTAATGGTTTTGGAGAGTGTCAGTTTCCTTGAGTCAATGGCTGTGGCTAGGTGAGGACAACTGAAGCCAGGGACGCAAGTTAGTGGGGAAATTTCTTCCTCAGGATTATTCTGAGGATTCATTAAGAGTACATGGCAAAGCCAGACATAATAGGCCACACTTTGTGTGATTCTCTGTGTATGAAGTGTCCAGTTTAGGCAAATCCATAAAGACAGAACATCGATTAGTGGTTGCCCTGGAGAGTGACTGCTAATGAGTTGCATTTTTGGGGGGGAGTGATAAAAATGTCCTGGAATTAGGTAGTGGTGATAGTTGTACAACAATTTGAATATAATAACCACTGAATTACAATCACTCTAAAAGGATGAAAGGTATGTAAATCATATCTCCACAAAGGTGGTTTTGGTGGTGGTGGTGGTTTTTTAAGTACATGGCAAACCAGTATTAGGGAAACAGTGTTACCCATTGGAGGACAAGAATCCAGAGGGACCAGAGGGAAATCTTGGCATGTGGAACATCATCACATAACACCCCCGAGGAAAAATGGTGACAGACTAAGTAATTTCATTTTGCCCTTGAGAGAGAGGCAAAGCGATCTTCTCAAGGTCCCAGCATCTGTAGAGTCACAGCCAGGTGTTAATTGACTTGTGTTGAGAGTCCGGTGCATTCCGGAAGGCTGGAGTTGCTGAGGAGTGAGGCTGGAGAGGCAGACGAGGGTGGATTGTGGAGGGTCTCGGGGGGATGCCTAGGAGTTTATGTTTTCATTCTGCTAGCATTGGCCATCCCCAATGTTTTACAAGCGTTTGGACTAGGCCAATGAGGAACCTGGAGGCCGTGGCGCTGAGAAGCTGTAAGCACCCTGTCAAATTACTCTCTCTGCTCAAGAAGACTATTAACTCTATTGTTGAGGTGGGAGAAAGTGAAGTGACAACCTGACTGGTTGACTCCCTGAAGCAGCCCCAGTCAAGCTGGGAGTGGGCTTGGCCGCAGAGCCGCCTGCTGGGAGAGCCTCCCGCTTCTCTCCCTCATGCTGCTGGAAGCAGAGCGAGGCTTGTCTCAGGGAGGAAACTGGATATGGTTTTAAGATCAGGATCCCAGGCATCTGGTTCTACTAGCCTATGTGGACCATTCAGTGCATGGGATTGGGTGGTGGTGATTCAAATTCTGAGCAAAGAAGTGTGAGTGATGGAGAACAGGGAGAAAGAAGTGAGGGAAGAGGTGAAGCCTGGGGGATGAGAACACGGGTGGGGCGGGGGAGGGGGGTTGGTGATGAGGCGAAAGGGTCAGTCTCAGAGGCCCTCCAGGTGAATGAGTAGGGGCCCTGCTTACCCTTCCAGCCTCATCTTTAACCACACACGCATTCCACACGCCCTCCCACCCTACGCAAAGCCACCATAACAGCCAGTGCATAGAGAGCAGTTACTGTGTGCCAGGTGTGTTTAAGGGCTTGCTTGTTAACTTGTTCGATCTGCAATGACAACACCTTGAGAAAGGTGCCCATTTTATTGAGGTGAACGCTGAGTCGCAGAGATGTTAACTGATATGACCAGGGTGCAAGGCCCAGAAGCTGTGCTCTTAGCCACTCTGCAGTGAGGCCTCTGGGCCCGGCTGAACTGCGGTCTGTCTCACTGCCTGCAACACCCTCCTTTCCTCCGCTGCTCCTGGCCATTTACATCACATCCTTCAGAGTTGAGATGTCATCACCTCGGGGGGCCGTTCCAGGCCACCTTCTGTGTTCTGCAGCCCACGTTTACCTCTGCACAGCCGCCCTTACACACTTGTCAATGCTCTGCTGGGTCGGCTTCTCGCAGGATGGCCAAGAAGCCAAGGGCTGACACCGGGTTTGGTTCATCTTCCTCCAGTGCCCAGCACATTAATTGCCTGGAGCCTAAGGATGCTTGATAAATGTTTGCTGGGTAAACGAATAACAAGAAATACAGGAAGGAGGTTTGATTGTTGGCACGAAGGATGCAGGTTTGGAGGATGAGGACAGGCAAAGGGATGAGGGGAGGGTGGCAGCCCTGTGTTCACAGTGTCTGTGGTCAAACTTGCAGGCCCCAGAGCAGGGCCGCCTGCAGCAGTTGCTGAGCCATGTGGCCCCCTGTTCTGGCCCCAGGCTCTCTCGCTGTCCAGGACACCGTCCCTGCAATGACCCCTCCATCTCCTCTATCTCCAGGCTCTCCTTCCCTTCCTTCCTTCCAACCTGCCTCCCCTCAGGGTACACACTGGATGTATTTGCTTGGTCCTTATTCACTCACCGAATGTGGGCGAGAGAAAAATGAACCAAGACCCCTCCCTCTAACGGTGCTCCCTGGCCTCACAGTTTCCAAGACACCTCAAGTTCTAAACAGCCCCAGCCGGGCGTTTCCCTTCCTGCTCCTCTCCTAGGATTCAGACTATTCCTTCCGGCTTCACTCACCTGCCCCTGGTCCTGCAAAAAAAAAAAAAAACTCGAAAAGCAGCTAAAAACCCACAAGAAGGCCTGCTGTCTCAGACATCCTCCCACTCCCACTGCCCCCGCTCTTGTCGTGGCTTCTTCCCTCCTCTGGCAGGAGCTGGGTGTGTTGACTCCCTGAGGAAGGGAGATAAACTGGCACTGGCTCTAATCCCATTGTCCCACCCCTGCCATTTTACTGGCTATGAGACTCGAGGTCGATTATGGAACCTCTCTCCGCCTCAATTTCTGTTTTCTAGGACACATACAGCACTTAGCACTCAGAATCATTTTTTTAATGAAGTGACCAAGTTGTCTGTGTGAGGTCCCACTCGCCCATCACGGCCCCTGGACTCTGGGGGGCTCTGTGCCTTCCCGTCGCTCTTTCATTGGCCCCTCTCAAGAGAAGTAGACCCCTGATCCCTGGTTTACAGATGAAACACGTGAGTCCTGCAGTGGGTGACTTGTCCTAGTGATTTAGAAACCAGTCTCCAGACTCTGAATCCCATGCTTTCCCGTTCACTGCCTCGGCTCTCCTAGGCGAGGGTGAAGACCCTTCTTCCTCTCAGCCTCTAAGAATCAGACACGCAGAATCCGGGGTGGTGCTGGGGACCCCAGTCTTAGGGTTTCTTCAGGTTTCAGGCCTTGTGTCCCAATCGAGTGCAGGAGAGGGAGCCGGCACCTGCAGCAGGCCCAGGGGAGGGGGCACTGAGCTCTGGTCAAACAGGCTCCAGGGGCCGGGCTGCGGGGACTGACCAAGGAGGGATAAAGATCAAAGAGCAAACCCTTCCCAGAAGGCAGATGAGCCAACACTGACTCACAGGGCCCAGGCTGGGGGACGGGAGAGCCCCACAGTCCCTGACCCCTGACTCCGAGATCTCGGGATCTGGTCTAGGCAGACAATGGGGAGTGTACAGCACAAACAATTTGCCAAGACTGGGAAGCGATGGTCTACAGCCAAGAGACAGCAGGCCTCTGCCCGCATCACTGTCCCTCGCCTTAGTCTTCAGGTGCAGGTTCCAACCCAACCTCAGCCCAAAGACTGGTCTAGTATAGCCAGAGCCTTACAACCACAGTCCAACAAGAGAACAAAGGACCAACGAGGAGGGCAGTGTCTGGCCTCTCCCCTGGAGCCCTGCACAGACCTCACCAGGTAGGGGAGGGAAAGACGGAGGAGGATGGGAGGCTGCCCCTCTCCAGGAGGCAGAGGTCGGCCTTAAAATCAGAATCCTGGCTGTAGGGGCAGGAAGCGTTGTTCCAGTATGTCAGGAAGACCTTCTTTTGTTTTTTTCCCCAGATTCCTCAGAGAGTAACTTAAACGCAAGAAGGTGGGGAACCAGGCATAATCTGGTGTTTTGAGACGTGTCTTCTTTGTATGACTTTTGTCCTCCTGGCAACTAATTGGAAGGAAAAGGGAAGGGAAACTGAGGTATGTGGTGTCGGTCTCTCTTCAGAATATCACAGGTAAAGGAAGTTGGTTTTTATTCTCCCACTCCTGGCCCAGCTGGAAAAAATCTTTATCTGCATGTGTTGAAATTTTGGTCTTCTGTTAACCACCTCCTCCTTCCCCCACCTTGAAAATAACAACTAGCATTTATACATTCTTGTCACTTAACTTGTGTTAACTTACTAAATCCACAGGTTGACTCCCAAAATTGCCTTCCGAGGAAGGTACTGTGATTATCCCCATTTTGCAGATGAAGGAAACAAAGGTCAACAAAGTTAAGTGCCCAAGGTCAACACAGCTAGCGAGTAACCAAACAAGGACTCATCCAGAGTTTCTGACTCCAAAGTCCATGTTTTTTTCAAACACCTCCCTGCCTGTCAGTGATGACACAGAGAAGCTGGAAGGAAGGGGGCGGAGGACTGAGTTGCTTTAAATGGCTCTTGATTGCTCTAAAGGAACTTTGTGGAATCATTGCCGTGTGAGCTCCCCTGGAACGACCTCCAGGCCAGAGAGGGAGAAACACACATACATTCAGTCAGTCAGTGACTTGTGAAACAAACATGGCGGCCATGTGCTGGGAGACACAGCAGGTCCCTGCTCTCTAGGGATTCACAGTTTAGTGGGGGAAACAAGTCAACATCATGAACTGATATA
This sequence comes from Equus przewalskii, assembly GCF_037783145.1. Lineage (NCBI taxonomy): Eukaryota > Metazoa > Chordata > Mammalia > Perissodactyla > Equidae > Equus > Equus przewalskii. The sequence continues at coordinate 512,600 of NW_027228757.1, forward strand.
CAAGGCAGACTGTGACAAGGTGACAATGGTCATTCATTTATTCAACTATCATTTCCTGAGTGCCTCCTGGATGCCAGGCTCTGTCCTGGGATTTCAAAGTCAAATAAAGACACTCCTTACCTGCCAGGATCTTCCAGGCCAGCAGCGAGGAAGATGGGTAATTAGGAGGCTCCTGCTCAAGTGCTCTTCCCACAATGCACAGCCTTTCTCTTCATCCCCTAGTAAGCTGTAACTTTCCTAGTTGCCAGAGAATTTTGAATACTGACTTTGACAGCCAGGGACTCAGGTGTTCCCCCAATACTGGAGGAGTTCTCACTCTTCCCCCATCCCCCTTCTGAAAAAAACCAGAGCCCCAAGACCCCCTTCTAAATACAGGCAGTCCTCAGATGGACTAGTGCCCTTCACTGGCAGCACCCACAGGGCCCCCTTTGGAGCGACAGGAACCAGGGTCCTCCTCCCAGCTCCCTGCCCCCAGAGCCCAGCTCAGCCAGCACCCAGAGTATGAGGAGTGCTCCATAAATGGAGTAGTTAGCTTGTGTTGCCTATAACAGCGAAACGAGCCACAGCTCCCTCCCCAGTCAGGTCTGGCCTAGGAGGGAAGGCTTGGTCCCTGAAAACTTAGTTCTTGTCCTTAGAGAGCTCCTATCCGATGTGGGTACAGGGAGAGGCGGGCCACCTCCCTATGCTTGCACCAAGGACACAGATGTAGGCAGCTGGCTATCCAACTGGATTGGGCTGTAGCCCCCAGTGAAGGGGAAGGGAGGTGTGTGGAGGAAGATGGAGAAAGAGGGGGAGGCATCACCCTAGAAGGGCTGTTAAGAGTGGGATCAGTTTGGGAAAGGAAGAGAAGGAATGGGTGAGGGGAGATGAGGTGGAGGGTCCTGGGTGGAGGTGGCAGCCTGAGCACAGGTTGAGGACTGGGAGGGGCAGGCGGTGATACCATGGGGGACCAGAGTGCAGAGGCTGAGATGGAAGGCAGACAGAGATAAATTCCCAAGGAGGTGGGGTGGGTGGGGACTGAAGTATGGGGGGGTCTGCCGCAGGAGGGCAGAGGAGCGGGGCTGAGCGCAGGGATCGCCACCCCCTCCCCAGCCTCTTGCCCATGGTATTGATCTGCTAGATTACTCAATTTCACCCGTATTGATCAGGTAATTGCTTTATCTCGGGTCTCATTTGAGCTCTGTATTCTCCTGGCTTCCCCTTCTCTCTCCCGCTTGTTTTTTCCCATCAGCCTGACACAGGGCTCCTTAACACAGAATATACAGATATAGAAAAGTTTGGTTAGCCTGCCCCAGGTCAGTGTTTGGGCTGTGGGACAGGGGTGGAGGGAGGGAGGAGAGAACAGCCTCCCCTCCGAGCCTCTGAGTTCTCTTTCAAGAAATCCTTCATGGCTCCAAAGAGTGGAAATGTCTGCCCATCCCAGGTTCTGAGGTCCAGAAAAGAGCTGGGGGCGAGAGAATCCATGGGCCCCAGCCTCATCTGCCTCTTCTCACCACCGCACCCATCCTGCTCCCCCGACTTCATGACCTGGAACCCTCTAACTCCTCAACCAGGCTATGGACATCCCTTCACTGAGTCCTCAGGGTCTTGTCTCAGTCCCTCTTGCTGCCCTTTCAGGGCCTCTTAACCTATGTGTAAGGCCAGTTCCTCTGCTGTCCACTCTATGTGTGTTCTTCCTGCCTACCTGCCTCCCACTCTCACACCCTCCCCTTCCTTGCCCCTGGCCCAACTGTCCCCCACCCCCACCCCCCCACCCTGCCACACACACACACACACACACACACACACAAACACACACACACACATGGTTCAGGCAGCCCATCCAGCCTCCAGCTGGAGGAAGGGGAGCTGGGGAAGGAGACTCAGCCCCTCCCCAGGGAGTCACACACTGAGGGAGGAGGTGCTGTTCCCCCGGGGAGCCCTAATCTGAGAAGCAACAGCTCCTGGTTTCCTGAAACCCCCATCTGAGGGAAGACCCATCTGAGGACCAGACAAGAAGACCTACCCGAAAGACAGAAAGACAAGGCCCAAAGGGGAGTGAATACTGAAGACCTGGACCAGGCTCAGCTCTCTCGCCATCCTCCAGAGCACACCCAGAACCAGCTCACGGATGAGCAGCGCAGAGGGGCGGTGGGTACTGAAATTGTAATTTGCAAACAGTACCGCCCTCAGCCCAGGTCTGTGGGGTCAACAGGACATGACCACCTGCAGCATGCTCCCCTTCTAGCCCATGCTCTGGGTTCCTGGCGCCCTGGAAGTCCCTGCCCAAATGACCAGAGCGGCACCATGGCGTGCGTGGGCCTCCACCCTGGGCGCACTTTGCTGAGCAGGCTGCAGGGAGACTCTGTCATCTGGATATGCTGTTGCACAGACACCTGCAAATGTCAGGAGCAGCCGGAGTGCGAAGGTTCTGAGCATTGGAGCTCTATTTTCAAAACCTGTAGTGAGAACTTGGTTGATAAAACAGATAAAAGCCTTGTATGACCTCCAAAGGTAGTTTGAATCTTCATGGTTTTTGGCATCACCCTGTCAAACAGCTCGAAGATGCCAAAGGGCCAATGTCAATTTGAAAAGCATGCATCGAGACTAAAGAGTAGGGGACAGCTTTAGGCAGAGACCAGAGGCCCCTCAGCTGGAGCCTGGTCCTATCTAACCTTCAGAGACTCTGCAGGAATGAGATTTACTGGACGGTGCTCCCCTGTGAGGCCCAGTTCACGAGACCCCCCCTAGAGAAGACAGGGGTGAGAAGGAGGGGAAGGATGGGGTGGGGAGAAGGAACAGCCAGAGAACTGAAGGGGCCCCTTTCTCATCCACGCCCTGAGAGGAGAACAGCTGACATGCTCAGGAGGAGGGGCAAAGCTATGGATTCGGTCAAAAAGTTTCCTGTGAGACCACTATGTGCCAGGCACTAAGGCAAGGATTCCACAGTGAACACAGTGGGTAAGGCTCAGACCCTCCCTCGGAGCTTAGACACTCCAGGACATCATAAACCAGCTCTCCCTCCCGCAGCCTCCTGACCCCACACCCCACCGTGCCCATCACCCAGGGCCAGCCAGGCCTGCTCTGTTCCCTTTGAGGAAGGGAGCCCACCGGGCAGAGAGAGGGAAAGACTCAATGCAGGGCATCCACACAGACTCTGCACTACAGGGGTCCCACCTCTGAGACACACACACTCATCCCCACCCAGCAAGGAATCAGAGAGAGCCGTGGGGGGTGTGCAGGAGGGTGGGAACCCCCACAAGGTCCATCTGGGTACCTCCTACCTGCCACCAGCAGGCAAGCACCATCACTCTCTGCCAGCATCCCCCACAAAGCCCAACACAACTCTTCACCAGAGTTTTCCAGAACAGAGGATAACCCATCCTTTTTCCCTTCTAACATAGTTTCCAGAGTCCCACCTCTGTGCCCTGGGGAAATTCCTCTTTTAGTCTAACCATCATTCCTCCTACGGCTGCCACAGCCTTCTTTTTTGTTCCTCTTCCATTCAAATGCCTCCACTCCCCCCACCCGACCTTTCTCTCATCCTTCTTTCCCTGGTACCTGCACTGCCCTTTATTTGGCCTGCTTATGTCCAGGCCTTGAAGAAATGTGACCAACGGTCCCAGTTTGTCTGGGACTGTTCCAGTTTTAGTACTGAAAGGTCCATGTCTGGGGATACTTCTCAGTCCCAGGGATAGTGGGGCACCCTACCCAGAGGTTAGGATACTGCCTGAGGCCCAGCTCAAGGAGCCAGATGGGGGCAGGGTTTGGGTAGAAATAGTAAAAGGCCAGCAGCATTTTCCCATATGTGTACAGGGAGAAAAGACAGCACAACCACACACACACACACACACACACACACACACACACACACACATATACACGGAGACACCCATAAACAGTCTCCAAAACAAGTCACAGCCCATACACCCAGAAGCCGACACCCACAGAAACACAGACACACACTCAGATTCACGCACAGAAAAACCCAGGCTCACACACCCACGTCCCCAGAGACAGGTGTGTGTGAACACAGACAGGCACACACAGTACACCAACAACACATGCTGGAAACACAAAAATGGACACAAACCCCTACGCACAACAGCACACGGTCATAGAGACAGACATTCCCAGAGAGACGTGAATCCTCAGAGACACACAGACGCACACCTACTAACAGAGACAGACAGACACACATTCAGACACCCACACGGAGGCACGAATGAGAGACCCAGGAGCACAAAGACGCCTTCACCTGCGCCCACGGGTGAGCTGATCAACAAATTCCAGAGCTTTCCCCTTTCTGCCTTAGAAATACCCACAGGGTTCGGGATGTGGGCCCAGGCTGAGGGGCTCAGTGGACCCTGGGCCTGAGCCTTACAGATCCAGAAAGCGTGCAGCCCACCCCCACCCTGCTGAAGACTCCTCCAAGGCTTGGGGGACCCCTACCCCTGTCCTGGTGCAGGGCTGGGGACAGTTCTGGGCACAGCCTCTCTGGAGAGGGGGTCAGGCGTGGGAAGCCCTCGCTCCCTCTCTTGGGGTCGGCCGGCGGGGGTGGAGAAGTGTGAGTGAAATGGGTTTATTACTGGGAGTCTGTTGCCTCGATTGGTATCGATCCCCGCATGTCACCTTCCATTGCCGCTAATGGGACATGAAGAGTCTCCAGCGACACCACAGCCACCGGCTGCACACACAGCTCCCCTCCCCCAGCGCTGCATTCCAGGGCTGCCTCAGCCTCTCCTCCTGCAGCACCTCCTCCCCATCCCCAACCTCTCCTCTTCCCTCTGCCTCCTCAGCCTCTCCTCCTGCAGCAACTCCTCCCCGTCCCCGACCTCTCCTCTTCCCTCTGCCTCCTCAGCTCCTCGCCTCCTCTTCCTCTCCTTCTCCCTCTTGTCTCCTTGATCTGATTTCCTCCTCCTTCCAAAAGCCTATCTGACACTCTTTTCCTTTTCCCCTTCCTGGCCACCTGGGGACCTTATTCCTCTCTTCAGGGGTGTCCCTTTTCTCTCCACCCCCTTCCCCTCTTCTCCCACCCTCTGAGACCAGTCTCAGTCGCCGCCACTCCCCTGTCCCTCTGAGGGGTGTGCCTTGGGGGGTATCCCATCTTGGGAAGCCGATGGGAGATTTGACTGAGTGAGCCAGTGGGAATGACCCCTCCTTCTCCAACAGCTGGCATGGAGTTCTTATCAAGGGATATCCTCCTCCTGTTGCAAGTGGACTGGCCAGACAGACCCTCCTGGACCGGCCAAGTGGCCCCCTTCACCCCACTGGCCGCCATGAGCCCAGGCCAGATCCCCGGCAGAAGAGCGAGGGGAGAGTGAGGAAGAGGAGCCCTTTTCTTCTTCTGCCTATTCCTCAGGGAAGAGATGGCACCGCCTCCCCGTCTCCACCCTGCCTGGCAGCCCCTGCATCCTGTGCGGCCCCTGGAGAAGCCCTCCCCAGGGTCTCATCCCTTCCCCGTGTCTTCGGCCCATTTTAACATCAGATGGTGAACGGCACAGGTGAGGGCTGAGAGGACCCAATCCGAGTAGTGAAGTCTGGATGCGAAGTCTGCAGGACAGAGTCGATAGGCTCAGAATTTAGCCTGTTGCGCTGGTTACTCAAGTATGAAAAAAAGTCACTAACTAGAACCAGACAATTCTACTTGAGGCTCAAATAGAGCATCCTTTAGTATACTGCGGTGAGTCTGTGCCATTCAGCTCCGGGACCTGGGAGGGGAACTAAGGAATAGGATTCGTCCCAGCCCCTCCCTGGCCTCCCCCAGTCCTGAGAGACTCCTCGCCAAGGGGACTTCGGAGACATCCGAGCCGGCTCCAGCCCCAAAGTGGAAAGGACCACCTGCCGGGGATGGGGTCTCCACCCCACCTCCCTTGACCCTCGTTATTGCATCACTGTGTCAGGGGAGTTTGAGGGACGGGATCAGGCCAGGTACAGTTAATGAAAACAAAGTTGGGGTTTCAAAGGCAGTTTGAAATGTGCTGAGGCTGTTGAGAACCAGGGTAGCTGGATTAGCTGGAGTGTGGGGAGCTGGTTGGGGGGTACCTTTTGGTTCATTCACTTGGCAATCATTGGCGGAGCAGCCCCCACGGCCTGGCACTGTGCCAGACACTGGAAGGCACACCGAGATGCTCACAAGAGCAAAGGAAAGGGCTGGATTTGGTCAGGGGACCCTCCCCCACCCAACCCCTCACCCCCACTCCCCGGCAAGGGCACTAGGCCATCTGCCTATGTCATGGGGAAGAAACAGCAGGCCCAGTGTGCCACCCCAGAAGCCAATGTCTGTGCCAAGCGCCTGCCTTCCTAACCCCACACCCAGCCTCCTCGAAAAGTGCAAATCAGCCAGAGAGGGCAGGGCGGGGGTGGGGGGGCTGCTTTGATCAGATTTACGGGAATATGAGAGGAAGTGGGTAGGGACAGTGTGTGGAGCAGCAGAAGAGAAAGGGTGAAAACCCTAATTGTCTCAGAAGCAGCTGTTCTAGTTCTCGCAAGGACTCAAAGTTGGTGACATGAGGGACTTTCCTGGGAGCTGGGATGGTGGCAGGAAGTGGGAAAGCAGAAGAGCCATGTGCCTCCTTCTCTGGAGGCCTTTCCGATGTTGCCCTGCTGGGAGAGCTGTGAAGGCAGGAGGTGGTCAGAAGGACCCCGTGGAGTCCAGGCCCGCGGTCCAGGTCCCAGTTCTCCCACTTCAGATTCTGCTCCCCCCACTCTTTAAACACGGCCTTCATGGAGAGGAGGGGAGCAGTTCTTCCTCCCCACACTCCTCTTTGGCCTTGGCATCTTCTTGTTCCTAACTCTCACGGGCCTGAATCCTTAAGGGAAAGAGATGGGACGGGGTGAAGGTGAGCAAGGGGCAGGACTAGCTCTCCAGGGGAGGAAACACCAACGACACCTAAGAGAAATACCCCGGGGTACCCCGTCTCGGCGCTGACCTCAGTCCTCCTCCTGCAGCTCTCTGTGCTCTATGCAGATCCGTTTTGCCGAGTCCTTGCTAATATTCTTCCCTTCTCCCTGCATCCGACCCTCTGGAGCAGTATTCTGGACCACCCCTCCCTCTGTGGCCCCTTCCCTCTTTGCCCTCGGTGGGCTCAGAGCCCTGTCCTCCTGCCTCCCCCCAGTAAGGACCCTCTCTTCATGGCCCCCAGCTCCTGTCTCTTCCATCAATCAGCCTCTCTCTCTCACCTTTCCATCATGTTAGCTTCGGTTGATTTAACCAGAAAACAACCCCCAGAATTTAATTCCATGGCCCTCCATTCCCATCTCCATCAGCTCAGGGCTGGGAGGGGCTGTGTAATGAGGGGGGTGGGGAGACAGAGGGAAACTCGGCCTCCCAGAGTCAGGGAGGGGAAAAAAAAAGAAAATCATATTGATTCCCCAATGACAGCCATCAATCTTTTCCTCCCTGCTAGGGAACGGGGAGATTGGACACAGGCCTGACTGGCTCCGGGGTCACTTGGTCCCCAGGACTTTAAAGACAGAGGCTCTGGTCTTTGACATCCACCCTCCTCCAGTTTCCCCGGGAAGTCACCTAAATCCTCCACCTCCCTCCCCAGTGCATTCTGGAATCCTACCCCTTATCTTGTTCCTACCATCTCCTTCGCAGGGTATCTGCTGCCCTTGTAGTTACTTTCTCCTGTCTGGTTTTTGCCTTGGTGGAAGTTCTTCTCAGTGTCTAACTTTAAGCCATATTAATAAAGAAAAGGAAAAATCATTTTCTAGAACTCTCAGAGGAAAGAGACATGATAAGTGCTTAAAAATCCTTATAGAAAAGGTGATTGAGTTAACTGTTAGTATCATCTTAACACCTGAGACTAAGAGGAAAAGTTATGTATTGTGAAGATTTGGCATCTGTTATGTGAGCAGAGGTGGGGCCTGGGACTCAGAGGGAAAAACAGGGCGTGAGGTGGTATTAAGATTTAGAGGTTGTGAGGGAGGATTCTTCTCCAGGTCTGGACTCTATCTCCATAGAAAGTTCCATGCGAGGAGGGCTGGCTTATAGTGGGAAGGGTAGACAGCTGGAAGGACTTCCGAGAAGTTCACTGTCCCTTTTCCTAGAACTGAAGAAGCGGCAGCCCTCTCACCAGTCTCTCAGACGTTTTAGGAGCCGTCTGCCCCAGAGGTGGGCTCTGGATGCAAAGGATCCGGTGAGAGACACTCCCTCCCACCCCACCCCGCACAGAGGTGGAGGGGGCACAGGGCTGTGGTGCCACTGGTCCCCGAAGGGTTAATGCTATTGTCTGAAAACCACATCGGCTCCCCTGGGAGCTTGGAGATCCCGCTCTCATTTTAAGTAACCCTAACTCAGCGTGTGATGAGCGAGGGGTCGCTGGGCGAGGAGTGCACCAGAAGGAGCCGCTGGACAGAGCCCGGACCGGCTGCTGCACCTGCACAGAGGGGAGCACCAAGGTAAGGGACTCTGGAGGCAGGTCTGCAGCTCAGGCTGGCTGGAGGGATGACCCTTCTCCGCCCCCACCCCAACCCCAGCTGTGGAGCCGGTTGTGGGGTAATTGGGAGGGGAGAAGTAAGGTGACACAGGCACTGGGTGGAGATGAGAGCCGGAGGGCCACACTGAAGCCACCTGAGAGGCAGCAGGGCTCTTCTATTCAGGTGTGGGACAGCCACAGAGCCAGGTGTTGGGCAGTCAGGGCAAAGAGAGGTGGGGACCTCATAAAGACATCAGGGCCAGCATGACAGCAGGCTCTTCTCCCTAGATGGGGCACGGCTGGGGTCAGATGTCGGCTCGTTGGGGCAGAGAGGACTCCTGGGATCAATGGGGTTGAGTGGGGCTCTGGGGGCTGAACAGATGCAGGGCTCAGCCATCCCCACGCCCTGTTGTCTGTACACCTAGGGAGTCCTGTGTCCCAGCGAGCTCACTGCTGCCATCGCTGTGGCCAAGGTTGAAGGGCAGTAGGTGAGGACTGACACTGAGGGTGTGGGCATCACAGCACGGGGATGGGAAGGAACAGGGGATGTGCAGGGGGGTCTCAGGAGGGGAGAGGTAAGGTTGTGCTCCCTTCTGAGCCAGGATGGGATGAATTGAACTGAAATCTCTGATGGGGTAAGGGGATTCTGCTCCATCCCTTCCTCAGACTCCCAGCAGCCTTCCCAAAGAACTAGGTCCGAGAAGCCTGAAGTCTGAGAGCTTGGGTGCCCCTTACCAGGAGAGCCCCGGGCTGTTGGGGGCGGATGCAGGCTATGTCAGGCTGCAGAGGCGCAGAGAGGTGATGCTCCTCTCCCCAGCCCCTTCCCAATGGACAAGAGGAGAGGGCTAAGGAAGAGAGTGGGGCCACTGCCACTCCACCTCCAAGCCCCGTCCTGGTCCCACTCAAGGGCAAGGGGGCCGGGTGGGGAGAGGGATCAGGGCAGGTGGAAGGAGTCTCGGGCTGGGCTTCGGGCTCAGTGGAAGTTGAAGTCAGGGTTCATGTTAAGAGTGGTGTTGAAGGCAAGGGTTGAGGTTGAGGCTGGAAGTAGACACGGGATTGAGGGTTGGGGATTGAGTCAGAAGGCGTCAGAGGCCCCCAGCTGGTGAGAGCGCCCCAGAGGCTTGCTTCCCGCTGCATTCCTGGCCCCTGTTACTCAGGCCCGTTCTGGCTGCCAGCTCACCCCGGCTCACCCCAGCTCAGCATTTGGCCGAGAGCTTTCACTTCCTCTGGCTGGCCTGGCTCCTCAGCCACCTCAGCGCCTGCTCTTCTCGAGGGGATTTCTAGTCCCTGGGTGGGGGGACCAAGGGAAGGAGTGGGGGTGTCCAGGCAGGGGGATCCCCTGGGGCACAGCTGATGGGAATGAGATAAAAGGAAACAACGTTGAGGTTGCCACTGGGGGAGGGGCAAGGGGTGAGGAGGGAGGGCTTTGGGAAGGAAGGAGGGGCGTGAGGAGGTGGGCTGTGAAGGCCAGGGCCGGGAAGCTGGGGGCCTGGGTTCAGTTTCCAGCTCTGAAGCACGGGTGAGAGACTGGAATGGGAGAAAGGCAGAAAGAAAGGCAAGAAAACAGAAAGTGAAATGAGACAGTGATAGAGACAGTGCGACAGAAGGCAGGCTGGGCGAGAAGCGGTGAGGCAGGGACAACACTCCAGAGGAGGGACAGGGGCATGAGGGAGGCAAGACAGAGAGAGACCAAGACGTAAAGACGGGAATGGAGAGAACGAGACACCCTGAGACAGAAAAGGACGGAGAACAGAGAGAAAAGAAAGTAAACGGTGGTGGGGAAGTAAGACAAGAGAAGGCTGGCGGATGGGAAATGGAAAGAAGGAAGGAGAATTAGACTGCCAGGGAAGAGGAGAGACACTGTCTCGAAGGAGGAAATGAGCTGAAGACTAAAAGGTCAAAGTGAAACAGGGACCTGAAGGAGACAGAGAAAGGGGCGGGTGCAGCCTGGAAGCGCTCTCCTGACACCTCGTGTCAGGTTCCCCTAACCCCTGGGTCCCTGAGGAGGGATGTGACTTTCCCCATGACTTTCGACTGCCCTTCGTGACAGATTGGGGGTGGGGCATGGGGAGGGTGTCTGGGTTTGGATTTCTACTCCACAGAGTTACACAAACCCTTTAAATCCCACGGCCCCCAAGGACCACAGAGACAAGAGTCGGAGGCACATCTGCAAGGGGTGGGGGTGGGAGGAAGGGTGGGCAGAGATCTGAGACCCAACAGGCTGAGAGCACTGAGCAGTGGGAGCAGGTGAGAGGGAGCCTGGAGAGGGGCTCAGGGCTGGGGAGGAGGAAGGTGGAGTATGAGAGAAGTCAGGCAGTGCTGCTGGACCCTGCTGAGGGAGCGGCAGGCGAGGAGCAGCCTCTGATTGTTGTCCAGGGGTGGGCCAACAGAAGGGCTGAGGCTGCAGGAGGCAGATGGAGCACAGCTGACCGGATTCTCTACCTGGAGCATCAAGGAGGGATCCTCTCTGCCGTAGGCACAGGCTCTCTGGTTTGGCAGCTGTGGCAGGAGGGACAAGATGCCCTGGGGTCTGGGGTCTCAGTGTCTGTGTCTCCGTGTCTCACTGAAGAAAGGACCCACGCCCTGACCCTCCCCCAGTTCCCCAAGGGAAAAAGGTGGTTGGCTTTGCCCTTCCCAAGCCCCCCGCCTGTCTTGCTCTCCTACCTAAGCAGCTTTAGCTAATAGCATTAAGGGAGGTCTCAGGACTAACCGCTCTCCACTTGGGGCTGAGATCAAGGGGAGAGACCAGAGGCTTCTAATCAGATTGGGGATTTGGCAAGGGGGCTGCACAGTTTGCTCAGTGCTACAAGCGTAAAGTATCCCCCTGGAGACTGTCATCCCCGTGTTTCCACCATCGCCCCTCTGGGCTTTCTCCCCAGGGCCCTTCCTGGACCTCACCTGTGTCCACAACGCCGGATTTCCGAATTCCATATGGCTATTTCTCTGTCTCACTCTCTCTGATCCACTCTCTAGCTGTCTCTTCTGGCCACCCTTGTATTTATAAACAATCCCGTCTTCCCACTGAATCAATCAAGCAGTCATTGAGAAGACTGGATTGTGTCCAAGCAGTCAGATTATGCCGTCAATCCACTTCAGCCGCTCAGAAGGCCCAACAACAAAGTGACTTTTGATACAAGGTTCCCCTTTGCAGAGATGCAGCACTGGTCTTAAACTCTCCGACTGTTTTTTTTTTTTCTGGATTCCTGCCTTTCTCATTCTCTCTGTGCTCCTCTTAGCCTATATCTGACTGTCTGTCCTCTGGCTTCCTGGGGCCTCCGCAGATCATTTTTCTAGCAAAGAGCCTGCATCTTAGGTTTAGACCGGAGTGCCGCCTTCAGGGCCCACGGTCTGCCGCCAGCCTGGCCTCTGCACCAAGGTTTCATCTCCAACTCTTCGGCCCTGATTGACTGATTACAGCTCAGAGCCTGGAGTCAAACAGACCTGTTCCCATCCGGCTCCACCACTTGCCCAGGGATCTTATGCAAGTCTCTTAACCTTTTGAGCCTCAATTTCCTTGGCTTGCAAAACGGAGAGAATAATCCCACTGCGAAGGGTTGATGTGAAGACTCAATGAAGTAATAGATTAAAAAAAAAAAGTGAAGCCCAATGCTGGGTACATGATAGGGACCTGATTCACATTCACCAACCTCGTACAAAGGTAAATCTGCTTTGGACGTATTTCCGTTGGCTCCAAGCCCTGGTTTTATGGCTTACTCTCTATTGTGATCATTGTTATCTATATTGTTTTTGTTAAATAGCAACCTAAAACCTGTATGTGTTGTAATGAGCACTTATGTTGGCCAAGGGGATTAATCACATTATTAGTAATCAGAACGATGGTGATGATGATGACGATAATTGCTCGTGCTATAACCCTTCAAGGAACACAAAGCACTTAAGCACAGCCACTCTGATCATTCAAGATTCGGTTATGATCCTTTTTGATTTATGGTTCTCACTACTCGTTCTCTTAGGCCATTGCACTCCCCGGAGGGAGCCGGGGCCTGGGGGCCGGCGGGGGGCGGGGCAGGGGAGGTGGTACAGAGTGGGGCCACCTCCTCCAGCCTCGGGAGCATCACCACCAGAGTGTGGGTTAAAATGAAACCCAAGGAATTAAGGTTAACAGCAAGAGCAATTCTCGGACGTGCAGGTAGAACTAAAACCTGCTCCTCTCTGAGCGTTCCCCACATCAGTGCGGGGCTCCAGCAGAAGAGGAAGGACTTGCGGGGAGATGTCCGTCAGGACTTACCAGCAGTGAGGGTTTCCACATCCAGAACTGGCAAGCCCTTCAGAGACCTGAGGATCTGGGAGGGCCTCTCACAAACACGGGAGAGGCCAGGGAGCGGGCCACGGCTTTCAGGGAACCCAGAAGGCTTGACTCATTTTGGCTTTGTATTTTGAGGTTTTTTTCTTTTGGGGGCAGGAGAGAGGGTGTTGGTAGCCTACGTAGGTGGCTAAATATTATAAATCTTGAAGTGAGGTCTTGATTTCCACTCTTTCGCTTTAGAGCTGTACGATCTTAGAGAAGTTACTCAACCCCTCTGAGCCTCATCTCCTCTGATACTTCATGTGAGGTTCAGGGTATGTCAGTTCCTCAGCACAGTGCAGGGCGCACTGAACATCTGCTCCGTGGTGGGTCTATCATTCTCTTCTTGCCAGATCCTGAGTCTACCCCAAGGTCTCAAACACTCCAGACTGGGAAACATCATCAGATCCAGCAGGCACCAGAGCCAGATATAGGAATTCTATCAGCTTCCCTGGGAACCTGTCACTCCCTACCCCCATTTTCCCACCAATTTTCCTAAGGTCAGGTAGGAGAGATCCCAGCCTGAGGTCAGACAAAGGGGGAACCTCCCAATGAACACGGCAGGAAAGGCAGGTAGGAGACGAGTGGGGGCATCTGCTTCAGGAGAAGAAAGGAAGGAGAGAAGAGGATTCCAGAATGTCAGCTGTCAGGGTAGACACAGGGATGGGTGGGAAAACCTGGTGATCCAGACACAGAGCAGGCATGGACCTACTCACCACCTGTGTACCTGAATTCCCAGAGATGCTCTCTGGTCAGGCCAGACTGGGTACCGCCAGAAGCACCTGTCCCCGACAGGCTGTGGGTTCCTCAGTTGACCCCCCTGGAGCCCCCGTTCCCCTGCAAAGGGAGAACAAGAGACCCAATGTCCTCTCGGGGTGGAGGTGGGGAGGGCAGGGAGGGTCTCACATCCTGTGGTGTCTGGGATTCTTTGACACCCAGAGCTTTTTTGCTGGATCCCTACTCAAAGTACGGTCCACGGACCAGCAGCGGTGGCATCACCTAGAGGCTGCTAGACATACAGAACCTCAGGTTCCACCAAGTCCCACTGAACCAAAATCTGCATTTTAAAGAGATCCTCAGGCAATTCTTACACACATTAGAGTATGAGAGGCACCGCTACAGATGATGTTTTGCGTCTTAAGGCAACATAGTCTATGAGAAGGTGCTATGGATTAGGAGTGGGGGGTATGGCGGCTGAACGCCATGTGTTAAGTCGATTTCCCTCTCTGCGCCTCATCTGGAAAGCGAGGAGGCTACTCCAGACAAACCCTCACGGTCCCTCCAGACCTGACAGCCTAATAAGTTCTAGCTGCCTCATGCCAACCACATCAGATGGAAACCCAGAGTCCTGGTTGTGTAAGCCGGCCCCCTGTTTACATGTGGTCCTGGACACCCAGGTAACTCCCCTGTGCCCGGCCCACCCCCCGGGAGTTGGCCCGCATCCTGCAGTCCAGTCCCTCTCCCATCCCTCTTCAGTCCTCTTGCCTACTGTTTCATCTTCCACTGGTGACAACGGAAGCCAGCCTTTTGCATCAACCTCAGTTGCATCCCCAAGGCTGTGGGACTTAGTTCTCTCCTTGCTCTGCCTGCAGCAGGCAAGTTTACCTCACTGGGGCTCACTCCCCAGCTTTCTCCCCATCTCGCCACCCCTCCCCAAAGCCAAATTAGGAACCAGCAAGATTCTGTCTTCCTTGCCCATGATTCATTAAATCTCCAAATGTTTGCAGAGCACCTGTGAGGACAAGGCCCTGTAAGGAAGGGATCTGGGAAGGCAGCAGTGAAGCCAGCCTGGGTTCCTGACCCTGTGGGGCTGACACTGAGCAGAAGACAGATATTAAGCATGTAACGACACCTTCGATACATTCTTTACCATTCATTGATTCCGTCCACAGTCATTTCTTGGACACCCATGATGTACCAGGCACTCTGCTAGGCACTTGGGACTCATCATCGGTGAAAAAACACACAAAATTCCTGCTCTTCTCAGTTGTAAGATTGCTCTAAGTGCTATAGAGGTATGGGTTTGTGCATCTGCCACTCCTCCCCATGAAGGTTTAGAAAGCGCCAACGATTAATTACATTTTCTCTTGTCTTCTCTTGGGAAAAACTCCAATCCTGTTAAGCCCTGAGAAGAGATCTCATTCTCTGTCTAAATCCCCCAGCAGGGGCAGGATGTGGGACCCTTTGCATTCCTCCCCATCTATTTAAGTGGCTCAGCCCAGATCCCAGAGTCAGGTCAGCCCCTGGCCAGTGGGGAGCTCCCCTCCCAGGAGGCTGGGCCCTGCCTGGGTGTGGGGGAGATTCCTGCCTCGGACCCCACTCCCCTGCCTCAGTCTTCCTCTTCTCTCCTGGTCTCTTCCCTCCCTCTCCCCTGCCTTCTTCTTTCCCTTTCCTCCTAAGCGGTGACCATCTTCCCCGCAAGGCGCAGACACGGCCATCGCTCCCCCAAAGTGGACCATGCACTGCAGCTGTTTGGCCGAGGGCATCCCAGCCATCGCTGGCAACTCCTGGATCTCAGGTGAGCCTCTGCCAGGTCTCCCACCCAGGCTTCAGCAGTGGCCCCGGCGGCGGGGCGGGGGGGGGGGGGAGGTTGGGAGGGGGGTGCTCAGGAGCGTGGCACTGCGCACTTGGCACTCACACTTCCCTCTCTGCCCACCCCAGGCTTGGCTTTCCCTGACTGGGCCTACAAAGCCGAGTCATCCCCGGGCTCCCGGCAGATCCAGCTGTGGCACTTCATCCTGGAGCTGCTGCAGAAGGAAGAGTTCCGCCATGTCATCGCCTGGCAGCAGGGAGAGTACGGGGAATTTGTTATCAAGGATCCAGACGAGGTGGCCCGCCTCTGGGGCCGCAGGAAATGCAAGCCACAGATGAATTATGACAAGCTGAGCCGGGCCCTCAGGTGAGAGGAGGCAGCTGACATGGTCAGAGAGGGCAGAGTTCAAAGAAAAGGGCTGTGGTTTCTGACACTCCGGTCTGATGTCCAATTCCTACCACTTCAAGGCTTGGGAAATGATGAGCGTGTAGCATGCCACCGAGTCATTCTCCAGAACAGGGTGGGTCAGCCTTGCTGGCCTGGGGAAGGGGCATGGCTGGGTCTCTGATGGCTTTCCCTGTCCACTGGGCCAACTCTCTATTCTCAACCTCGGAATCTCCAGGTATTACTACAATAAGAGGATCCTGCACAAGACCAAAGGCAAAAGGTTCACTTACAAGTTCAACTTCAGCAAGCTCATCGTAGTCAACTATCCTCTGTGGGAGGTGTGGGCTCCGCCATCCCCCCACTTGCTGCTGGGGACCCCTGCCCTGTTTCGGCCAGCCCTGGTGCCCATGGGCGTGCAGAGTGAGGTAGGCATGAAGGCAGCCCCTGTCCCCAGGGCTCCACTAAGCCCTGCCCCTCTGCCCAGGAGGCCCCCAGCCCTCCTCCCTGCCTCGGGGCCTGTCAGCCTCCACTGTTCTCCTCTCCCTGCATCCTAGTCACTGAGTGCCCCCCACCCCCTGGCACTAAAGCACCCACACGTTTAACAGACCACGTGGGACAGCACTGGCCGTGAGAGAGGGTGATTCCTGTGCTGGGCATCCCTCCTTTAGTGGTGGGTCACAGGGCAGGGGCTGGGGGTCTCAGGGGAGGGGCGATGGCATTTCATTGTTTTAGCAAGTGGTTGTTAAAACAGCATGTACTGGGAAATATATGCCAAGGAGAGCCCGTTCGCCCCACACACACACCTCCTTCTCCTCACTCCCCAGCTCTTGCACAGCATGCTCTTCACCCATCGGGCCATGGTGGAGCAGCTGGCTGGACAGCGGACCCCTGGAGGGCCACCAGAGGCGTCTGGGGACAAGAAGGGGAGCAGCAGCCTTGTCCACCGTGAGTACTTGGGACCGGGGAGGGCCCAGAGAATCTTAAGCTGAGCACACGCGTAGGGAGCCACGAGACAAGAGATAATGCAAGTCATTCATTCATTTAACACACATTTATTAAGCACCAGCTATTTACTAGGTGTGGAGGTTCAGAGATGAAAGATGGCCCTCAGGATGCTGAGAGAATAGTGGGGGGCAGAGATGCGAGGATGGCCGGTGACGGGCGCTGAGATGCAGGGAGGCACCAGGTGCTCTGGGAAAGCAGAGGAGTTGGAGCTTCCCGGAGGAGGCTGCACCTGAGCAGGTGAAGCAGGTGGAGAGAGGCGCCTGGGCAGAGGGAACAGCGTTTGTAAAGCAAAAGGCTGTGGGCGAGTGTAGCGAATCTGAAGATCTGGTGCTTGCCGTGGTCAGAGAGGCAGTTATGGGATGGGAGTGGGGACAAGGTGGGGGTGAGAGATGAGGCTGGCAGGGCAAACAGGCGCCCAGTCAGGGAGGGCTGTGGAAGCCATGAGGAGGGGGCTGGACTTTACCGTGGGCAGGAGGGCCCCAGGAGGGAGAGGCACGCTCCAATGTCCATTTTATAAAGATGGCCTGGGTGGTATGCAGAGGTTGTGTTGGAGGAGGCGTAGGACTGCGTTGGGAGGCTTTAGAAGATAATCCAGGTGGCAGATGATGGGGCCAGAACCAGGGCAAGGACCATGGGGTGGATGAGGCCCAACGGAAGAGGGGTTGGGGAGACACAGTTCAGTCACTCACTCATTCCTTCTTCCAACAGATAGTTAATGACCTCCTGTTTAGTGTGCCAGGCACCATCCTAGGGCTGGGGACGCCCACGTGAGCAAGACTGCCTTTATGGAGCTTATAGGCAAGAGGGGGTCTGTAGACATTCAGTTAATAATGAGATATGCAATTGTAACTGTGCTAACTGCGACAGAGTTCAGCATGCAGACAGCACCCAGGAAGGATCCCTTAACAAAGTGACATTTAAGCTAAGACCTAAAATAGGTATCAGCTTAGCTCAGAGGGAGAGAGGAGAGCAAGGAAAGCAGAGAGAACAGCATGTACAAAGGTCCTGGGACAGGAAACAGGAACTGGGAAAAGGCCAGTGTGGCAGTACATGGTGATTGAGAGGGAGAAGGTGGAAACGTAGGCAGAAGCCAGCTCTTCCTGGGCTGTGAGCTGTGAAGTGACAACATCAGAGTTTCTGTGAAAAAGATCACAGAGACACTACACCAACACAAGGCTCTTATGCAGAGGCCCAAGACCTACTCTCCCCTCCAGGCAATTCCAGAGAATAAGGACCCTCCGTTTTAGCCCCACCCCCAGTGTAGTTGGGGGCCCAGCGGTCCCACCTCCCAGAGAACACAAGGTGCCTGGCACTGGGCCCCGTGAGTGCAGCCGAAGCTGTGGGTGTGGGGCGGCCCAGGGCCAGCTGGGACTCGCACAGCCACCAGTCGGGCAGCCTGGGTCCAAACAGCACCTGAACAGCCATCCCTGTTCTTCCACCCCACCCACCCCTTCCCAGCTCTGGGAATGCCTTGGGCACATAGCTTCTCTCTTTGGGAAACCACGAGGGAAAAAAAGTGTCCCTGGCGAGCTCCAACTTGGAGTGGGCTATTTTGCACCTCCCTGCCCTCTTGGGTACACACACATGCCCTGCCTGTGCTTGGGCCCTGAGGCACAGCATGCTAAGCAGGTTTAGGTCACCAGAAGGCTAGTAGCAGCCACATGCCCCACTTCTGGATTGGGATTCCAGAAGGCGGTGCCAGGCCCTCACTCCACCTTCATTCAGAGCATTGGTGTCAAGAAAAGAAGCTGCTTCGGAGCAGAAGAGTGGTCAGGACTATCGAACCAGAGGCTGCGAGCTGCAGGGCTGGTGCTGAGAAGGGGTGGGAGAGAGGTAGGAGGATTCTAGAACTATCTCCTCATGTCTACTCAGCTGTGTGTCTCCAAGAGGAGACACTGCCCCGACCTCAGGAGCTCCCCCACCCCTCCCGGGACACAACCTTCCTGGCACAGCAATCTCCACCTCATCTGAGGACCCAAGGAAAGGGACAGTGACCCAGGAAAGGGTACCTCCCAGCAGGAGTCTCACGCTCTTCCTCATGGAGCATCATTCTTACTATTTTCCCCTTCATAGAGCTGACTTCAGAAATACTGTTTCTATCAAATAAATCGGATGTATTAAAGTAAAAACCCATTTGTTTTTCCAGTTTTTATTAATTACAGGCCCGCCGATGTGATCATGTTGGGTTGACAGCTGCTCTTTTAGTTGAATGATGTGGCCTTGCTAAGAAAAATGCGGAGCTGGAATCAGGCTTTTAGAAATACAGAACGTGGTGTGAAGTGCTGTGTGATCACCCCCAGAGACCCCAGGCTGGGAGCCCCTATTGTAGGATCCTGGCAGGGTGGGTGGAGGAAAGAGGGCAGATTTGGAAAACATGGAAGGAGGGAAGGCTTCTCGAAGGAGGAGGGCTATTGGCCAGAACCAGCTGAAGGACAAAGCAGGGGCTCACCCCACGTGCATGGGGCCTCACGGCTCTGCAGCCTCCTTCTTACAGAAGATGTCGCTTGATCTTAGCTCTGTGAGGGGATTTTATGGATGAAGAAGCTGAGGTCTGCGAATTTAAGTGACAAACCCAGAGCCACACAACCAGTTCTTTGCCCAGCTAGAGCTAGAGCCCTTTGCTGCAGGCACAGAGAGCGAAGAAGCGATGGTTGGGTTAGGGCAAAAAATATCTTCATTCACTCATTCACTCCGCCCATTTTTACTGAGCTCTTACAATGTGCCAAGCTGAGCTGGATCCAGGGGAGAATAAAACAGACACAGCTCCAGGCCCCACAGAGTTGGGAACACAGAGAGTAAGCAGTCACACAAATGACTACCTGATTCTAACTGAGGGAATGGCCCTGCAGGAGAGGTACAGGAGCCATGACGGGGCAGCCCGGGCTCCCACCTAGGCTGGACGTGGGCAGGTAGTGTTGGTTCTCGGGAGGTTCCCCCACCCCCACCCCCGCCCCGGGAAATGATATTTACATGACAAAAAAGGGAAGTGCACAGGGCAGGTGGCAACGGGAAAAAGCAATGGAAAAATGGGCGGAGAAAGGGGGCGTGTCCGAGCTGTGGCACTCGCCTAACTCTCCCTCTCTTTCTCTCCCTCTCTCTGTCTCTCCCTCTCTCTCCCTCTAGGCCTTGTCCCTGCCCCAGCCCCCTGCCGGCTGAGCCCTTGCTGCCATTTGGGGAGCCTCCGAGACGAGCTGCCCAGTTACGCCTCCTTCCCCCCTCCCGCCCCATCCCTTCTCCCCTCCGACTGGCCACGCCTCCCAGGGCCCTTCCTGCCCCGTCTCCCCGCAGAGCAGCAGTTCCCAGGGTCCTCCAAGCCAGAACCTCTGCTCCCAGGACCCGCGTGCCCCTCAGCGGCCCGCCACTTTCCGGGGATTCCCCTGTTGACCGAGCTGGGACAGGAGGCTGGTGAGGGGCTCCGGCTCTTGTCCCTGAGGCCGGAGGTAAAGTCCGATCCCACGATGGGGTCAAAGGGGCACCTGGATCCCAGGGAGGGCTTCTCCTCGGAGATGCACGGACCCAAAACTGGGGAGGAAAGCCCTGTGTCCCCCAATCTGGAGAACTTCAAAGCAGTGTGGCCCTTGGATCCTCCTTAACTGGGGAGGAAGATGTCAGGTGGGGGGTTCCCCCAAACCCTCTCCCTCCTCTTGTCTACCTCCTTTCTGGCTTTGCACCTTCCCTGGCTGGAGACAGGTTTAAACTGCAGGAGGATCTGAAGGGCTGGTGTTGGACCCAAGGGGATTGGAGGCCATTGCAGGGAAGGAGCATAAATGGGGATGAGTAAAACTGAGATGGATGCCCCGTCCCCTCCCACCAAATTGCTAATCAGATTAAGGAGACAATCTTAATCTAGACTTTTTTTGAGAGAATAAGGTTTCCATCATGTGAAGGCCCGCAGACGGGCCTACTGAGGGGTGTTAAGAGTCTAGGAGGGGGCGGGTCAGGAGTTGTTTGTTCCTGAGTCTCAGGGCAAGTCCTTTCTTCTCTGGGGCCCATGTCCCTTATCCAAGTTAAGCTCTCAGTGCCTCTGCTGCCCCTCCATGCTCTTCTCTCCCATCCTGATTTCTGTGACCCTGGGAGCTCCATCCCGAGCAGGCGCTCCCTTCTGCCTCCATTTCCCCCAGACGCAAGCAGGTGGGGGAGGAAGGGCGTGGCCTCCTCAGCTCTGGAGTACTCCACTGCAGACCAGGAATAAAATGCCCTTGGCAAACTGCCCTCTTGGCTGACCACCCCCTGCGGCATTCCTGCTGCCCTCTGATGTGGTGTGAAGCTAGACAACCACCCAAGATTCCAACGGGGAAGGGGCAAGGGGGGCTTGGGAGGAGGGCCTGAGGCCTGGACAGAAGAGGAAATCAAGCCGCCAGCGTCCTCCCTCCTGCTGCCATCGTCTCCCAGAGAGAAAGGCTGAAAGAAGCTGTGGCCCATGAAGCCACCTGGGCCATTGGGAATCCAGCTTCAAGGAAAGAACTTAGGAACAGAGCAGGGGTCTTTACAGATGGCCCTCAGACCCCTGCCATGGACTGCTGAGCAGAGCTCTAAGGGGCTGGGGTGAAAGAAGGCCTTGACAGAGATCCCTCCTCCTCTGAAGCATCGTGGCTGGGGGGTGGGAGGATGAGAGACAGACAGAGAGAGAGACCAAGGAAATGCTAACAGAGAAGAATGTTCCAGGAGCCAAGGCGATTGAACCATGTTGCTCTCCTATCTCTTGGCGGCCAATTACAGGCTTAGGATTTGTCTCCACCTCCTTTCCATGAGGGGGAGCAGGAACTAAGGAGGCACAGAGGGTCCCTTTGTCCATCGTTTGTCCCTGTCCCTCATCCAAGGAGTAGGTGTGCGTCCATCTCCCGGGGCTTCCCCTGCATTTTGCTTTCTGCTGCCCCTCAGTCATCTTTGTGGCTGATGCATCATTCCCACAAATGGAATAGGGAAGGAGAAACCCAGAGCAGGGCAGGGTTAGACCCTCACCCACAGAAAGGGTGAGATGAGCAAGGAGCCCAGCCCCTGGATTTCCAAGCTGGATGTAGGCCAGGAGAAAGGACCTATGAATTCTTCATCTCAGTCTCCTTCCCTCACCCCGGATGCCAAAAAAAGGGGACCTCAGAGTCTCTCTCCCAGGAGATCCCAGGGGCTACAGAGAAAACTGCTTCTCACCTGCTCCCAAAGCTGCAGGCCCATCCCCAGCCCTGTGGGAAGGACAAACCCCCAGGCCGGGGCTTTCCCGTCACCCTGCCCAGTTTGCGACAACAAAGACCTAGTGTTGTCTGCTCCAGCACAAAGAGCTAGATCCCACTGTGCTGGGGCCTGGGGCCCTGTTCAGAGAGACCAACCCCAGGGACAGGGGCCCATACTGGGGACCACCCATGCACCCCCGGCCCGATCCCTCCTCCTCGTCAGTTGCTCCTGGTTGCCTGCCCCCGGCATTTCAGGCAGGGAACAGTGCTATGCGGTGACTATTCTAAAATTTCCCTTGGGAGTGGGTGAAGCCAGGAGACTGGAAGCTCAGCTCCGGAGGACATAAACTTCTGGGAGGTGCGCTCTGCTTTAGACAACAGAACCGAGTAGAGCAGTTTCTCAACTTGGGCACTATTGACATTTTGGGCTGTAGAAATTTTGTTGTCAGGAGCTGTCCTGTGCACTTCAGGACGTTTAGTACGTCGCTGGCCTCTAGATACCAGTAACATCCTCCCCCACCAGACATTGTCCCTGGTTGGGAATCACTTAAAGTGGAGAATGGCTTCAGCAAGTCCAGATGTTCTGGCAAAGATGGGACTCAGGCTCCAGCAACATGAACTGTAGGTTTTCCACATTGCAAGAGTACCCTCTGGTGGCCAGAGTCCATACCAGCGATCAGAAGAGCTCAGAGCCCTGACTAGGCTCCAGGGGCAGAACCCATAGTGGGCTTGGTTTGAGGCATCTTGGAGTCTTCTGAGGGGAGGAAGGGGGTTGCAGGATAAAAAGATTTTAGGAGAGGGGGCAGCCCGTGGCCGAGTGGTTAAGTTCGCGCGCTCCGCTTCCGCAGCCCCGGAGTTTTGCCGGTTGGGATCCTTGGTGCAGACGTGGCACCGCTCATCAGGTCATGCTGAGGTGGTGTCCCACATAGCTCAACCAGAAAGACCTACAACTGGAATATACAGCTATGTGCTGGGGGGCTTTGGGGAGAAGAAGAAGAAGAAGAAAAAAAGACTGGCAACAGATGTTAGCTCAGGTGCCAATCTTTAAAAAAAAAAACATTTTAAGAGAACGCTCCCATTTCAAACCCCCTTTGCAAATCATGGAGTGTTCAGCAGAGGATCAACAGGTCTCAGGTGACACCAGACTGCAGGATGTCAGTTCCTCTGCTACAATCAGGTGCAGCCATCAACTCTAGACGGCACACCCTTTGGCCACCTGTGGCCGTCACCCTCACTTGGGAGGAGCATGGAGTGGACACTCAGCCATCTTCTAGGAGCAGTGGGACCCACGACAAAACACAGCGAAGTCAGCTCACCAGCCACCCCTGCCCCTGGGCCCTCGGCTCTCTCACACAAGGTGGGGCAGACGCACTCACGGGTTCAAGCAGAGTTTTAGGGGTCAGACCCCTAGGCTTCGTGAGTTGTAGACTGGTAGGAGCTGGGAGGGACCTTTGAGATCATCCAGTTCAACCCCCTAATTTTACAGGCCAACAGAGAGAGAGGGACTTGTTCAAAACCATACATGTAGAAAACCCAAATTTAGAATATAAATTTGCTAATTATCAGTTAATGTTCTTTCCATCTCACCATAATCATTTGGATTGAGAGTTTAAGAGGCCCTTAAAATTCCTTAGAAATAAGAGTATATTATATGTTGAGAAGGAATACATATTTCTCTGTGGTTTTTAATATGACCATATAGCAAATATTTTTCTTTTTGTCTGCAATTTGGCACTTGATTACGTATTGTCTGGTGCTGTCCCTTAATTGTCTGATGTACATTAAAAATTTGTCCCCATACTGCTTCGGCAGCCCAGGGTTAGCCAGTTCGGATCCCGGGTGTGGACATGGCACCACTTGGCAAGCCATGCTGTGGCAGGCGTCCCACATATAAAGTAGAGGAAGATGGAGACAGATGTTAGCTCAGGACCAGTCTTCCTCAAAAAAAAAAAAAAAAAAAAAGAGGAGGATCGGTAGCAGATGTTAGCTCAGGGCTAATCTTCCTTAAAAAAAAATGTGTCCCCATAAAGCCAGTATTCTCAGGATAGGCCAGCATACACTTATTAAATGGAAGAGGTTTTGTCCTTAAAACACTTGATTAGCATGTGGAAGAGCCTTGGAGACTTAAAAACAAAAACCAAAGCAAAGTATTTGCTGCCCTGAATTGTTGATGGCAGTGAGGGTAATCTCTACCTGCTCCCATTTTGTCTCTACTGAGGACCCTGACAAGAGGGGAGAAAAAAATTCAAGTACCATATATGTTATGCACACAATATATGCATTTATATGTACACACACACATATATATATTTCAACCAACATTTCTTAAATACCTAACATGTGCCAAACACGGTGCCACCGGGTACTGAGGTGCAGGGTACCTGTCCTTTTTTTTTTTTTTTTGTGAGTAAGATTGGCCCTGAGCTAACATCTGTTGCCAATCTTCCTCTTTTTGCTTGAGGAAGATGGTCACTGAGCTAACATCTGTGCCAATCTTCCTCTGTTTTATGTGGGATGCCTCCACAGTGTGGCTTGACGAGCAGTGCTAGGTCTGTGCCTGGGATCTGAACCTGCAAACACTGGGTTGTCGAGTGGAGCGCACAAACTTAACCACTACATCACTGGGCTGGCCGCAGGGTACCTGTCCTTAAGAAGCTGCAGTATCACAGACAGTGTGTTGGAAGTCAGTGCATTGCATAGAAAGTAGGCAAGTTTGCATGCGAGATGGGGGCGGGGTGGCGGGGTGGGGCCTTGGCAGTCACACAGGGGACTGAGGACAGAGCCCTTGAGAGGGAAGATGGCTTCATAAATGTTCAACGCCTAATTTAAATATAAATTTTGTTTAGTATTCAAGCTCCTTTAAAATACCTAGAAGTAAATCTTAAGAAGTCATGTCATCCCCAAACACAGAAAGCCCGGCCATTTATGTGCCAGTTGCTTATAAAGTTATCCAAACACATATACAATTCTGTGCTCACTGTTTTCATCGCCTATACTCCCTAAACACTTCACCGTGCATTTATAGCTGGCGTTGATCATCTTAACCACAGCAGAACCCTCTGTCGTATTGGTACGGCTCATATTTAACCATCACCTGTCGGTGGTCTTTTAGGTTGTTTCTTGTTATTTGCTGTGTAAATAAAATGTTTCAAAACCTTTGTACATTGTTAAAATTCTTTTCTCTTCTTAAATTAATTCCTTGAGATAAATTTTCAGGGGTGAAATAACTGGGTCAAAAATTATGACATTTTAATGGCTTTAGATACATATTGCCCAACTGTCCTCCGAAAGGGTTAGATTTTAAAAAGCCACATTTACGCTCCACTTACTATGAGCCAGCCTCATCGTCAGTGCTCATCCCATTCCCACAGCGGCTTGAGGAACTAGGTGCTATCATCATCCCATTTTCCAGATGAGGAGATTGAGGTGTGGGGAGGGAAAACAACCTGCTTGGGGCCATATTCCCTCCAAGCGCTGGAGCCCCACCAGGTTCAGATAAGCAACTGGCTTCATCATTTGTGCCTTGCGCGCGCCTGCGATGCCACCTGCAAAGGCGGCGTCCTCCTGGAGCCTCAGCAGCTGCCACCTTTCCCCACCTTCTCCCACTTTCATGAACAAGAGTAACTGTTACGTCATCACTGTCTTCTTCGGGACGTCTTTAGCAAACGGTCAGGAAAACTGAACAGTTTTTTGGTTTGTTTTTAAGATTGGCACCTGAGCTAACATCCGTTGCCAATCTTTTTTTTTTCCCTTCTTGCCCCCCAACCCCAGTACATAGTTGTATGTTTTAGTTGTAGGTCCTTCTAGTTCTGCTATGTGGGACGCCGCCTCAGCATGGCCTGATGAACGGTACCAGGTCTGTGCCCAGGATCCGAACCAGCAAAATCCTGGGCCTTGGAAGTGGAGCACGAGAACTTAACCAGTAGGCCACAGGGCCTGCCCCCCAAACTGAGCATTTTTATGCTCATTTATTACTTATCATTTGGACTTTCCTGCTATAAAATTGAGAACTAGGACTACCTCACTCATAAAAGATATTTTAAATTCATATTATGGCCAGCTAAGGATGGAGGGAGGAAATAGGGATAGGCGAAGAAGGAGGAAGGAAAAAGAGAGCTTTTCAGAAAGTTCTGAGGAAACAGAGGAAGAAAAGGCTCTAGGCACCAGGCCAGGCATCGCTTACCTCGTTTAGTGTTAAAAAGGTAAATTATTTTTATAAGGACCCCCCTCCCAGACACTTGGGTTGAGAGCTGTTATTTCCATTTGAAATGTTAATACTATAGCTAGTTAATACTGTCTGTAATTTTTTCAATGCTTTGTCCTTAGCCTTTCAGAGGATCAGACCAGTCAGGGCAAGTCACCAGGGGAAAACCGAGCGAGCACAGCAGCAATTACCTGGAGGGTTCAACCAGAGGAAAGCAAGCAATGAGTGAGACTTGGTGTTTGGGCCAGAGGTTTTGCCTCTAAATGGAATGAGACCCAAACAGCACAGTTACCAGGGCCTATTGCCAGGAACTGAGAAATGAAGCCAGAGATAACATCAGTCCAACCCATCTATTTTCCAGTTGAGGGTTCAAAGCTCCCTGAGAATAAATTGTCCCAGGTCGCTAGGAACAGCGAAACCTATGTATCAATCCCATTCACTTTGTCTGCCCCCATCTTGCTGTGGACTGATGGAGAAAATCCCACAACTGCAGGCTTTGGTACTACAACAAAGCCACCCCTCCAGCCTCATCAGGGCCCTCACGAGTCTTCTGCTAGTCCTGGGTCAGCTCTTAGCATCTATTCTAAACCTTCTCTCTTACCTAAATCCCACTCTCTTCCTCTCGGCCGTCTACTGACTTTTCACTGGGGCTTCCCTCCTCTGCTCTGGCCCTTTCTTCCAGTCCCAGGAATGGACTGTCTCCCCACTGATGTAACCCCGCCCACCTGTACCAAACAAGGAAGGCCAGGCAGGTGTCAACTCTTGTGCCAAGTCCAGTTGATTGACTGGGGCCACAACTAGGAAGCTCACAGTTGGGAAGGATCCCAAGGTTGTCGGAAGCTTAGGAAGGGGAGCGGTCCACGTTGTTTCCATGACTTCCATATTGCTAAATCCAATGACCGCGTGCCGTTCCTTATCTTATCCAACCTCTCCTCTGCATGAGACATTACTGACAACCCTTTTGCTCCATTAGTTGCTAAGATCCATCCCGTCCCAGCTCTCCCATTCTTAAGACCATTCCTTTTCAAACTCCTTTCCGGGCTGCCCTCTGCATGCTCACCTCCGGTGTTCTCCGGAATACTGGCCACAGCTCTGCTTATCCTACACATGCTTCCTAGATGGTTTCAGCTTTGTCTTCTCTCCTTGCCTTAACCACCGCCTGAACATGTCTGTTCCCACGTCTCACGGCCAGCCCTGACCTCTGACTCGAGCTTCAGGCTCATTAGTCCAACAGCCCACTGAGCATCTCTGCCTGGATGTCCCGTAGGCATCTCCAGCATGGCATGTCCCAAATGGAATTCTTTATCTCAACATTCAGTGCTGCCCCTCACTCTTCTTTTCTTTCAGTTCTTTCTTCAGTTAATGACATCACAATTTATCCAATTACACCCAAGTAGAAACTAGGGTGTCAGGCCATGCTTTCTTCTCCTACACCCCATCAGTCACCAAACCCTACCAGTTTCACCTCCTAAACATTTCTCGAATCTATCCTTTTCTGGGCAACTCTACACTGACCTAGTTTGGTCCTCACCAGCCTCTTAGAGAATCTAACCTTGTCCTTTTCCAATCCATATTCCATACTGCCAGGATGCTCTGCTTAAAAGGTCAATCTCATCACATGACAAAACTCTTCAGTGGCTCCACTGAAAGGAGAAAAAGCTCTCTGGACCCCCCGGTGGTGGTAATTTATTTGTACTATAACATCAGTTAAATATAGACATAAAACTAGGTATAAATATATATTTATGGCACAGAAAACTATCAAAGCAATGGCAATTTACCAATTAAGTAGAAACAAAACTATAAAGCCAATACATTTTTAAATAATAACATTAATTTGTTGCAACAGATGATGTTTGCTGAAACTCGTTACTGCACACAATGCAGTGGGAGAGCTCATCCCTCCAGCGCAGGGCCTCTGGAGTATGGCAGGCGAGTGATGACTCGCTTCTCCCGCCACTTTTCTCTATTAGAACTTCTGCTCACCCCTTGTTCCCTCAGCCCGCTGCGAGGACATTTGGCCTCCTCCAGGCAGAAATGCATCATTTACATACGAAGTCCTCCTCTGTTCCCTGCTCATTAGCGAAAACAATTAAAGCAGCACGACTTGGTGCCAAGTCATCCCAAACACAAAGGCAAATGCAGACAGTGGAATCATTTGCAGTATAGATTATAAAGTGCCACCCAGATGATCCAAAACAGAATTATCTCATTTGGTTTTAGATTATTAAAAGTAAGGCACAAGGAGCTGGCCGGGTGGCGTAGTGGTTAAGTTCACACGCTCTGCTTCGCTGGCCAGGGGTTCACAGGTTCGGATCCCGGGTACAGACTTACACACCACCCATCAAGCCATGCTGTGGTCATGTCCCACATACAAAAATAGAGGAAGCTTGGCACAGATGTTAGCTCAGTGACAATCTTCCTCAAGCAAAAAAAAAAAAGAGGAAGACTGGCAGTAGATGTTCGCTTAGGACCAATCTTCCTCACCAAAAAAAAAGTAAGACACAAAAGTTAACCTTCCCACAGAAATTTCATGGACTTCGGGTTGAGACCTAAAGAACCAAGTCCAAGTTCCTTATAGCATGGGATCCAGGAGCTCACCACTGAACCCACACAAATACTCAGAGACAATTTGGCAGCCCGTCCCACCACCCTCTTGGCATCCTGGTGGCATCACTGCCTGTGCCTCTGGGCTTTGGGTGTGCGCTCATTCCAGTGGTTAAATGGCCCTGTCTTGCCCTCTTCTTAAGCTAACTCCTCCTCACCCTTTAGGATTTTGCTCGGAAGCTCATCTTGACCCCCTAGGCAGAGTCAAACAGGGCCCCAATATCTCTACGGTGCTGGCACCCAGGCAGGGCCTGGCTAAGACAGTACAGAACAACGGCTGCTGAACGGAAATCCAGCCTCCGTGTCGTAGTGGAGGGAGACTCTCACTGTGGCTGGGCTGCAGAACTTGCTTTGATGATCACTGGTGACCTTGGGCATGCCATTTCATTACCTTGAGCCTCAGCTGCCCCATCTATGAAACAGGGACAATATAGATAAACTGGCACAGGTGCAAAGTTACAAGGAAATTCAGTGCGGCATGGTTTCAAAAGCAAACTATTGGAAGCAGTCGAAATGTCCACCTGCAGTGTGCTGGTTAAACAAATTATGGTACGTCCATACAATGGAACATTGTGCACGGGCAAAAAGCAAGAGGGAGCGCTCTGTGTACCGATGTGGAAATAGCTGTGAGGTTTGTTTTAAGAGAAAAAAGTAGGGACAAAGTAGTGTGCATGGGATGTTACCATTTGCCTAAAAAGGTGGGAATATATATTCGTATTTACTTGATTTTGCATTAAAATGTCTGGAAAGTTAAACAAGAATTTATAACATAGGTTATCTACTGAGGAGAAGGAACTGAGTGGACAGAGGACAGATGTGAAAGCAGATTTTTCACTGCACATATTTTATACTAATGATTTTTAAACCAGAGCATTGTACTGCTTATATAAAAATAAAATAAATTTAAAAATAAATGATAATATTACCTGCCATAACTACATCACAGGTTAAGTAGGAAGATCAAATGAAAACTGGAAAAGCACGTGCTGTTGTTGTCAGGCGTAAAGCAATAGTGGCATTTTTATGGTAAATTACTCCTAATAATTATAATGACAAATACGTCATGTATCTTCCCTTCTCCAGCCCCACATCCCTCCAACACATGGCCACTAGGAGAGGATCAAGCTTTACTTTCATTTTACACAAGAAAGGAAATGACGACTGGACTAACACATGACCTCACACCTGTTTATGATATGCAGGGCTCCACATCTGAACCCTTCCCCAAAAAGCCTTGTATCAGCATCCTCTTCAGAAGAGCCTGCCTCCTTCCCACCCTCCCTTTCCTCGTCCCAGTCCCACCCCATCCCTTCTCATAGGCTCTCACACAATCAGGGGCTCTTCCACAGATGGTCTCAAACATCTCCCATCAATTCCATCATCATTTTCTCACTAGCCTAGTACACCCAGGTCTCATGACCTTCCCTCCCTCTGACATTCTCACAGAAAACTCAAGGCTGCAGAACCGAAATAGCAGCCTTACAGCAGGCTCCACACACAGATACTGGATGCTGACTCCTGAGACTCTGAGACCGGTCCAGCTTATCAGGATGAGTCACTTCTGATGGCCTTCTTGCTTCTTGTCTCTCTTCCCCTTTGTCAAACGTTTCAAAGAAACCAGAACTGGAAGGGAAGAATGCCAAGATTTTTTTTTGGAGAGCAGCCAGGTACCATGCAAATAATACCCCAAGGATGCCCACAGCAAGGGTGTCCAATGATAAGAAATTCTGCACTGAGCCCTACTCAGTTGAAGGTATGGCAGAAAACACCCTAATGAAATGATTTAACACGTGGACAAATATTTACTGAGTGCCTTCATTCAACAAATATTTACTGAGGGACTACTAAGTGCCAGGCACTGGGCTAGACAATGGCATACTGGTAAACCAGTTCTGCAAAAACAAGAATTTAAAAAGCCCTAATTTAAAGCATTTTCCAATTACCATGGTGTCAAACTCCCGCCATAGTCAATATCAAGTTATATGACATCACTGAGTGTGGAATTGGGAAGAGATATGCGCAACTGATTCTCATGAGCCAGTACAAGCTGGCTCCAGCACACCATTGGACAATCGACAAAATACACATAGATCCTACATTCAGGAGATGATAGTATAATAATAACTAACACTTCTTGAGTGCTTACTCTATGCCAGATAATATTCTAAGAATTTTATACAGTGATGCATCCCTTAATGACGAGGATACATTCTGAGAAATGCATCATTAGGAGATTTTGCTGTTGTATGAACATCATAGAATGTACCTACATACACCTAGATGGTGTAACCTACTACACACCTAGGCCACCTGGTACTAATCTTGTGGGACCACCATTGTGTATGTGGGTCATTATTGACCAAAATGTCATTGTGTGGTGCATGGCTGTAGTTATAAATCACTAAACTATCGCTAAAAACTCTATAACATGTTATCATCTGATAACAAGAAACTAAGCACATGATCTCAAAGTGTCGTACGTGCTGTGAAGCAAACAGGGTACTGTAATAGATAAACTATGGGGCAGGGTTGGGAAAGACAATGGTACACTGGTAAATGCTTAGCAACTAGTTCTGGGTGGGGATGGGGAGCACAGATTTGCAGTGTTTGCCAATTTTCATAGTGTAAATACTTCCACCATGGCTGATTTCAAGTTACCAATGGGACTTCAGTTGATTTGCAAAATTCCTGAAAATTTAACAAATGACTCTCATGAGCCAATATGAGCCAGTATGAGCCAGCTCAAACATATCACTTGGACAGGGGAGGAAGAGGAAGGCAGACCAAATTTAGAAGGAATGATCACAGGTCTCTCAGCGAGATGGCATTTAAGCAGAGAAGTGAAAGATGAGAAGGAAGTAACCTTGTACAGAATCAGAGTAGACCCAGGAAGAGAGGCATGAAACGAGGTTGGAGAGAAAGACTAGAGCCAGATCATACAGAGTCTCCCAGACTGTGGGCAAGAGTTTGAAATTTATTCTAATGCACCAGGGAGATCTAGATTTAAATCTCGGTTCCTCACTTACTATGTGTGTGATTATGGGAAAGTTCTTTAACTTCTCTAAGCCTCAGTTTCCTTGTCTGTGAAATGGGTATGATTTCCGAAACCATCTTCTCACAGTATTACCATAATGATTTCACGAGATGTGTGTATAGTGCTTTCAATACCTGCCCAATAAGTGAAACTATTGTTATTATTGATCCAATATGTAGTGCCCATTCATACGAGAAGAGAAGTTTTAGGTGAAGAGACCTCTGAGATCCCTAGAAAATGTGCTCCTTATGAAGTTGCTCTAGGGTTTCAAATTGAAAGGCCTATCGGGTCAGGCAGATAATACACAATAGAGCATGGTAGAGATTCTGGAAAACAGAACATGCCACGTTCCAAAGTGAGCAGTCATTGCAAAGTCCAACAGATTAGAGTCATTTGTAATATATGCCCCATGTAGACGAGTCTTCCAATTGTTTAGAAAAGCTGGACATACATATTTTTATGTGAAATGTGCCCATTTATTTATTTATTTAAAGATTGGCACCTGAGCTAACATCTGTTGCCAATCTCTTTTGTCTTCTTCTTCTCCCCAAAGCCCCCCTGGATGTAGTTGTATATCCCAGCTGCAGGTCCTTCTGGTTCTTCTATGTGGGACACTGCCTCAGCATGGCTCAATGAGCGGTGCTAGGTCTAGTGCCCAGGATCTGGACCGGTGAAACCTGGGGCGGCTGAAGCTGAGCACGTGAACTTAACCACTTGGCCATGGGGCTGGCCCCTGTCCACTTAAAACATGGGGAGATTTCACTTAAAAATTCCAGTTTAATTCCAATTTAAAACAGCCAAACCAAAGAAGCCTGAAGACCACTCCATGTGTTACACCTGCTCTAGACCTGTGACTGGGCACTCTCCTGGCCCGAGAGGAATTAGACTAGCCAAGGGGTACCTGTGGTTGGCTTGTATTGGGCACATGCAAGTGAAGTGAGGCTGTAAGAGTGACTTTGAGGCTGAAAAGTGCAACTTACCTTCCACGGCAGTGGCCAAGACAAAGAAATTCTTCCATATAGCCTACAATTTCTAGATGATCATAAATTCAGAAATTACTTCCTGATAGATTTGAGTTTAAGTCTACCATTTTGGGTTTTTCTTCTTCCCCTTTTGTCTTCTTTCGGATTTTTAAAAATTGCTTCATTTTTTGCCCTCTACTAGTTTGGAAATTATACACAGTTTCTAGTCTCACAATAGTTAACCCAAAAATTACAACCTGCATCCTTACCTTGTCCAATGTTATTGTCTAATGTTAAATACATTTACTACCCACTCCCAGACAACATAAGAACCCAAGATATCTTGACCATACCGCCACCACCCCTGCCAAACCTCATTCATGCAGCTGGCTGGAAAGATGACCCTTAGGGCAACCCTGGAAGCAATAGGCAGAGGCTTTGCCTGCCCAGGTACCTGAATGAACAAGCAGAGTAGGACTGTAAGCTGCTCTGTCCACTCATCCACTGGTTAAGCCACTGAAATTTTGGGATTTGTTTGTTACAAAAGCTAGAATTATCCTAATGCAAATATTCTCAGTGGTGGGCAAATATTTTCATTTATCACATGGAAGACATCATTCCACTGTTTTTCTGGTTTTCACTGTTGATATTGAGAAGTCAGCTGTCAATATAAATGTTGCCCCATTAAAAGTAATATCTGCTTTTTTCTCTAAACATCTAAAAAAATTTTCTCTGTAATTATTTCAACATGTGTCTCTAAAATATAAGGAATAACTATAATTTTAATATAACCATAATATCATCATATAAAAATATTGACATTAATTCCTCATATTACCTTATATCAGTAATTCCTAATATCTAGCATTTAAATTTCT
This sequence comes from Equus przewalskii, assembly GCF_037783145.1. Lineage (NCBI taxonomy): Eukaryota > Metazoa > Chordata > Mammalia > Perissodactyla > Equidae > Equus > Equus przewalskii. The sequence goes on from NW_027228757.1 coordinate 546,086, forward strand.
AATATGCTTTTTAAAGTTTTAGCAATTTGTTTGTTTGAATCAGTATCCGTAACTTCTTTAATATCTTTCATCAGAGTTCTGTAGTTTTCCTCATGGATTTTGTATGTATTTTATTAGATTTATACCTAAGTATTTCATTTTAGGAAGTGCTAATATAAATGGTAATGTGTTTTTTATTTCAATTTCACTTGTTCATTGCTGGTATAAAGGAAAGCAATTGACTTTTGTATGTTAACTTTATATCCTGCAACTTTGCTATAATCCCTTATTAGTTATAGGAATTTTTTTGTTGATTCTTTCCGATTTTCTATGTAGACAAGCATGTCATCTGCAAATAAAGCCAGTTTTATTTCCTCCTTCCCAATCTGCATAGGTTTTATTTCCTTTTCTTATTTTATTGCATTAGCTAAGATTTCCAGTATAATGTTGGAAAGGAGTGGTAAGAGAGGACATCCTTGTCTTATTCCTGATTTTAGTGGAAAAGCTTTGAGTTTCTCACCATAAGGATATTAGCTGTTGGTTTTTGTAGATTTTTTTTAACATTTCTATTCTTTTTGTTGGTGAGGAAGATTGTCTCTGAGCTAACATCTGTGCCAATCTTCCTTTATTTTATATGTGGGCTGCCAACACAGCATGGCTTGATGAGCAGCCTGTAGGTCCATGCCCAGGATCCAAGCCTGGAAACCCCAGGCAGCTGAAGCAGAGCACTCAAACTTAACCAGTACACCACCGGCCTGGCCCTAGATTTTTTTAAGCAAGCTGAGGAAGTTCTCCTCTATTCCTAGTTTGCTAAGAGTTTTTAACATGAATGGGTGTTGAATTTTGTAAAATGCTTTTTCAGCATCTATTAACATGATCATATGATTTTTCTTCTTTAGCCTTTTGATGTGATGGATTACATTAATTGATTTTCTAATGTCAAACCAGACTGGCATACCTGATATAAATCCCATTTGACTATGGTGTATGCAATCCTTTTTATACCTTGTTGGATTTGATTTGCTAATATTTTGTTGAGGATTTTTGCATCTATATTTATGAAAGACATTGGTCTGTAGTTTTCTCATGATGTGTCTTGCTGATTTTGGTATCAGGGTAATGTTGGCCTCATAGAATGAGTTAGAAAGTATTCTCTCTCCTTCTATCTTCTGGAAGAGATTGAAGAGAATTGGTGTAATTTCTTCCTTAGATGTTTGGTAGACTTCACCAGTGAACCAATCTGTGCCTGGTGCTTTTCTGTATTGGAAAGTTATTAATTATTGGTTCAATTTTTTAAAAAGATACAGGCCTATTCAGATTGTCTATTTCTTCTTGTGTGAGTTTTGGCAGACTGTGCCTTTCATGGAATGTGTCCATTTCATCTAGGTTATCAAATTTGTGGGCATAGAGCTATTCATAATATTCTTTTATTATGCTTTTGATGTCCATGAGTTCTGTAGTGATGTTCCCTCTTTCGTTTCTAATATTAGTAATTTGTGTCATCTTGCTTTTTTTCTTAGTTAGCCTGGCAAGAGTCTTATCAATTTTATTGATCATTTCAGAGAACTAGATTTTGATTTTGTTGATTCTCTCTATTGATTTTCTATTTTCAATTTGATTGATTTCTGCTATAATTTTTATTATTTCTTTTCTTCTCACTTTGGATTTAATTTGCTCTTCTTTTTCTAGTTTCCTAAGGTGGAAGCTTAGATTACTGACTTTAGATCATTCTTCTTTTCTAATAAATGTATTCAATGCTATGAGTTTCTCTTTAAGCACTGCTTTTGCTGCATCCCACAAATTTTGATAAATTGTATTTTTATTTATCTCAGGATATTTTTAAATTTATCTTGAGATTTTTCTTCTTTGACCTTTGTGTTATTCAGAAGTATGTTGTTAAATTTCCAAGTATTTCAGGATTTTCCAGCTATGTTTCTGTTATTGATTTTTAGTTTAATTCCATTGAAGTCTGAGAGCAGACATTGTATGATTTCTATTCTTTTAAACTTGTTAAGGTGTGTTTTATGGCCCAGAATGTGGTCCATCTTGCTGAATGTTCAATGTGAGCTTGAGAAGAATGTGCAATCTGCTGTGGGTGGATGAACTAGTCTATAGGTGTCAGTTTACCTCCAGTTGATTGATGGTGCTATTGAGTTCAACTATGTCCATTCTGATTTTCTGCCTGCTGGATCTATCTATTTCTGACAGAGAGGTACTAAAGTCTTCAACTTTAATAGTGGATTCATCTGTTTCTCTTTGCATTTCTATCAGTTTTTGCCTTACATATTTTGATGCTCTGTTGTTAGATGTATACACAAAGGATTGTTATGGCTTCTTAAAATATTGACCTTTTATCATTATGTAATGCCCCTCTTTCTCCGTGATAACTTTCTTTGCTCTGAAGTCTGCTTTGTCTGAAGTTAGTGTAGTGACTCCTATTTTCTTTTGATTAGTATTAGCATGGTATATCTTTTCCCATTCATTAATTTTTTAGTAAAAAAATAATTTATTGTCTACAAAGGAGATACATACAGCAGGGAAGTAGGTGAGTTTTTTTTTCATTTACTGTTAACTTACATGTGTCTTTATATTTCAGGTAGCTTTCTTGTAGACAACATATAGTTGGGTCTTGTTTTTTGATCCATTCTGGCAATCTCTGTCTTTTAATTGGTGCATTTAGGCCATTGACATTTAAAGTGATTATTGATATAGTTGGATTAATATCTACCATATTTATTCCTGTTTTTTATTTGTTGCCTTTTTTTTGTTCCTATTTTTATCTTCTACACTTTTTCTGCCTTTCATGGTTTTAATTAAGCATTTTATATAGTTCCATTTTCTCTCCTCTCTTAACATATCAGTTGTGCTTCTGTTTTACTTTTTTTAGTGGTTGCCCTAGAGTTTGCAACATACATTTACAACCAATCCAAGTCCACTTCAAAATAACACTTTAATAACACTTCATGGATAGTGCAACTACTTTATAATAACAAGATATTCCTAACTGTTCTCTCCCATCCCTTGTATCATTGCTATCACCCATTTCACTTATATATAAGCATATATATATATGTATATGTCTGTGTATATATACATATATACATGCATACATAATCAAATACATTGTATAATATACAATATAAAATATTATTATTGTGAACAAAATGTTATCTGTTAGATGAATTAAGAACAAGAAAAATAAAAGCTTTTATTTTACCTTCCTTTATTCATTCTCCAGTGCTCTGCGTTTCTTTATGTAAATCAAGATTTCTGACCTATATCATTTTCCTTCTCTCTGAAAAACATCTTTTAACATTTCTTGTATGGCAGGTCTACTGGCAAAAAAATCTCCTCAATTTTTGTTTGTCTGAGAAAGTCTTTATTTCTCCAGCATTTCTGAAGGATGTTGCACAGGATACAGAATTCTAGGTTTTAAAATATTTAAAAGGTTAAAAATATTTAAAATTATAAAAATACCTTTTAAATATTTTACTCCATTCTCTTCTTGCCGGCAATGTTTCTGAGGAGAAGTTGGATGTCATTCTTTTTTTAAATTTTTTTTAATGATTTTATTTTTTTCCTTTTTCTCCCGAAAGCCCCCCGGTACGTAGTTGTATATTTTTAGTTGTGGATCCTTCTAGTTGTGACATATGGGACACTGCCTCAGCATGGCTTGATGAGCGGTGCCATGTCCATGCCAGGATCCGAACTGGCAAAACCCTGGGCCGCTGCACTGGAGCACGCGAACTTAACCACTCGGCCACAGGGCCGGCCCCTGGATATCATCCTTATCTTTGCTCCTCTATGGGAAAAGTGTTCTCCACCCCCGACCCCAGCTTCTTTCAAGATTTTTTCTCTCTCTTTGATTTTCTGAAGTTTGAATATTATATGCATAGGTGTAGCCTTTTGCAGCATCTTTCCTGTTTGGTGTTCTCTGAGCTTCCTGGATCTGTGATTTAGTGTCCAACATTAATTTGGAGAAATTCTCGGTCATTATTACTTCAAATATTGCTTCTGTTTTTTTCTTCTCCTTCTAATATTCCCATTACATGTTTGTTACATCTTTTGTATTTCTCCCACAGTTCTCAGACATTCTGTTCTGTTTTTTTCAGTCTTTTTTTCTCCTTGCTTTTCTATTATATCCTCAAGCTCAGAGATTCTTTCCCCAGCTGCATGCAGTCTACTAATGGGCCCATCAAACACATCCTTCATTTCTGTTACAGTGTTTCAGATTTCTAGCATTTCCTTTTGATTCTTTCTTAGAATCTCCATCTTTCTGCTATGTTATCCATCTGTTCTCGTATGTTGTCTCCTTTTTCCAGCAAAGCCCTTAGCATATTAATCATAGCGTTTTTTTTAAATTCCTGGTCTGATAATCTGAAACTTTTTGCCATATCTGACTCTCATTCTGATGCTTATTCAGTCTCTTCAGACTGTGTTTTTGCCTTCTCGTATACCTTTCAATTTTTTGTTGAAAGGTAGTCATGATGTACTGGGTAAAGTGAACTGAAGAAAATAAGCCTTTGGTAACACAGTGGTGAGGTGTGGTGAGAAGGGAGTTCTTCTTTAGATCTACGATCAGGTCTCAGTCTTTCATTGAGCCCGTGTCCCTGGACTGTGAACTTCACTGGTGTTTCTCAGGTTTTCCCTCCCCTAAACTCACAAAAATGGGCACCACTCCACCCGTGACTGGATCCCCTGGAGTTTTTATCTCTCAGATTTGTCCACCCTGAGACTCCAGCCATTTGTCAATTACAGGTCAGGTTTTCCTACCCCAGCACTGGTTCCCCTGGAAGTTTCTGCTCGTGGGTTTCTGTTCTGGTAAGAGGCGGTTCTCTGTATCCACCCATCTGTCTCTCCAATTTTGGGGATGGTAGGCAATAGTTTGCCCTGTGACCTTATTTCTTTAGTGGATCTAAGAATTGTTGATTTTGCATTTTGTTCAGATTCTACTTTTTGTTAGGATGAAGTGTGGTGACTTCTAAGTTCCTTACACGCCAGACTGGAAACCAGAAATCGCCTATCTTTTTTATTTTCATAAAACAAGAGTGAGAACGGATATGGTGGGCAACACCCGAGACAAGTGAGGAGGTTTACAATAGTTGCTATAGAGAAGGGGGGAGGAGCTGATACCTCTCAGAAGTCTAGAGGATCAGGGGAATTCATGGCAAGAGACCATGAATTTGTACTGGCATTAAATTCTGTGGCTGAGTGACTCTTCAGCAGTCCTCAGTAGCATAGATGTGGGGTCAGAAAAGGAGGACAGATGTATTGCTCTTTGGCTGAAGTTTGCAAGACAGCAATGGATTTGGGAGTATTGATAAGTGAGTTATTGAAGTGATAGATCACAGATCTAGGCTGAAAGACCGGAGAAGTTGGAGGAGTGGTAAGGCAGGAAGTTGTAGCCAGGGATATGGGACTTAAAGTGAAGAATCAGGTGATGACAAGGTCCACAATATGGCATAAGGGTAAGCAGATGATGTAGGGTAAAAGTAAAAGGAACCAGACATAAGAAAGTCAAAGAACAAAAGGCTTGAACATGGGACAGTCATTGATTTTGACCCTGAAGTGTCCAAGATGATAGCACCATCTGCAAGATATAGGAAGACTGTGAGCCAGATGCCAGAATCTTAGATGTGACCAAGTCCTGGTATGTCAATTCCCTATATAGCAAATAGGAGTGGATGGTCATGTAGCTAGGTGGTAAGAGTCTCAAAGAAGATGGAAGAGTTGTGATCATCTCTCTGGGCTTCCATTTTCTCTTCTGGAAAAAAAAGGAGGGGTTAAATTGGGTCATCTCTGAGCAATCTTATAGCTGTAAAGGTCTATGAGGCCCTGTCTAGAAGATGACAGCCAAGAGGCTGCTCCCGATCTCCCTGTGTGGTACTCCCTATGTTTGCTGCCCACACTCTGCTAGGATTCCCACATATCAGTGCTCACTTTTCTGCATTCCTCAGTCATGCCCCAGTGTTTCCTTGAGTCATGGGTTCAGCTCTACCCCCTAAACTCCATGGACTCGACCTAGGTAATGCTTGCTGTCTATGCTAACCCAGCCTACCTAGCTTGCTCTGTCTACTTAGCAGATAGGAGGCTCTCTTTATTAATTGTCCATCTTTGTACCCACAGCCGCACTATTCCTCATTCATTCAGCTCTGCTGATACCTGGTTCTTGGCCACTTCCTTCCTGTTGCCACCACCACCATGAAGACTTGTAGCTAACACCCATAAGGAAAACTCTCTGCTGCCAAGAGCCTCTCCCTCTCCCACCTATGAACCCCAGGACTGCTTCTAGATTGATTAGAGGTGCCCCTTTCATCCAAATGCCCATTTGCCTCTAGCTCACCCCATGTAATTTCTACTCCTTCATCTTCATTCATTTTAGAATTGAACTTTTGCTCACCTCACACATTCATTCTAGGACTCCCAATTCCATCCTCACCCTTCAGCCTATGTCACAACACTCCCCTCCCGCCTCTCACTTCCATCCTTAATGCTAACCCGCTTTAGAAGAGGAGAGGTCTTTCCCCGTCTTGGGGTCATTATGATCTTGGTGGAGAATCTCTCCAGTCTGACTGCTGCGTGCTCGCCAGCCGTGAGGATTAGTGAGGCATCAAAACAGGCTGGCAGCCATGCCGGGCTCTCCCTGCAGCTGCCACGCTTCTCAGAAATCATCAAGCAAAAAGCTGCCAGCAAAAAGCTGTAGGCTGCAGCAGCTCCTTGTGACTTCCCTCTCAAAATGCAGGTGGGAAAGGTCATTCTGTGTACAAGTCCTTGTGCAGGACTCCCCAAAAGCCTCCGATGAAACTCACTCAAGTATAGAAAGAAGTGGTCATCAGAATATCCGGGCCTTTAATCCATCCCACTTTACATGTTGCTGCTAGAATTAAATACTGTATTTACCCTTTTCTTTTCTTTTCTTTTCTTTTCTTTTCTTTTCTTTTCTGAGGAAAATTAGCCCTGAGCTAACTACTGCCAGTCCTCCTCTTTTTGCTGAGGAAGCCTGGCCCTGAGCTAACATCCGTGCCCATCTTCCTCTACTTTATACATGGGACGCCTACCCCAGCATGGCTTGCCAAGCGGTACCATGTCCGCACCTGGGATCCAAACCAGCAAACCCTGGGCCACCAAGACGCAGAGCGTGCGAACTTAACCGCTGTGCCACCGGGCCAGCCCCTGTAATTACCCTTTTCCTTCTCCACTAGATAATCTTGTTGGCTCCCTGCTGTTCTATCTTAAAATTAAAATAGTTTAAAAAATATGTTAGATGTTTTTATTATTAAATTAATACAGGTTATTGCAGAAAACTCAGAAAAAAACAAAGAAGTATAAAGAAGAAGATATAAATCACCTGTGTGATATTGTGATTCATGATAACAAATATATATTTGGTCTTCGTCCCCATTTCTGACACTGAGCTCCTAAACCCTTGGAATTTCCTAAGCGATGAGAGCAATAAAGGTGTCTTTTACTTTATTAATGAGGTGACTTTGGGACAGCACCTAAGGATGGGCACTGGTTGCTAGAGGAGCCAACCACGTGATTAGAGGGATGGGACTTTCAGTGTCACCCCTCTCTCCTTCTCCCCCCTCCTCCAGGGAGAGGACAGTGACTGCAGATTGAGTTCAATCACCAATGGCCAATGATGTAAGCAATCATGCCTATGTAATGAAGCCTCCATAAAACCCAAAAGGACTGGGTTTGGAGAGCTTCCAGGTTGGTGAACATATGGAGATTTGGGGAGCAGAGCACGCTCAAAGCATGGAAGCTCCGTGCTCCTTCTCACATACCTTGCTTATGCATCTCTTCCATCTGGCTGTTATCTAATAAGTAAACTGTTTTCCTGAGTTCTGGGAGCCACCCTTACAAATTAATCAAACCCTAGGAGCGGGTTGTGGGAACCTCTGATTTATAGCTAGTCGGTCAGAAGCACAGGTAACAACCTGGACTTGCAACTGGCATCTGCAGTGGAGGGCAGTTTTGTGGGACCTGTGGAATCTAATGTTATCTCTCAGCAGATAGTGTCGGAACTGAGTTGAATTATAGGACACTCACCTGGTGTCAGAGAATTGCTTGGTGTGGGAAACACGCCCCACCATCGAAACTGGGTGAAAGATAACCTGTCATTCCATCACCCAGAAATATTAACATTTTGGAGTGTCACCTAACAGTCTTGTGCAAGTGTGTGCATGCACACATATGCATGTATATGTGTACACAGAAATATTTTTGTATTTCTTTTTTTGTTTTGTTTTACAAAACTGGGATACTTAATAATATTCAAGAATATAGTTGGGCTGTAGTTCAATTAATTGCTTCCCATTGTTAAGCATTTTTCCAGTTGTTCATTCATATAAACAATGCTGCTGCAACAAATATCCTTGAGTAATTACTGGATCAAAAGATACGTGTAATACAATGGATTACTATTCAGCCATAAAAACGGGAAATCCTGCCATTTGCAACAACATGGATGAAACTTGAGGGCATTAGGCTAAGTGAAATAAGTCTGAGAGAGAAAGACAAATACTATATGATTTCATTTATATATAGCACCTAAAAACATTGAACTCATAGAAACAGAGAGTAGAATGGTGGTTATCAGGGGCTAAGGGGTGGGGGAAATGGGGAGATGTTGGTCAAAGTGTATAAACTTTCAGTTATAAGATGAATAATTTCCCGAGATGTAATGTAAAGCATGGTGACTACAGTTAAAAATAGCATATTGTATACTTGAAAGTTGCTATGCGAGTAGAGCTTTCATATCCTCACCAGAATAATACTTACAAAATGTAATTATGTGAGGTAAAGGATATGTTAGCTAGCCTTATTGTGGTAAACATTTTGCCATATATATGTGTGTCAAATCATCAAATTGTACACCTTGAACTTACACAGTGTTATTGGTAAATTATATCTCAATAAAGCTGGGGGAAAGTTATGTCCAGTTTAAGGCTCTTTATTCATACTGCCAAATTATCCCCCCAAAAGTAAAAATCAATTTTTACTTCATTCACTCAATGAGAGCTTCTATTTTATGGGACCCTTCTTGCCCACAATAGATAATCTCCTTTTTCTAATGCTTTGCCAGTTTGATATTTACAGGTAAACAGCGTATTATGTTAATTTGTACCCCTTATTAGAGAGGAGGTACATTTTTTCATATGTTTCTTGGCTCATCCTATCTCAACTAAACTCACTCTCCCAGTCTTACGGCCTTATTCCACTGCACTCATCCCCCTTACCAACCTCATTTCTCACGACTTCCCACCAATCTATAATCCAGGCAAGCTCAGCTGATTGCACACAGCTTGCACTCTTCATACATATGAATAGCTAATATTTAATAATCACCTGCTACATGTTATAAATGCACAAGTGCTTTATAAGTATTAACTTATTTAATCCTCACAACAACCCTATAAGGAAGGTTCTATTATTATACTCATTTAAAAATGTGGATGCAAGTATAGATAAATTAATTAACTTTCCCAAGGTCACACAGCTTGAGTCTTGCATCCTGAAGGAACCAAAATTCAAACCCAGAGAGTTGGCTCAAGATCCCACAACAGGCTGAAAAGCCTCCCTTCTGAAATGGTAACAGGACAAACCTTCCTTTAAAATGCAATTCCACCAATGGGGACATTTTTCATATTTTAAGTACATAGTTGGGGTTTAAATTTGAAAATAAATCGCAAATCAGAATTTCCACTTCTGGCCAAGATGGGGTAACAGGGACCGAATTCAACAGTTTTAACTGAAACCACTGAAAAACAGAAAAAATACATGAAACAACAGTTCTCAAGACATTGGAGACCAGGCAACGCAGGACAGCCATTCCTAGGAGATGGGAAGCAAATGAGGTGAGTCCACAGTTGCTCTGGCTTACTTTCTGGACAAAGTTTCCAGGTCAAGGCATAGGGAAGGGGGAACCCACATGGAGTCCAGTGGTTTCCCAGAGTTGAGGAGACAAAGCTGGGAGTCCTGGAGAGCAAAGTGGCTAGACTCCATGCACCAGAGTATTGGGAAGAAGAAAGCTGCCCAGAGAGACGACCCTAGGGATCTGCACTGGCCCCTCTCAAGTATTCAGCTGAGTTTAGATCAGTGCATTTATGTGAGGAAGCTATCCTCGATTGAAGAAAGAACCACCTGAGAGGATTCGAAAGAAGAATCCTGACACTCACACAGGGCCAGAAATGGTGCCTGTTCCCACAAGCCACAGTGAAAGAGCTCGTAATTCACAAGATGTCAGCTAGTGCACACAGACGATCTAGCCTCAGTAACGTGTGTGTGTGTGTGTGTGTGTGTGTGTGTGTTGGGGGGTTCAACTTTAGACTAAAGATTGTTCTGGTTCCACCTAACAAAGTTTAAATGCAAGACATGAAAGGGTCAAACTTTTTCCAAAAAACTTAACTGTGTTCTATGGCAAAATTCAAGAATATATGTAGGAATATAAAAATATCTAGCACCCAACAAAGTAAACCTCACAATGTCTGTTATCCAACTAAAAATTTGCCAGGCATGCAAAGAAGCAGGATATTATGGCCCATAATGAGGAGAAATATCAATCGACTGAAAATGACCCAAAAATCTCACATATAACAAAATTAGTACACAAGAAGAGTTATTATAACTGCATTCTACACGTTCAAGAAGCTAGAAGAAAGACTGGGCATATTAAGTTTAGATATACTAGAGATTTTTAAAAGAACCTAATTGAACTTTTTGGAATGAAAACTACAATGTTTGAGATGAAAAATACACTTGATACTATTAACAGCAAACTAAACATAGAAGAAGGAAAGATTAATGGATTTGTAGAATAGCAATAGAAACTATCCAAACTGAAATGTGAAGAGAAAAAAGACTGAAAAAAGAGAGTATTGGTGAGCTGTGAGACTCCTTAAGCGGCTTAACATAGATGAAGTGGTCTCCAAAGGAGAAGAAGGAGATGGGGAACAGAAAACAACATCTGAAGAAATAATTAACCAAGAAATTTCCAAATTTCACAGAAACAACAACTCTCAGAGCCAAGGAGCTCAATAAACCTCAAGCACAAGAAACTAGAAAAAAAATTACCCCGAGCACATCACCTGCACCAGCAGAGCTACACAGCAAGAAAAGTTAAAGGAAGTGTTTCAGGCAGAAAGAACGACAGCAGATGAAAATTTCAGTCTACACAAAGGTATGAAGAGCATCAGGAATACTTACCATGTAGGTAAACACAAAGACTTCTGTTTTTATTATTTGAATGTCTTTAAAAGACAATGGACTGTTTAAAGCAAAAATAATAACAATGTATTACAGGATTGACAACATACGTAGAAGTGAAATGTATGCATGTTAACAATAGCACAAAGGCTGGGACTTTGTCACGTGAGGTGGTGTGATATTACTTGAAATTCGTCAGTGATAAAAATAAAGATGTCTACTGTAGCCGCACAACAGAAAGTTATAGCCAATAAGCCAATAAAAGAGATAAAAAGAAATCTTAAAAATACACCTGTACATCTTCAGGAACTAGGAAAAAAGGAGCAAACTAAACCCAAGCGAGCAAAAGGAAAGAAAAAAAAGATTAGAGTGAAGAGAAATAAAATAGAGAATTTAAAAAAATAGACAAAGTCAATGAAACTGTCTTGATCAATGTGGTCTGCTATAAAAATTACCATAGACTACGGGCTGGCCCGGTGATGCAGTGGTTAAGTTCGCACATTCCGCTTCGGCAGCCCAGGGTTCTTGGGTTCAGATCCCGGGTGCAGACATGGCACTGCTTGGAAAGCCATGCTGTGGTAGGCATCCCATGTATAAAGTAGAGGAAGATGGGCACGGATGTTAGCTCAGGGCCAGTCTTCCTCAGCAAAAAGAGGAGGATTGGCAGCAGATGTTAGCTCAGGGCTAATCTTCCTCAAAAAAAAAAAAAAGATAACGTTATAGTACCTCATTGCAGCACTGTGATGATTAAATGAGATAATGTAAAGCTGTCAACCAAGTGCCTAGTACATTGTAAGTGCTCTATAAAGATGAACTATTAAAAAAACAAGAATTTTTTTTTAAATTACCATAGACTACACAGCTTAATAAAAATTATTTCTCGCAGTTCTGAAGGCTAGAAGTCCAAGATCAGGGTGCCAGCATGGTCGGGTTCTGGTGAGGGCCCTCTTCCAGGTTGCAGATGGCCTTGTATCCTCACACGGTGGAAAGAGAGAGCTGGCTACCTCTCTGGCCTTATCTTATAAGAGCACTAACCCCATTCATGAGGGCTCTACTCTCACGACCTAATTACCTCTCAAAGGCCCGACCTCCAAATACCATCACATTGGGCTTACATTTCAACATATGAATTTGGGAGGACACAAGATTCAGTCCATAATAGAAACCAAAAGTTGGGTCTTTGAACAGATCAACAAAATCGACCAACCTTCAGCTAGATAGACTAAGAAAAAAAGAGAGAAGACTCAAATAACTAAAGTCAGAAAGTGGGGACATTACCACCAATTTTACAAAAATAAAAAGGATTATAGGAGAATACTATGAACAATTGTACACCAACAAATTGGACAACCTAGATGAAATGTACAAATTCCTAGAAACACACAAACTACCAAAACTGACTCAAAAAGCAATAGAAAATCTGAATAGACTTGTAACTAGTATGGAGATGGAATCAGTGATCAAAAACTTCCTGCTATGGACTGAAGAGTGCCCCTTCCCCATTCATTGCAGCTCTAACCCCAGTGTGATGGTGTTTGGAGATGGAGCCTTTGGGAGGTAATTAGGTTTGGATGAGGTCATGTGGTGGGGCTCCCATGGGGTTAGTCCCCTTATAAGAAGAGATGCCAGAGAGCTCTCTCTTACTCTCTCTCTACCATATAAGGCCACAGTGAGAAGGCAGCCACCTGCAAGCCAGGAAGAGAGCTGTCACCAGACCACAACTATGCTGGCATCCCAATCTTGGACTTCCTGCCTCCAGAACGGAGAAACAAATTTCTGTTGTTTAAGCCACTCAGTCTATGGTATTTTGTTATAGCATCTTGAGCTGACTAATACATTTCCCAACAAAGAAAATCCCAGGACCAGACGGTTTCAGTGGTGAATTCTAAAAAAAACTTAAAGAGGAATTAATACCAATCCTTCTCAAATTCTTCCCAAAAATTGAAGAGGAAGGAATACTTCCAACTCGTTCTACAAAGCCAGTATTACCCTAATACCAAAGCCAGATAAGGAAATCACAAGAAATTACAGGCCAATAAATCTTACGAATATAGATCCAAAAATCCTCAACAAAATACCAGCAAATTAAATTCAGCAGCATATTAAAAGGATTACACACCATGACCAAGTGGGACTTATCTCCAGAGTGAAAGGATGGTTCAACATATGAAACTCAATCAATGTAATATACCACATTAATAGAATTAAGGAAAACCACATGATCATCTCCATTAACACATCAAAAGCATTTGACAAAGTCTCACACATTTCATGATAAAAAACACTCAATACACTAGGAATAGAAGAGAATTTTCTTAACACGATAAAAGCCATATATGAAAAACCCACAGCTAACATCATACTCAATAGTGAAAGACTGGAAAGCTTTCCTCTAAGATCTGGAGTAAGAAAAGGATGTGCACCTTCACCACTTCTATTCAACATAGTTCTGTAAGTTCCAGCCAGAGCAATTACACAAGAAAAAGAAATAAAATGCATCCAAAATGGAAAGGAAGAAGTAAAATTATCTTTATTAGCAGAGGACATGACCTTATATGTGGAAAACCCTAAAGAATCCACGCAGAAAAAAATTGTTAGAGCTAATAAACAAATTCAGAGAAGTTGTTGAATATAAAGTCAACACACCAAAATCAATTGCATTTCTATACAGTAGCAATGAACAAACTGAAAAGGAAATTAAGAAAACTGTTCCACTTACAATAGCACCAAAAAGAATAAAATACTTAGGAGTAAATTTAACTAATGAGGTGAGAGACTTATACACGGAAAACTACAAAACACTCCCGAGAAAAATTAAAGGAAACCCAGACAAATAGAAAGACATCCCATATTCATGGGTTGGAAGACTTAATATTGTTAAGATGGCAATATATCAAAAGCAATCTACAAATTCAACGCAATCACTATCGAAATCCTAAAGACTTTTTTTGCAGAAATAGAAAAACTTATCCTAAAATTGACGTGGAATTTTAAGAGACTTTGAATAGCCAAAACAATCTTGAAAAAGAAGAGCAAAGTTGGAGGGCTCATACTTCTTCATTTTACTTCAAAGCAACAGTAATCAAAACAGTGTGGTATTGGCATAAGGATAGACATACAGACCAATGGAATAGAATAGAGAGCCCAGAAATAAACCCTCATATATATATATGGTCAATTGATTTCTGACAAGGTTGCCAAGACCATTCAAAGGGAAAAGGACCATCTTTCCAATAAATAGTACTGGGAAAACTGGATATCCACATGCAAAAGAATGAAGCTGAACCTTTACCTTACAACATCATCAAAAATTAATTCTAAGTGGATCAAAGAACTAAATGTAAGATCTGAAACTGAAAAACTCTTAGAAGAATACATGGGAGAAAATCTTCATGACGTTGGATTTGGCAATAATTTCTTAAGTATGACACTAAAAGCGCAGGCAACAAAAGAAAAAATAGATAAATTGGACTTAAAAACACTTTTGTGCATCAAAGGACACTATCATAAAAGTGAAAAAACAACACACAGAATGTGAGAAATTATTTGCAAATTATGTATCTCACGAGAGACTTGCATCCACAATAAATAAAGAACTTCTACAACCCAACAACAAAAAACCCAAACCACCCAGTTCAAAAGTGGGCAAAGGACTTGCATAAACATTTATCCAAAGAGGATATACAAATGAGCATATGAGCAGTGAGCATATGAAAAAATGCTCAACATCATTAGTCATTAGGGAAATGCAAATCAAAATCACAATGAGATACCACTTCATACCCGCTAGAATGGATACTACCAAAACAATGGAAAACAACAAGTGTTAGCAAAGATATGGAGAAATTGGAACTTTTGTGCACTGATGGTGGGAATGTAAAATGGTGCAGCCATTATGGAAAATAGTTTGGCAATTTCTCAAAAAGTTAAACATAGATCTACCATATGATTCTTCTCCTAGGTATATACCGAAAAGAATTGAAAACAGGGACTCAAACATACTTGTACATCAATGTTAATAGCAGCATTATTCATAGCAGCCAAAATGTGGAAACAATCTAAGTGTTCACCAGGTAAAAGAACAAACAATGGAATATTATTCAACCATTAAAAGGAATAAAATTCTGATACATGCTATAATGTGGATGAAACTTGAAAATATTACACTAAATCAAATAAGCTAGCTAGATAACAATAAGCTAGATACCAAAAGACAAATATTGTATGATTCCACTTATATAAGGTGTCCAGATTAGACAAATTCATAGAGGCAGAAAATAAGTTAGAGGTACCAGGAACTGGGGGGAGGGGGAAATGAGGAGATATTGCTTAATGAGTACAGGTTTTCTGTTTGGGATGACAAAAAAAGTTCTGGAAATAGTGTCGCTGGTCACACAACATTGTGAATGTACTTAATGTCACTGAATTGCACATTTAAAAATGGTTAAAATTGTAAATGTTATATTAAGTATATTTTATCACAATAAAAAATACTCAATTAGTCCCAAAGAAGGCAGAAAGGAGGAAAAGGGGAAGAAAGAATAGATGGGACAAAGAGAAAGAAAATAGCAAAATAGAATAATTAAATCCAGACCATATCAATAATCACATTAATTGTAAACAAGCTAAACAACCAAATTAAAAGGCAGAGATTGTCAGAGTGTGGGGGAGCAGGATACTGCTATATGCTGCCCACTAGAAACCCACTTTAAATATAAAGACACAAATTAGTTAAAAGTAAAAGGGTGGGAAAAGATATCCATGCTAATCCTAACATAAAGAAAACTGGAGTGTCTATATTAACACCAGATAAAGTATAAATCAGAGCAAAGAATATTGTTAGGCCTAAGGAAGGCCATTTCATGATGACATAGGGGTCACTTCTTCAAGAGGACAAAATAATCCTAATCATCAAGGCATCTAATAACAGAGATCAAAAAATACATGAATCAGAAACAGATAGAACTGAAAGGAGGAATAGACAAAGCTATAATTATAGTTAGAGAGTTCAACATCTCTCTCTCTCTCAATAATTAACAGAAGAAGTAAGGAGAAAAATCAGTGAGGCTGTAGAAGGCTTAAATAACACTATTAGCCAAACTGACCTAAATGACATTTACAGAGCAGTCCACTCAACAGCAAAAGAGTTCATGGGATACTTACTGAGATAGACCATATTCAGTGCCATAAAACAAGTCTCAATAAACTTAAAAAGATTCAAGTCATACAAAGTATGTTCTCTAACCACAATGTAATCAACTTAGAAATTAATAACAGAAAGATATCTGAAAAATCCCCAAATATTTGGAAACGAAATAACTCATGGGTTTGAACGGAATGAAAATGAAAACATAACATATCCAATTTGTGGGATGTCGGTAAAATAGTACTTAGAGAGACATTTATAATGTGAAAATGCCTATAATCAAAAAAGAAGAAAGGTCTCAAATCAATGACCTCAATTTCAACCTTAAGAAACTAGAAAAAGAAGAGCAAATAAAATTCAAAGTAAACAGAAGAAAGGAAACAATAAAGTTCAGAGCAGAAATAAATGAAACAGAAAAATAATAGAGGGAAAAAAATCAATGAAACCAAAAAGCTAGTTATTTGAGAAGATTAATAAAATTTATACACCTGTGGTCAGACTGGCTGAGGGAAAAATTACAAATATTAGGAATGAGATAGTAGACAACACTACAGATTTCACACATATTAAAAAGATAGTAAAAGAATTTTATAAACAACTTCATGTGCAAATATTCAACAACTTAGATGAAATGGACAAATTCTCTGTAAGACTGAATCTATCAAAGCTCACTCACACACACAAAAAAAGATAATCCAGATAGCCTTATACCTATTAAAAAGATTGAATTTGTAGTTAAAAGTTTTCCCAAAGAGAAAATTCCAGGTCCAAATGGCTTCACTGGAGTATTCTATCAAACATTTAAAGAAGAAATAATGCCAATTCAATTTCTTCCAGAAAATTGAAGAGGAGGGAATTCTTCCCAACTCATTCCATGGAGTCAGCATTACTCAAAATGAGACAAAGACATTACAAGAAAATAAATAATATTTTTTATGAACATAGATGGAATAACTCTTTTTTTTTT
Organism: Equus przewalskii; assembly: GCF_037783145.1. Lineage (NCBI taxonomy): Eukaryota > Metazoa > Chordata > Mammalia > Perissodactyla > Equidae > Equus > Equus przewalskii. The sequence continues at coordinate 563,386 of NW_027228757.1, forward strand.
TTAAGATTGGCACCTGAACTAACAACTGTTGCCAATCTTTTTTTTTTTTTTCTGCTGCTTTTTCTTCCCAAGTGCCCCCAGTACATAGCTGTATATTTTAGTTGTGGGTCCTTCTAGTTGTGCCATGTGGGACACGACCTCAGCGTGGTTTGATGAGCAGTGCCATGTCCACACCCAGGACCCAAACCGGCGAAACCCTGGGCTGCCGAAGCGGAGCGTGCTAACTTTACCACTCGGCCATGGGGCTGGCCCCAGATGGAATAATTCTTGACAAAATTTTAGCAAATCAAATCAAACAAGATATAAAATCATAACCAGGTGGAGTCTATGCCAGAAATTCAAGGCTGGTTCAACGCTGAAAATTCACCACATCAACAGACTAGAGGAGAAAAACCATGTGATTATCTCAATCAATGCAGAAAAAGAATTTGATAGAATTCAACACCTATTCTTGCTAAAAACTCTCAGCACACCAGGAATAGAAGGGAACTTCCTTCTAATAGAAGAGCATCTATGAAAAACCTACAGATAACATCATATTTAATGGTTAAAAAAAAAAAACCCAATGCTTTCCTTCTAGGATCAGAAACAAGACAGGGATGCCTGCTCTTACTAGTTCTATCAGCATTGCACTGGAGGTTCTAGCTAGTGCAATAAAACAAGAAAAAGAAATAAAAGGGATGTATGTTGGAAAGGAAAGAGTAAAATTGTCCTTCTTCTCAGACAACATGATCATCTACATAGAAAATCTGATGGAACCTGCAGAAAATCTACTAGAACTAATAAGCAAGATTGCAGGATACTGGATCAACATACAAAACCCATACTTCTATGTACTAGCAGTAAGCAAGCAAAAATTGAAATTTTAAAAATGCCATTCAGCAATAAATTAATATACTCAACCACATAGATGAATCTGAAAATAATTATACTAGTAAAAGAAGTCATACAAAAAAGAACACATAACTCTATTATTTCATTTATATAAAATTCTAGACAATGCAAACTAATCTGTAGGGAAAAAAAGCAGATCAGTGATTGCACAGGAACTAGAGGGGGCAAAGGGGTCCTGCTGGAAGTGGTGGGAGGGAAGAATTAGAAAGGAACAAAAGTAAGCTTTGAGATAATAAATATGTTCATTATCTTGATTACGGTGATTATTTTATGGTGTATAAGTGGCAAAACTTATCAAGTTGTACATTTTAAATATGTGTAATTTATTGCATGTCAATACATTTTTTTTGACTTTTAAAGGAAATTTTTCAGTTTTAAAACGGGCTTCAGGTTCCCTTGCCATCTCATCTTTTTTGCATCTCACATTTGATCCCGGGAACTTTTTTATTGAGAGGAAAAAAATAACACACATACACACCCAACTCCTGAAAATATTAGCCTTCAATCTAAAACTGGTTTTCTTTCACACCTTTTCCTTTACGATTTATCTTGGCACCTTCCCTGTTATTCGGTTTGTCTCAGTTCCTAGTGGTGTTGATGGGAAAGAGTTGGTTTCTAAGGTAACCACACACAGGAAGGTACCAAGCTTGGGAGGCTGGAGTGCACACCTAGGAGGAGACCCCGCAGACAATGCGAAGCTCGTCTCAGTGGGAGTTAAGGTGAGAGCCCTTTCTCCGTTAAATGCGTTTAGATCCTCAGAAGTGACGAAGGGGCAGATTTCCGGGGGCGATATCTCAAGGGACACTGAGAAGGGAGACAAAGAACTGAGAGCACTAAGGTAAATTCGCTGGTCACTGCACCGCGGGAAAAATAACTGTCTGGAAGGCTGGGGAGTTAAACCGCTGACCTCTGCTTCCAGCTCCACCCTCCCAGGGTTCTCCTCAATAAGCCCGGCACCTCTTCTATCTTTACGAGAAGGTTCTGTCTGTGCATTGTTCTTTGGTGTTATCTATCTTCCCCAGTGCCTGGCATAGTGCCTGTAACATAGGGCAGTACACTTGACAGTTAAGCACAGACTCTGGGGCCAGACTGCCTGGGTTCCCAGGTCTGTGACCCTCAGCAAGTTATTTTACCTCTCTGGGTCTGTTTCCCACCTGAAAATGGGGATAATAATAACTATCTCCAAAGGTTGCTGAGAAGCTCTAATGGTTAATACTTGCAGTTTGTTTAGAACAGTATTTACATAGTAGGCAGTGTATATGTTTTGGGTATTATTATTACTTCATACTAAAATTTTATTGGGAATTCAACAGGTTGAATGAACAGAAGAATATTCTGAGCGACAATGAAATGATGTCTGTAACAGAGATTTAATATTGGTTATTCTGGCTACCCAGAAGCATTCTAGAGAAATCTAAACCAGCTAAAAAATAAACCATAAAATTTTCTCATCCTTAGGACTAAACAATACCTTAATTAAGCAAGCCTCGCCACATCATCTTTCCAATTGATAAAGGTTGAAGAGGGATAAAAGATCTCCAGTAAACAGCGGCACCATGCCTCCAGTGGTGATTTTCTTTTGCTAGGTCTGTCCCCTAATAGCACCTCAGAAGGAGAATGACTGAAACTCAGCGTCCATCCCTCTAGAAGATACACCTGGTTTGGGCTGGGGATGTCTGTGCATGAATGACCAGTTGCTTCTCTAGAACTTAGACTGTGAGCCACCCAAGGTTCTCCGTTACACGTCTCCCTGAGCTCTTCAATTAAATACTAGGTTTCTAGGATCCCTCTCAGGAAATAAAAGCTGAGCATACCTGTTTTTCCCTTTGCTTCTCACACTTAACAATGAGGAGCTATGAATTCTAGCTTCAATTTATCAATTAATGGGATTTCATACAAATCACCTAAAACCTCTCTGTGCCATAGCTTCCTCAAGTATAAATGAACTTAATAACTAATGAACATAACAACTAATGCCCTCCCCATCCCACAGGATGGTGGACAGCGGAAAGGATTCATTTATTAATAGAGTTCTGTAGGAAAAAGTTAAAAGGATTATCTCGATTCAAGATATCACTTCTTAACATTTACCCTGATTTTCCTGCCCAGCACTGTACAGTTTACAGAGCCTGTGCCTGACCTTATTTAACCCTTACAAGCTGCAAACAGCAGGTCGCAAAGCCAGAAAGGGATATAGCACAAAACACACTCAGTGCTTTGGACTCCTAGTCTAGTGCTCTTTCTATTAACAGCTGTTTCGAGATTCCTACAACCTAGTCTGTCTTGAGTGCAATCTAATCTATCTTTTCTTTCCTAAACTGAGACTTGCAGTTCAATTAAATGGCCAGCTAACTTCAGGGAACTCTCTCCTGCTAAAACTACCCCCATCCCCATAGTCTTCAAAGTGCAGCATACAAAGAGATGTACCGGTGTGCAAGAGGAAAATATTTAAGAATGCATTCACAATACTATTTAACTATAGCAAAAATAATTATTTAAGCTTTAATACTAATCCTTAATGTATGGACTGACCTAGCACTCTCACTGGGTCATCTGTCACATGCAGTATGTGAGATGTTTCCAGGAACCAGCGGTAATGCCGCACACAGCTCAGACATTCATTTTCTTCATAATGTATGCCGTCCACTGGGCAACAATAAGCCTGTTAATTGCTCCAAACTTTACAATTCTTAGTAAAGATGGGAGAATGACGATGAAAATCTTTGTTCTGCAGAGATTCATTGGTTACCTTCTGGGAAAGGCCTAAAAAAGAGGTAATAAATAGAGGAGATACACATCTTTATTTTACCATGATCTATGATGAGAAACGGCTGGCAAGAGTATACTATCCAGCACTTACTTTTAAAAACAAAAACAAACAACAACAACAAAAATACACTTAATCCGTCTCTTCAAGATGAAGATGACAGCCTATTAATAAGTGTATATAGGAGCTGGCCCCGTGGCCGAGTGGTTAAGTTCGCGTGCTCCGCTGCAGGCGGCCCAGTGTTTTGTTGGTTCGAATCCTGGGTGCTGACATGGCACTGCTCATCAAACCACGCTGAGGCAGCGTCCCACATGCCACAACTAGAAGGACCCACAACGAAGAATATACAACTATGTACTGGGGGGCTTTGGGGAGAAAAAGGAAAAAATAAAATCTTAAAAAAAAAAAAGTATATATACTACCTAGCACTTATTTTTAAAAAACAAAAATCAACTTAATCTGTCCCTTCAAGGTGAAGATGACAGTCTATTAATGAGTGAGAAAGTCATTGTCTTTCTAAAGAAACTCATGATTAGGGAGAAAGCATTTTGAAAATCCATGACTGGAGATGTTTCCAATGTTGTGATTTTTGTTTTATTACCAAAAACAACATCTTTTACCTACAAAACTTGTGTCTGCATGCTTGAAAAACTAAGAAACAGAGTTTTAAAATATGTTTTAAAAATCTAAATAAAGCTTCTTAGTGGGTTTGAACCCATTTGTTGAAAACATAAATGCACCACCTTCCAATCATTCAATAAGGGCTGATTGACTTAAGATGCAAATTTACTAGTTGAATTTCAATGAAAAGCCTTTGCACTGCGGTGAATGGAACCAGAAAATGAGTATCGTAATTTAATAAACGCAATGGAGGATGCCCTTCTTCTGCTTGAATCTACCTTTTTGATAAGCGTCTTTTCCAGTTATGAGAATCATTAACTTTCACTAAAAAGTAGGATTTTAAAAACGTACTTCATCTTCATTTCAATCTTTTAATATTTCTACTCAGGCATGTTGTATAAGGTATGTAATAAAATACATGTAAATAATTGTTTTTAAAATATTCTACATATTAAGAAAGCATGATAAGAAAAATGTCTGGTGACCACTGGTCTATCACCTCAGAGGAAGTGTCCACATTTGGGACCATCATTTTCGCAGGTCGTAGAAACTATTTTGCAGGGAATGAACAACAGTGACAGTAGCAATGTGGACTGAGGTGCTTCAGAAGCCCAGCAGACCAGCTGTCTTTGGTTCTGGCCTAGGGGTTGGTGGAGACGGGGGCAAAGGCAGCAGGTCTGTCTGTCTTTTATGTGCCATCTTTTACGTGGTATAATTTAGAGGAAGCTCCTGGGTCATTCTAAGTCCTCAACTGATGCTTATTAATTTCTTTTTCCTCTTGCTATTTGCACACCCACCACTTCTAACACTGCTGGGGTCACTGGGCTCCCTCTGTACTGCTTATGGATGGATGTGCGTGGGTAAGTATACATATATGTATATTCCCTCCAACAACAATCAAGGTGCTGCTGTGGGAGAGAATATACGCAGACACACCACTGCCTGCAGGGTATTTCACAATAGCATTGACCTAGGCGAGAAGACAAAGTTCGCTCCCCAGTTCCGATGAAAAAGTTTCCTCTTCATCTTAATTATTTTTAACCATAACGCTTGGGACCTTCTGACTAATGTCATGTTACTTGGAAAGATTTAGAAACTGTGATTCTATGAGAGGGGGTTATGAAAATAGACTTGTCCTTGAAAGGCTTTTCCATCGAGTTCAAAAACACTTTATCCGGCCTGGTATTAAGATGCCCAAACCAACCTCAGGGGAAGAGTAGGGTCTCTTGCCCCAGTGTCAGTGGGTGTTAGAAGTGGGGAGGGCCGCAGAAGCGAGACGAAACAGTTAAAGGAGCTCCTGACACCAAGGAAGGAGGCCGCGACAAATTTTTGAAAAATAAGATGAGAAAAGAGGCGGAGAGAGGGTGAGCAGCGGCGGTGGGAGAGCAGGGGTGATGCTGGTGAACGCGGACACAGACCTCCACACGTGGGGAGGAGGCCGGGGGCGCTGGGCACCGTAGCAGGGTGGGAAGGGGGCAAGAAACAAAGGTCGGGTCTTGGGCACAGGGCAGTTAAGACGGGGAAAAGCAGCCACGGGAAGGCGGCGGGGGTGGTGACGGCGGCGGGGGTGGCGCGGAGTCGGGGCCGGGGTCGCCGGCGGGCCGGGCCGGGAAAAGCCGGGGATCCGGCTGAGCTCGGGACCAGCTAGGCCGCGCCGAGGGGCCCGGCCGGCGACTGTGGGGCCTCGGAGGGGACCGGCCGAGGAGCGGCGGCGAGGGGTCGCAGCGGGACACGGCGCGCGGGGAGGCGTGCGGGGGCCGGCGGGGGCCGCGACCGCAGGAGCCGAGCCGAGGCAGGGAGCGGCGGCCAGCTTCCCGCGCCCCCGGCCTGGGCCGCGGCCGCGGCAAGCGGGGAAAGGCCGGCGGGCAGCGGCGCAGAGGAGGAGCCTGCGGCCCCGCCCCCGCCGGAGCGAGGGAAGGAGAAAGGCTCGCAGGGAAGGAGGGAGGGCGGGCGGCGCGGGGAGGGGGCGGCCGGCCGGGCCTGCGCCCGAGCGAGCGGCGAGCCGAGGGGGAAGGGGCCCGGAAGGAGGCGAGCGCGGCCGCGACGCCAGGAGCCGGACGCTCGCCCGAGCCGCCGCCGCCGCCGCCGCCGCCGCCTTCCCTGCGTGCGGCCGCGGAGGCCGGAGCGCGGCGCTCGGCGTGGGGCGAGCGGGCGAGCGGGGCCGGGAGCCGGAGGCCGCCGGCGGTGGTGCGCGAGGCGCGGGGGCTCCTGCCGGCGAGAGGAGGCAAGGGGCGGAAAGGGAGGAAAAAGAGGCCGAGGGGAGCCCGGCGATCGGATCCTCCAGGAGGCTGGCGTGGAGGCAGATCCCCCCGCGAACTCAGACCCACAATAATAACCCGAACTGTTAATAATAAGGAAGCAGTTTTGCTGGCCGGGCGAGAGAGAGAGAAGGGGGAACGGGAGGAAGCGAAATCTCCGTTTCATGGAGGCTGAGGCAGGAGAAAATTTCGGAGCCTGGATGTGGAGGAGCAAAACAGAACTAACTCAGGAAATTGTCTCCCAGAAAAGGGCCGACCCTAGGCTGGCTCTGAGAATCAGGCTGGTGTAGGTGGAGAAACCTGCAAGTTTAAAGGAAAAAGAGAAGGAGAGGATATTTTCAGAGATTTTCTCTCGTTTGTGGTTATTGCTATCGTTTGAAAGGTAAAAAGCACTGCATTTCAGGTGGTCTGATTTTTTTTTTTTTTGGTGCGATTGGCTCATTGAAGAATTTCAAAATCTTTAATGTAAAAGCTTTTTTTTTTAAGGAGATCCATAATTTTGGTTCCCAGGGCTGCACTGGACTTGGAAGGAGTGCTGTTGTGTACATACTATTGTATGGTTTTATTTATTTTTTTTTACTGTGCAAATCAGCTGGAAGATTTTTTCCAAGTGCCAATTCGGATTTATTCATCTTTTTTTTTTTCCTTCCCTCAAACATATCTGTTGTTGTCGTTTTAAGCATTGGAGACCAGAGAATTTTTCCCCCCTTTGGAGCTCTCTTGCCAACAGAAGGACAGCTGGGAAAACTGGATTAAAAGGATGGTTTTTATCTGTATTTTGCAGTTAAGACTGATATTTTGAAGGCGCATTCTTTCTGTGATTCATTTTTTAGCCCATAGCGCTAACCTTGAAGACATTTGTGGTTGGTTTTTGGTTTCTAAGAAGGTCATAGTTTTTCCTCTCTTTTTTTCGGTTTTTTTTTAAGAGGGGGGAGGGGAAAGGGGGGGCCAAGAAAGGAGACCATGTTAACTGGTAGAAGTAGGATGGAGCTTCAGTTACCAGGGTCCTGAGAGCCGAGGAAAAAGGATTCAGTCTTCAAGTTGGGAGGCCCTCCTCTCACCTTTCTTAAAAATTGCAAGCGATTCAATCCTGATCAAGACATCAGAACCACAAGATTCTGGAACTGTGGACACACCGAGAAACCATGAGTGTAAGGTTACCCCAGAGTATAGACAGGTAGGTTTGCTAATAATGTGGTTTTTCAACCCTTACTTAAGGAAAGACTGGGAGGGAGGGTGTCGCATTTTGAGAAAAGGTTGCAAAAGAAGGGTCTGGGTGGGCTGTGGGAATTGGTGGGGTAGGAGCGTTGGTCTCTGGGGACTGTCTGGGCATGTGTGTTTATGTTTCCTGTGTGTGTGTCCATGTTCAAAACATCTCTCCAGATTCAGTGTTTTTTTTAAATATAAGCAATAGACGGTGAAGCCAGGAGTGGGGAAAGAGGGGGAAATGCTTCCAGCTGCCTTTGACTTTTGCCAGGCTGGAGGCTGAATTTGAGTCCCTAACTTGCCAGCCTAGGGGGTGGGAGGCCGGCGCAGGCCTGGTCACATGAGCCCCAAGGGTGGTTTGGGACTGGCTTTAGGTGTTGGAGCTGCAGGGGGAAGGGCCCTGGCAGGGGCAGGGGCCTCCACTGGGCTGATTGCTGTGGAATGGTGGGGCTTGGTGATGGGGTGGATCCCATTTCTAGAATGAGGAGGATGTTCTTGGCCTGAATGATGGGACACAAACACCCTTTGCACCCATACAGGTCTGGATTTTTACCAGTGGCTGATAATGGCCTCAAGATGCGTAGGTCACATTAGAATTTCTTCCTCTCCAAGCTTAAATTGAGACCTGCCAACTGGCTGATGCTCTAGGTTTAATCTTCCGAGCTGTTTTTCATAAGCTTGACTCTGCAAAATAGGCCTTCCCTCTGCCTGGAGCCGGAAGGAGTTGTTTTGTGCTCCTCGGCCTGATGGGCAGAGGCTTTGGCCCTTAGAGTCTGAGCGCAGGATGCCCCTCCCCCTCAAGAGTCCGCCCAGCCTCCCCATCACTGGTAACACTCCAGTTCACAAGTTTGTAAGGTGTCTGCCTGCTGCCTCCCCCCCCCCCCAACCCTTTTGCCTTGAGAATTTTGAGGGATAGTCGTTCTGTGGGTGCTGCACACATCGGAACTGGATGGATGGGTGGTTGGAAGACTGAACAAGCAAATGGAAGGACTGGGCCTGGAAAAAATATTATTGGAGAGAGAGGGAAGAATATTTGCAAGGGAGCAATTGCTTTCTTCAGGTCCAGTTAACCTTTGATTGTCCATGCTAGTAATAATTTCTTTTTGGCTGTGGAATGTGGCCTAAAATGCATATAATCTCTCTCCCCCAAACGCTAATCTCTGTATTGCCTCAGAGTCCTGTGTGGATTAGTTCAGCAGTACCCAGGCGGGGACCTGACTTGGCAGTGGAGAGAAGGCAGACAGCCACAGAAGACAGAAAGTATATGTGGCTGCTTCAAACCTCCATCCGTTCCCCTTTTTGTTGGCTTCTCTGTAGTTTGACTTCTGTAAAGGGAGACCCAAGGCATGTCAAGGCAAGGAGTTGAAATGGTTACATGGCTGCCCTTCTTTTCGTCGTCTTGGAGTTTGGGAATTAATGCCCTTGCCTTTTTGAGATTTGAATGGTGATTTCTCTGGATTCAGGGATGTGAGAAGATGGAAACACAGGTGTCGGGGGGCGCAAGAAGGAGGCAGTGGGGGTTCCTGGGCTGCTGTGAGGTGCTGCTGTGGGAGTTTGTCTATCCTCACAATCTTCTCGGGATTTGTATAGCATGGTACGTTTCCCTAAGTGCTGTCATAGGAGCATATCTCCTTTGAGTCTCACGATATATCTGTGAGGCATTCAAATCAGAGGTTATTTTTCCCATTTTGACGAAGTGGTAATTGAGGCTCGAGAGGATACCTGGCTTGCCCAGTGCCATCTTGCCAGATTAGTGGCAGAATCTGGACTCAAACGCAGGTCTTCTGATTCTGGATCTGTGGCTCTTTTCCTTGCCCCACCCTAAGTAGGTTTGTATACTGGTCCTGTGGAACGTGGGGGACACTGTTTCTCTCTGGTAGTAGGGTAAGATGCTCTTCAGCATTGCCTTGCACTTTTCTTGTTAACAGTTTTGGGGCTTGCACCTCTAAATTCTATAGTTAAAGCACAGTTTTTTTCCGGTGGGATAACGCAACTTTGTAGGGTAAGAGCGTTCCTCAGCTCCACCCCTACCCCTATTCTCTTCCCCTTTAGAGGGTTGGTTTTGGGGCTCGGGTCCCCTTCAGGTTGTCTCCAGTTGCAGTGGATCTGACCCCTTTAGCTGTAGGTTCATTCTGTTGGACCTTCTGATATCTCAGGTTCAAGACGCTATGGATTTTAAATGATTCACAATCTTACCTCATATTGGAGGGACTGAGTGGAAGGAAGTGCTCCAGTTTATGGAGTCAAGGATTCTCTTTTAGTTTATCCATTTGCTGTGTAGAGAGCCAAGTGTGAGGTGCTTTAAGAGTGTTTTAGAAAATTCAGGTATGCAGTTCTTGCTCAGAAGGAGCAGACACTCTAACTGGGGAACTAGGAAAGGTATATGACTCCTGAAGACCACAGGAAAGCACTGCCAGACTCTGAGCTCCATAAAGGCGGGGATTGTGGTTTGCTCAGGTATATCCTGCATGCCGAGCTTAGTGTCTTGCATGGGGTAAGTGCTGCATAAGTATTTGACAAATGAGTGACGTGTCAGCAAGCATAAATTCTTCCATTTCAGATTATTTCAACATTCATGTGTTCATTTCCAATGTAGTCAAAGTCAGGTCAATTAGAGAGGGCTTCCTAGGTCATAAATATTTTCTAGGAGATAAGCGAAGTGATGGAGGACCATGTCTGTGGAGAGGGATTGTGGCTCAAAGTAAAGAAGGCTTTGGAATATTTATTCGGCAGAGTCTTTACCCCCCTCTTGGCCAGTGACTCCTGAGTTCTAAGAAACATGAAGTATTTGTGACTAATATTTTATCTTTTAGTGTTAACCATCTGTTACTGAAAGATGGGCTGAAGTGTAGCTGTTGTTGTCCCTTTCAGTTTTTGTCCATGGACAACTTACTGCCTGTTAATATATCTTCTGCCCAAGAGTTTCTAAAAATGTGTTTGATATCGCAAGCAGAGAATTATTTTTACAGGAATGGTAATGAGTTTTGCTAAGCCGTCTATATCCATTTGCCTGGTTCTCCGTGACAGATGTGTTTGAGATGGCCAGATGGGTTAGGAGTTTGCATCCGTAAAACAGCTTTTCTCTGTGCAGAGTGAGTTAGCTCATGTGAGGACCAAAACAGAGAAGTACAAGATTTAAGCCAAAAGTTCTTGGTTTGAGCCCTGGCATTCCCCTTAACTCTGTGACCTTGGGCAAGTCACATGCCTCCTCTGGTTTCCTCATATATAAAGCAATAGCTCATTTCTATGACATGCTTTCCAGTTCACACATTTTTTCACATGGCCTGTCTTTTGAGGATTATAACGTTTATTGTATCTCTCTAATGGGGCTGTTGAAAGGGGCAAATCAAATAATATATTTCAAATTGCTTTCTAAACTGTAAACCTCTATGTACGTTTTAGATGGTAAGCCCATGGATTTGATTTAGCTTCATGCAGTACTTTCTGAACTAGCCCAAAACAAATTAAGGGGGCCTGAATGATCTTTCCATTGTTTTGAAGAATTTAACCACAGTGAACAGGCATTTTTGTTGCCGAAGTGCGTGAGGTTAGAAGGAAGGGCTGCTTTTCCAACGGTCAGGGTTGGGTGGTGATCCTGGAAGAATATGAGAAGAGGAAGGTTATTGACTCTCCTTCCCAGGAATCTTGATGAATGGGAGAGGCTTCGGCTATCTTGGCTCTCTTAGATGGGGATAGAAAGGATTTCTTTTGTAATCTCTGGCCGTTCCTTGTTTTAGAAGTCTATGACTTTCCTAATTAAATCATACTTTGGAAGTTACGTTTAAAGCTTAACTTAAGCACATGACTTTCAGAATAAATCCAGACCTAGCAACTGTTCTTTTTCAGGGGTCTGAGATTGAATGTAACTTTTCCACAGTCTGGACCCTTTTCTGCTAGAAGAGGCAAAATTTTGCCTGAGATGTGTGGAGGAAGAGGCAGGGGAGGGAGGGGAATGGTAGGTAGGCCTGTCCTAGCCAAGAGCCTCCAGGCTGAGGGGAAGGTTTGTAGAGAGAAGATCCTGGTAGCTGGGGCTGAGGAGACTGGTCTTATCTGAGAAGGGGTAGTGGGTGGTTCCTGGGAGTCTTTCCACCTCAGTTTCCGGTCCTTGTTGAGCCCTGGGACTAAGAAATTCCCAGATATTCAGCTGAGTTTCTACCTAGTTTAGAAGGTTGACCTCCCAGAACAGTGATGGATCCAAGCTACAAATAGTAAGTCACCTGAAATGCTGAGTCTTCTCCAAAATGTACCCTCCTCCTATCTGGAAGGTGAGGTGAGAGATGGCAGTGGATTTGCAGACGAAACATTTGGCAATTAATCACCCTGGAACAGGCTCAGCTTGACTTTAGATACTCAAAAACATGTCCTGTGATTAACACATTTATTTAGCTTTTTTTAATAGTCAAAGTAGTATCAGACAGAGTTCCTGTCCCATTTAGGAGACTAGACAACAAAATATGAAAAATGACAATATGAGTTCATCAGAAATAAAAAAGATTCTGTGATGGGCACATAGCTAATCCCCAAATTAATATAAAGACAAAGGAGTTCTGGAAGCTCATAACCTCCATGGAGTAGAGTTTGGAAACTTTGGGATAGTGTCCCTTACTGTTTTAAAGGTCTGGGATTCTGATGTATGTGAAAGCGCTTTCTTAACTGTCAAGTTCTCTAAAACAGAAGAGGAATCATTCTAGTCCATGTTGACTGAATCTGCTTCACATCTTCATAGTGGCAGTGCCTTTAAAAATCCATTTTATTGGTTATTTTTAAAACTTAATTCCAAGGTTTATCGTGTGACTTGGGAACCCTTTTCCCCCATGGACTGTGTGTTCTTCCTTCTTTTGTCAGTCCCTGTATTGGGAGAAGACCTCCTGGTAGCATCCAAGGTCACTTGTGCCATGGACTAAAAAAGGAGAAGTAAAGAACTTGCAGGTTCTGGTCTCAAAAGAAAAAAGTAATCATTACTTTATTAAAAGTCATGTTCCATCCCCCGTGAAAGGAGGTTTGGAGTTCTGAGGGAGGAACAGAGGCGTCTGAGTTAATAGATGGGTGAATTAAGCTAGCCAGCCTCTAAGGTTTGATTCCTTCTAGCTTTTATGTCCTTTGAACTTGTGAAAACATAATGCCTTGTGGCCTTCCTTTCAGTGAGCCAGAACTTTTTTCCAGGAATCTTTATCTGGGCTTCCTGAAAGCCAGTGAAAACGAAAGTTTGAAAAGGCCAGAGAACAGAGCGTCTGGTGGAACGGGAGAGGAAAGTGGAAGCACAGTGATATGGAAATGTGGGGAGGGACTGGGGACTCTGTGGCCCCTAAGAGAACTGGAGTGGGATTTGGAAGGCGTTTTAAGATCTGGAAGAACACAGATTAGTACACAGATTTGTGGCACTAGAACAATTGGACGGATCTGAGGGAAAATCACAGAATTCTTAAGTCTTAAGGGATCGCATTACCTTGCCTTCCCTCTTGCCTCCAGCTAGGGAGTCTCTTGAGCGAGTGAAGATGGGTGAGAGTCTCTCGTTTCCAGTCATCCTGGTGGAAGGTGGTTCCGTGAGTTCAACAGTTATAAGTTCTTTTGGATACCAAACTTTCCTTTGCTACAATTTAAGTCTGTTTTATTGTTTTTTTAATTGTGATTTCAGTTATGGACCCTAAAGTCACTAGTGTCCCTCTAGCATCTTTATTGACTTCTTCAAGATTTTCCTCCTCCTTGTAAAGAACAGCAAGCCAAGAGATGAATGTGTGAGAAAAGGGGCTTCGAAAAGTTGAGTGAAGTGATTTCAGAGTCTTGATTTCCAGCACTTTCTCCTCCAGTATTTGAAGCTACTGTGGAATGGTCTGATGGATCTATAGTCACCAGTCATGGCCTGGCCTTAAACCACAGGGAGCCCAACCAATCTAGCAACCTTCCAAGTGACAACCTATGACTGGTGGCACTAGCAATCTGCTAGTTAAACAGCAAATATTTACCAAATAGCTCCATGCTCAGCTCAGTTCTTGGTCTTCTAGTAGATAATATGCAAAAATGTGGAACTTACAGTCTCGTTGGGAAATGTTATTAATGAAACAACACAAAACAATTAAAAGATTGTACCTAATTGCTGAATCTTGATGTATACCAAAAACGTACATTTAGAGAAGAGTAGAAAGTTGAGGCTAATGAGAATAGCCAGGGGAGGGGTAGTTAGAAATGATTTAGGTGGAATAGAGGAGGCCATTTCAGACAAGGGGAACAACATAAGCAAAGGTTCTGGGGTGGAACCCAAGTCTCTGGTCTCTGGTAAGATTGTTGGTTTTGTAGAACAGAGTGAAATTAGGTTGCCAAGGTGGGTAGGGTGGGGGGATAAAGGTATTCAGATTTGATGTGTAGGGAGAAGGGAGCCAGTGAGGGTCATGTGTTATATGGCGATTAAAATAGTGTTTAAAGAGAGAATTCTGATATTAATATGTAGATGGGAAGAGAGCTTGGCGGCAGGAGGGCCAGCAAGGACTTCTTGCGGCAATCTTGGCAAAAGATAACCTGGGAACAAAGAAGAGGGGCAGGATTTGAAAGACATTTTGGAAGGAAAATTAGCAAGGTATGTTAAGGCTGAATTAAATTTGATTCCCAAGTTTTTGAGACTGGTTGACTAAGAGGGGGGTGGTGCTATTGTTAAAGAGGATAGGGCCATCATTAAAAGTCATTCTGTCTCCTGTTGGTACCCAGCAATTCACTGAATACAGCGCATTGAATGGTACTTACCTTGCTAAGGCCCTTAGGTTAGGCCATTTTTACCAAATGGTTTGAGAGTTCTTCAGTGCAGTCTTTAAAGGGAGGGAGAAAAGGGGAGTGAGTTCTGGGAGATCCCTTAGGAAATTGGGTCACGATTTGAGGAGATTAGCATATATTTGATGGATCCTGACTAATTAATCATACCCCACCCCCACATAGCAGATCAAACTCCAGGGCTAAAGGGATATCTATGCAGAAACCATCCTAGTAGCATAATTATAGAGAGTATGGGACGTTAAGTGAGAAGATCGTGTGAGCCCCAGCTCAGCCACTAACCAGCTACGTAATCAGGAAGATTTGTGCAGAAGCATTTTGTGAATTCTATAGTGCCAGGCATAGGGTGAGTGTTGTTAAGGCATTTGGTTTGGCAAGGACCCCAGAATGGCCAGAACTCTCCTCAGCTGCCACTAGAAGACCTGTGCTTGCGTGCTCAGGCCTATGCTGATTTTAAACTGAAGACTGACACGCATGGCCCTGGGAACATATGGAACAGCACAGGACAGTAGTTAAAAGTCAGGTGCGTAGGATCTCACCCTAAGGCACATCCTCCTTTGCTGGAAACCCGCAGTGTCTTTCCTTTCCAGCCCGAACTCCCCAGCGTGCGGTTTGTGACTTCTTCCTTCAGCTCAGCCCACATCTCACTAATCCCGAGTCCTATAACCGCACCCTGCCACCCTGCTTCGGATAGACTAGCCTGTTTCCTGGGCCCACATCACTCTTTCCACATCTTTATCTAAGTGTTCTTTTCTGCCCCCAACTCCAGTGGTCTTATTTCCTTCAAGGAGACCTTTTCTGGTTAATACCATCAAACTACACATTTATATTCAACACTAGTTTTGCACGTACATATAGCAGCTTGACTCTATTATCTTTTATTCGTTGTATAAAATGGTTAATGTAAAAGTTCTAGCAGAATGCCCAGCACATGGTAGACTATTATAAATAAATGTTGGTACTGTTCCATTCTTTGCATGTTTTATGTTGGTTATTGTGTCTTATCCTGTTAGGGTTCAAAAGCGATGTCTCTTCATTTTTCTGGATTGTCTTCTAGTGCCCAGTTTAGTTCTCTTTATACAAGGTGTACTCCTGCCTGCTGTTTCCTCACTTGAACTGTAGTCCATTCTTGACATTTCCAGTTCCCTCCGTGCCTAGCCAAGGCATTTCAAGAAAGCAACTCTAAACATGGCTGTCAGGGACGGAGACCAAGAATTCCCCTTGTTCTAATTGGGTGCTAGGTCTTGGGTGCCCGCTATTTCTTCTAGGGACAGAGCAGCCTTGTTGGGGTGGCTGCCTTCAGCTTCGCAGAGCTCGGGGGATTTCCCCATTGGCGGCCTGGTTTCCGGGCTGCCTTTCCCTGCAGGGGTCTGACGGGCATAGGGCCCACCCTGCTATTGTCCTGCCTGCCCCGCTGGCCCCATTCATTTCCCAGACCACAGCCCTCAGAAGCTTCCCTCCAAGAGACTGCTGCTGCAGAGAAAGGCCACTGTTGTTCTGGGGGGAGGTGGCTGGAGAGAGTGTAGTAAATAGCCTTGTGAATGGGACCTTGTATGAGGCTAGAACCACAGACCCTTTCTCCTCAGAGCCCTAGGGTTGGGGGCACAAAACCACTGAAGTTTCAGTGTCTTCACAGGAGCAGAGTCTGAAGTTTAGGAATATTCATGCTATCCTCAAATAAGAAGGCTGATTGGCCAGTGCCCCTCAGGGCACTGGGGTTCAACAGACAAGGAGAATAAGTTGCATACCCTGCCCTCAGGGAGCTTGTGGTTTGTGAGGAAGAATGAAGTAAGCAGGGGCTGTATGATCGCATCCTGAGCTGTCTTTTGTGTTACCAGTTGAAGCACATTGGAGGGACGCTAAAGAAGGTTTCCTGGAGGAAGGAAGGGACCTTTAAATTAAGGCCTAAAAATAAGAGCCAGGTTTGCGAGAGAGAAAGTCCAGGCAGAGGGAACAGCATGTATAGAAAACTGAAGGCAAGAAAGGGCATGGTGTGGTGCTTTGATCAATAGCGAGACTATAGAACAATTAATTAAATGAAATTGGAGAGTAGGTAGGAGCCAGGGCCTGAGGACGATGTAATCTTCCATGTTAAGGGTTTTGGACTTTGTCCTGAGGGGAGTGAAGGACAATTGCAAGACTTAAAGTAGGGAGTGATGTGATCAGATATGCTTTTAGAAAATCAAGATCACTCTGGCTGCAGTGTGGATATTTAGATGGAAAGAATGAAAGAGTAGAGAGAGGAAAGACGAATTAGGAAACTATTTCGGTAATATTGGCAGGAGGTGGGGTGGCCTCTACTGAGGAAGTGACGTTGGAGATGGTGAAGAATGAAGGATTAGAGATTTGGTTATGTGGGAGAGGGGAGGCTTGAACGAGAGTGTGGGGCAAGGGTGACACCCTTATTCTTGACTTGGGGCTACTGGGTGGTACATCCATGAAAAAGGGAACTGTAGAGAAAGAGCATGATTGAAGGAGGGGATAAGTCAGCTCGCCTTTTGGACAGGTTGATTTTGCAGTGCCTCTGGAAGATCCAAGGCCAGATGTTCAGCTGGCATCTGTATATATAGGTCTGGAGGTCAGGAGGCTGTTGTGGGATAGAGAATCACGTTTGTGGGTCATCAACATCTAGACAGAGTGGTGGAAGCATGAGACTGTCCAGGGACAGGGTGTAGAGTGAGAAGAAGGCCTTGGACAGAACCTTGGGGACACTATCTTCGAAGGT
This sequence comes from Equus przewalskii, assembly GCF_037783145.1. Classification (NCBI taxonomy): domain Eukaryota; kingdom Metazoa; phylum Chordata; class Mammalia; order Perissodactyla; family Equidae; genus Equus; species Equus przewalskii. Next base: position 580,616 of record NW_027228757.1, read on the forward strand.
GAGGCAGAGGAAGAGGATCCCACAGAAGAGACAGGTAGGGATTGACAGGGAAGCGGGAGGAGCCCAGAAATGAAGGGAGGGATGGTCAACAGTGTCACATGCTCCCAAGAGGGGAAGGACAGAAAGGATAGAGCAGTGTCTGGATTTAGGAAGTAGGAGGATTTCATGGCCTCTGGACACTGCGGGGGTTGGGGAGGGGTCTGCAGTGGCTTGAAGAGAGAAGAGGTGAGGAAGTGGTGACAGTCTAGTTAATTGTTTTATGGAGTTTGGTCAGAAAGAAGAGAAGAATAACTCCTGGTCCCTGTCAGTAGGACTTTGAGTTTATTTTTTCAAGGTAGGACTAGGTTGCTTTAGGTTCTTATAATCTTTAACATACATCAGAAGCAGCTGGAGAGCTTATTAAAGTGCAAATTGCCAGCCCCAACCCCAAAATTTCTGACTCAGTAAGTTTGGATTGAGGTTGGGGCCTGAGAATTTGCATTTTTAACAACTTTCTAGATGATGCTGACTTTAGTGGTCCATACATGGAGAGCCACTGCCTTACGACATCTGTCCTCTTAATTAGCTCTTCCCATGTTTGTTTGTTTGTTTGTTTTTTGAGGAAAATTAGCCCTGAGCTAACTGCTGCCAATCCTCCTCTTTTTGCTGAGGAAGACAGGCCCTGAGCTAACATCCATGCCCATCTTCCTCTACTTTGTATGTGGGACGCCTACCACAGTATGGCTTGCCAAGTGCTGCCGTGTCCGCACCCAGGATCCAAACCGGTGAACCCTGAGCCGCCCAAGCGGAACATGCCCGCTTAACCACTGCGCCACCAGGCCGGCCCCTTCTTATGTTTTTATAACAGAACTTTTGTTGTTAACTATCTTTTCCAAAGCTTTTGTGTCAGTACTTCCACTCTCTGTTGTGAGTTTCTTCAGCACATTTTGAACACCTTGGGGACAAGGGCTGGTCACTGAAACATTGACACGTAACCTAGTGCCTGCCACCCAGTAGACGTTCCATAAATATTGGTTAAATACAGTGAATTGAACCAGGTAAGCTGACTCAAGAAGCAGAATTTCTGGCCCCTCATCTATGAAACCTTGTTTAGCCCTTTTCTGTCTGCCTGTGGCATCGGTGCAAATAAATCCTGTCTACTAGAGATCTTTAGGGATGGTGCGTTTAGAGGAGTGTTTGTAATTTCAAAGTATAAACTAAAGCCAAAAAAAAGGTCAGAAAGTGATCTTACAGAAATATCAAATCTTACAGTAAATGCCAAATCAAATATACATAATTTCAGTAATTCAGTTTTGGATTAAGTGAGCAACTTAACATGCTCCTCCAGACGAATCCCAGATTCTGAATTTTCCAGTGGGAAGGATCCTCGGCGTGTCCTTGATTCCTCTTAGAATGTCGGCAGAGCTCTTAAAACGCGGCTCCTGCACTCAGAGTGCTTCCGTGTCTGGAACATACTTCCACAGAGTGGTGGTTCGACCCTGCGGCGGCCCACACCACACCGGTGGCTTCTCTGCTCCAGGGGTGGGAACAGGGATCCCGTGCTGTTCTGAGGTTGCTGTTCTAGGGCCTCTGTCACTTCCCTTGAAGCTGGGTTCAGGGACCGTACATCTTGGGGTTTCCAAGAGCCCTTTGACCTTGAGTCTCTCCCTCTTCTCCTGCTTTTCTTTTTTTTCCTCTTAAATCAGTGGGTCGCTTCTCATAATTTCTGGAAAACCCCCTAGTTCTCCAGACCAGTGGCCCTAGGATCCTGAGGTGTAGGTGTGGGTCAGTGGATAATGGTAGGCCTGGCAGTTCCTGTGCCAGAGGGTTTCCTAAACCCCACTTCAGGCCTTAGGATCGGTTGATTAAGCAAGCAGAAACCCAGAAGAAGTCGTGGTTCTCTTAGCTGGACTTAGCCTAGGGCTGTAGCTCTCCTTCTGCCTTAGCTCAGCCTTTCACTCGTCCTGAACTCGAGGCCTGGCAGGTCCAGAAAGGACCGGGCAGGCGTAGGGGAGAGACCACTCCCTTGTTAAGATCCTACTCCCCATTGTTGGTCTGGGGTATGGGAATTTTTTACTCATTTAACGTATTTATTAAATGTATATTAAATGTTAGGCAGTGTTCTAGGTACAGGAGATACACTAGGAACTTATATTCTGTTGGAAGAGGACAGACAACGAGGAAGTATATAACATTATTATTATTTATGATCCAAAGTATAAAATGAATTTAGTAAAACCTTGGGTTCATAACTGCTGTGGGAGAGGCAGGAGGGGAGATGTGTGACAGGATTAAAGGAAGATTAGGGTCAAGAGAAGAAGTCAGTTTTTGAAGTAGGGGAGGATGTGGTTGATGGGGAGAGAAGGATGGAAGTTTTAGGACCGAGATGAGAGTGCAGAAATGTTGGTGCTCCTTTGTATGCTACAGGACAACTTGTAGTTTGTGAAGTGTTGTTTGTCCATTATCTTATTGAGGTAGTCCAGTCAAGTATTTGCGTTCCCATTATTATAGTTGGGGCAACGAGGTCAGGGGGGTTTTAGTGACTTACTTATAAAGTCTGTAAACTAGTAAGTAGTGGAGTTGGGATCAAAAAAAAAAAAAAAAATCTGTGCCTACTGAGCCCTAGCCTAGTGCTGTTTCCATTTTCCTCACCCCTGGCAAGACTTAGTGGTGAAAAAGTGTGTCTCATGAGGGAGCCAGACATCAGGTTTGCTTGACAGGAATGAAAGGTGCCCTCCAGGAAAAGAGATGGTAAAGCAGGATCAAGTCTTCCCAATAGGATCTCCTTGTCTGTGGGCCCTTTAGGACCCGAGGTTTGCATTCACTATCCGAGAAGATACCTCCCCTCTCTCTTTTTGCCTCCTGGCTGATTAATGATGGGGGAAAAGTGGCACTCTGGGGCCAGGTAAGTTCAGTGAGGTTGGAAAGAATAAAATCTGAGAAGTGACTCAGCACTCTTCCACTCATCACTGTGGCACCTTTGAGCTAGTTGGGGGCCTTATCTCTGTGTACACTATGGTGCCTGGGACTGTGAGTGGATGGATGCTCAGTAAAGTTTTACTAAATGAATGGATACAATTTTTCAAATAACAGCTTTATTGAGGTATAATTCACATACCATAAAATTCACCACCTTATGGTGTACCATTCAGTGGTTTTTAGTATATTCACAGAGTTCTGCAGCTGTCCTCACTAATTCCAAAAAATTTCCATCACCTCAGAAAGAAACCTCATCCCATTAGCAGTCACTGCCTGTTGCCCTCTGCCTCCAGCCCCAGGCAACCATTAATCTACTTTCTGTCTCTATGGATTTGCCTGTTCTGGACATTTCCTATAAATGGGATCATACAATATGTGGCCTTTTGTGCTTGGCTTCTTTCACTTAGCATGATATTTTCGAGGTTCATCCATGTGGTAGCATGTGTCAGTACTTCATTCCTTTTTATGGTTGAATTATAGTCTATTGTGTGGATATACCACCACCTGTTTATCCATTCACCAGTTGGTGGGCATTTGGGTTGTTTCCGCTTCTTGGCTATTAACGAATAACTCTGCTATGAACATTTGTGTACAAGTTTTTGTGTGGACATATGTCTTCATTTCTCTTGGCTGTCTACCTAGGAGGGGAATTGCTGGGTCATATCGTAGCTCTGTGTTTAGCATTTTGAGGAACTGCCAAACTGTTTTCCAAAGCGGCTGCACCGTTGTACCTTCCCACCAGCAAGCTATGAGAGTCCAATTTCTCCATGTCTTCCCCAACACTTGTTATTGTCTGTCTTTTTGATTGTAGCCATCCTATTGGGTGTAAAGTGGTAGCTCATTGTGATTTTGATTTGCATTTCCTTAATGACTAATGATGTTAAGCATCTTTTCATGTGCTTATTGGCCATTTGCATCTCTTCTTTAGGGAAATGTCCATGCAAATCCTTTGCCCATTTTTTGTTTGGATTATTTGTCTTTTTATTGTTGAGGAATGGATACAGTTTTAAGTTGCTTAAACTCACTAGGCCTCAGTTTCGTCAATCATAAAGTGGGAAAGTTGGATTTGATCTCTGAGATCCATCCAACTCTAATATTATTTCGTCTGTGGAACCTTGGTCGCTCCTTTAAGGCTCTACTCACCACCATATTGCTGTACGGCCTAGTTGTCAGAATATGACTTTTGTGTCCAATAGACCTGGATTTCCTGTTACTCAACCCCTCTAAGCCTCAGGTTCTCCCTTTGGAAAATGCGAAAAATAGTATTTCTTTCATAGGGTTCTTGCAAAGATTAAATAAAATAATACATGTAAAGTGCTTAGCAAAATACCTGACATAGTTAAGAGTTCAATAGATGTTAGGTATTATTATTATCTCATTATTAGCTCACATCTTGTAGTCTCCAGTTGGATGAGCCAGGTGCCCGTCCGCTAAGTCTGACTTAACCTGCCCTGATTATTGAGGCTTTGCACAGACCACTGCTGTTCAAGTTATCTGTTGCTGCATAGCAAACGACCCCAAACAGTGGCTTAACATAATACTAATCATTTATTTTGCTCACAATTCTGAGGGTTGATTGGGTTGAGCTAAGCATTTGTTCTCAATTGCGATCTCTCATGCAGCTGCAGGTATATAGGGGCTGAGCAGGCCTGGGCTGGGCTTCAGAGCCTTCTTCACTGTGGCCCCTGTGTTGGGAAGACTCAAACAGCTGAAACAGCGGGAGCTCCTTGGGCCTCTCTCTCTCTCTCTATCTCTCTCATCTCTATATTGTCTTTCCACGTGGAGGCCTCAGGGTAGCCGGACTTCTTGTGAGGTGACTGAAGGGTCCTAGAGCAGGCATCCCAAGACATTTGCAAAAGCTGCATCACCCTTTGTGAGCTAGCCTCAGAGGTCGCCTGGTGTCACTTCCGCCTTACTCTTACTGGTTGAGGGAGTCACAGAGGCCTGCCCAAGATCAGGGACGGGATGTAGACTCCCCCTCTTGATGGGAAGTGTCGAGGCTCTGGAAGAGCAGGAGGGATGGGAGATACTGCTGCCCCATTACTTCTGGAAAATTCAGTTTGCCACAATTACTTAACTCCTTTGTTGTTAATTTTTGTCCCTCCTCTCCTTCAAATACATGTTCAGATCTTACTTACTAGTTAAGTCGTACCTGAGTAACTCTCCTTGATTCAAGTTTCTTCTTTTTCCTGTGTCTCTCACCTTGTAGGTCCCTATTGATTTTTGTATGACATCTGCTTATCTTTTCTTCTGGCTCTGTCATCTGTAAATACTCCCATAGTACCTACAGCTGGGCTCTGTACTCTTTAAGTGCCCTAAAAAACTTTACTAAAATTTCCAGTCGGGGTTTTTCCAATAACTTTTATCATCTAATGTTCAAATGTTTTCTCTTGGTTAAAAGTTCTTGCAATTTTTCAGACTTACTAACTGCTAACCCTACTCCATCTGGCACTTTAGGGAAACCCAAGTCCTCCACCCTTTTGTCCACTCACGTGATATTTCATGTAGCCATAAAAGCATATGGAAGGGCGGCTGGGGGAGATCCATGATAACAACTAGCGTTTGTCCAGCACTTTACTGTTTTTTGGAAAGTGCTTTAACAACCATTCTGATTAACATACTATTACAGTTATTTTTCTCCTTTACAGATGAGAAAACCAAGGCTCTCGGGTATTGAGACTTGAAATCCTGTTCATAGTGAACCTAGGTCTCTGGCTCTACATCCTGGCCTTCGTCTCCTGGCCTGAGGAAGGCATCTGGTTTGTCCCGCAGTTAGTGCTCTCAATCACCCAGAGCTCCAAGGAGCCCGCTTACTGGTCTTGGAGATTGCCTTCCACCTCCTGTCTTTGTTGAAGGAGGTGAACTTGGATGAAATCTCCTTCTGCCATCCCAGCCCTCCCTGCTCTAGAGCAGTCTTCTTGGGCATCTGGGACTGGGTTTTGTTTTCCTCCCAGGGTCTTGCGTCTGCCGCTTTGATCATTTACACTAGAGATGGAGTTGCTTGGGAGCCCCGTGAGCTCGGTTACTTTGGAAAAGTGTGCTCCCAGTAGGGGAGAGCGTGTGTGTGCGTGCGCGCGCGTGCGTGTGCTGGGAGGAGGGTCTGAGAAATAGTGCTTAATAAGATAGGAAGCACAGAATGAGCAAAAGGGTGGAGAGAGAGCTCTCCAAAAGTGTCCACTTTCAAGTTCTCTCTCCTTCGATCGGGGAGAGTACAGGCAGGTGCAAAACTGATGCTCTTTGCATTTGACCCCATCAGTGATCTGCCACTGCCTCCAAATTGATACTTATGTCAGCAGGGGCGCCTCACCCAGAGTCTGCTCCATTTCGTTTCCTGTCTGGTTAACAAACACTTGGTGAGTTTTATTAGGGTGCTCTTGCAAGAACCAGGATACAAACCAAGCAGAGGATAAGAATCCACTTGGTAGAATAGTCCTCGCAATCCCAAGCATTTATACAGGGCTTTTACTCTTCAAAGCATTTTCCATCTATTGTTGTACTTTATCCTCACCATATTCTTGTGAGGAAGAGCCGGCGGGTTGATGACAGAGGCATCTCTCTTCAGTTGACTTAGTTTCCTTTTCCTCCTCTCCCTTTTTGGACCTGGGTTCCCCTGGGACACACTGTTTTGCCAGCTCTGTCCAGCTTTCTGAGACAACTTAGTTCCTCTGTCTTTCTTCCCGTGAATGGGGTGCCTCCTCCCTGGTGGTAATTAAGAGAGTAGCCCGCTCATCTATGTGGCTGCCCTGTCTGACATCATCAGTCTCGTGGAGAGCCTTTTATATGACAGCTACAAGATTAGAAAATAAATTGGCTAGGGCAGAAGGATTACCACCTCAGAGGCTAGGAACTCGCAGCTTCAGGAAGGCATGGAGGGAGGGGTGGTGAGGAGGGAAGGGTGACATAACTAGCTGGCAGCATGACTCCTGCTGGAATCTGAGATTCTTTTTCCCTCTCTCTCAGACCTAATACAAACCCTAATACAGACCCCATCTCATTTTGCCTACCATCGTCTCCATCAGCAGCTACTCCTGCCCTGTACTGTGTGTTCATCTCTCTTCTAGATTCCTTGGGGAAGATAATGGAAACAGGTGGTCCCTGACTTAAGGGAACTTAAAGCTTTGTTGGGAAGTCACCTGCAAAAGACCTAAGAGCCCTATAGCAGCGTAAAGTAATGGCACTGCAGCCACGCCTGGAGAGCTTGCTCTCAGCTTGGTAGAGATAAGGAATCTCCTCTTTCTCATTTTACCTTCAAGTCTTATTTGGCAATTAATTGGCTTCAACAAGAAATGTTTATTGATCCCAAGTTGATGTGCCAGCACTGCACTAGAGGTTGTGGGGATTTATTTAGTATTTATAAGCATATGCTTAAGCTGAGATACGTATTCAAAAAATATGAAAAGAATAGTCACTGAAGATGCCAGAGAAGTGACATATCTGACACACCTTTTAAAAGATTTCCTCTGATATTAAGAATAGACCAGGGGTGGGGCTGGCCCCGTGGCCGAGTGGTTAAGTTCGCGCGCTCCGCTGCAGGCGGCCCAGTGTTTCGTTAGTTCGAATCCTGGGCGCGGACATGGCACTGCTCATCAGACCACGCTGAGGCAGCGTCCCACATGCCACAGCTAGAAGAACCCACAACGAAGAATACACAACTATGTACCGGGGGGCTTTGGGGAGAAAATGGAAAAAATAAAATATTTAAAAAAAAAAAAAAAAAAAAAGAATAGACCAGGGGCCAGCCCCATGGCCAAGTGGTTAAGTTCACGCGCTCTACTTTGGTGGTCCAGGGTTTCTCCGGTTCGGCCATGCTGAGGCGGCGTCCCACATGCCACAACTGGAAGAACCCACAACTAAAATATACAACTATGTACTGGGGGGATTTGGGGAGAAAAAGCAGAAAAAAATAAATAAATAAAGTAAAGTTAGTTGTTAAAACAAAAAAGAACAAAGGTGAGAAATCTATTTAAAAAATGTAGGTTAAAAAAAAAAAAAGAATAGACCAAGGGTTCAGGAGAAAAGCGGGAAGAGATATTAAGCTATTGCAGTAATCTAGGCAAGAGGTGATGGACATAGTTAATTACTGAGTTAAAAATCTGTGTTGTTTTTAGTGTAGCACAGATACAAACTTCTTAAACTTGGGAATAGGATGGGTTTCTGTGGGGTTTTGTTCCCTTTCTCCATACATTTTATCTTTAATATACCTTTATTGGTCACAGATGAAAAGGGAATTATTATAAATGTACTCTAAAGTCAAGAGTAAATACATCAAAATGCAAAATAACATAGTAGGCCGGGCACCTCCCATACCTGCAGACGAGGTTTTTGAGGTTTAGTGAATTGGCTGATTTAATTGCCACTTCATCTAACCTCCGTGACATCACAATCCACAGCCGTGTATTTGTGTCATAATAATCCCTTGTGTTTGTGCGTTACTTTGCAGTTTTATAGTTTGAGTGTTTTCACATGCATTTTTTTAATAACGGCTTTATTGAGATATAATTCACAGCCATAAAATTCACCCTTGGGATGTGCAACCATCACCACTATCTAATTCCAGACATTTTCATCACCCCAAAAAGAAACCTCGTACCCATTAGCAGTTACTTCTGTTCCCCGCTCTCCACAGCCTCAGGCAACCATTGATCTACTTCTTGTTTCTATGGATTTGCCTATTCTGGACATAATCATATAAATGGAATCATACAGTATTTATCCTTTTGTGTCTGGCTTATTTCACTTACCATAATATTTTCAAGTTTCATTTATGGTATAGCGTGTGTCAGAATTTTATTCCTTTTTATGGCTGGATAATATTCCATTGTGTGTATATACCACCTTTTGTTTATTCATCTGCTGTTGGACACTTGGGTTGATTCCACATTTTGGCAACTTACGAATAATGCTGCTGTTAACGTTGGTGTATAACTATATGTTTGAGTCCCTGTTTGCAATTCTTATGGGTAGGTACCTAGTAGGAGAATTGCTGGATTATATGATAGTTCTGCAGTTAGCATTTTTTGAAGAACTGCCAAACTCTTTTCCAGAGTGGCTGCACCATTGTACGTTCTTACCAGCAATCCATGAGGCTTTCTGTTTCTCCAGATCTTCTCCAACACTTGTTATTTATCTTTTTTGTTATAGCCAACCTAGTGGGTATAAAGTTATATCTCATTGTTGTGATTTGCATTTCCTTAATGACTAATGATGTTGAGCATCTTTTCATGTGCTTATTAGTTATTGTGTGTCTTCTTTAGAGAAATGTCTTGTGTTAACCCATCCTTGCATTCCTGAGATAAATATCTCACTTGGTCATGGTATTTAATCCTTTTTACATGTTGCTGGATTCAATTTGCTAGTATTTTGATGAACATTTGTGTGCATAGAGTCTTATTTAATTTTTACAATAACCCTATGAGATTAGGGTCCTCATGAAGAAACAGGTATAAATTAAACAACTTGCCTGTGACTACATAGTATCAAAATGGAATAGAAATACAAGACGGTTGAATTTAGTCTAATGTTCTTTCCACTGCTTCACTTTGCCCCCTTTTTTTTTAGCATGGATAACCGACAGTTGATTTCATTTATTTGGGCTATTTTCCCTTTTTGAAACCTCATCATTATTGCTTAGATTGAAAACTCCCAGAGGGTGGACTCTCTAATGCTCTCATCGCATAGCCACACAATTAGGACTTAATATCAGGTACATTTTAGATGATAATGAAATTTATATCCTTGATGGTTATGAATTTGATTCCAAGTGTGTCCTTGTCATTGTCTCTTTTTGGAGTCAGGAGCCTTACAGAGCAAGGACATATGTGTGATTCCTCTGTCTTTCTTCACGCTCAGCATTTGCTGTGCCCAAATAAATGCTTCATTAAGGCATTAGGATTGGAAGGATGCATCTCTCTAGTCCCCACCTGAAAGCATTTAAGGACAGTGCATTCTACTGGCCAAGTGTTCATCTGGCCTGAAACCCGAGTATCCTTCTCTTGAACAGCTCTCTTCTACTCGAACTGTGTACCCCATCACACCTGTCTCTCTCCCTCCTTCCTACATAACGACTGGTTCATCAGAGACTAATTGCTGAGAATTTACTGACAGAATCTCAGCATTAGATCTTTTGCTTTTTCCACCTTTCTTGATGTGTGCATAGGCAGGCTATAACACATTTCACATTGATGTACAAGCATTTAGAGACCCAGAAGAGCTCTTTGGGGCAGCTCTGGAGAGTGAGTGGGGCACACCTGGGCAGACCTTTACCTCTGAGTAGATAACATTGGCAGATATGTATAAATGCTTTTGAATTCTCATTGTCTGCATGTAATTCGATTGCTTTATCCATTCGAGCATTGTCGTTTATCCTTGCCATCTGTGAACTCCTTAGCTCCTGCTCTAGTATAAAATAGGAAAAAAAAATTGACAGTTCATTTTAACGTTAGTCAAAGCCTGACATCCCTAAAAAATATATCTTCTGCGAAACAAAACCACGGACTTAACTACAAAGGCAAATGAAAATGCTTTTTGGATTATCTGTTTTTGCTGATTATTTGTGCTGCCTCTCTGTTAATGCAGGTGGTTGGGACTTACCCGTGCATTAATTTATTAAATAATCATCTATGTGTACGAACAGAATGCAAGAGTGTATGTACATATTGTGATTTTCCGCTGTTTTAAAGCCAAGGGCCATTGCCTCATTGTGTGATCCAGCAGCACCACGACCTGGATAATAAACAGAATGTCTTAAGGCAGACTTGTATTACCAGTAAAAAGAATCTGTCTGCATCTTTATAATTGAGAAAGGCAATGTTTAGTTTCTGGTGTGAGCCCAGAATTCTTTTTTCTTTTAATAGCTTTATTAAGGTGTTTTTAATCCATAATCAGTGCACACAAAGTATGTAATTTGATGCATTTGACATATATGTACATCTGTGGCACTATCACCACAATCAGAATGAGGAACATACCCATCACCCCAAAAATTTCCTCCTGCCCCTTTGTGATGCCCCTCTCTCTCTTCTCATCTCCCCCATCCCCAGGCAACTCTCCTTGGGGATTTCCTCGCTGTCACTATAGATTAGTTCACATCTTCTATCATTCTGTAGAAATGGAATCAGATACTCTGCCCTCTTTTCTTATCTGACCTCTTTCACTCAACACGGTTATTTGAGGTTAACCCATGTTGTTTTATGTATCAGTAGTGTATTCTTTTTTATTGATGAGTAGTATTCCATTTTATGGGTAATTTGTGTATCCATTCCCCTGTTGATGGACATATGGGCTACTACAAATAAAGCTGCTATGAACATTCATGTACAAGACTTTGTGCAACACATGTTTTCATTTTTCTTGTGTAAACCCTAGGAGAGAAATGCCTGGGTCATATGGTAGGTATATGTTTAACGCCATAAGAAATTGCCAAGTTGTTTTCCAAAGTGGTTTTCCAATTTTACATTCTCACCAGCGGTGTGAGAAAATTCCAGTTGCTCTGCCTCCTGGTCAGCACTTGGTGTGGTCAGTCCTTTTAATTTTACCCGTGTTAGTGTGTGTGTAGTGGTATCTTATTGTGGTTTTAATTTGCATATCCCTGATGACTAATGATGCTGAGCATTTTATGTGCCTCTTTGCCGTGTGTGTGTCCTCTTTGATGGAGTGTTTGTTCGGGTCTTTTGTCCATTTGTTAATTCGGCATATAGCTTAGTATTAACTTCGTTTTTGAATTGTAAGGATTCTTTGTATATTCTAGATACAATTTCTTTGTCAAATATGTTTTTGCAACTATTTTCTCCAGTCTGTGACTTGCTTTTTCATTTTTGTAACAATGTCTTTTAAAACTTGTTGTAAATTTGAGTACAGTAAAATACAGTGTCTTTTGAAGAGCAAAAGTTCTTAATTTCGGTGACATCCAATATTAATTTCTTTTCTTTTATAGTTTGTACTCTTTGTGTTTAATAAATGAATCTTTGCCAAATTCAAAGTCAGTAAAATTTTCTCCCATGTTTTCTTCTAGAAGTTGTATGGTTCCAGCTCTTACATTTAGACCTGTGATTTATTTTTAGTTATTTTTTGTATAGCATGTGAGATAAGAGTTGAGGTGATTTATTTATTTTGGCATATGGATGTCCAGTTGTTCTAGCACCATTTGTTGAAAAGAGTGTTATTTCCTCATTGAATTACATTGACACCTTTGCCAAAAATCAATTGATCATGTATGTGCGGTCTGGACTCTACTTTGTCCCAATGATCTGTGTCAGTAATACACTGGTTTGGTTATTGTAACTTTATAATAAGTCTTGAAATCAGATAATACAAGTTTTCCAATATTGTTCTTTTGCTTTCAGAAGTATTTTGGTTATTCTAGGTCGTTTTCATTTCCATATAGATGTTTAAATCAATTTGTCAGTTTCTCCAAAAACGCCTTCTGGGATTATGATTCAGATTATGTTGAATCCGTAGGTCAGTTTGGAGGAATTGACATGTTAACAATATTCAGTCTTCCAATCTGTGAACATGGTATTCCTCCATTTATTTAGGTCTTTAATTTTGGTAACGTTTTGTAGTTTCTAGCGTACAGGTCTTATACATCTTTTGTCAGATTTATCTCTAAATATTTCTTTTTTTTTTTTTTTTTGAGGAGGAGGATTAGCCCTGAGCTAACATCTGCCACCAATCCTCCTCTTTTTGCTGAGGAAGATTGGCCCTGAGCTAACATCCATGCCCATCTTCCTCTGCTTTATATGTGGGACGCCTACCACAGCATGGTGTGTCAAGCGGTGCCATGTCCTCACCCGGGATCTGAACCCGTGAACCCCAGGCCGCCGAAGCGGAATGTGCAAAACTTAACTACTCCACCACCAGGCCGACCCCTAAATATTTCATATTTTTGATGCTGTTTTAAATGCTAGTTTTTAAATATCATTGTGTAGAAATACAATTGGTTTTTGTATATTGACCTTGTATTCTGCAACCTTGCTAAATCCACTTACTAGTTCTCATAGGGGTTTTTTTTGTTAATTCTCCATGATTTTAGAATCTGCTTGTCTGATTCTAAATCATGTTGTTTTCAAATAATGGCAGTTTTACCTCTTAATTTCCAATCTGTGTATTTTTGAGTTTTGAAGAAAATCAGGATTTTAGAGCTTTTTGCTAGACCTGTGGAGCAGATGTTGGATTTTCCCTCACTAGAAAATCTTTTAAAATAAAAGGAAAAAAGATGATTAATTCCTTCTATCATTGCTTTCTCCATTCAGTGAACATTTAGTATTGACTGTGTGTCGGACACTGTCTAGTGACTAGTAGAAAAGGCAGACATATAAACAAGTAATTATAATTTTAAAAAGTAAGTACAGTACATGCCAGAGGAGTTCTGGTACAGAGTGCACTGGGAACTTAGAGGCAGGACTGTTCAGAATCGGGGGAGAGAAGGAAACGTCTCTGCAGGCCCTGCTGCCCCGGACGGGTGTGACTGACAAAGGAATACTCAGAGGTTACCGATAGCAAAATGTTTAAACTGCACTGTGCTGAGAAGTTGTACGTCCTCCCCAGCCTGATTGTCCGTATGTACTTTCTTACTACTGAGCGTCTGAAAGGGACACATCTTTATCTGTAGTTCTTTTTCTTCTTCCTATTTCCTTTCTTTCTTTAAATCTTACTTGATATGGCAGCAGCCTTTGCTTCTAGCCTTAAATCTCCCTGACCTAAGGCCCGGAGCCCTGGGAGCAGGCAGATTTGACATCCTGTTACTCTTACTACTAAATCATGCTGCTGCACTCTGAGAACCTGGGAGCTGGGTACTCTTGCCCCCATTTCTACAGTGTTTGGTTTGGTTTTTTAAAAAGCACTTTAGCATGTATCCTCTGATTTTTTTATTCTCATAGCAGCCCTTGAAGTCTTTACATTTCTCCTGCTGTATACTTTATTTTGGGGGGCAAGCATGCTTTTGACATTGTAGCCCCAGCATTATTTCCCAGAATCTGGCGAGTGGGAGGTGCCGAAGAGACATTAATTAATGCGTGTAAATTGGTATAATTTCTCTTTAGCCTAGTTGTCATGCTTTGGGTTCCTCTAAATAATATAGGATCGTTCCCGTTTTACAGATATGGGAATTTCTCTGAGCCACCAGAGAGTAAATGATAGTGCTTTTTTGGTAGGGTTAGTATTTTGTTGCTTTGTAAAATGATATAATGTAGGAAACACTAGTCTAGATCAGCTCGCTTCATTTTAGAGGTGAGGAATCTTTCCACTCCAGTGCTTCGTCCTCCTTCAGTGGTGGGAAGAACTGACCTGCACGTCCCTGTGCTACGTGTTAAGGCCCTCTGTGATCTTGACCACTAACAGATGCGCCCCTGCGTCACTGAGCGCCTAGAGTGCATATGGCAGTGGGCCTTCAGGCCGCAAGAATCGATAAGATGGTCCCTGCCTCAGGAGCTCCCAGACTATCCAGTAGATAACTGCATGCACGATGAATGCAGTGATGGGGATGTGCACCGTGCGTCAGCGGCACAGCGTCAAGATAACTGACCCGGCCGGGGTGGGGAGGGGTTCTAAGCACTTTGCACATCCTCATCCTCATAACAACCCTGCAAGTTAGGTACTATTAGTGTCCCCATTTTACGCTGAGGATAATGAGATGTAAAGAGGTAAGGTCACACAGCTGATAAGTAGTGGAACTAGGATTCAAATCCGGGGTGGGGGGCTGCTCTGGAGTCTGTGCTCTTAACCACTGTGCCTTGTGGTCTCTTCTAAGTCCTGAAGTAGAGGGAGGATGTGAGAAATACAAACATTTCTACCAAATTGACAGGATTTATTGTTCAACTGGCTATGCTCTATGTGATTAGAAGGAAGAGTCAAGATTGATTGCCAGAGTATGTGTCTTGGGTGAGAGAGAGAATACAGGAGGAGGAAAGAGGGGATGCACCGAGATGAGGTTTTCAGTGCATTGAGTCTGGGTATCTACAGGTCTAGGTGTCCCCCAGAAAGTTACATATAGGAGCTGGAAACTTGAGAGAGACTAAGGGCCGAAAACAAGATGTGGGAGTCATCAGTGCTGTAGGAGTTTGTTAAAAGCACCAGCACAGACACTGTCCCCACGAAGGGAGAGTATGGTGAGAGTAGCAGGCCCGAAAGAGGGAGCGGTCAACACTGTCAGATACAGAGAGAGACGCCCAGTTAGATGAGATCTGGAAAAGAAAATCCCTCAAACTTTTCAGTTAAGGGACTATTACCAGTTAAGGGTCAAAAATCTTACTGAAGCCAATGAAAAACCACTATACTTTGAACTCTTAATCCTTCCAGCGAACTCTTTGTTTACAGTAGCCCTCCCAGCTCCTCTTCCCCTCTATGAAAGAGTTTCTCTTCCCCTTGCTGCTTGCGACTTGCACTTGGCTTGCCATTGTTGCAGACCTCAAATTGCAATTCTTTGCTGATCCCGAATAAACCTATTTTTGCTGGAGGAAAAAAAAATCTTACTGAAAACCATTTCATCAGAGTTCTGGAAGCAGGAGCCAGATTGCAGTGGGTTGAAGAGTAAGTGGGAGGTGAAAAAGGGAAGACAGTGAGTGTGGACTACTCTTTCCAGAAGTCTGGATGAGAAAAGGAGCAAAGAGATTGATTGGTAATAGCTAGAGGAGCTTGCTGGGTCAAGGAAACGTTTCTTCCTCGGGTTAAGAGAGATTTGTGTGAATTTACAGGCTGAGGGGGTAGAGTCAGTAGAATTGGAGGGATCGTGAAGGTTTAAGAGAGGAGGGGTTCCTGAGAAAGCAGAGGGGAATGGGGTCACGGGGGGCACTGAAGGCCTGACGAAGGCTGGAGACCTTGAATCTGCGCCAGATTGCACAGCAGCGTGGCTTTTCCCAGCTGAATTACTGGAAATAGCACAGCCGGCAGACGGGAGCTTTGCTGCAGAGCTGGGTTTTTGGACAGATTAGATGGGAGTTACACACAGGAATCAGGACGGCTGCTTTAGGTGATCAGCTACAGACTCCAGACTAGAAGGGAGAGAAGCCAAGATGGGGGCTGATGCCTGGAAGGAAAATAGAAGAGTCGGGTGAGGTCGCTTACAGGTGAAAGAGCAGATGTGGCAGAACTGAATACGTGAGTGAGGGAAATTGGAGTTTATGTCTTTGAAGGTGAAAGTATTCTGAGCAATGTCAGGATCCAAAGTGTAGTTCTGGGGGTGAGTAGTGAGGTGAAAATCATGGCAATTAAGGGAGAAAAAGCAAATACATTCAAAGAATTCAAAGTATGTTGTAAAAGAGAGACCCGTAAACAGAGGTTTGCTGTAAGAAATGCAAGATGCTGTAATATAGGGAGGGCGGGTGTGAGCAGCTGTCCCACGGAGGAGGCAGGGGAATGTTTCACCAAGGTATTAATACTGTGTTTGATCTGAAGCTTGAGGAATGAGCAGGAGTTTGCCAAGCATACAAGGGGCGGGCATGGCAAAGCGTGGCTGTGCTGCTTAAAGCAGGATAGGGAAACCCAAAATGACTATGCCTTTGAAATAAACCCACCCACTGGAGAAGGCTCTTGGTGTGTGTGGGGTGGGGTGGGAGGTGCAATGAGGTGGGAACAGCCCCAAGTACAGGTGATGGAAGGGAAATAGAATTCAGCTCTGGAAATAAACCAGGTTTCTATAGGGCGGAGCACCTGTGGCTAACGGTCCGGCAGGTAGTCAGTTGTAGGTGTTCAGGACTAGACAGCAGAGCATGCGATGAGGAGTCCATGTGAATATTAGCCTGTAAACTCCATGTACCCCCCTCCCACATCAGTGCCCCGTCAGCCTCCAAGAACAGCACCCTTATCTAAAGACCTGCAATGACTTTGCAGCAGACAAGGAAGGAGAATCTGACTTGGGTCTTATTTTGCTTTTTTCCATGAAACCCAGCAGTGTTTCTTCATACACATTAGGCACTCAAGTAATTTTGTTGAATGAATGGCTCAGAAATGATGATGACAGTGATGATGATGATAGTAACTAAAACTTACATAACATTTACTATATACCAAGCACTGTTCTACATAGTGTTTAACAACAATGCTGTGAAGTAAGTTCTCTTTTTATCCAGATTCAACATAGATGATTTGGCAAAAATATTGAACTAATGCCTAGACAGAGAAATGACTTACTTTGGATATATGAGGGAGAGAGATCCGTCTGGAGTAGAGTATGAGGAAAGGAGTCATGTGAGCGTCCTAGGAAGGACCTTTTCTAGTCAGTGAAACCAGAAAAGTGTGGGCGTGGAGGGCTGGTTGTTTTTTGTTCATTATGTTTGTTTTTTACAACTTTATTGAGGTGTATTTCATATCCCATAAAATTCACCCATTTAAAGTATACAGTTAAGTGGTTTTTCGTATATTCACAGAGCTGTGAGACCGTCACTACCATCTAATTTTAGAATTTTTCAGTACCCCAAAAAGCCACCCCATACTCATTAGCGGTCATTCCTCTTTCCCTGCCCCCACCCCTTCACCCCTGCCCCGGGAAGCCACTTACCTTCTTTCTGTCTCTTTGAATTTGCCTCTTCTGAACCTTTTACACAAATGGAATCATAATACAGGTCTTTGTGACTGGCTTCTTTCACTTAGCATAATGTTTTCAAGGTTCGTGTTGTGGCATGTATCCGTACTTCATTCCTTTTTCTTACTGCTGGTCAATATGTCATTGTGTGGATAAACCACCTTTGTCTGTCTGTTCATCAGCTGATAGACATTTCAGTTGTTTCCTCTTTTTGGTTTTTATGAATACTACTGCTATGAACATTCTCATACAACTTTTTGAATAAATATATGTTTTCAGTTCTCTTGGGTATATGCCTAGGAGTGAGATTTCCTGGGTCATATAGTATTTCTGTGTTTAACATTTTGAAGAAGTGCCACACGGTTTTCCAAAGTGGCGGCACTGTTTTACATTCTCACCAGCAATATATAAGGGTTCTGATTTTTCTACATCCTCACCAAGACTTGTTCTTTACCACTATTTTGGTTCTAGCCATCCTAGTGGGTGTGAGGTGCTATCTCGCTGTGGTTTTGGTTTGCATTTCCCTAATGACTAATGATATTGAACATTTTTCGTGTGCTTATTGGTCATTTGTGTGTCTTCTTTAGAGAACTGTTTATTCTTTTGCCCGTTTTTTAAACTGGGGTTTTTTTTAATTGCTGATTTGTAAGAGTTTTTTATGTATTCTGGTTACAAGTCCTTTATCAGATATATGATTTGCAAATATTTTCTCCCATTGTGTGGGTTACCTTTTCACTTTGATCTTGTCCTTTGAAGCATAAAACTTTTTAATTTCGATGACATCCAATGTACTATTTTTTCTTTTGTCACTTATGCTTTCAGTGTTTTAGCTAAGAAACCATTGTCTGACACAGGGTCACAAAGATTTGCTCCTGTGTCTTCTTCTAAGAGTTTTATAGTTTTAACTCTTACATTTAGATCAATGACTGATTTTGTGTTAATTTTTGTGTGCAGTGTGAGGCAGGGGTCCAACTTCATTCTTTTTTTGCATGTGGATTTCCAGTTGTCCCAGCACCATTTATTGAAAAGTCTTTTCTTTCTCCATTGAATTGTCCTGGAACCTTGTCAAAAATCAATCAACCATAAATGTGAAGATTCTCTATTTTATTGACCTGTATGTCTGTCCTTATGCCAGTCCCATACAAACTTGATTACTGTAGCTTTGTAGTAGGTTTTGAAATTGGGAATTCTGAGTCTTCCAACTTTGTTATTCTTTTTTCAAGATTGTTTTAGCTGTTTATTTTCATACAAATTTTAGGATCAGGTTGTCAATTTTTGCAAAATGAAAAAGAAAGCAAACCCAACTTGGATTTTGATAGAGATTACATTGACTCTATAGATCAATTTGTGGAGTATTGCCATTTTAACAATCTTAAATCTTCCAACTCATGAACATGGATGTCTTTCCACTTAATTTTTTTCAATGGTGTTTTGTAGTTTTCACTGTATAACAAGTCTTACACTTCTTTTGTTAAGTTTATTCCTACGTATTTTATTCTTCTGTTGCAATTAAAATGGGATTATTTTCTTTCTTCATTTTTGTATTGTTCATTGCTAGTATATAGAAATACAATTTTTTGTATGTCTGTCTTGTATCCTGCAACCATTTATTAGTTCTAGTAGTTTTTGTGGATTCCTTAGGATTTTCTGTATGCAGGATCATGTCATCTGTGAAGAGAGGTGGTTTGACTTCTTACTTTTCAATCTGGATGCCTTTTATTTCTTTTTCTTGCCTAATTGCTCTGGTTAGAACCCCTAGTTCAATATTGAAAAGAACTGGCGAGAGCAGACATTCTTGTCTTGTTCTTGATCTTAGGGGGAAGCCTGTCAGTCTTTCCACGTTGAGTGTGATGTTAGCTGTGGGTTTGTATTTGTTTGTTTTTGAGGGAAGAATGAGATTGAATTTGATTGG